>NC_140961.1:13255958-13476958 GCF_056783735.1 Eptatretus burgeri | reverse complement strand
TATATATATATATATATACATATATATATATATACACACACACTGCCCAAAAGTAGAAGAACATGGTATGTCCAGTTTTGAGAAAATCAAAGTTTAGTTTCAGTGTTGAGCTGCCACTGCTGCTTTAAAGAAGGAAAAACTCAATGAAGATGGTGTTAAAATGTGACACTGTTTATTTTGTAACGTGATTTCATGTAAAAGCTGAAATTCAACAAAAATGGAAAAAACTTTCCTGTGTTCTTCCATTTTTGGAGCAGTATTGTGTGTGTTTATTTGCACAAGTTTATAATTTTTGCATGTATATACTAATTTTTTTGACCTATATGTATGCATGTATATATTTAGGCATGTGTGGAATTATCTCTGCAGTGGAACCTGAAGTGCGCCTTGTGGCCAACATCCATGGGAATGAGGTGCTGGGCCGTGAGCTGTTGGTGACCCTCGCCCAGCATTTGTGCGCGATGCATCGGCGTGGGGACTCTCGCGTGTCGAGTCTCCTGGAACGCACGCGGGTCCACATCGTGCCCAGTCTCAACCCCGATGGATACCAATTCGCCACCGAATCGGTGCCAAAAGCTTCTCACCTAGCGTCGCATTCTCTATTTACTGACATGGGTTTGTAGTTAACAAAAAATAAAAAAAAGTGAACAAACCATTCTTAGAGTCAGTGACAAAGGTCTTGCACACAAAATATTTTGTGACGATTTTCTAATCTTTAATAAGTTTGGATGATCAAATTAATTATACGACACCACAAAAAGGCTGAGAGAGAGAGAAAATGAACATTTCAGAGTTGGTCTCCTGGATATCTTTTTTCATAATTGGAATAGTGAAGTGCATTATATAATAAATTGGGGGTATTATAATAAATGAGCTACAGAACACTTATATGTACCTTTTATTGATCTTCATGATTATTGAGAAGAGTGAAGCAAATAATATTGCATGGGAAGGTGGAGAGAGTCCAAAAATATTATTGCGTAGGTAATAAATCTATAGACCAGGTTTCAAGGTCGTCATTCCGAACGTTTAATGATTATTGGAAGCAATTGAGGGATTTGAGGCACAAACGCAACCAGCGCAGTCAATTATGGATAAAATGAGTAAAAAGACATAGTCGCTGTAAATGATGATGAAGACCCCATTATGATGAAACTGATGTCTCATCTATCTTCGTGCCTGTACAGCCCGAGATGGAACGAGAGCTCTTCTCAGGACGAATGAATATGCAGAACATGGATCTGAACAGAAACTTCCCAGACCTCACGAATATTGTCCTGCGAATGAAGGCACCAAAACGCCATTGGGGTCCAGTGCCTATCCCAGATGAATACTGGAGTGATGAGGTCATGTGAAACATTCACGTGGTTTCATGATGTTCCATAGTATTGGAAGCTATTTATTTATGTACACATGATGAGGGTGAGAAAGAGAATGGTAAAACTGAGAAAAAGAAGAGAAGAAACACAGTGGGAGGGAAGGAAAGGAAAGTAGGGGAGTATGGTGGAGGGTTGGGGGGAAAAACAAGAAAGTTTGGGAGATGAGAAGGAAGCGAAGAGGTATGTATCCAGAATTTGTGGCAGTACGGTAAAACGTTCCACCATATTTGCTATGTCCACATAATATATAGATATGTCCAGTTCTAGTGACCCTCCACTTCAGGAGCTATGCCATGAAATATTTTGAGTTTAAGGTGAATCGAACCTGTGCTGTTTCCCACCTTCAGGTTGCACCAGAGACACGTGCTGTAATGCGTTGGTCCAGCAGCATCCCGTTTGTGATCTCGGCAAACCTGCATGGGGGAGACCTGCTTATTCGGTATCCATACGATCTATCGCTCACTGGAGAGGAGGAAAGCTCACCCAGTCCAGATGAAGAGGCATGCAATATGCATCATTAATAATGCACAATGGCATGATCGTTTGTACTTATTAAAGACGGGTATGTCCAGGTGATCCGCCTGAATGCACGGCTCATGATGCTGGGATCTCGGGTTCAAATTCCAAGTATTTTGTTCACTCTTCTATTGTCTTAACTGGTTCGGTGAGTCCCATGGCTATCCACTCTCACCGAGCATGGGGAGTTAGTTGACAAAGCACTCGACTAAATAATGTCATGTCAACGGGGTCGCTAACGCGTCCCACTGCGCTGAAGCAGTGTACTTCGCGATTAGCGAAATTAATGGAGACTGCTGACTGCAGAGTTAATGAAATTAATGGAGACCTGTGACACAATGGCATTTAACCTTCAATATTCCTTCTTCCCACTCCTTCAAAACAACACAGAACTCTACTCGAAGGGCACTTGGTAGATCGCATACCTCCACCACGTAATGGCTGATCCACGAGAACATATCGGGCCTAATACATTTTTGAAATATCATGCTATATGTCGTTTTTGGCCCTCTCAATGATGAAGAATCGCTTTAAAAAATAAATAAACCTCATATCCTCGTATTTAGATCTTCACCAAAATCGAACCAATTCGTCGTGGTCACACACCTAACCTGTCCATCATGTTTCATCCGAATCCGTCCACAACTTTTTGAGATATTGTGCTATATATAATTTTTGGCCCTATCTCTCAATGGCGAAGAACCACTTAAAAATTCTCGTAGTCAGATCTGGATCCGGATCCGGATCTTCACCAAAATCGAATCAGTTCATCCTTGTCACACACACCCAACCTGCCCACCAAATTTCATCTGATCCATCCACAACTTTTTAAGATATCCTGCACACAGACAAACAAATAAAGACAGACAGACAGAGAGGGGTGAAAACATAACCTCCTTCACCTTCGGTGGTGGAGGTAGTAATCTACAATCCTTTCGACATAATGAAGAGTTTACATATGTAATTGTTTCATCTCAAACAAAAAACATCTCTCTGGCCTCACCCCTACCTGCACTCACTGCACCCTCACCACTGCATGCACTCGCGAGCTACATCATCACCCCTGCCTGCATTCGCCACATCTCACCACTGTCTGTACTCATTACATCCTCACCACTGCCTGCACTCGTTACACCCTCACCACTGACAATTTCCTCTGCAGACAGTCCACAAATCTAACCAAGTTTTGGCTACAAACTTTCCACACTCCATGACCTCCTGCAATGTAGTTATCCATTTCTTCAACCTATAATTTACAATCCTGAGTTGTGCCATTTATATACCTTTCCTCCAGCAAAGATAACCCTCTGTCACCATTATCCCAAATATTGCCTATATCAAACGATGTTTAGAATCTTCATCAATTCTCCTCTTGACTTGCTTCCCAACCATCTTCCCACTACCTTATTTACTTGAAAAAAAAAAGGACCATCCCACTGGACTAGCCACTAAAACGAGTTGACCTTAAAAACACCCTTCGAAATAAAACAATACCATTACCTGAAAATCTGCTTCCAGCACTACAACAACCTTATAAGCGACACCAAATAAACCAACCTTACGCAAATTCACGAAAACATTGGAAAACAAAAATATATGCTTATCATGCAGTTGTAAAGAGTTGTATTAACACCATAAGGAGCGCCGCATACACTAAACCAGAAACCAAACACCAGAAACCCTTTTATGAAGAAGAGGAGAGGAGATTGGGACCATACTCTGTACAGAGTGTCCTTGGTGCTGCCGAAGCAGTCTCCTTGGCTAATGGGTACAATCCTGGATGGGTCACCACTTCGACACAGTATACCAGCAAGCTGGCACCCATTTTGCTGACCTCGGAAGGATGACAGGTCGAGTTAACCCCACCTGGTATTAATTGAACAGCTGAGCAGGATTTATGAAGAGGTGTTATTTTAATGAGCAGTTCATCATGACGATGTTCCACAAATGTCACCTCCCCTCCCCTTCTCTCCCCTAGGTGTTTCTCCATTTGGCCAGCACTTATGCAGACGCTCACAAGATCATAGCTAATAATGGTACCGAGTCTTGCCCTCTCGGGATGTCAGCAGCGGGTGGTGTGGGTAGTGGAGCACAAGTGTACAATCTTCATGGAGGTTGGTGCTGTTGTAAGGATTAAATGTTGTCACAGGTGATTACTCCAAAAATAATTTCCCCTTTTCAGTGAAGAAGTCATTGCATGCAAATGTATAAGTATTCGGCAGCTTTCCAATGTGACCGCATGTTCTCATCTATATTCATGTCAATTGACTATAACAGCTTGAAAGCCATGAAAACGTTTTACGGTTACTTTGTTAAAAAAAAAAAAAAATAAAAAAAACAGAGGAGGTTACTTTGTGCAGATGAGGGACGTTCAAAGAGTTCCACGAATGAGAGACCCGTGATAATAGTCGAAAATATCACCAACATTTTTATTTTCGTTTGGAAGTAAAATTTAAAGAAATACTACATCCGTAACCAACAATATACAGTACGGTAGTCATATATTGTAAAAGAGGTGAATATTCCTAATCATGTACACATGTATAAGAAAAGAGGTGAATATTCCAAACAATATACTCGTATTATAAAAGAGGTGAATATTCCAAACAATATACATATTATAAAAGGTGAATATTGCAAATGACATACATGTCCTGTATATTAGAAAAGAGGTGGATATTCCTAATAATATGCACAACTCTACTGAAAAAGGCAGTGTGTGTATGTGTATGTGTATGTGTATGTGTATGTGTATGTGTATGTGTATGTGTATGTGTATGTGTATGTGTATGTGTATGTGTATGTGTATGTGTATGTGTATGTGTATGTGTATGTGTGTGTGTGTGTGTGTGTGTGTGTGTGTGTGTGTGTGTATGTGTGTGTGTGTGTGTGTGTGTGTGTGTGTGTGTGTGTGTGTGTGTGTGTGTGTGTGTGTGTGTGTGTGTGTGTGTGTGTGTTATTTACATATGTGGGTTTCAGAATGTGGAATCGAGTCCTCCCAGGGTGGGCTCAAAGTATCCACCTTCATTTTGTTAAGGGGTCACGATTCATGGACCAAGCTGTGAAGTTTTCTGTTTTCAAAGTTTCGTGCCGAAGGCTCTCTTCAGGATCGTTACTAAGCCCAAGACAGCTTCCAACTGGAGTTATTTTGTTGTGATATTCCCAGGGATGGTTTTTAATATCTCTGTGAGGTTCATCATCATTCCCATGAGGTTCTTCATCATCACTGGGACAACTGTGGCATTCTTCAGCTTCCAGGATCTTTTCACTTCCTGCTTGAGGTCTTGGTATTTGGTCATTTTCTTGATTTCTGTATCGTTAGTCCAAAATCATCAGTACTAACACCTCAATTAGTAATGCCTTCTTCTCTTTTTTTTTGCGCCTAAGTATCATATCTGGTTTCCATGCTTTGTTTTCGATGTTCCTGCCCAATGAGATCATAAAGTCGTACATGAGCGGTACTGCAATGTTTTCAGTCCATTGCTTTTGGTTCATTTTCCCACAAATTTTCTGGAACTGGAATATCTGTTTTTGCAGATATGCCAGCGGATTACTTTACAAACTCTGTTGTGTCGTGTGTGTCACAGCTGTTCTGACTTTTTTTTTTTACATGTTCGGTCATTAATAATCACATATCATTCTCTTTGCTAACCCCACCTCCACCCCTCACTTGTCTTTTTCACTCCTCTCCCCCACCCTTTTCTCTCACTGTCTCCTCCTCACTCCCCCCTCCTCATAAAATGCATCTCTCCATCTCTCTCTCACACACACACACACACACACACACACCCACACACACACACACACCCACACACACACACACACACACACACACACACACCCACACACACACACACACCCCTCCTTCCCACAGTGAATAGCAATATTTGGTGAGGTGTCGCTCTCCCCACCTCCCCTTTCTTCATCCTCTCCCCCTCTCACCCTACACCTGCCTCCTCTCCCCCCCCCCTCTTTCTCCCCTAACCCCCCACTTTAGTGATCCATCGGCAAAGCGACGGGTTATATTTGCCAATATATTATAAAAGAGGTTAATATTCCAAACATGCACATATATAATAAAAGAAGTGACTATTCCAAATAATATACACAAGTAGGAGAAAAGACATGAATATTCCTAATAATATACACATATATGACAAAATAAATGAAGATTCCTAATAATATACATATATTATAAAAAGTGAACATTCCTAATAATATACACATATATTACAAAATAAATGAAGATTCCTAATAATATACACATATATGAGAAAAGAGGTTAATATTCCATGTAATATACTCGTATATTAGAAAAGAGGTGAATATTCCAAACAATATACACATATATTACAAAATAAATGAAGATTCCTAATAATACACACATATATGAGAAAAGAGGTTAATATTTCATGTAATATACTCGTATATTAGAAAAGAGGTGAATATTCCAAACAATATACGCATTATTTGGAAAGAGGTGAATATTCTTAACAATATAAACATCTGAGAAAAGAGGTTAATATTCCCAGCAATATACACAAATCATAGAAAAGAGGTGAATATTCCAAACAACATACACAGATATTACAAAATAAATGAAGATTCCTAAAAATATACACATATATTAGAAAAGAGGTTAATGTTACATGTTATTGTACTCGTATATTAGAAAAGAGGTTAATATTCCATATAATATACTCGTATATGAGAAAAGAGGTGAGTATTCCAAACAATATATGCATTACTTGGAAAGAGGTGAATATTCTTAACAATATACACATATATTAGAAAAGAGGTGAATATTCCAAACAATATACACAAATATTACAAAATAAATGAAGATTCCTAAAAATATACACATATATGAGAAAAGAGGTTAATGTTCCATGTAATTATACTCGTATATTAGAAAATATACCATCAGAGATGGGGAATCCCCCGCCATTCAAATATAAATGAAATCAGATAAGCATTTTTCCATTTATTACAAAAATTTTTTTTAAAGATGGCCGCCCCAGTCAACAATCTTGGATCCGGCCACGCCCAAAATCAATAGGGTTCTTCCTTTTCAGGTGGTACATGTGTGACTCAAATTTCAAATCGATACGTTTTATGGCGAACAGTTTATGAGTTATCGCACTCACAGCTATAAATGTTGACGCCCAGCCGGACGGACGGATGACGGAGGGACGACCCGGGTGACAACAATATCCCCCCTTCCGCCACGCGGCGGGGGATAAAAAGAGGTGAATAATCCGAACAATATAAACATCTGTGAGAAAAGAGGTGAATATTCTTAACAATATACGCATTTGGAAAGAGGTGAATATTCTTAACAACATAAACATCTGTAAGAAAACAGGTGAATATTCCCAGCAATATACAGAGTAGAAAAGAGGTGAATATTCCAAACAATATACACATATATTAGAAAAGAGGTGAATATTCCAAACAATATACACATATATTACAAAATAAATGAAGATTCCTAATAATATACACATATATTAGAAAAGAGGTGAATATTCCAAACAATATACGAATTACTTGGAAAGAGGTGAATATTCTAAACAATATAAACATCTGTGAGAAAAGAGGTGAATATTCCGAACAATATACGAATTATTTGGAAAGAGGTGAATATTCTAAACAATATAAACATCTGTGAGAAAAGAGGTGAATATTCCCAGCAATATACAGAGTAGAAAAGAGGTGAATATTCCGAACAATATACGCATTTGGAAAGAGGTGAATATTCTTAACATAAACATCTGTAAAAAAAACAGGTGAACATTCCCAGCAATATACACAGAGTAGAAAAGAGGTGAATATTCCAAACAATATACACATATATTAGAAAAGAGGTGAATATTCCAAACAATATACACATATATTAGAAAAGAGGTGAATATTCCAAACAATATACACATATATTAGAAAAGAGGTGAATATTCCATGTAATATACTCGTATATTACAAAAGAGGTGAATATTCCAAACAATATATGAATTACTTGGAAAGAGGTGAATATTCTAAACAATATAAACATCTGTGAGAAAAGAGGTGAATATTCCGAACAATATACAAATTATTTGGAAAGAAGTGAATATTCTAAACAATATAAACATCTGTGAGAAAAGAGGTGAATATTCCGAACAATATACGAATTATTTGGAAAGAGGTGAATATTCTAAACAATATAAACATCTGTGAGAAAAGAGGTGAATATTCCCAGCAATATACACATATAGTAGAAAAGAGGTGAATATTCCAAACAATATACACATATATTAGAAAAGAGGTGAATATTCCAAACAATATACACATATATTAGAAAAGAGGTTAATATTCCATATAATATACTCGTATATGAGAAAAGAGGTGAATATTCCAAACAATATACGCATTACTTGGAAAGAGGTGAATATTCTGAACAATATACACATATATTAGAAAAGAGGTGAATATTCCAAAATAAATGAAGATTCCTCATAATATACACATACATTAGAAAAGAGGTTAATATTCCAAATAATATACTCATTTATGAGAAAAGAGGTGAATATTCCAAACAATATACGCATTATTTGGAAAGAGGTGAATATTCTTAACAATAAACATCTGTGAGAAAAGAGGTGAATATTCTTAACAATATAAACATCTGTGAGAAAAGAGGTGAATATTCCCAGCAATATACACAGAGTAGAAAAGAGGTGAATATTCCAAACAATATACACATATATTACAAAATAAATGAAGATTCCGAATAATATACACATACATTAGAAAAGAGGTTAATATTCCATGTAATATACTCGTATATTAGAAAAGAGGTGAATATTCTTAACATTAAACATCTGTGAGAAAAGAGGTGAATATTCCCAGCAATATACACATATACTAGAAAAGAGGTGAATATTCCAAACAATATACACATATATTAGAAAAGAGGTTAATATTCCATGTAATATAATTATACTCGTATATTAGAAAAGAGGTGAATATTCCGAACAATATACGCATTTGGAAAGAGGTGAATATTCTTAACAATATAAACATCTGTGAGAAAAGAGGTGAATATTCCCAGCAAAAGAACACAGAGTAGAAAAGAGGTGAATATTCCAAACAATATACACACATATTAGAAAAGAGGTGAATATTGCAAAAAATACACATATATTACAAAATAAATGAAAATTCCTAACAGTATGCACATACATTAGAAAAGAGGTTAATATTCCATGTAATATACTTGTATATTAGAAAAGAGGTGAATATTCCGAACAATATACGCATTATTTGGAAAGAGGTGAATATTCTTAACAATATAAACATCTGTGAGAAAAGAGGTGAATATTCCCAGCAATATACAGAGATTACAAAATAAATGAAGATTCCTAATAATACACACATATTAGAAAAGAGGTTAATATTCCGAGCAATATACGCATTTGGAAAGAGGTGAATATTCTTAGCAATATAAACATCTGAGAAAAGAGGTGAATATTCCCAGCAATATACACAGAGTAGAAATGAGGTGAATATTCCAAACAATATGCACATATATTAGAAAAGAGGTGACTATTCCAAACAATATACACATATATTAGAAAAGAGGTTAATATTCCATATAATATACTCGTATATTAGAAAAGAGGTGAATATTCCGAACAATATACGCATTACTTGGAAAGAGGTGAATATTCTTAACATAAACATCTGTGAGAAAAGAGGTGAATATTCCCAGCAATATACACTGAGTAGAAAAGAGGTGAATATTCCAAACAATATACACATATATTAGAAAAGAGGTGAATATTCCAAACAATATACACATATATTACAAAATAAATGAAGATTCCGAATAATATACACATACATTAGAAAAGAGGTTCAAGCCTGGTGTTGGCGCAGTGGTTAGGGCAGCGGCTTGGGATCCAAAAGGTCCTGAGTTCAAGCCCCGTTGGGCCACGGAATTAATACACCAGGGTGTTGACTCAGCCTGTCATCCTTCCGAGGTCGGCGAAATGAGTACCAGTATACTGGGCCGGTCTATACCCCGGTTAAAATAGGTGTACCATATCCCTGTGTCGCAAGAGGCGACCAGGGTTGCGTCAGGAAGGGCATCCGGCGTAAAACATGTGCCAAATCACTATGCGGATCATACGTATGATCCGCTGTGGCGACCCCTAACGGGAGCAGCCGAAAGAAGAAGAAGAAGAAATTAGAAAAGAGGTTAATATTCCATGTAATATACTCGTATATTAGAAAAGAGGTGAATATTCCAAACAATATACACATTATTTGGAAAGAGGTGAATATTCTTAACAATAAACATCTGTGAGAAAAGAGGTGAATATTCCCAGCAATATACACATATAGTAGAAAAGAGGTGAATATTCCAAACAATATACACATATATTACAAAATAATTGAAGATTCCTAATAATATACACAAATAAGAAAAGAGGTTAATATTCCATATAATATACTCGTATATTAGAAAAGAGGTGAATATTCCAAACAATATACGCATTATTTGGAAAGAGGTGAATATTCTTTACAATATAAACATCTGTGAGAAAAGAGGTGAATATTCCCAACAATATACACATATATTACAAAATAAATGAAGATTCCTAATAATATACACATATATTAGAAAAGAGGTTAATATTCCATGTAATATACTCGTATATTAGACAAGAGGTGAATATTCCAAACAATATATGCATTTGGAAAGAGGTGAATATTCTTAACAATATAAACATCTGTGAGAAAAGAGGTGAATATTCCCAGCAAAAGAACACAGAGTAGAAAAGAGGTGAATATTCCAAACAATATACACACATATTAGAAAAGAGGTGAATATTGCAAAAAATATACACATATATTACAAAATAAATGAAAATTCCTAACAGTATGCACATACATTAGAAAAGAGGTTAATATTCCATGTAATATACTTGTATATTAGAAAAGAGGTGAATATTCCGAACAATATACGCATTATTTGGAAAGAGGTGAATATTCTTAACAATATAAACATCTGTGAGAAAAGAGGTGAATATTCCCAGCAATATACAGAGATTACAAAATAAATGAAGATTCCTAATAATACACACATATTAGAAAAGAGGTTAATATTCCGAGCAATATACGCATTTGGAAAGAGGTGAATATTCTTAGCAATATAAACATCTGAGAAAAGAGGTGAATATTCCCAGCAATATACACAGAGTAGAAATGAGGTGAATATTCCAAACAATATGCACATATATTAGAAAAGAGGTGACTATTCCAAACAATATACACATATATTAGAAAAGAGGTTAATATTCCATATAATATACTCGTATATTAGAAAAGAGGTGAATATTCCGAACAATATACGCATTACTTGGAAAGAGGTGAATATTCTTAACATAAACATCTGTGAGAAAAGAGGTGAATATTCCCAGCAATATACACTGAGTAGAAAAGAGGTGAATATTCCAAACAATATACACATATATTAGAAAAGAGGTGAATATTCCAAACAATATACACATATATTACAAAATAAATGAAGATTCCGAATAATATACACATACATTAGAAAAGAGGTTCAAGCCTGGTGTTGGCGCAGTGGTTAGGGCAGCGGCTTGGGATCCAAAAGGTCCTGAGTTCAAGCCCCGTTGGGCCACGGAATTAATACACCAGGGTGTTGACTCAGCCTGTCATCCTTCCGAGGTCGGCGAAATGAGTACCAGTATACTGGGCCGGTCTATACCCCGGTTAAAATAGGTGTACCATATCCCTGTGTCGCAAGAGGCGACCAGGGTTGCGTCAGGAAGGGCATCCGGCGTAAAACATGTGCCAAATCACTATGCGGATCATACGTATGATCCGCTGTGGCGACCCCTAACGGGAGCAGCCGAAAGAAGAAGAAGAAGAAATTAGAAAAGAGGTTAATATTCCATGTAATATACTCGTATATTAGAAAAGAGGTGAATATTCCGAACAATATACACATTATTTGGAAAGAGGTGAATATTCTTAACAATAAACATCTGTGAGAAAAGAGGTGAATATTCCCAGCAATATACACATATAGTAGAAAAGAGGTGAATATTCCAAACAATATACACATATATTACAAAATAATTGAAGATTCCTAATAATATACACAAATATAAGAAAAGAGGTTAATATTCCATATAATATACTCGTATATTAGAAAAGAGGTGAATATTCCAAACAATATACGCATTATTTGGAAAGAGGTGAATATTCTTTACAATATAAACATCTGTGAGAAAAGAGGTGAATATTCCCAACAATATACACATATATTACAAAATAAATGAAGATTCCTAATAATATGCACATATATTAGAAAAGAGGTTAATATTCCATGTAATATACTCGTATATTAGACAAGAGGTGAATATTCCAAACAATATATGCATTATTTGGAAAGAGGTGAATATTCTTTACAATATAAACATCTGAGAAAAGAGGTGAATATTCCCAGCAATATACACATCTAGTAGAAAAGAGGTGATTATTCCATACAATATTCACATATATTACAAAATAAATGAAGATTCCTAATTATATACACACATATTGGAAAAGAGGTTGATATTCCATGTAATTATACTCGTATATGAGAAAATATACCATCAGAGATGGGGAATCCCCCACCATTCAAAAATAATTGAAATCAGATAAGCGTTTTTCCATTTATTACAAAAAACATTTTTTTTAAAGATGGCCGCCCCAGTCGACAATCTTGGAACCGGCCACGCACAAAATCAATTGGGTTCTTCCTTTTCAGGTGGTACATGTGTGACACAAATTTCAAATCGATATGGCGAACAGTTTATGAGTTATCGCACTCACAGCTATAAATGTTGACACCCAGCCAGGCGGACGGACGACGGACGGACGACCCGGGTGACAACAATGTCCCCCCTTCCGCCACGCGGCGAGGGATAAAAAAAAGAGGTGAATATTCCAAACAATATAAAAATCTGTGAGAAGAGAGGTGAATATTCTTAACAATATAAACATCTGTGAGAAAAGAGGTGAATATTCCAAACAATATACACATATATGAGAAAAAGAGTTTAATATTCCATGTAATTATACTCATATATTAGAAAAGAGGTGAATATTCCGAACAATATACGCATTTGGAAAGAGGTGAATATTCTTAACAATACAAACATCTGTGAGAAAAAGAGGTGAATATTCCAAACACTATACACAATATTACAAAATAAATGAAGATTCCTAATAATATACACATATATTAGAAAAGCGGTTAATATTCCATGTAATATACTCGTATATTCGAAAAGAGGTGACTATTCCGAACAATATACGAATTATTTGAAAAGAGGTGAATATTCGAAACAATATAAACATCTGTGAGAAAAGAGGTGAATTTTCCCAGCAATATACACATATAGTAGAAAAGAAGTGAAAATTCCAAACAATATACACAGAAATTACAAAATAAATGAAGATTCCGAATAATATACACATATATTAGAAAAGAGGTTGATATTCCATGTAATATACTCGTATATTAGAAAAGAGGTGAATATTCCGAATGATATACGAATGATTTGGAAAGAGGTGAATATTCTTGATAATATAAACATCTGTGAGAAAAGAGGTGAATATTCCCAGCAATATACACAGAGTGGAAAATATGTGAATATTCCAAGCAATATACACATATTAGAAAAGAGGTGAATATTCCAAACAATATACACATCTGTGAGAAAAAGAGGTGAATATTCCAAACAATATACACAAATATTACAAAATAAATGAAGATTCCTAATAATATACACATATATTAGAAAAGAGGTTAATATTCCATGTAATATACTCGTATATTCGAAAAGAGGTGACTATTCCGAACAATATACGAATTATTTGAAAAGAGGTGAATATTCGAAACAATATAAACATCTGTGAGAAAAGAGGTGAATTTTCCCAGCAATATACACATATAGTAGAAAAGAAGTGAAAATTCCAAACAATATACACAGAAATTACAAAATAAATGAAGATTCCGAATAATATACACATATATTAGAAAAGAGGTTAATATTCCATATAATATACTCTTATATTAGAAAAGAGGTGAATATTCCGAACAATATACGCATTACTTGGAAAGAGGTGAATATTCTTAACAATATAAACATCTGTGAGAAAAGAGGTGAATATTCCAAACAATATACACATGTATTAGAAAAGAGGTGAATATTCCAAACAATATACACATATCTTACAAAATAAATGAAGATTCCTAATAATATACACATACATTAGAAAAGAGGTGAATATTCCGAACAATATACGCATTATTTGGAAAGAGGTGAATATTCTTAACAATATAAACATCTGTGAGAAAAGAGGTGAATATTCCCAGCAATATACACATCTAGTAGAAAAGAGGTGAATATTCCAAACAATATACACATATATTACAAAATAAATGAAGATTCCTCATAATATCCACATATATTAGAATAGAAGTTAATATTCCATGTAATTATACTCGTATATTAGAAAATATACCATCAGAGATGGGGAATCCCCCGCCATTCAAATATAATTGAAATCAGATAAGCGTTTTTCCATTTATTACAAAAAACATTTTTTAAAAGATGGCCGCCCCCAGTCGACCATCTTGGATCCGACCACGCCCAAAATCAATAGGGTTCTTCCTTTTCAGGTGGTACACGTGTGACCCAAATTTCAAATTGATATGGCGAACAGTTTATGAGTTATCGCACTCACAGTTATAAATGTTGATGCCCAGCCGGACGGACGGACGACCCGGGTGACAACAATACCCCCCCTTCCGCCACGCGGCGGGGGATAAAAAGAGGTGAATATTCCGAACAATATGAACATCTGTGAGAAAAGAGGTGAATATTCTTAACAATATAAACATCTGTGAGAAAAGAGGTGAATATTCCCAGCAATATACACATATAGTAGAAAAGAGGTGAATATTCCAAACAATATACACATGTTAGAAAAGAGGTTAATATTACAAACAATATACACATATTAGAAAAGATGTTAATATTCCATATAATATACTCGTATATTAGAAAAGAGGTGAATATTCCGAACAATATACGGATTATTTGTAAAGAGGTGAATATTCATAACAATATAAACATGTGAGAAAAGAAGTGAATATTCCCAGCAATATACGCATTTATTAGAAAAGAGGTTAATATTCCAAACAATATACACATATCTATCTATAATTCCAGCAATCTCTGTGTCTGTCTGTCTATGACCACTGTTTGTTGACAACCACTGGTTCGATCCAATTGAAACTTGCCAGGTATATTGCTGGTGACCTGAGTATGTGCCTTTTCAAGGTTTGATATTAATCGGACAAGTGGTTTCCAAGTTATGGCCATTTATTTGCCAAACCAATGACAGGACACGGTGGTACGACGTGACTATTGACGTCACAATTCTTCTTTTTAAAAAAAATTTATTGCACGTATGGCCACGCACGTATGGGCCCGCACTAGTATTAGAAAAGAGGTTAATATTCCATATAATATACTCCTATATTAGAAAAGAGGTGAATATTCCAAACAATATACGCATTACTTGTAAAGAGATGAATATTCCTAACAATATAAACATCTGTGAGAAAAGAGGTGAATATTCCCAGCAATATACACATATAGTAGAAAAGAGGTGAATATTCCAAACAATATACATATATTAGAAAAGAGGTGAATATTCCAAACAATATACACATATTAGAAAAGATGTTAATATTCCATATAATATTCTCGTATATTAGAAAAGAGGTGAATATTCCAAACAATATACGCATTTGTAAAGAGGTGAATATTCATAACAATATAAACAAATGTGAGAAAAGAAGTGAATATTCCCAGCAATATACCCATTTATTAGAAAAGAGGTTAATATTCCATATTATATACTTGTATATTAGAAAAGAGGTGAATATTCCAAACAATATACGCATTACTTGTAAAGAGATGAATATTCCTAACAATATAAACATCTGTGAGAAAAGAGGTGAATATTCCCAGCAATATACACATATAGTAGAAAAGAGGTGAATATTCCAAACAATATACATATATTAGAAAAGAGGTGAATATTCCAAACAATATACACATATTAGAAAAGATGTTAATATTCCAGATAATATTCTCGTATATTAGAAAAGAGGTGAATATTCCAAACAATATACACATATTAGAAAAGATGTTAATATTCCATATAATATTCTCGTATATTAGAAAAGAGGTGAATATTCCAAACAATATACGCATTTGTAAAGAGGTGAATATTCATAACAATATAAACAAATGTGAGAAAAGAAGTGAATATTCCCAGCAATATACACATTTATTAGAAAAGAGGTTAATATTCCATATAATATACTTGTATATTAGAAAAGAGGTGAATATTCCGAACAATATACGCATTATTTGTAAAGAGGTGAATATTCATAATATAAACAAATGTGAGAAAAGAGGTGAATATTCCCAGCAATATACGCATTTTTTAGAAAAGAGGTAAATATTCCATATAATATACGAGTACTGTATATCAGAAAAGAGGTGAAGATTCCGAACAATATACGCATTTGTAAAGAGGTGAATATTCCAAACAATATAAACATTTGTGAAAAAAAAAGTGGTGAATATTCCAAACAATATACACACATTAGAAAAGGTGAATATTCCAAATAATATACTCATATATTAGAAAAGTGGTGAATATTCCGAACAATATACATATTTATTTGTAAAGAGGTGAATATTCCGAACAATATAAACATCTGTTAGAAAAGGGATGAATATTCCATATAGAAAATACAAATTATATATATATATATATATATATATATATATATATATATATATATATATATATATATATATACATACATATATATACATACATACATACATACATACATACATACATACATACATACTAGACGACCGGTGAACCCGTTGGATTGACGTTGTGACAGCGGTTGATAAAAAGATAGCTCCAGCGAAGTATACCGCTGAGGTTGTTTGCATTGATCAAATAATCCCGAAGAGTAGTTGACTGAATCGGGAATTGATTTTTTAATATTTTTTTTTGTTGCCCGATTCGAACGAAACTTGATATTGCGTGTCAGTGTGGAAAAAAAAAAAAAACGGAGAAAAGAAAGTGGATTAAATTATTGTGCGTATACTTCCAAACACAATTTTATTTATTAATGAACACGGAAGTATTAGATAAAAATGGCGATGTTTATTTTATGCTTAAAAATAAATCGTTCTTTGTCTATACTAAATCTGAGATTTTAAAATAAATCATTTTAAGAAAAAAACAAAAGAAGAAAGCTCCAGCGAACTATACCGCTGAGGTTGTTTGCATTGATCAAATTCTCCCGAAGAGTAATTGACTGAATCAGTAATTGATTTTTAAATAATTTTTTCGTTGCCCGATTTGAACGAAACGTGATACTGCATGCCGCAGGAGAATTGTGAGCAAGGTGGCCCTAAAATTTTTGCGCTATCGTGTACCGTTTCGGCTGCATTTTGGGAACATACTGTTACGGAAATAGCCCTTATTGGACTACTAAATATAGGATTAGCTCACATCCCCCATTAAATCCACGTTTAGCTCGGTTGTTTGGTAAAATGGACATTACATGTGTGTCGGGAGGTGCAGGATGCATGTTTTTATTGTTCGTACAGTGGTGGGGTGCCGAGGGCTCCCTCTTCTTCCTCCCCTCTCCGGACGATAGGCCCCGCCCAGTCGGCCGAGGGGGAGTGGCCTGGCGAAGGAGGTGGAGCTAAGGGGAGAAGTTTGTCAGCTTCCCTGAGGGAGGCGTGCTCGGGGTCGCAGCGAGCGAACAAAAGAGAAACTGTGGTGAAAAGGGTTCAGTTTTGGGGAAACAGTCGCTCTCGAGGCGTGCTCGTGTTTCGGAGCGAGTGAACGAGGACCTGGTAAAAAGAGAGAAAGGGTTTAGTTTGGGGAAAAGTCGCTCTCGAGGCGTGCTCGTGTTTCGAAACGAGCGAACGAAGGAGGGACAGTGTTGGACCTGCCGGGAGAGACGCTGAACCTGAACGCGCCGAGTCTGCCTTTTTGGGCAGTGGGAGAGGAGGCCTGCACGTCGAGTCGGCGATCGACTCTTATGAGGAGGTGATTCTGCCGTGAGAGAGATGGTGGTCGGCTTTGAGAGGCGAGCGTGGAAAAGGAAAGAAAAGGTGATTCTGCAGAGAAAGAAACTGAGAGGACGGAGTTGAGAAGTTGGGCTTCGAGGCGGGAAGGCAAGAGAGGAAACGACGGAGCCTCTGACGGTCCTTGCTCACCTCACGGCTCGACACGTTTGCCAGTCCGCTTGCCGGAGCCCGGCACCCTGATTTGGGCCTTGTCTGGTGCACAGGCCAGGCCTGGATTTGTATGCTGGACCTTGAGAGAAATCATCTGAGGCCCATCGTTGATCTGACGGTCTTGTGCAGTCGACCTTACACGGGGTCAGAGCTTGCGGAGACCGCGTGCGGTGCAGAAAAGGCAGGCGAGCGCAGTCTCGCCACGCGGCGTGTTCGAGTTCGAGCTGGAGGCTCGAATCCGTGGAAATCTGCTTGTTACGAGCGACATTTGTGCTTTTTGACACTTTCCTCTCGTCCATGAAACATCACCAAGTACTCTGTCTTGTCGGCATGCATGCTGTCTGTCTGTCTGTCTGTCTTGTCTGTACGTTGTACAAGGCACATCTCGGTTGCGACCCCCTCAAAACCTGTAGTCCGTGGTTCCCTAGTTAAGAACGGGTTAAAGATTGTTAATAAAAGCATTGTCGTGAATGTTTTGCTTGTGTCGTGTTCCCAGATGTTCCCCAATAAATCTGGTTGGTTCGTATGAAATTGCCGCTTTGGATTAATTTGTGTCGCGTCGAGGAACGATCCTTTCGATTGGCAGATAAAACCAAAATGGTTACAGACTGGCAGAAAACGCTCGGCATCTGACAAAACCAGTCTGTAACCGGGGTTCTATTTCCCCAACTGGTAAGGTTCAGGATTACGATGGTA
This sequence comes from Eptatretus burgeri, assembly GCF_056783735.1. Lineage (NCBI taxonomy): Eukaryota > Metazoa > Chordata > Myxini > Myxiniformes > Myxinidae > Eptatretus > Eptatretus burgeri. The sequence goes on along the minus strand of NC_140961.1, from coordinate 13,457,949 downwards.
TCGCGATTGAAGACGCGTGACCCGAGGCCTGTGCCGAGCCGGCCGGCGTTATAAACCCCGGAGACGGTGGTGGTGAGGGTGGCGCCAAGGGTCGGGTGAGAATCCCGCCACCCCGGATCCGCAACAATACATACATACAAGAAGAGAGTTTTAGTTATATAATATAAAAATATAGAAGATATATATGAATATATATGTGAAAAGATGTGAATATTTCTCATGATATACACATATATTAAAAAGAGGTGCATATGTCTAATAATATACATGCACTGCGCATTATAAAAGAGGTGAATATTCCTAATACATACATGTATTGGAAAGAGGTGAGTATTCCTAATACTATACAAATATATTATAAAAGAGGTGAATATTCTATTAATATACATGTCCTGTTTATTAGAAAAGAGGTGAATATTCTATGAATGTACATGTACTGTATAGTCGAAAAGAGGTGAACATTGTATTGATATACATGCACTGTATATTAGAAAAGAAGTGAATATTGTATGAATATACATGTACTGTATAATAGAAAACAGGTGAATATTGTATTAATATACATGTACTGTATAATAGAAAAGAGGTGAATATTGTATTAATATACATGTACTGTCTATTAGAAAAGAGGTGAATATTGTATTAATATACATGTACTGTATATTAGAAAAGAGGGAATATTGTATTCATATACATGCACTGTTTCTAGAAAAGAGGTGAATATTGTATTAATATACATGTACTGTATATTAGAAAAGAGGTGACTATTGTATTAATATGCATGTACTGTATATTAGAAAAGAGGTGAATATTGTATTAATATACACGTTCTGTATATTAGAAAAGAGGGAATATTGTATTCATATACATGTACTGTTTCTAGAAAAGAGGTGAATATTGTATTAATATACATGCACTGTATTTTAGAAAAGAGGTGAATATTGTATTAATATACATGCACTGTATTTTCGAAAAGAGGTGAATATTCACCTCAATAATGATTACTCAATGTTAAAAAAAAATAATAATTATAAACCACAAACGAGATGTTTTACTAAACTTTAAAAAAAAAATAAAAAAAATTTAAAAAGTAAGTAAAAAAAAAAAAAATAAAAACTTAACCAGAAGTAAAAAATATATAAACCACAAACTAAACGCTAAATATATGATTACCTTTTTTCAAGAAGCTACTGCTGTTTAATACTAATCAAAGGGAGGAAACCCGACGTTCTTGTGGAATTCTATGCACCCACAGACTAACAGACTCGACTAATCGATATACCCCAGAGGATAACAACATGATTGTTCCTGCTGCTCCCGGAGGGAGTGGGTGTACTAGTAAATACAAAACATTTCTACTTTCTTTTCAGATTATAAACTTACATATTGACAAGGAATATACTTTTGGTGTGCTTTCGACTATTGGGAGTACATCGCTTGTAAACATTTTTGAAGTCCCTCATACAATCTCCCAATTTCATGAGACTATTTGACCCTTGAGCCACATCGAGCAAGGGGAGGTTTCCCTGTGTGCTTGCAGGAATGCAGGATTTCAGTTATCTGCACCATGGTTGCTTCGAGATCACGGTAGAACTTGGCTGCAAGAAATTCCCGAATGCGTCTGAGCTTGAACAAGAGTGGGAAAACAATCGCGAAGCTCTTTTCAGCTTTCTGGAGTCGGTGAGGACTGGAGGGATCACCTTAATGTGGAACGGGAACACTCAATCACTCCCTGTAACATGATTACATTTGTAGACGAGGGCTGTTCAGTCGACATGCTCTTAGTCTTCCACTTAATCGTAAAAGATTGTCAAATCGCTGAAGTTTGTGGAGTGATTGAAGCACTTGCTGACCTTACGATGGCACCAGAGCATCCTGGGTATGTTTCCAAAATTATGGCGATGGTGGTGTACCGTCTGCTGACAGCACGTGTATCACCTGTTTCGGCTTGGGGGCACAGCAGCATCATGTGACAACGTTTCTTGTGAATGGGAATGCCAATCTAGCTGACATTTTAAATGAACATAATAATGAAAAATCACTCAAAGAGTGACACTTGGCAAAGCAGCGCAAAGTAGAATGGCATTTGGAAGAGAGCATACCTCTGCCAGGCGGAACAGTTCACGTTTTGCATCCCACTGATGGGCTGGATCCGAAACAAAATCTTTTGGCCTATTTTGACTTTTTGGCTGATGGTCACCTCAAAATTAATAGGTGGTTGAATGCATTGATTTGATAAGTAAATCCTTTTCAAGTTTCACATCAACCGGATGAAAATTGAAGATTTTAGAAAATTTTGCCCAAATTGGTATTTTGGCCTATTTGACCTTTTGGCCCATGTTCATCTCAAAATTAATAGGTGGTTGAATTCAGTGACCTGATCTGCAAATGCTCTTCAAATTTCAAGTTAATCGGATTAAAATTGCGGATTTTAGAAATTTGGCCTGTGTTGACCTTTTGGTCAAGGTTGACCTCAAAAATAATAGGTGGTTGAATTCAGGGACCTGAGATGTAAATCCCTTTCAAATTTCAAGTCAATCGGATGAAAATTCACAATTTTAGAAACAATTAATTTGGCCTATGTTGGGTTGACCTTATGGCCTATGTTAACTTTGTGACCTAAGTTAACCTCAAAATTGATAGGTGGTTGAATTCATTGATCTGACATGCAAGTCCTGTGCAAATTTCAATTCAATCGGATGAAATTTGAGGATTTTAGAAAATTTGCCTCAAATTGGCCAATGTAGACCTTTTTGTTCGACCAAATTTTACGATACTTCAATGCGGGACCGTCGCAGGGTCGGTGACATTAATCTCTGAAAATGTCAGAACGATCGGTTGGGCAGTTTGGCATGGAGGCGAGCGGACAGACAAACATACCGAGCCGAGCCGAGCCAAAACAAAAACGGACATGATCAGCATACTTGTCAAAAAATTTTACAAAATATGCCAAGTGATAAATAATAATACAAAGTAATAATTCATATAACTTTGAATTTTTACAGTTTCTACACATATGGCTTACACGGTTCTAACGATTGCTTTTTGAAAAGTTATTGGAAATTGGTGGTTTGTAACGATGATTATTTACAGGTACATCAAGGAATTAAGGGTGTCGTAAGGAATGAGAATGGTCGAGGAATCCGTGGTATCCATATTGCAGTAAAAGGCAACCCTCGAGATGTCGTCACAAGTAAGTGACACAAAATGCAACAAACAGACTGATAATATCGGTTTTATCAGAAAATTTACCCACTCACATTTACAGTGCAAATTGTAAAGAAATCTTAGATTAGGCCTTGCTGTGACCCACAGCATATTCTACAATCCAACAGAGGTCACCCAGAGCGACCCACATATATTAAGAGTTCAAAATTAATCCTCACACATTGTATGATGAACAATGACATATTGATCAGTGTTAAATTTGTTTTAAACTCTCACATTGATGGAAGGCATGTTCAGGAGTTTGTACATAAATCAAGGAACATCAGCGCACTTCAGTGTACTTGAATGTATATTACAAAGACATGAGTAGACAATGAAGAATTAATACATTATCGGGCATTTTAACCTGTTCAACATCATTGACTAATGATTCAGATTAAAACACAAGAAAGGCCAATCCAAGGGAGAACTTGAAACAGGCCAATCCAAATGGGAACTCCAAACAAGCCAATCCAAATGGGAACACCAAACAGGCCAATCCAAATGGGAACACCAAACAGGCCAATCCAAATGGGAACTTCAAACAGGCCAATCCAAATGCGGACACCAAACAGGCCAATGCAAATGGGAACGCCAAACAGGCCAATCCAAATGGGAACGCCAAACAAGCCAATCCAAATGGGAACGCCAAACAGGCCAATCCAAATGGGAACACCAAACAGGCCAATCCAAATGGGAACACCAAACAGGCCAATCCAAATGGGAACGCCAAACAGGCCAATCCAAATGGGAACGCCAAACAGGCTAATCCAAATAGAAACACCAAATGCAAATGTATCATTAACTCGGGCTGGTTTATCCCTTTAATTATAGTGAATATACACATTTAATGCTCTTTGTAAAAGTTGATGATAGAGTTGTAAATAATGCATTGATCGACAATTCATGAGGCAATGGATGGCATCCTCTCTTCGAATAACGGCATTATATTGTACTACCCCATCTTTATAATTTCTGCAGCACGCAGTGGCGAGTACTGGCGTCTACTTCAACCAGGAACCTATTTGGTTCAGGCATCAGGACCTGGGTACTTGCCTTCGCTCAAACGGGTCTACATTCCTGAAGGAATGAGACACGCTGGCCAAGTCAACTTCAAACTACAGCCAGATCCTCGGCCTCGAAGAATAACCCTCCAGCGCTGGAAACAGAGGCGCTGGATGGCAAAGCATGCCAGTGGTCGGCGACATGGTGGCGATCGCTCTGTGTCTTGGTGGCTCTATTTCAAGCATCTCAATCTTGATTCACCAGCTGCCACTATCCTCCCCACTTCTGCAGAGCCTGAGCTGCCCCGGCGGTTCGGCCGTTGGCAAAGACGTAGGCATTCAAGGTTTTAATAGAAAACAAATGGTGAGGATAGGAGACAGCAACATATATACACAAGGACGGATCACAAACACCATATTGCAAAGTCATTACATTTGTCCTTTATTCCCGCTAGGGTAGCTGCAGTTGCGTGACAGTCCAGCTTCCTTTCGATCCTACGCAGAATGTTTTGGCAGCCCAGTTAACTTCCATCATGACTGTCGTGGAATCGCTCTGGTGGATTGTGTGAAGGAAATAAAAGCAAATAAGAATGGCTACATGTGTTAGCTCTCATCAATTGTGTAGTTTAAAACTGGTTGTGTAGTTTTGTAGCATGCACATAACATACAGGAAGTATTTAATACTGCAGTGGTATGTTTGGAAATATGTACATGTCCAGAGAAGAATTGAGAGAAACCTGACACGAGTTAAAATCAGTCGTCAAAACCACAGAGACAAGTAATTGATATTTACTTTGGTGTTTTTGTTAATGGGTTCAAAGGCTCACAGAGGGTCCACAACCCAAATCACACACACGACTTCAGATAAATACAACCGCTGCCCCCCCCCCCCCCCCGAGAGCACTCTGGGTAGAAACGACCTTGATGATTTGATGATGGTGCTTTTCTCTTTGCACTCTGTAGGGAAACTAAGAGGAATTTCATCCTCCCCAAGAATGCCAACCTTTGGGGTTTGTGCTGACTCTATCCTTTAAATGCTGAACGTTAAGCAAGGAAGCAGCTCATACCATGTTAAAGTCTTTAGTACGACTCGGTGGTGCCAGTACATTAAAAGTTAATGTTCACTGATGTGATCGGATCAACAAGGCAAGGAAATGGAAGTAAATCAAATAGTCAAATCAGGGGAAAAAGCTTCTTTGTTTGTATGCAGCCGTGGGGTAGAATCATTGCCTGAGGCTGTGGCTGTACTGTTGATGCCATCCATGCCCTCTGCTAGTTCGGGAAGGAATTTGGAATTTGCTTGCGTTGCTGGCGAGAGCTCACCTGTTCTTCATGAAGGAGATCCTGGGATCTTTAGCATCCACCAACAAATGCTGGCAGAAGGGACATCTGCTTAACATCCATCTGATGGATGGCACACACACATTGATGAATCACCATGTTTGTGAAACACGGGGATGTCAGCTTATAGCTAGGTCGGGATTCAAACCCAGGCTATACAGCTTTGAGGTGAGTGTGCGTTCCTTTAGTTTAGGCCATCCTGTCAGCCCACACAAATACACTAGAAATGCTCTGATGGAATGTGAAAAGAGACAAAGTGAGACATGATAGTCTTTATTGGATCATAAAAACAACAAAGACCACAAGGTTACAAAATGTAATTTAATGTCCAGTACCTCCTTAGCAGATGCAAAGCACTCTGGGTTGCAAAAAACAAAACAACCACGATGTAAAGCAAAACAACCACGAATGCCAAGCACTGATAACATACTATACCCTTGCCATTGGCTGATGTTAGAATTGGCTCGATGTCACGAGGTCTCGCAACACAGCTTTGTGATTGATTCGGCCCACTCCTTCCACCTCAAGTATATCCAAGAGGTAAATAGGGAATTTGCTCTTGACAAAGGCGAGCGGAGGCACAGTTAACCCTTTGTTAGCCGAAACGTCGAGTCGTGTGATACAATCATAGGTTGGAGAACTCATTATGGATTCTTTGGACAGCATTCCCAACCTCAGCCTGGTGTTGGCTTAGTGGTTAGGGTAGCGGCTTGGGATCCTCGGGTCCCAAGTTCAAGCCCCGTTGGCCGCTGAATACACCATGGGGTTAACTCAGCCTGTCATCCTTCCGAGATCAGAGAAATGAGTACCAGTGTGCACTGGTAGAGGGGCACTGCATCAGTGCTGACACAGTCACGCTTCCAAGAAATGATAGCTACCCCAAAAGTTAAGCTGCCATATGCAAGAAGAAGAAGATTCCCAACCTGATATTATGGTCTTTCTCAACATCCAAATCTTGATATTGTTATGGCCACGGGTACCGAGTGTATTATGAGGGGGTGAATCCTCCTTTCTCCTCAGAAGAACCGGACCTGGGGCCACCGCTCACAATTACCTTTGTGATGCAGTGAGTTGCAAAACAACCAAGAATGCCAATCAGTTAACCACGAGTTCCAGTGTCGACCATCTAATTTGCCGTTTAACTTGAGGTCACGTGGCCTCCTGACTGGGGAACGTACCCTCGGCAATGCACCAAGCTTATCTTGATTAGATATGAAGTAATGCGGCCAAGCGTTTACTGCCAGTGCACGCCGACTATGACAGGTTAATTAGTTTGGGAATTATAATCTCCCAGTCAATCGAGGCTTTGACAATGCTGGAACAATGGAAGGAAAGGACAAGCACAGACAGTTGAAACGTCAACAAGGAATTTGTTATGAAGAAAAAGAAATAAACTGAAGAATTTATTTCCTTGTCGATTAAATGGATGAATTCAAATCAATCAACAAAAAAATCTCAAACAAATATAGAATTCAACAAGCATTTATCGAAAAATGGACAAAAAGCAGATGCTTATCACTATTACTTACTTAAGAATTAAACACGAGACATGGGTACCCATCAGACTGTTCAGGGGGAAAAGAAAAAGAAATCCGGTCTTGGCTTATCAAGGTAGAAGTCGTTGTGCGTCTACTAAAATAACCCAAAATGTGTGAGCGTAGCTTCGTCTACCCCTCCAAATGAGCTCTCCCAAGCTTGGCTCGTTTCCGCGGCCAGCGCCTGCCTCACCATGTACCCACCCACAAACAGGCCCAAACACCAATCGACATCACGTCGTCACCCCCAGGAACCAGGAACGCTGTCCACCACCGTCAGCAGGATCTCTCACCAATTGCCAACAAGGCAGTCCTGCTGTCCTTTTGTAAGCGACCAGTGTGTGCGGAGCCTCAAGCATGACTTCAGCCAAAACCAGCTTGCCTGTTGGCGCATCACTACACATGATCTCCAACCATCCATTCTCATAGTCATTCTCTCCTGACCATTTAATGAGATGCAACTCCCAATTAACACAGGCCTGGCTTATGACGCTACGTTCGTGGAGCTGGACAACTGCCAGAAAGCAGCCATTTGTCGGAACAACCAAGCGAAAACATGAAGCGCTCACAAAACGTCAGCGTACAATTATCACCTCTTTGTTCAGCCCGATACGAAGAAGAGCCGGTTGGCGTCCCGAGAGCTGCTGAACGGGGTGTCGATCGCTGATGGAAAAAGGTGGGTACCTGAGGTAAATGATCCGAGACTACAGCCATGTTTGACCGTCAGAATGAACTGTTCAGAAAAAGCTTGCAGTGTGATTAATGACTCAAATGTCCTGCAAGTCCAATGTGTATCGATAACCAAAATAAAGTGTAAATAAATCGTGTATTTCCAAGCCAATGTGTCTTGATGGAAAGGGAATAGACGAGTATCCGTTATATCTTATTGCGTGCACGAACGGTGAATATCGCTCATGTAGAAATGAAAACCGACTTAGAATCATAAGTCATGAACGTGTTGCAAAAAGGAAAAGGTTATCCCAAAGGAAAGGGATACCCTACTCTGTTCTATACCCTTCTCCAATGCATCAAACAGTTGGAATTCCACCAGACAAGGGGATGGGTCTATTTTGAAAATGTATTTATGGAAATAACTGTCTGAGGACCTGAATATTGTATGTATTTGTCAAATCCGCTTCTGAAATCCATAACACACTATATATATATATATATATATATATATATATATATATATATATATATATATATATATATATATATATATATATATACACACACACACATACACACACACACACACACACACACACACACACACACACACATACACACACACATCTAATGCCATGCAACTTAGTGTATCCTTATATCAGTATATACAACAACTTGCATTTCTGATTCACCCACGAATGACAGTAGCTGTACTTTTATAAGTTATAATCAAGTAGCTACGATTCAAACACAGGCTGCCTGGTGAAACAGTAATCATCCCTTTCAAGTTGCTTTCATGACCAGTGCAAAGTATTCTGGAAATTTATCAAATCTTTCCCAATTTATTTTTCTTTTGCACAGTGACATTGTCCTTACAAGTGTTAGATAAGGCAAAAAATATGAATGCTTACTGGAAAACTGGATTGATGGATGCATGGATGATAAAGGTACTGGCAGTTGAGACCACAGCAAATTAACAGATAAGTTGCAACAAACAATCTCAACATCATTTAAAATCGACTTGCCAAAAAAAAAAAAATCCAAATGATGTAGAAGAAAAATAAAAGAACCTCAAACTTGCTACGAATTCATTAATGAATGGAACTGTTGGGGTTGGCACTGCAGAATAGATATGCCTGTGTGGGATTAAATAAATAATAATGATAAAAAAATGAAGCATCAAAAATGGACCGCACTTCTGCAGATACATCCGAAAAGCCTCGAGCTTTTTTCAGTCAAGGAGCTTCAGCAAGGCTTTGGGAGCGCTTCAATTTTGGTACTGCAGACATCAAATGCATCTTGGTAGTCACTGTGAGGTTTGACAAGCAGCACACACGTGGGACGCTTGGAGCCGATGGCAGAACCCAGATCCTAGCGGTGAGAACCAAAAATGATCCATTAATAAAAGGTGCATCATCATGCCTTCAACACATTGTTTCGATGTACAGTGGGTTGCAAAGTATTCACCTCCCTCCAAAATATTTCACATTTCGATGCCACCTGAGCATATTTTGTGATGCTTTCAAATCAAACTTAAGATATTGTCGTGGGTCTGGAGGTTCGTTTAATTCCCCACGCCAAATTGTGATGGACGGGCAGTTAACACTGGCCAGCCGAGCAGTTTTCCTGAGGAGGGGGACACGTGATCCTCAGAGACTATCGCACGCATAGGAGTGGCATTGGCAGAGCGACAGAGGCACAGATGGATGCACAGCACAAGGGGTTTATACTCGAACCCCAATACAAAGACACTGACACAGCAACTTAAAATAAATGCAGATTTAATGAAAATAGATAAATATTTACAAGGAACAATAATTCAAAATGTAATAATACGTGATGTAAACTAAGCCGAAAGTCGGGGCGCCTCTACGCACAGACTAAAATACAGACAAGGGGAAAATAAAATGAAAGAAAATCCTCCCTTTATTCTGGCACTTAACTTAGTCCGGAGATGGTCTTTATGGAACTTTGGAATCGAGGCGCTTCGTCCTGCATGGGTAGATGCACCCCAAAATGGTGCAGAGCCGCTCTGTCGCAGTGGGAAATGTACATGAGGTGGTTCGTTAGCGGTATTCAACGCTAAGGCTCAGAGACCGACGTGCGGCTTCCTCGACGATTGCTCTCTGCAGAATGGCGCCGCTCCCTTCAGTGATATACACGAGGCTTCGAGGTCCATCTCTCACGACCAGCCGAGAGTCGATGGCCAGCATCTTGGTCCATGAGAGCCAATTTGCCTCAGCACGAATACAAGAATCGTGTCGTCATCTTCATGCGTCGAAGGAAAGCCAGCTGTAATGCCTGAACTAACACGCCATCTCCTCGCTCCAACATCTCTCGATTAAGTGCTTCCCTTACACACCAAACTGAACCAACTCATCCAACAACCAAACCTATGATGGCTATCTCACGTCACGCCCCACGTGCATTCACTTCTTCCACCTCCAGGCGTGGCTTGCTCGCATGAAACCCGTGAATCCTCTGCCTGCTCAGCATGCCTGGCTTGCTTATTGTTATGGTGGTTGTGGTTACAAAAACACAACTCTTTCATGGCAGGCTTGTAAATGCAAAAACGTAAGAATATGTCACAGGGTATATTATATTTGCACTCCGGCCACCATAAAACCCTTCATTCCGCAAAACATTCCAAAAGCATTAAAAATATACCCATCAGAGATGGGAATCCCCCGCCATTGAACCAGTCAGCCATCTTGGATCCGGCCACGCCCAAAATTAATAGGGTTCTTCCTTTTCAGGTGGTACATGTAAACCAAATTTCAAATCGATATGGCGAACAGTTTATGAGTTATCGCACTCACAGCTATAAATGTTGACGCCCAGCCAGCCGGACGGACGACCCGGGTGACAACAATATCGCCCTTCCGCCACGTGGCGGGGGATAAAAAAACTATCTGAAAACCCACTCCGTGGTAGTACCTCCTGTGCAGATTCCCTTCGCAGGGCAGCTCACCGGACGAGGGGATTGTGGCAAAGCCTTCGGGACCCCAAATCTTTGATGATAGGAGAGAAGCTACGGGGTAACATGCCCGGGTCAGATTGCAGGAGAGTGTTTCGGGGTGGTGCTGAGGTGTCGTCCACCAGACAGCGGTCTCGTTGGGTTAACCTGAGGCAGTCCCTTCAGGTGGGTGCCTGGAATGTCCTACCCTTAAGAGAGGATGATCACCTGTCTCTCTTATCATCTGAGCTCAAGCGTTTGGACATCGGTATTGAAGCACTCTGAGGTTCGGAGTCCGGATTGCGGCGAGATCATGGTGGGTGGTTACACCTACTATTGGTCTGGTCGCACTGATGGTTACCATGCCCAAGGAGTTGATGTAGCTGTGTCAAATAAGCTGACTCCAATGATTATAATTGAGGTAACACCGGCAAACGAGCGTATTATGGGAGTAAGGATTTGCCACTCATTGGGTGTCATTTCCCTGGTCTCGATGAATGCTCCGACTGAGGCAAGTGATCTCATCGTGAAGGACACATTCTATGCCACGCTAGAGTTTGTGGTCGATCAGTGCCCCAGGCGAGATAATCTTCTAATCTTGGGGGATTTCATTGCGTCACCTGGAACTGATAGGGATGGTTATGAGACGTGTGTTGGTCCCCATAGATCTGGAGCTATGAACCAGAATAGCACGAAGTTCCTTGATTTTGCAAGAAGTCATGGACCTCGGGTGGCTGGTTCATGGTTTCGGCGCCCACAGGCTCATCGCTGGACTTGTTATTCCAACGCAGGTGGTGGGGAAAAGGAGAGTGACCATGTGCTTGTTGATGGTTGCTGGAGGATCTTCAAGAACTGCAGGGTCTACCAGAGTGCTCAGTTCGTCAATCCTGACCACCGGCTTGTTGTAACAACTCTGAAGTTGCAGCTTAAATCCAGGAGAATGGTACCATCCCAGCCGAGGCTGGATGTTGGCAAGCTCAAGGAGGAGAGGGTAGCTGAGGAGTTTGTGAAGAGGCTAAGTGGAGATTTGTGGGGTCTGGGTGCTTTGGGGGATCCTGAAGAGTTGTGGAGTGCCTTCAAGACCACCATCCTTGATGTTATAGTTAGATTATTGGAACTCACCGGAGGGCGAAGAAGAATTATGTCACTCAAGGGACACTAGATACCATTGCGCAGAGTCACAGGGCCAGCCTGAATGGAAGAGCTGAGCTGTTCAGGGAGCTGAGGCAAAAAACTGTATGTGCACAGAGGATGGACAAGGAGGCCTATGTGCAAGGAATCTGTGAGGGGGTAGAGCATCACCTGTGGTCAAGTGATTCTCGTCATGCTTACAGGGGAATTCGCACATTGCGTTCGTCCAAGCCCGTCCCTTGGTGTACTGCAGTTAGAGCACAGGGCGGTGGGCTCTTGACACTGGAGTCCAAAGTGAAGGCCCGCTGGGCCGGTTACTTTGAGTGGCTGTACCAGGCAGCTCCACCAGCCGTGAAGTTGGATGTCAGGGGTGTTACAATCCCAATTGCAGACGCTCCAATCAACTGTGGTCCACCTTCGTTTGTGGAAACACAGGCTGCGGTAAACCGGTTGAAATGGGGTGAATCTCCTGTGATCTGTGACATCCATGCTGAACTTCTCAAGGCTGGTGGAAATGCTGCACTCATGTCGTTGCATGCAGTTCTGTGCTCTGCCTGGAACACAGGCATCATCCCAACTGATTGGAAGAGGGGATTTGTTGTCTCTCTCTGGAAAGGGAAGGGTGATCGTTAAGACTGCAACAACTACTGAGGAGTGACACTGCTCTCAGTGCCGGGCAAAGTCTTTGCTCGGAAAATTTTTGGTAGAGTTTGCCACCATCTGCTTGGGCACCAGCGTCCAGAGCAGTCAGGCTTTACACCAAAGAGGTCAACTATTGACCGTATCCTTGCCCTTCGGGTCCTCACCGAACGCAGACGAGAGTTTCGGCAGGGGCTGCTTGCAGCCTATGTTGATCTCTGTAAAGCGTTTGATTCAGTGAATCGGGATGTCCTCTGGAGGATTCTTGGTCTTTGTGGGGTGCCACCAAAACTGATCGCTCTGATGTCTGAACTCTACTCTGGTACTGAGAGTGCTGTGAAGTGTGGTGGTACCATCTCTGATTTATTTCCAGTTGTTACTGGAGTTCATCAGGTTTGTGTACTGCCCCCCCCCCACACTTTTCAGCACTTGTGTGGACTGGATTCTGGGGAGGATGTCAGAGAGATCAAGCTGTGGTGCATCGTTTGGGAATGTCAAGGACTCTGACCTTGATTTCGCAGATGATGCAGTCACCTTTGCGGAGACCCTAGATATCATTTTCGGGGCCCTCGAGGTGCTGAATGAAGAGTCGGAGCCGCTGGGACTACGGGTTTCCTGGGTCAAAACTAAGATCAAGGCTTTCAATGACATCTTGGATGCTGCTAACCTGTCTGTTCCTGTTTGTGGTGAGGATGTTGAGGTCCCAGAGAGATTCACTTTCCTTGGCAGTGATATTCATGTCTCTACTGGCTTGAACCAGAGGTCAACAGACGTCTGGTTCGGGCCTGGGGAGTCATGGATTCACTGTATCACGAGGTGTGGCACTGCCGGTACCTGTGCGGGAGGACAAAAGTCCGAGTCTTCAGGTTCTTGGTGCTTCCAGTCTTGCTCTATGGATGTGAGACTTGGACTCTGACCAGGGATCTGAGACGGAGACTTAATTCCTTTGGCACCAGGTCTCTTTGGAAAATCGTTGGCAATCGCTGGTCGGACTTTGTGTCCAACGGGCGGTTGCTGAGAGAGAGACTCAATGAGATTTGTTACCTGCATTGTCCGTGAGCATCAGCTGCGGCTGTATGGACATGTGGCTCATTTTCCTGACGCTGATCCTGCTCACTAGATTCTCTCAATGAGGGAGTGTCATGAGTGGAGGAGGCCAATGGGCCGACCATGTGCATCGTGGTTGCAGCAGGTTGATCAGCATCTCAAGGAGATGGTGATGAGCCAGACATCTGCCTGGTGGATGGCCAGACGGAGGCCCCTGAAGTACCGGTGGAAAGTGGATGCAGGGACGCGCTGCTCTGGCGCATGCTCCCATACCTGACCTGATCTGAGTTTGTGAAAAAGCATCTTAGTGGATCTGCAGGTATGCGTGGAAATGTTTTTTTGGTCAGATGAGACAGAAATTGAACTTTTTGGTCTAAATTCAAAGAGTTACATCTGGTGCAAGCCTAACACTGCACATCACCCAGTCAACACCATCTCGACTGTCAAGCATGGTGGTGGCAGAATCATGTTATGGGTCTGCTTTTCTTCAGCAGGGACTGGCAGGCTTGTCGTGATAGAAGGGACAATGAACGGTGCAGAGCACATGAGAATCCTTGATGAAAACCTGCTCGAGTCAGCCATGAATCTGAAACTGGGTACGAGATTCACATTTCAGCAGGACAGTGATCAGAAACACAAAACTAAAGCCACACTCGAGTTGCTGAATAAGAAGAAAATAAATGTTCATGAGTTGCCCAAAGTCCTGACTTGAACCCAATTGAACATTCATGGCAAGACTTGAAGATTGCAGTCCATTTACAATCCCCATTAAACTTGGCAAAACTTGAGCAATTTTCATGTGAAGAATGGGTAAAGATTTCACCATCTCACTGCTGTACAAACATGGTTTAGATCTCCCTAAAAGATTCGTTGCAGTCATTGCTGCAAAAGGTGTTTCCACCAAGTACTGAGCTTATGGGATGAATACTTTTACAACCAGTGAATTTTGATTTGTACATGATTTTTTTTACAGGTATTTGACATGTAACCTCCTCATCTATAACAGTATTTAGTTTGATCGCTTCAGTTGTGAATAAAAAAGTTAATTTTGAAAAATCGTTTCGACATAATTCGCAATTCATCAAAATGTGGCACTATTGGTCGGGGGTGAATACTTTTGCAGGTCACTGTGTAGAGTTGGAGGTTAATTACATTAGTGAGCACTTCCAACCTCCTTCACATTTTTGGAAATGCACTTTATAACTTTTGTCATTTTTGAAATAAATTTTGATTAAAACATATCACAAGATAAAGATGATTTGTAATAGCGGCTACCGCTAAAGGTGGTAGCAGATCCAGAACATCCAGATGCAGATCTGGCCTATCAGTGGGATAAAAATCCTAAAATGTTTATCCTGACAGAGGTGCACGCTCTACCGAGTGCTGTTGTAGTTTCTCAAACATCAAAGATTCTTCATAAATGTTAGTGTTTGGTGGTGGGTTCAGAGGAACATCACAAAAAAAGTTATTGGTTGCCCAGGATTGTGAATGAATTCTCCAAATCTTTTGCCTCACTGGAATGTCTGAGATTGGAGTTCATGAGACAATGAAATGGTCACCTTTACTGCCTACAATGACACTTGAACCATGATGCAAGTGAATGGCTGAGGTGTAGCAGGTAAAGAACAATATTCTTCTACTCCTTCTTCTTTAATGTTCACAATAATTCCCACCTTCTGGTGGGATTGGCCAGGGGGAAGCTTGGGCCAAGTCTTTCACAAATCACGATGTGGCTGGCCATATCTGACGTTTGACTTTGGTTTGGGCAGGAATTTGGAATTTGGCTAATCCCACCCACTAATAGCACACACCTACTCGAGTAAAGAACAAAAGTTGTAATTTGTGGAAAGTAATCAAGAAGGAAAGTTTATTTAAATAAACATAATGAATTTTTCCATACAATCTTGTCTAATTTAAAAAAGAAACTGTTTTTGGTGAAGCACCAAATCGAGGAGCCAATGGTCCCATGTAATTCCACTGGGAGTGCATTGTAAACAAGTTTGGGGATAAAATATACAAGCAAAGAATCCCTCCTGAAGGATGGGTTCCCCCAACGTTGTGGTGTTTTAATATGACTTGTAATACCCCTCACACCAGGAGCAGCAATATCCATAGATATTTACAAGAACACAAGTTTGTGCATTTCTTTGACTTCTATGCACCCCTGAGCCACAGGATGGAATGAGTTGAAAACTGCTCGTTGTACTCAAGGTGTACACGGGGAGTGTTAGTGGGAAAACAATTGATCGTCTGAAGGATTCAGGGTTGGGGAGGACCCCATTTCTTTCCATGCCAATGTGTATCACATAAGCACCACTTCTTGTGGAGGTGGGTCTTACAAGTCATAATAAAATGTTCCAATCCTGGGAGAATAATCACATCTGCAATTCTGGAGGGAATTACCCAATCCATAAGAACAGGTTCTTTGCTAGTACAGTGAATCAGTGCCCACCTAGGTCGTGAATGTACTTTCAGGTGGGTGTTGTCCACACGACTCTTTGTGCCAAGACTGGTCTGCATTGCTTTAACTAGAGAATCTCAGTTGGTTAAACTCCATATTTTGCAATCATTTTAGACCTTTGACCGCATTGAAATTGAAAGGAAGACACCAGACTAATATCTGTCTGCATATACAAAGACCAACATCAATGTAACTCACCCCCCCCCCCGACCCCCATTGGAATTTAAATAAAACTATCAAACGGATAACCGTTTACTTGTAGGAGGTGTGGTTAAGGAATAATTTTGCCATTTCCTGTCTGACTTGGTTGAAACGCATGTATGGCAAATAAGAAACCTTTTAACTTCAGAACCAATTTTGATCTTTGACTCCTCTAAAACCCCCAAAACGACTCAAATCAGAAATGTTTTTCTTCATCCCTATGGGGAATGTTCGACTACACCTTTGTGCCAAATTCTGTCTCAAATCGACTCAAATAAGAGGGAATGGCACAATGTGTGGTTTTGTGTTTCACCTTTCACCCCTTATATACAATTGGAATGGGGGATGCAAATTGGAAAAAAAAAGGGGTGAATATATTGGATTTATATTATATTATCTATATGTATTATCTATATATACAGTGAATATATAGATAATACTTCATGCCGTATTTGAAGAGAATTGTCTAAAAAACCAGAGAGTTCATAGAACTCCTTTAATAACCCATGCAGTCTTGAGAAATAAGGACTTGAGCAGGGTTTGTGAGTGGTAAATTTGATTTGTCGCGATGACGTAAAATGGCGCAATATTTTGGCCATGTACCGCGAAACGGTAGGGTCTTTCAAGGGCCAAAAAGGTGATTTGTGTCCGACAGTGTTCAAATTTTCCCACTCGTCTCTGCGCATGAACAATCGGGATGAATTCAGAGCCAAATTACGGTTAGGGTATGGTTAAACTACCGGTTTCATTTTCAAATTCATATTCAAATGAAAACATTCAATTGAAATCAGAGCCTTGTGTTCGCTTCGTGGTAAGGATGGCTGGCTTAGGATCTTAGGGTCCCAAGTTCAAGCCCCATATGCTGCTGAATTAACACCAGGTGGGGTCGATTCAGCCTGTCATCCTTCCAAGGTTGGCAAAATGAGTACCAATGTACTGGTAAAGGGGGCACAGCATCAGCGGCAGTCACGCCCCAACAAAGTGAGAGCTACCCAGCACTCAAGCTGCCATACGCAAGAAGAAGAAGAATCGAAATCAGGTTGTTCCGCGATTATAAACTGAAGTTTGTAGACAGAGAGACAAACAAAGTGAACAAATTTCTGAACCCGCTTTTCACTTTGCGTGCGTGGAGTCATAAAGGAAAGGTGTGAAATTTAATTGTTGGGAAGAAAGAAAGAGGGAAAACAATGTTTCCTCTCCCTGCAGAAGGAGATAATTATAAAACAGGGAAGAAACTGATAATTTGGAATTCAAAGTGGTATAGACAAGTCAAAAATACCTGCTTGCTTGGAATGTAACAGTACGGAATGTTCTTGTCTTCACACATGATGGGCAGATGGCAGATGACATCCACAGGCTGCGTATCACCCGCAAGTAAAATAATCCTGCACAATTGATAGGGATTCCCTCAGGTTTGATAATGAAGACAGGGGCAGACACAAAGGCGCATAAAGACATGCAAACGTAGTTTGTTTGTTTTTTCCTCCATAAAATTGTTCCTCAACAATTATACAATAATCAATTAATAAACAGCAACAGCAAAACAGTAGTACACCGAAAAGTAAGAACAGTTGAATTAGTAAGCGAGTGACCGAATTTCTGACTGTTGATCGGCTCAGTTCCATTCTTGATGGAGGTTTCAACCCCATTAGCCAGTAAGATCGACAAATGGTGGGCTTACAAGGTCAGCGATGGATACACATCAGTAGATCCAGGACCTCAGCAGTGTCCATTCTGTCATACAACCTCACTTCAAGCTTTAGGATAGAGTTTTATGTATGGATGTTTACCTTCCTTCATATAGGCTTCCTTTCCACCCCATTTAACATCCTTCCTTCCCAGGAGTTTGACGGAAGAGCTTCTGCCTCATGCTGATGAGGGCCAACAAGCCCAAAACTCATGTCCGTGGATGTTCTCTTTCCGAGGTGGACTGGTCTATGAAATTGAGAATTACATTCTCTTCCTGATATTGGCTGCTGTACAATCCTACTGGGGGGCTGTATCTCTGCTGAGCTCATGCCTAGTAGACAGCACCAAAGCAACTGTTTCACCAGAAGGCCTTTAAAATTTAAATTGTCCCTGGCTGCCCCCAGAACTGTTTTGTGTACCAGACAGGTTAATGTGTGGCAAACACTTTACGAGAACAGGAAGACACCTACACAACTCATCCACCAAGTTTTGTCATAATCCGTCCATAACTTGAGTTATCAGGCTATAGATAATCTTTGGCCTGATCTCTCAATGGTGAAGAATAACTTGAAAATCCACCAAAACCTAATCAATTCATCCTTGTCACACACCCAACCTGTCCACCAAGTTTTGGCCGAATCCATCCAGAGCTTTTTGAGATATCCTGCCCAGAGAAAAAGACAGACAAACAGGGGTGAATACATAGCCTCAATATGTGTTTGGTGGGGGAGGTAAAAATTACCAAATATCAACATGTCAAGAACAAAGACAAAAGATCTTGGAAGCTGACAAGTGCTGAAATTGTGTAAGTGCTAATTGGAGCAACAGGAATGATAAAGAGCAACCTCACAGAGATCGAAAAAAAGCATTCCTGGGAATATTCCTACAAATGAACTGCAGGTGGAAGCTGTCCAGGACTCAATGATGATCCTGAAAATAGCCTTCGGCACAAAACTGAAAACAAGAAAACTGCAATACTTGGTCCATGAATCGAGATCTTTCACTGAAACGGGTGTGGATACTTCCAAGTCCTGAGAGTACTCCATTCCACATTCTGAAACCAGAATAAGGATCTCTATCTCTATCTCACCTGCGTAGGGGACTGATGGCACCGAAGACTGTGCTGAATAACATCTTCGATGGGAGAGAAGATCATGATGACGGCAGCAGCTTTGGTGGGAACCGCACACATGAACGGCGCGTTTGAGATGCGGTCTCGGCCTGCAGCTACTTCGATGAGACTGAGGACTGCACACATGGTGTCTTGGTATTGTGCTGATCGACTTGCATTTGGGACATGGCCTGACTGCAGCTTGGAGGGCATTATCAACTCCATCCCATCGATAGTGGACCAAGCTTTGGTGGGGCTGAGGTGTTTGGGACGCGGCTTAGCCGTGCAGTTTAGTCGACTCCCTCAGCTTGGTGTGCTTTGTTCCTCCCACAGAGTACGAATCCCTTTTGCCAACTCCCTCCTGCTGTGGAAGGATGGGACGGTGTGGAGATGGCAACCAGTGGCAGGGGCGTGCTGTGTCTGGGTGAGCAGGCAAACCCCCAGAGGTGGTGGGGGAAACGCAGCATTGATAAGGAGACAGCTCAGTCCATGAGTCGTGGCTCCTTGCTGTGGTGAAGATAGTTATTTGGGACCAGGGAAAGCTCCGTTCAGTCTTGGAGAGTCATGAGTGGAGATGACGACCAGTGGCGGTGGCGGTGGCAGTGGTGCACGCACGCACACGCACGCACGCACGCACACACCAGCTCTTCCTGAAATATAAAATAATTTAAAGGATTGTAGCCTCAAAACACAGTTCCCTTACCTAAAGTAAGAACCTTAACCTGCTAGCAAATTAATGGTTTCCCGACAGCACGGATCATCAGCTGGGCACCGTTCTTCCTCGAGGTTTCGACCATTTCAGCCCAGGACCTCTTCAAACAGCGGATCCACAACCTTGGTCATGGATCCAAATCAGTAGATCCACAACCTCAGTTGCATCCAGGCAGTCAGTCAGTCAGTCAGTCAACCCATCGATGCAGCATCACGAATAAAACTCTACTCGCTAGAGGATTTAATGTATTATCACATCGTTACAACTCCCATCACACATTCTATTTGATGATAATAAGTAGGGTGAATATACTGATTCTGGCTCACTTTTCCCCATGTAAATGAATGGGGGATTTTCAGCGATTCATTTTTTTTTTCCCCTAAAAAGTAAACCCCCTTTTTATCCCAAGGTATATTTATTTGTCTCCCCTTTTAACCGGGGGACACTTTTTTTTCAAATAACCAATGCAATAAGATAAAGATTTGTTCAAGTAGTAATGTGATTTGTAAAAGGTGATTCTGAAGAAATATCTGAAACATGTAAGCCTTGGGACACTCTTTTTCAAATAACCAATGCATATTGTTTTGCTCACTCATTGAACCTATAAAGATTTGTTCATTCTCAAATTCCTTCAATAGTTTAATTTTCTTTGCACAATAATCCCCATCTAAAATATTTAAAAACAAAACATTTGAATCTTTATATTTTTTAAGATACCCCTTTTGTGCCATTACGAAATGATAAACTTCTCTTAATGCTCTTGTTTGACCACCTCCTGAGCCACAGGTTATTTTTGTAAAGCCACACCCACTTTTCATAAGCCATACCCACTTTCATTAGATGTTTCTAAACCACGCCCACTTTCACCAAGCCCCGCCCACTTTTCCATAAGCCCCGTCCACTTTTCATGAGGTGTTTTCATAAGCCACGCCCAATTTTTCTAAGCCCCACCCACTTTTGCTAAGCCCCACCTACTCTTACATCATTTCCAGTTCATCTCCGACTCACAAAGAAATCACTAGAAAATTCTAGAATGTAATGGTTTTGAAAAATTTCCCAACAAAGGCTTGCCTGGGCTTGCCCAGGGAATTTCCAAAGGAAACCACACCCACCAGTCTTTCCCTATAAAAGCTTCAAGCCCAGGCTGCATTTTAAACATTTTTTTGCTGGCAATGGTGTGCTGTGTGGTTGCCTGGAGCTCTACTACTTGTATGGAACTAAACCTTCAAGTTGATGAACTGGATTCAAACCTCTTATCCATTGAGGTAAGATTTTATTTCCCTATTTTCAGTTTGATTTAAGCATCGACACATTTAATAATTAAATAACTTAATTAATACATTATTATTTTCTCTCACAGTAAATTGTATCTGAAATACGAAATGAAAATACTGCTTTTGCTACAGCTTGGTTGAAGACCTTATGAGCGACCAAGACCCACAGAACGAGTTCGTCCTTGATGACCCAACTAAAGAGTTATACCTTGGAGACCAGCAAAATCCTGAAAAAGAGTTTTGCAACAATAGTACTCATTGTGAGTTATCAAGACAATACCCCCTGAACAAGTTATACCTTGATGAGCCAGAATACAAGTTTTACCTTGGAGACTCACAATTTTTTTTTAAATCAGTAAACGAGTTCTGCCTTGATGGTTTAAATAACTACCTTGGAGACTTGAAATGTGGGTTCTGGCTTGATAACTCACAATGTAATACGTATCTTGGAAACTCAACAGGAATGTGGTTATACCTTGGAGACTTGGAAAGTTGGGTTTATTTTGGAGACTTGAAATGCTACCACTCTTTGGGATCTAAACCTATCAAAAAAGTTGAGATGCCAACTTTTGGAAATCAGAATTAGGGAGGATTTTCAACCGACACCAAATAATGTGCGCGAAGCGCACATCTCGAGCGCGGAGCGCTCGACCCTTGCGGCGGGGTCCAGGGCCCGCCTTAGGGCCCTGGAAGCTCTGGGGTTCTAGACGCTCTCTAGTGCCCTCTGAGCCCTATTTTGGAGCATTTAACATGTTAAGAATTCCCACTTTTTGAACAAAAAAAGGGGAAAATTGTGCACTTTTTAATGTTACATGTATGTTAATATTAGTAAGTTAGGGGACAATCAAAGATTAACAAAAAGCACAAAAGAAGCAATATTTTTCTTACCTTACTGGCTGGTACTACTGCTGCTTGCTTTTTCCATGGCAGCTTTGCTGAGTGACAGCTGTGTGGCTCTTTTAGCCCTTCTGATTATGTCTTTGCTGTATTCTCTCTGGTAGCAAGGGGTGTTATGAGCTAGTTTTTCAATTAAGAGAGCTTCCAGGGTTTTGACACTCAAATTGGGACGAAATTCAGTATGATTCTTCCGTACAAGACTGAGTGCCAGCTCACATGATGCGTTCGAATGAGGAATGACCAAGATTCCCTTCATCACTTTGCTCAAATTAGGATACTTCTTGGCACCAGTGCAGGGATCTGTGAGCTGTGAAATCCGATGCCACTGCTCATCCACTCTCACTGTCTCGGTAGCAATTGTAGCTATGGAGGCGTCTGCCTGGTAGTGAGCGAATTCACTCTCAAGACCGTCTATGTCACCTATCACCGCCACTGAACAGACAGGGAATTTCTTGATGAAAAACTCCACACAGTCAAACCCCACTTCTTGGTGTAGCTTAACATCCAGCACCTGAGCATGCTTGGCTAATTCATCATCTAGCGGCCAGGTTTTGAAGATGTAATTGCAGGCTTTCACATAATATGAGCGAACTGCACTGAAGAAACCTTGGATGTCTGACTCACTCAGAGTGAAGGTGGATTTCTTGAGACTCCTTTGTTCCCTTATATACAGTTTGGCATCGTTCCCAATCATGAGGTCCTCATCATTCTTCTGATGATTTCTGTCAGAGAAGGGTACATTTACCAGAGCAACCGATGACACCGATGGTTTCAAAAACCATACGAAGATATCTTTCAGAAGACCATTCAATTCTCCGTGCAGGAGATGAATACAGGGTTCGTCTCTTTGGAGCAGAAGATTCCCCTTCTCAAAAAGCTTGTTAGCATATCGAAGGAAGAAACAATAGAGTTTTGTTTGTGGAGACAAGAACATCCTGTTGACACGTTTTTCTCTAGATTCCTGCACAGTGTTTGAGGAAGATGCGCTTTAGTTGTAGAACTCGTAGTACACTTAGCCGCAGGGCGATCACACTTGCGTTTACTGCCAGCAGAAGAGGTCAGACTCGTAGTACCAGATCCAATTTTACGTTTGAGGAGAGAGCTTGAGGTAGGTGCAGCCAAGGAAGAAGACCTCTGATTCGAAGGTTTTGCTGAGCTTCTATCAAGTGATTTGGCAAAAGCAGAACTTAACTTGGGTCCTTCTTTGCCTGTAGATGGGACTCTCACAGTCTTTCTCGACTCTGAAGGAATCTGCTTTGTAGATGAACGTGATGAAGGGCCGGTGATGCTACCTGCTCTCAGCATTGGTTTTGGTGCTGTCCCTGCTGTCTTCTTCGCAGCAGATACTGCAGTGGTAGTGGTGAATGCTGCTCACGAGTGCTTGATCCTGCAGTGCCAGTACTGGCAGTAGATACAGTGCCGTCCTTCTTGCTCGTTGTTAGAGTCTTGGCTACAGTTGGTTGCATTTTTTCTTCGTACTTCTTCTTTGAAGAAGAGGCGAAGTGGCTCCCACTGTTCAATCAGCCTGTCTAGGCACTGACCAAGGGACAGCCACCTTGTTGCGACATGCTTCAGAATCTTGTGTGTCGGGGCATCACAGAGTTCTTGCAGTGCTTTCACTCCTTTGACGCGTTTACTACTTTTGTCCAAGTAGTAGTAAATATCGATGAGAAAGTCATCTAATTCAATGGGTAAGGCCTGAGCCGCCTTCTTGGCCGTATTGTGCATCATATGGCAAGGGCATCCCATGATGTAGCACTCTGGATTTTGTTTGTGGATATAAGCAGCGACTCCTTTGTGCTTGCCCACCATGACAGAGGCATTATCAGCACAAAGGAAACACAATTTCCCCACGGAATTTTCCTGTCACTGAACTCATGATCAAGCAGTTTGAAAATGTTTTCTCCAGTGGAATCTTGTTTGCACGCAGGCAAACTTAGCAAACCTTGCTTCACAATCCCAGCACTGTTGTCATAGTACGAAATCAGGACAGGATATAGCTGGGCCTCACCACTGTCATTGCTACCGTCTGGAGCTAGGCTAAATGGAGCTAGTCTAGCAATATCGGCAATAGATGAAGCAGTAACATTTGACAACTCACCAATTACACTGGTCAACAACAAATTTGTTGTCTGCATTTTTTAAGCTGATTTAGGACGAATCTGATGCGCTGAATCCAAAACTCACATTAGTTTTGTTCAATCAGGTCAAGTTTTTGAGATATGGCCACATGTCGTTTTTTACATTTTGTTCACATGTACGCATGTGTGGAGCATTTTAGAAGAAGTTGGTGGGGGTAAAATGTCATGTCAAATAATTGTTTTGATTGGAAATAATTATTTTAATGACAAGAAGTATTCAGGTACGATAGTTCTAGGTGATTATGTCGAAAAGGGATCAGTTTGAAGTCATAAAACCTCAAAATCTTCCAAAATTGGTGAGGCAAAGCATAAAGTTCATGGATCAAAACTAAAGTTAATGGGGCAGATTTTGTAATAATGTGATACAAAAAAGTTGTATTTCTTGAAATAACGAACTCTGAAGAATGTACAATACCTACATGCGCCAATTTATGACATGCGCTCTGCTCAAGCTTGGAGTGCCACAGTACGAACCCAAAGATTGGAGACTGTTCATTGACAGCAGCAAGCGATCACTGAAATGTGTTCTGCTACACAACGGCAACCAGTTTGCCTCTGTACCCATCGCTCACTCGACTACACTGAAGGAGAAGTATGAAGCGGTGAAGTACGTGCTGGAGAAAATTGGTTATGATCAGCATAAGTGGTTTATTTGTGTTGACCTGAAGATGGTGAACTTTTTGTTGGGACAACAGTCTGGCTTCACCAAGTACCCATGTTTTCTGTGCATGTGGGATAGTAGGGACCGTGCTCAGCATTACACGAAGAAGGACTGGCCTGTGCGGGAGGAATTGGTGCCATGCAAAGAAAGGAACGTCATCAACGACCCTCTGGTGGACAGAGACAGAATACTCTTCCCACCGCTGCACATCAAGCTCGGCTTAATCAAGCAGTTCACCAAGGCTCTGGACAAAGATGGTGACTGCTTCACTTACTTGTGCCAGGCTTTTCCAGGATTGACCATGGAGAAGTTGAAAGCTGGCATCTTTGATGGTTCTCAGATCCGTCAGCTCATCAGAGATCCAGAGTTCAAAAACTCAATGAACGAAGTGGAACTGGAAGCGTGGAAGACATTTGTTTTGGTAGTGAAGAACTTTCTTGGCAACAATAAGGCCAGAAACTACGCATAACTTGTCAACAACATGCTGACTGCTTTCAGAAACCTGGGCTGCAACATGAGCATCAAGATGCACTACCTATTTTCACATATGAACCGGTTTCCTGAGAAACTGGGTTCAATGAGTGACGAGCAAGGGGAGAGATTCCATCAGGACATGAAGGAGATGGAGACCAGGTATCAGGGTCGCTGGGACGTAGTCATGATGGCTGACTACTGTTGGAATCTGAAGAGAGACCTCCTGCCGCTGAACATTCCAGGAGTTCGAAGAAACGGAAGTTCAAGCCCTGAAGTTTGAACAGTGGTGACGCAACATGCAATTTACTTGTACTTACCTTTATCAATGCCCACCATTCAGATGACAATGTCGATGTTTCTATCATGTAATCAATAAATGTTGTTGGCAAAACATTTTTTTCTTAAAAACATGTTTAGGATGATATGTGTTGACAAAAATCAGCTGATAAAGACACAAAAATGTAATTGATTTTGTCACAAGATCTGATTTTTTCAAAGCAACTTAGCACAAAAACCTGTCCTGATGGAGAGAAGCGGATGCCATTTCCTGATTCAGCAGTGGCAGAATACACTAATTCACTTGTAGAAATATACACACCATTAAGAAAGTAAAAATTTGTTCACCAGTGTGTTTTTTTTCTTCTTTGTTTTTGTTCTTTTTTTTTTTCTTGCTTTTTGTTTTTGTTTTTTTTTTTTTTTTTTTTTTTTTTTTTTTTTGTTCTTGCACATCTTGCACATCTTGCAAGTTTTTGTTCTTGCACATCCATACTTTGAAGCAACTTTTGAATCTGGAAACATCTTTTGAAATTGAGGTCCAGCATGATCTGAGACTGATATGGGCAAGTTATGTTCCACAATAAATCCACTAAAGAGAAGTTCGCTCGAGTAACATCCTCTTCCTCGCTTGTCCCTTGTTTGGTGAAATAATTCAGAAGTGTACCGGTACTCGTGCTCGAAGATCTCTCCTTTGCAATGTCTGTGTGCCGTTTGCTTCCAACGTGCTTCCGAATATCATCGCGACCTCCGTGCTCAACTGAAATATCAACGCTGCATACTGTACAATACGCATGATGAATTCCTCTTTCAGACTTTCGAATACACGGGTATTGGAGACTGTATTCGGTCTTGTACTTCTGAGACCATTTCTTGGTCTTCGTAAGCTTCTTTTCTGCCATTTCGTAATCAACATCGAGGGCTTGAAGCATCGGTAACTTCGAAGTCGATGTTCCACAGCTGCAGCGCGACTCGTAGAACTCTAGCGGCTGTTAAATTAAACACCGCACGGTGGTCGCGACCGCCGGGCTGGTATGGGGCCCAGCTGCATGCAGTGAGCGTATCGCATGCATATACACTGTGCATACATACCGCATGCACTGTATTGCACACAAACCGCATGCACTAAATCTCAGTGCATGATCGCATAAGCGAGATCCAGACCCAATGTTTCGCTGCTCCTCATTTGAATTTGCAATTTTTTACGTACAATTTGGTAGCAGCGAACGTTATGGAGTTACCACATGTTATACGTAGCAGACGATGCTTTTCATTCAATTCTCATACCAGTACATTCTGATTAGTGAACAGTGCAAAAATATCAAAATTTCGGGAGGATAAGGATAGTGATCGTAAGGGCGGGAGTTTGGGTGAATTTTCGGAAGCCTCCCGATGAAATCGGGAGGGTTGGCATTGCTGAAGTTCTTACTCCCCCTTTCTACATCATCAAACCTAAAAGCCTTAAAAGACAGAATTGGAAGAAGAGAAAAAAAAAAAAACATAAAAAATATATATTGTTAGTTCTGGGAAGAAAGTGCAGGCTTACTCCCCCTTTCTACATCATTAAACCTGAAAGCCTTAAAAGACAGAATTGGAAGAAGAGAAAAAAAAACGTAAGAAATAAATATAGGTGGAAATCTCATTTTGAAAAAGACATTGTGTTGGGCGAGGATTGGTGGGTTGGGGTTGAGATTTTGAATGTGAGGGTTGGGATTAAGATTTTGAATGTGAGGGTTGGGAGAGACACACACACACACACACACACACACACACACACACACACACACACACACACACACACACACACACACACACACACACACACACACACACACACACACACACACACACACACACACACACACACACACACACACACACACACACACACACACACACACGTTAAGCCTTGACTATTCAGTGGAGGATTCTGTGTTTGGGGTTCAAAGATCTAAGAACGTCCCCCTTCACACACATTATATACTGTTATACACCTTGGACTTGGCCCACGAGTGTCCACAACGGTGTATAGTAGGAGGGAGTGAAGCGCCAACCCATTGCTCCCATTGCACGCACACACACAAAGTTAAGCCTTGACTATTCAGTTGAGGATTCTGTGTTTGGGGTTCACAGATCTAAGAACGTCCCCCTTGACACACATTATATACTGTTATACACCTTGGACTTGGCCCTCGAGTGTCCACAACGGTGTATAGTAGGAGGAAGTGAAGGACCAACCCATTGTTCCCATGGGTATTATCTGCTTAGTTTTGTCTTTTGTAATTCCTGTGAATAAAAGGAACCTAAAATCTCTTCCCCTTCTAAATCATATATCTTATAAGTCCAAGGAACCGTATCTATTACATAAACAATTTTAAAAAGTTCGTTCGTCCATTGTTTAATATAACCTTTTTCAAAATGAGATTTCCACCTATATATTCTTACGATATCACCAACTTTGAACTTAGGTTTTCTGATATTAATCTTTTTCATATTTTAATTTTGTTAATGTTTCTGATGGTTTCATATTCGTTAACGCGTGAATCGTGTCATTATACTTATCCACAATATCCTGAATAAAAGATGACCATTGTTGTGAACCGAGTTCTGTGAATTTTTTATATAGTCTCTCTTTTAAGGTACAATTAAAACGTTCAATAACAACGGCCTTCCCTTCATTAAATGTACTGTATAATGTAATACTGTTATTTTTTAGAAAATTCAAAAATGTCTTCTTATAAAACTCTAACCTCATCAGTCCACAATTTGTTAGGTTTTCTCTTACTTTTATTAAATATCTGTTGAAAGGCTAACATAAGAGAATTACCTGTTTTGTTTTTTAAAGGGACAACCCATGCGTATCTAATCCTCAAATCAACAACCATTAAAGCATACTTGTACCCCTTATCATTATTGAGTTCAACCAAAATCAGCGGACCAGATATAATCAACTTCCTTGGAATAAACCTTCCTTCTACGAAACTTTGTGAATATTGGTTTATGTAATTCATCAGCGAATTGCTCTTCAGTCTTAATGATATCATTAGAGCCTATAAGTTTTTTGAATATCCAAGTCCAAGTTTCAATTTAGCACTGATCATCTTCTTCACGATGAACCGATCAACTTTTTCTCTCAAGTTTGGATTTTTCATCAGAGATAAATTATACAACATTTCTCTATCGGCTTCATGCTTTTCTTCCAAAGTTGTAGTATTCCCATAATCAATATCGCGTCTCGTGCACACTTCATCAACTCTATTAATGGGTTTACTCCATTGATTTAGGATTGTCTGCCTCATCTAATCTTTTATCCAAGTTTGTGCCGAAACCACAGAAAGAATACCCTGGTAGATGCAATTCCCCTGGTATTCAAGTAGTTGTAAATTTACTTCCTGATAAAAACTTTTGTATATTTCCTCAGAGTTTGTGTTTGGAGATAAATTGATTTTTTTTTTGAACCACACACCGAACATATACCTTTTTGTATTACCTGTTATTTTTACTTTTAATATATGAAATATTTTTAGTATTAGTTTTCTTTTCACATTTGAGACAATAACTCATTTATTTATGAGAAAAATTCCTGCAGAGTGCAAAAACCTTTTTAGTTTCCAACATGCACATTTGAATCTTAATTTTTAAAACAAAGAATCCTTAGAAATGCCTTCACTCTCTCCTCCATTTATTTAAGAAAAAAATGAAAAACTTGAATTAAAATGAATATCTTGTCGATGTCAATAGTCTTGTCGAAAATATTGCAAACAGACTTGTCAATTCTTTGTTTTCCTCCTCGGTGGGTTGAGTTATTTTCTGTAATACCACCAATCTTTTTAAATCTCACTGGTTTCCATATTTATTCATTCTCGCTCTTTCCTCCCTCTCCTCTCTTTCCTCCTTCTCTCTCTTCTCTCTCCCCTCCTTTTCCCTCTAATCCTTCTTTCTCTTCTCCTCCTCCTCTCTCTTCAACTTCCTCATCCCTAACTATCCTTGAATCGCTTCCACCCCATAGAATATCATACATATATTCATCAGGATTTCTTGTCATTCCTGTATCAAAATTTTTTTTTTTTTACAATAGGAAACCAATAAAATTTATTTTCAATTTCGAAAAGAGCCTTACCTTTTCTTAACTTTATAATTTTTTCATTATTTAACATTCTAATTAAATCTAAAGTTGTCGGTTTATCAACATGAGCATAATGCCAATCTTTTATTGAAAATACGTCATTCTTATGTTGTAGAACATATTTATTAAAATACCGAATACCCTTTTCTTGAAGGTATGCTTGGACACAGAAATGATAATTTTCTTGAAGCCTTCTTGCTGTCATTTATGTATGAGAAATATATGTTAGAATAATATTATGGCACGAAACACCTCCCCATCTTCTCAAAGTTAAATCATTTTGTATTTCCTTACTTATTATATATAATCCTGTTTTTTCTGTTTTCATGATATAAACTATGGCAAAACCATTATTATATTTACCCTTATTAAATTCTTTTATTTGTTGTTTACTAATCGTGCTTCCACAAAACTCATTCTCTATACCAAGTGGATAATATTCTTCCTTACGAGACTGATTTAATTGTTCCAGGTCTTCTCGGTCAATTTTAAATGACTAATTATACCCTAAATCATTCATATCATACCCCCATTGTTCTATTCTCATACAAACTATACGCCCTTCTTTATAAAAATCTATTTTAATTCGAACTGTGAATTCTGTATGACCTGGAGATAAAATCAACACTTCTGTGTCTTTGGAATACACGGCCGTTTTATTTAAGGATATATATTGTGATAAATCGCTTAATCTCACCAAGTCATTTGCGTCAGTCGGGCTTGGATAATTTTTTAATTTATAAGCATTTTTCATATTAATATTTTGGTTATATTATATTTATGTCGTTCAGCCTGTGCCTTTGTGTAATAATTTGATAAATCAATATCCAGTTCTTGGGATACACCAAAGATAGAACCATCTTTACCAACATAAGTCATTTATATTAGATTAAAAATCTTCTTCTTCTTCTTTCGGCTGCTCCCGTTCGGGGTCGCCACAGCGTATCATCCGTTATGATCCGCATAATGATTTGGCACAGAATACATCATTAATAACATGTGAGATTAAAAATAATGTCATAAAAATTTTTATTCTTCTTGAGTTGAAATAACACATACAGACATAATTGACAACACTTGGAATTTAATTTTAATTAAACTTGAAATGTTTGATAAACACCATTCCAGAAGAATTTTATGACTTCAACAGGTGGTGGAAGACCAAAACTATCAAAATAATATTTGTCTGGACTATTAAAAATACAAACCCAATGAGAACCGTTCCCATTATTATCTTCTAAGTTCATAATAATATTATTTGTATGTTTTGGCACATTTGTTAATTCATCTCTCATACAAATAACCACATTATGAATTTTTAATTTCTTACTATATTTGACAAGTTGTAAATTTGATGTTGTATTCTTTCCAAATTCTTTAAACCACTCATCAATGCTCATTTATTTATTAGAAAGATATAATCAATTACCTCTTTTAGTTAATTTTACACCTGCTTGTGCGATAGAAAAAAGCATATCTCCAACTAAAAAATCTCGCTATATCAGGCAGACCTTCAAGTTTTTCAGCAAAATCTACAATTACACCACTTCCACTAATTTGTTTCTCCAACTCTTTGTTATGTCTGTCCAATTATTTTTGAGCCTGGAGTTGAGCCTTCCTTTCATTGGCAGTTTTCACCGCTGTTGAAATACCACCCGTCAATGCTCCAACCGCACTTAAACCAGCAAATAAAGGAATTAGAAATGGGAGAAATCCTCCACTCGTCTCTCTATTGAATATTTTTTCAACATTGGTTTTGTCATTTTAATTTTAAGTGAGCCAGTATCATTCAAGATTTTAACCTGATCTCTTGTGAGCAAAACATCAATTCTTACTGCTCCTTTTCTCTGAATTGTATTAACGTTAATCGTACAAAGCTTTTGATTTTGAACACAAGATGATAGTTTATGAAGATTGATTTGATTAACATATACCCCAGTTGATACTTTGCCACTCATTTATTAAACAAAAAATGTGAGATGAATCATAACACCAATATCTGTATTAATCTGCAATTCTGTTTCTTCCAAAAGCAAACAATATGTATCAACTTCTTCACTCTCTCCTCTTTCAATGTATAGGGAAGTATCCACTCGATTAGACTTTATAGTTTCCTTTTGAGCGCTCAGGTCAAACGCAAAGATTGTAAACAAACTTTTAAATGCTGTCATATCCAAAATAGGTTCTGTATTCCCATTACTTTCACACACCTTTTGGTAAGACTTATATGCGTCAGCAAAATCATTTTTTTCCCAATTAATTTCCAATCTATCTCGTGGATAAAATGTTCCATCTCGAGAAACGCGAAGTTGTTTCACCTCAGCATTATTCTTATCAGTCGCAGTATCACCATCTGGCTTTTTGAAAATGATCCACAGATATTGTGGTTTTCCTTCCAGAACACCCAAATTCCACGTGTAAGTGGTTTGTTGAGTTTAACGTGTTGACATCTTCTTTTGAGGTATGATACACTGAGTGGTTTCTTGGAGTTAAGTCTTCTATTCAACATCTCTTCTGTTTTAAGATTAGGAGTATATTCACTAATATACCAATTCATTTCATCAATTACAAATTTATTCTGCTCACCAAAAAGCACTCTATTTTCATTATCATTCCTTTGGAGTTGAAATCTAATTTTAAGACCATACAGAACTTTATCATGATGACAAAATCCAAATATACCTTGAAGAGGAACTGCCACAGTAAAACTATTAACTGCTTTTGTGTCATCATTATTCGCTCCTTTCCTTTGAGTATATCCAGGGTCTGTGGTTGTTCCCGTTGACATATCAGGAATAAAACCTTCGATAGACCCCTTTCCCATTCTATCACTGAATGTATTGAATGTAAATTTCATCATTTGAGACACAGCAGAGACATAATCAACCGCTTCAACTTCTTGTGTTCCAATGTACAAACGAACACTACCAAACATTTTCCAAAGAAATCATTTACGAGTGTAGCGTTTGTGTTATTCCCAGCCTTAGTGAATTTAAATTTACACAACAAGAAACTTTCGGATAGATTTAAAAGGTTTGTTGATTATTTATTTCAAAAAAATTTGTACCATTTGCATTTACCTTGAAGTAATGTTCTTTTTTAGTGGAGTTTGAGATGACAATGATATCATCCAAATCATAGATACTATCAATTGCTTCCATACTTGTATTTATTGAGGAAAAAAGATGTTAAAACTTTTGAAACCCTGACCCAAGTATTTGAATTATTTTCTGTCGTTCTTGGGGGGACAACTGAGTTTTGCCTTTCTTAATATCTTTAATTGCTTGTAATTTATGAGATTCCTTTTGGGCATCTTTTATGCTCTTTACAGTACCTGCTACATTTCCCACAGCAGAAGCAGTTGAACCAATTAGGTCTTTATGTTTAAGAATAGTTGAACCAATACCCATTAGAGTATCAATTATCCCATCTCCTCTAAATTGATGTCCGCACCCCTTTGTCTCTTCGGTTTATAGTATCCTCTACCAAGATACATACCTTCACCCTTGTAGTCTGGGGAAAGGAACATTCCTTCCTCTGTAATTATTTTAAATATTCCCAACACGTGTTTCCTCACAATAATCATCGTATTTATTTCTTGGAAAACTTCACGTCGGTGAATTCTGATGGATATAACTTCTCCATTAAAAGAAATCATACGATTATCTTGGTCGGTTATCCTAAAATTTCCTCTGTGTATGTTTTTTCCTGACACAGGGAGATAAACCAAATTTTTGGGTTCCATATTGAATTTATAACCAATTGGGGTTGAGTATGCACTGAATGAAAATATTGTATTTGTTTTTATTCCATCATTATAAGCACCATCAATCAAATCACAGTGAATTAATACAGAGTTTATTCCTGAGGATATTTGAATGACATTATCACTGTAAAACGTCCCATTAGTTTCAATCTTTTTTGAGGAGAAACCCAATAACTCTCAAAATGAATTATCAATTGTGAAATCAACCTTGTAGTTATTTTTAACTTAAATCGTTGATTTTGAAGTATGTTTTTGAATGTCTACAACAATATTTTTTGGTTCATCACCCTGTTCTTTCATAAGACGAGCAATTTCGGAAGATATTTGAGAAATCTCATATGCTCCAGGTGAGACTATTATCATTTTGCATCCTCTTCCGGGATTATAACTAAACTTGTCATTTTTATCAGTTATATTAAATAAGGTATTATAAGTTTCCATGGACAATAAAGATGCCTCATATTCTTTTGTTGGGTGAAGTTGTAGTGGGTATGGGAATGAAGATGTGTGGTCGCTTGTTGTGAAATTAAAACTCAGGATTGTGCTTCTCATCTTATTTAATGAGATAAAATGTCTTTGTATTGAGATTTATTAATTATTTTCATGTTCATCAACTGGTCTAAAATGGCTGATGCTTCATTAAAACAATTGTTATTTCCAGCCTTCTTACTACCCAACAATAATAACAGTCTATTAACTAATTGCAATGGGTCATTTGGAAGAAAACCAATACCTGAACCAAGCATGCTTAAAGCCTGAATAATGTGTTTCTCCTTCTCATTTTTCCTACTTTTACCAGAAATACTCACCCTATAATTAAGTGTTCAGCAGATCAATATATACTCTATCATCATTAATTTTCAGCTCCAATCGTTTATCAATACACTTTGATTCATCCCTCACAGTTGAACCTTGTCTTCCATCTTTTGTGAGAAGAAACATTAATCTCGGAGTTAGTTTAACAAGGGGTTGAGCAGAACCCAAGAACTTTAATTCATCATTAAATATCAATACCTTTTCTTGAACAAGATGAAATATTGCTGGTTCTTCTGTTGGAATGAGTCCTGGTTTGGTTTTTGAATCCGCTGAATATTCATTGTTTTGAAGGGCATTCACAATATAATCAGGGGGTCGATTAATCTCTTCCAGTTGTTGAAATAAACCTTCACATCATATTCTAATTCTCCGAAATGCTCCAATTCTTCCTCCGTCATTTGATTAAAATCTTTTAACATTTGAAGTTTTTTAGGAGTATATTCTACTGTGGGAACTGTGGAAACATCTTTCATTTTTTCTTGGGAAGTTTTTAAAAGTGGTTTAAAACATTTCTCTTGTTTTCTTTCAAATGCTTCTTCGCCCGTTCGTTTCTGTCTGCGTTTCTTCTTTATGTCTTCCTGTTTTTTACAACTTTTGAAACCAACTCTTGATGTTCCTTAAATCTTCTTGCTCTTTCTTTTGCATCCATTTATTTATTGGAAAATATCATTTAATGAGTTGTAAAGATCAACAGGGAAATTTTCCTTTTCTTCGAAATCCAAGTAAATGTGTTCAAATAAATCCTTTTCTTTAAATATTTCATCACGCACAAACGTAGCTACTTCTGGTGGTCAGGCTGGACCGTGGTGTGGACGCAACTGTCCTTGCTCTCGTCAGGGGGGGCAGGAGAAACCGTGGTGCTGTCGACCTCCTGGTCCTGGCCCAAGTCCGCTCACAGCCGCCAGGGAACCAGTTCTGGCGCCAAATTGCGAGCAGGAGAGGGAGGCAGGTCCGCCCGCTGTTCGACCCCGTACTCCGAGTCAGCAGAACCCCAGAGCCAACCAAGGTGAGGCACGAGGCTCAGCAAGGCTCCAAGACACGATGTAGAACACGATCGAATCAGCACAAGTACGCTTCCCGCGCAACAGCCTCCACACCAAAAAAACCACGATCTTTTTGTCCCGATCTTCTTCCTCTTCTCTTTTCGACCCCGAACAGAACCTTTTTATCCTCCTGCCCTCGTCACTTCCAATCGAGCCGTTTATTGGCCCACCGCCGTCGCCTTCTGCCAATCGTGATCACGGGGCGGAGCCATCCGCTGCACTGTCCTGTGACATCACGGCCAGTCTCCAGAGAATACCAAAAGGGGTTTACGCAGACACACTTACCCTATCCCGTGTCCCTATCTAATTACGTGACAATTATCATTTCCCCCTTGAAGAAATGAACATTTACTAGACAACTTATCACCACTGAATTGCTACTTATTACATCGAGATCCTGGTAAATTCGAACAGCATGGCATACCTAATTAAACATCCTAATTACCCTTTGAATGCATACCCCCCCTCAAACGTAACAGTATATTCACCCCACTATAATACATTAAATCATGCACATCTTACCTTAAATATAACATGCCCACCAACCAGCACAACCATCCCACTCACCTCTGAATCAAACTGTTGTTCAAATATCCAAATGGTTATTTACAAAGGTTTTTTTTTTTTTTTTTTTTTTACTAGCTTTCTTGTCTCCCAGAAACCACTGAAAGCTTTTAATGGTTTCCATATGTATATATTTTATGATGCATTTATTTAAATATCTCGTTAATATTTTTATTACTCTTCATATTGTATTTCACGAATTCTATTTGGTATCGTTTTATTATCATAAAGAAAACTTGTTTTAATCTGCCAACTGCAGCTCCCTGTGTTTGCATTCATCTGACTAGTTGTTTTAATTTATTGACAAGTTCAGTGCTGTGTATGATTGCTCTCACCGTCCTAATTATTTCACCTGCAACTGTACCACAGAATAGCTTCTTAGGAATATTGTTGTCCAAGAAAGGCATTCGTACAATGTGGAATGGAAAAGCATCTTGTTTATCAAATAATTTGGTGTGAAATTTATATTATTATTATCGATATTGATTTGTAATTATAAAAAAGAAACTGAAGTGCGAGTTTGGTTTTCTCTTTTTTTAACTCGAGTTCTTTTGGATGAATTTCATCATGAAGCTGATCAAATACAAACCCATCATTAATTGTTAGGAAACCATAAATGAATCTAAAGATGCATCTTCACCTTCATGGAGTTGTTAGTTCATTCCTGCACATGTTCTGAACCCAATCAGACTTGTACATGTGCAGGAATAAATTTGCAAAGGGGCTGGATCGGAACCCTGGATGGGTATCCCGACAGTGTGCTGGAGTATCTTGTTGCCAATGCAAAGAAACTGTTGTTTAGGAGAAATCTAATACTTTCTTTTTGTTTATTTTTTGAAAAACTACATGAATATCAATTTTACTTCAGATAAGTTTGATCTTTTTTGATCAACTTTAATGTGTACTTTATTACCTCCTGCAAATGCTATATCTACCACTCTGTCCAATGCGGTTACGAGCTTGTCATGTGGAATGCTTGTGTATAATGTAGAAAAATCACAAGTTGATAAACATTTAGCCTTACCCTTGTTATTAATGTTGTGGATACTGCCGATTAGAGGATTGGAATTATTATCAATGATCCAGAATTTCTTTATACCAGAATAAGACCTCACTTTTTCATGGTAGTTTGTCAAGCATTTATAAATTACTTTCATCACCCCTGTAATATTACCTGACAACGGTTTCAAACTGCATTCTCTACTTGCGATGATGAACCTCATCTTTCAAGAGTTTTTGTGCATTTTTAAGATCCCGTAAATGAATCGTAATTTATGGTGTTTATCTGGAACTAACAGTCTTCTCGATTTGGAGTCATTTACGTGGTGTTGTATCAAATCCATTTTTATTATAGTTATTTATTTTGTAGGTCTGTAAGCCCAATTGTTCCAAAAGTGTTTGAATGTAGAATGTTTTGCATCCAAATGCATTATAATTACTTGCTTTGTCAATTGGAACAATAACACATTGCGTTTGAAGCCGTTTTAAATATAATCACTCATCTCTGTGTTGTTTAAAATTACTTTTAGATTATTGATTCAAACTTTTCTTTTCAAATCAACAATTCTCCTTTTTACATGTTTCTCTTCCTCACTCCAACCACAGAGCCATGTGTGTGTTTTTCAATTTGTTCTCTCATCCATTCCTATCACAAAGTTCCATTGACTTATTCCAGTTAATCCTTTTATTTTCTCCATATTTTCGTCCTTTTGTAAAGGCCCAGTCACACCTTGACGTTTTAGCCAACGTATGCCGATTTTTGAAAATTTTTTCTAAAACGCTGGCACACGTTGAATACGTTATGGGTAAGTTTTGATAACATTGAGAGCACGCTGAAAAACACTGGCATACGTCGTTGTACGCTGGCTTTAAACGTTGTACTTTTCGGTTGTCCTCAAATTTTTGCATGCTTGAAATTTCACGATGTATGCCGGCGTATGACTCACACGTTCCGCTACGCTGGCCACAAGTTGTATGCACGGTCTGCGATCGTTGACGGACGTCAACACATGCTACTTGTAAGTTAATCATAAGTGGAGACACGCCGAGGTAATGTTTAGCGTACCCGAAACTTATTTCTAACCTATGATTAACGTGTTGTTGGCACGTTACGCGATCGTTGCCACACGTCGACAGACGTTAACTTTAAGTTACTCATAGGCTGAAAGACGTTGGTATAATGGATCGTCCTTGCGTCAGCGTCCACGGCCACGGCCAGGACACTTATTTGCAGCATTCTTCAAACTTTTCATCGGCATGACGAGGATGTTCACACTTCGATGTCGAGCTTGGCTATGATTCCAATTGTTCATCGGCAGCGTCTATTTAAAATAGTCGAGTTTGAGCGTTTTAACACGTTCAGAAGAAACGCTTCAAATTTCCAAACCCCAGCATCAAAAAACAAAGGCGAGTGACAGCAATTTAAATCGTTCATTGTAAACAATGAAAATAGTTGAGTGGTACCGTTTAAAAGTCGTTGAGTGTAAAAAAAATCCAATTGTTGAGCGCAAGCATCGACTTTCAATAGTGGAGTTTGAGCGATTTAGCACGTTCAAAAGAAACGATTAAAATTTCCGAGCGCCAGCGTCAAAAAACAAAGGCGAGTGACAGCAATTTAAATCGTTCATTGTAAACAATGAAAATAGCTGAGTGGAACCGTTTAAAAGTCGTTGAGTGTAAAAAAAAATCCAATTGTTGAGCGCAAGCATCTACTTTCAATAGTGGAGATGCAGCCATTTAAATCGTTGAGTGGCAGCCTATGAATAGCAAACCCCACGTCACCGGCAAAGATAAACTGTCGCACGATATGGATAAGTTAGGCTATCGTTGGGCATAGTTTGTGAACGCCGGCTACACGATAATTGTTCGTTGGTATACCGTATCTAAAAGTTATCGAAGCGCTCTATGCACATTATTAGTTCATTGTGCATTTGTCCAACCCGTTATGAATAGACCTAAATCGTAAAAACAAGCCATAGCTCATTGTTGAAAAAGCCCCATAAAAATTAGCCGCGAAGAACTTCGAACAATGGTGCAAAGATGTCTCCTACCCGTGGACACGCGGACGCAAGGAGGATCCATCATAACCCACACCCTCCCCCTCACACTCACCTACTACTGCCAACATGAACAAACTAATACTAATACTGATACTGTTACTGCTGATATGGACATCGTCTCAAAAAGGACTCGAAAACACTGTTGGGTTCCCCTTTTATGAACACCATTTTTATATACCAATTCCCAAAATCGCTGGGAACACGTCTTTATATGGCAGTTGTAAGTTAGAAACACGTTCATTTATTTTTTTTGTCGACCGAAAGACGTCATTGGAATACGTCTACATACGTCGATGTGTGTTGAGACTACGTAAAGAATTGGTTCAAAGCACGTCAAACATAAGTTAGAAATAAGTTTCGCGTAAAAAAGACATTACCGCGAAGTGTTTCGACTTATGAGTAGCTTATAAGTAGCCTTTGTGGACATGTGTAAGCATCCGCATATCGTGTGTACAACTTATCCCCATCGCATGCGGAACGTGTGTCATACGCCAAGTACGTCGTAAAATTTTGAACACGTTTAAAATTTCTTGACGTACTCTTCTTACTACGACACATGATAGCGTACTTTAGCGTTCTACTCACGTATACCAAACTTACTCATACCGTATTTGACATGCCCCAACGTTTTAGACACATTTTTCTTAGGTCGGCATACGCTGGCAAGATCGTCAAGGTATGACTGCGATGTTGACACTTCCATTTCTACGGCAGTTATGATTCGAATCGTTGTGCGTCAGCCTTTTAATAGGCTACGTCACGACATCGTCGGCGATGCGTGCAACGCGCTATGCCTAAGTTAGACTATCGTTGGGCATAGGTTGTGTAGGTCGACAACAGATTCAGCATTCGTTGGTATAAGTTATCTATAACACAACGAAACGTTCTGTGTCCGTTACTAATGCGTTATACATAAGACCAAGTCGCTATGAATACGTCCGAATCTTTAAAAAAAAAAAAAACATCAAAAGTTCAACGTAAGCCAGCGTTTTACATAAATTTTAATACGTTGCCATCGCTGGCTAAAACGTCAAGGTGTGACTGGGCCTTAAGTAATGCACGTAATTTTCTATCTTTCACTATTCTGAGATCACCTGTGATAACATGTTTATGATGTGGATCTTTAAATATGGAATGTTCACAATTACAATGATGAGTGTTACTCAACCATTCCTCTACGTCTTTAGATTTCACAGTTTCCTTGTCGTTGAAGATTTTCCCCCCCAATTGCATTTCGTTAAGTGTACAAAACCCTTGGTGACTCTCCCTGTTGTATTGTTTCTGGAAGTTTACTCCAAACCGCCTTCTGTTGGAGTATTTTCTCCATATTGATCATTTCCACCCTTTTGTTATCAAACATAATTTTAATGACGTCATTGTCCTTTCTACGATTGATTTCTTTAGTGTTCTCTTTACATGTTGTATGGTCAATCATGTCCAGAATCGCTTCAATGTGTTGGATTAGGAGGTCCTCTTAATCATCCTCTTCCATTAATGTTAACGATTTGCCAAACCTCTTTCAGTTGTTTTCTTCAAGTATTGAGCTTAATTCTACTGCTGTCAAGTCATCTACAGATATTTGATTTGTTAAGATCTAACCACTCATTTACAAGTTGTTGTGGTGTGCCTGTAACTGGACATTTACATCCATAATTATGTACTCTGTGTCTGGAGCGTCTCGTGGTAAGGTGTTAAAAAACAGAGGCAATTATGTTTTGGCCATTATGTTGTATGCATGTATTCATTAATTCTTTCATTTAATACATATGGGTAACTTAATTCTTTAATGTTCTTAATTAATAAGGTATTATAAGTTTCCATGGACAATAAAGCAGTTCTTCTATAAGCAGTTCTTAATTCTTTAATGAAGAAAAGTTGTCTCCACTTATTTTGTTTGGTTTCTTTTAATTTGTAAGATCAAGCCATTACTTTACAATTAATTGTATTGTTTGTGGTAAATATAGGACAAGTTTTGCAATTGCAAATCAAACATTTACACACTTTGCATTCGGATAAGTGCTGCCCATTGGCTAACCCAGAATGGCCTCCTCCTACAGTCAGGATATGAGTTAACAACAGCATTACCTTGTCGAGGAACACAAATCTTCTGAGAAGAGTTAGTCCCCAGGGCTGCCCTGCTTTACCCTATATTTTGTTTAGTTGCATTATTTACAAAGTATGGAATATAGTCACCACAAATATATTAGAATCAAAGAAGCATATAAATATACAAGAAACAGTATAGTGGATTTCACACACACACACACACACACACACACACACACACACACACACACACACACACACACACACACACACACACACACACACACACACACACACACACACACACACACACACACGCACACACACACACACACACACACACACACACACCTCTCTCACATCTTGGAAAGGTTGGTGGCCTCTTTATTCTACTGCCTCCTTTTTGGTCTTGCACCACCTGCCCTCTCTTGGCTCTGCCTGTTCCAGGTTTTTGCTAGGTGCACAAAGTCTGTCAGTCACCCTCTTCTTGTTAAACTCCCCCAAAATCCCGGCTCAATGCTCACCTCCACTTATTTTCTCCCTCTTCCACTCATATTTTTTCCTCTGTTCTCTTGCCTGCGGAACCAACTTCCCCAATCTGTTCAGTCTTCTTCCCTTCTGGGCTTCAAAACAGCTGTTCGCCACTACCTGAGATCATCCCTCATCCCTACTCATGATATATTCTACCCTAAATTACCCCATTTCCAAGCACTCCATTTTTCCAGGTTATCCTGATTCCACCCCCCCCCCCCCTTTCTCTTCACGAGTTGTCAGTTGGTTTTTTCTTCTGTTTCATTCCCACCTTTACCCTTCCCGCTATGTTTCATTCAGCTTGTTCACCCCCATGAGGCCTCCCCCTCCCCTTGATCTCACGCTAAATTCGACTCTGTTGTTGGCGTTTCCCCCTTTCAGTTTTGTTCCCTTCCTTTCTGCTCTTCCATAAGCTTCGACAATGTCCAAAAATAAAAAAAGATT
Organism: Eptatretus burgeri; assembly: GCF_056783735.1. NCBI lineage: Eukaryota > Metazoa > Chordata > Myxini > Myxiniformes > Myxinidae > Eptatretus > Eptatretus burgeri. The sequence continues at coordinate 13,416,128 of NC_140961.1, read as the reverse complement.
GCATGAAAGCATGGGTACATTTTTAAAAGAACAACTTCAACCTTTCAATGGTTTCCAAATTCAACAATAATATGAACCTTATTCACAAGAAGCACTCATTTAGAAATATTTGCACGTGACAGGTCATCAAATGTAAAAACGAATCAGACGTTGGTAAATCAATCGGTGAAGCAGAACAACAGAGGGCAAGACAAAATGGTGTAAAATACCTTAATAAGCTCATTACGTACCCGCTCTCACCCTTGTTGAGATATTTCTGAACCTCCTTCACACCCCTTCTGAGCATCTTCTGCTTCGATGCTGTAAAGCACAAAGTTTGATTGGAAGAGGTGCACTTGTTTGCATGTCCTCATTATTGTGCGACGTCACAAATACAACAAATAGGTGGCATCCGCTCCGTTCCCAGGCTCAATACAGAAATTAAGTGGTGGCATTTCACATGTGAGTAATGTCTTACTGTGAGGAATAGCGGTATGGGTGGATTAAGCCAGCTGTCCATGTCAGTGTTTTGGTTTTAAAAAAGCATTACAGCATTTAGGTTATCACTCATCACCCAGTGCCCATCCACAGCAACCCCCGATGGGGGAAGACATCAGGTGGTAGTGAACAGCTGTTTCGAGGACCTGGAGGGCGGAGTGGGATTGAACAGAGTGTGGGAGTTTGTTCCAGATGTGAAAACAGAGGAATGAAAGTGTGAAGGTGAGCAGTGATTCTTGATTTTGGTAGTTTCACCAGAAGGGGTTTTTTGGCAGACCATGAGCACCCAGAGGAAATAGAGGGGGAACAGAGCACAGACAGAGCGGGGGGGGGCGGGGGGGCGGAGGGGCAAGGCCAGAGAGGAGATGGTAGAAGACAGAAAGACCACTGACATGTCTCCTGTGAGAGAGTAAGACGCCCAAAGACTCAGCTTCATCGCGGGAGATACCAATGATCCGAAAAGCCTTGGTTTCCACAGTGTGAAGCCGATAAAGGTGAGAGGCAGGAGCACCAGCCCAGAGGGGAGAGCAGTACTCCATCAGACTGCAGATGAGAGCTTTGTATGTGGTCAGCAGCTCAGATGTGCCACAGATTGACTTTGCACGACGGAGGATGCCCAGTCGGCGACTGGCTTTGGAGGTCAGGTTGAAAGGGTTTGATCCTTAATGCATTGCCCTGTACGTACAAGACAGCTATTACTTCAAACCCGATCTCTCAGTTTTGGGGCTAGCCCCACCAAACCTTGTGGAACGTTTTGGAGTCCCAACGCATGTCCGAAGGTGGGTGAGAGGTTTCATAAATACCTCGATACAATGACTGAGTTTTCATCTGTAAGAAGCTGCTCCCAATCCGGATGTAATGTCAGAATGGCATTTCTCTTCGTTTACTTCACGAGTGTTTGTAGCATTGTATTTTGTTATATTGTTGCGGGCCGGGGTCTGGAGGAGAAGACCACTAGGTGGGGGAAACTACATCGATTCCCACCAGACTCCCTGGAATTGTAGGCAGTCGGTCACGGATAAGTCTGTCACGCGGCGGGTCGCTTAACCGACCGTGGACGCCAATACCTCAACCGCGTGGCGTAGGGTCCTCCTGTCTAGAAACAAGTTACCTAACTAGAGGGGGAGCACTCGGGAGAGTGCAAAACCTCTGCCGCCAATACTGCTAGGTCACTCAAGTGAACCTGATATCCTATTCATTCAATTTGACGTCAACAGTGCCCAGAGTTATAGTTTGCAACTTTCCCTTTTAGATACTCAATTCATTCGTCATTACTAGATTCCTTTAGACAGAAATTGATTTTACGTGGGTATATCCACCTGGAGTTCCAAAATCAGCCGCAATTATAATTTTGGCATGTTTTTTTGTTGGAAATCACTTATAACATGTAGAAATACAAAAAAAAAATTCGAAATTTTGTTGAAAAAAAGAAGTTGCAAAAAAATTTTTTCTTTAACAATTTTTTTTTTGGGGGGGGTTGGAAATCATTGAAAACATGTATAAATGCAAAAAAAAAAAAAATTCAAATATTTTTTCAAAATGGCCACCATAGCAGCCAGATTGGATTTTGGACCATGTCCAAAATCTAATGGCATGATCCTTGGACCATACCTAATCCCACCACCAAGTTTCGTCAAAATCCGTCGAGGAATTTTTCCGTAATACTGTTCACAAACAAACAAACAGAAAGGGGGTGAAAACAGTAACCTCCGATCTTCGATGGCGGAGGTTAATTAACCACGTGGTTTCGACTACGGGGAACCACGCCCTGGGTACGCCTTGCCCAAACCGGATCACTACCAACTACAGACTACCTTTCCGGATTGGATGCAGTCGAGCGGCACTACCCAGGATGTAACGGCAAGAAGGAACGGATTATTGGGAATAAAGACCCGGCTAAACTCATATTCGAACTCGAGGGGGAGCACTCGGGAGAGTGCAAAACCTCCGCCACCAATACTGCTGGGTCACTCAAGTGAACCTTATATCTTATTCATTAATTATGACGTCAACAGTGCTCACAGAGTTATAGCTCTTTTCACCAACATTTTTTTTGGGGGGGGAGGGGTTGGAAATCACTTAAAACATGTCAAAATGCAAAAAAAGAAATCGAAATTTTGTTGAAAAAAAAAAAAGTTGCAAAAATTATTTTTCGTTAACAATTTTTTTTTGGGAGGGGGGTTGGAAATCACTTAAAACATGTAAAAATGCAAAAAAAAATTCTTTTTCTCGAACAATATCTTTTCGGGGGGGGGTGGAAATCACTTAAAACATGTAGAAATGCAAAAAAAAAAAATTTTTTTTTCTCTAAATTTTTTGGGGGGGGACCAAGTCCAAAATTTAATGACATGATCCTTGGACCATACCTAACCCCCCCACCCCCCTCCCCCCAACCAAGTTTCGTCGAAATCCAGAGGAGTTTTTCCGTAATACTGTTCACAAGCAAACAAACAAGCAGTCATAGACTGGTAATGACGAAATCGTCAACTTGACCTCTGACCTCGTCTAATAAAAGCTGTCTCTTGAGAAGGTAGCGAAGCAAACCAGAAGTTTCTACGATGATTCTGTATCAAACCATCAAAAATCGTAACGTCGACCGAAGCAAAAATCTCCATTTCTCCATGCAATTACACCTTAACGTGACTCAACGACGCGTCTGCTCGAGCGCACTGCATCATGGGGCGACCCGTGATGCGTTGAGTGAAATATTTTTTATACAATCTTAAAACGTCTCCAAAACATTCGATTTTTACCAGAATTTCAACAACCGAGTTTTAAGCGTCCAAAGCGATCGCAAAAACCGAAGACAAAATTAAAATCGAAGTTAAAACGAACTCGTAACGTCGAGCGAAGCAAAAATGCTCCATTTCTCCACGTGAATTGACGGAATTATGTTTGACCGCACTGTGACCTTGACCTTTGACCGATTTTGACCAAAATCTAATCAGCACGAGTCATCACCCTCCTGAATCACGTGGTGTAATTTGACATTGGTAGCTTCTTCCGTTCGAGTTATCGTGCCTACAAACAAACAAACAAACAAACAAACAAGCAGTCATAGACTGGTACTTACAAAATCGTCAACTTGACCTCTGACCTTGTCTAATAAAAGCTGTCTCTGGAGAAGGTAGCGACGCAAACCAGAAGTTTCTACGATGATTCTGTACCAAACCATCAAAAATCGTAACGTCGACCGAAGCAAAAATCTCCATTTCTCCACGCAATTATCTTATATTATTTTATCAAAGTCACAAAACCGTAATATTCGGCCATCCACCAACAATCTTTACATAATCCGACAGCTTAGCGAGTCAGGCATGCGACTATAACCTTTATTGGGATAAAAAAAATGACTTTTAAACACCATCTTTATCGAAAACACCGTCAGCGTGCACACGGAAAACCTTTACGTGATCAACGACACCTCTGCTCGAGCGCGCTGCACCACATAACGAGTCTTGACGCGGCGAGTGAAATATTTTTTCTACAATCTTAAAACGTCTCCAAAACATCCGATTTTTACTAGAATTTTGACAACCGAGTGTTAACGTCCTAAGCGATCGCAAAAACCAAAGACAAAATTAAAATCGAAGTTAAAACTAACTCGTAACGTCGACCGAAGCAAAAATACTCCATTTCTCCATATGAATTTACGGAATTATGTTTGACCTCACGGTGACCTTGACCATTGACCGATTTTGACCAAAATCTAATCAGCGCTCGCCATCACCCTCCTGAATCACATGATCTAATTTGACATTGGTAGCTTCTTCCGTTCTCGAGTTATCGTGCCTACAAAAAACAAACACAAAGAGAGGACGGAAGTCATCAATATACTTACGAAATCTAAAGATTTCATAAGTAACAAACAGAAAGGGGTGAAAACAGTAACCTCTGATCTTCGATGGCGGAGGTTAACCATGCTGGACCAATGCAGGAAAAGACAAAGACGAGCTGGGAACATTTCTACAATTATTTATTTACAATAAGCGGGGAAAAGCATGTGGCACAGGAAAAAGGTTTATTGGTGTGTTACGCAGGGGAAAGATGAGAGAGGTATGGTGTGACAATTTACAAGCAACTTACAAAAGCGGACAGAGCAGACTTAACGCGAGACTGATAAACGCAACAATTAAAACAATAAAGGTCTTATATAGGCTTATCAAACGGACAGGCACCACACACTCAGACAAAATAAACCCAATGAAAAGAAAAAGGTCTTCTGCAGACAGGGTGGGAGGGAGTTGAGGCCACAGTGTAGGGTACCTGAGCGTTCTGGGGAAAGGGATGCTCCGTGGTGCGGCACCCGACAAAGGTTGTGTAGTTGGTCCACAGATGCACGTGTGGATATAGTGTCCGTGAAGGAGCTCGAAAGGGAGAAGAGCGGGGCCTTCATGTGGTCCGCCTTTCTCGGCGGGGTTTCGGCCAGACACACCGCCGTGTCCGGGTTTGGGAAGGTAGATGGCGGTGCAGCTACTGTAACCATCCTCGGGATTCTGCCTCAGAAAACCAGTCTCTGGGTAGGCGCTCGTCACGCTGTGGCCAACGAAACAAGGGTAGCAAGCGAGATGAAGGAAGGTACCGTGGTTCAAATAAAAGGGGAAAAAAATCATTTATTAATCCTAACTACAGCCCATCGCAACACAGTCCCTCATCTTCCCACGAGACAAAAGGTCGGGACCTAACTACATGTATATTATTGAAATAACTGACTCGGGACAACTGTGTGTTGTATGTATACGGTTCCGAGAACCGTAACAATATTAATGGAATAGTATTAATTTGTGATTGGAATGAATATATATATATATATATATATATATATATATATATATATATATATATATATATATATATATATATATATATATATATATATATATATATATATATATATATCTTCTTCTTCTTCTTCTCCTTTCGGCTGCTCCCGTTAGGGGTCGCCACAGCGGATCATCCGATCCGCATAGTGATTTGGCACATGTTTTACGCCGGATGCCCTTCCTGACGCAACCCTGGTCACCTCTTACGACACAGGGATATGGTACACCTATTTTAACCGGGGTATACACCGGCCCAGTATACTGGTACTCATTTCGCCGACCTCAGAAGGATGACAGGCTGAGTCAACCCCCTGGTGTATTAATTCAGTGGCCCAACGGGGCTTGAACTCAGGACCTTTTGGATCCCAAGCCGCTGCCCTAACCACTGCGCCAACACACCAGGCTATATATATATATATATATATATATATACACACACACATGTTTATTAATATTTCGGCACGCCCCTTTCTTTGTTCCACCATCAGATTTTTGTTACTGCATGAAATGAAACAAGATTTGGCACATATACTAATGATATTATCGTCTTCCTTAAGAGGCCCCTCAAAATTTGTTTTGATGCATTTTCAAACTCCAACAGATTCCATTCAAATTCGGTACGATTATGGCTTTTGGTCCAACTCAGGTCATTGGCTATAATTTTTTCCATAACACTTCCGATATTCGAAAAAAAAAAATTAAAAAAATAAAAAAAAAATATCGATAAATCGATATCCCTTATGGGATTTTCCATTCAAATCCACTCAAGTTTAAGGCCTACGGGGGATGCAAATTTTCACTTTGCCCCGGGCGCTGTTTACCTCCGCTACGCCAATCTGTTAGGGTTAGGGTTAGTGTTAGGGTTAGCTTCCCTAACACCTAACAGCTATTCAGGAAATTTGCAAGAAAGCCCGGGCAACACCAGGCTATATTGCTAGCCCGAGCAACGCCGGGCATTACTACTAGTGTGTATATATATATATATATATATATATATATATATATATATATATATATATATACATATATATATACACACACATATATACACACACACACACATATACACATATTTGTATTGTTACAGATTTGGAAGCCTCTTGCACACAGTCAGCAGTCCCAAAGTTTAGCTATTTCATTAAGTATATGTATATAGTTAGAATCCATCCCCTGTGTCTTACAGGAATTTCATGTGTGCGCTGCGAGTTATTTTCTAGTTAGTTTTATACATCAATTCCCTTCACTTCTTCGCACCATCGACTCCATTGCCCACGTGTTTTTGGCTGAAGGCGTGGGCGGAACCTCCATCGCCTCAGATCAAGGCTCCGTTCCGAAGAAGGGCATGGAGCGTTTCCTCCAGCCAATGGGAAGCCAGAATACCAGTACTCACTTCGGCAGTACATATGCAAAAATTGAAACTACAGAGCCTCTTCGGGGGGGGGGGGTGGGCCACCGAGACGCCTCGACCCCCCCCCCCCGACACGCCCCCGTCCAATGAGCAAGCGAGTTACCTCAGGACGGACCCCTCCCATCTCACGTGAGGAATGAAAAATAGTGGGGGTGATCCAGCTGGCAAAAAGGAAGAAACCTCGTCACCTTGTTTGCCCTCGTTTTGCCTGCTGGGATCGTCTTGCTTTGCCTGCTGGTGATCTCGCTTTACCTGCTGGCGTTCTCGTCTTGCCCGCAAGTGCTCGTCTCATCTGGTCCGTTCTCTTGCTGGTTGGTGTTCGTTGTGTCATTCCCGGTCCCTGATGCTTGGTGCGGCGACGAAGGTGTGGGTTCGAGTCCCCCCGAACCAGCCCATCTCGACCAGACCGCACGAGGTGGAAAGGTGCCCGAGCGAACTCTTACCCTCAGCTCGCCTTCCCTCCCAAGCTAAATGATCAAATAAAGGCCAACCAGCCCCATTTCTTTTGGGTGTGTGTGTGTGTGTGTGTGTGTGTGTGTGTGTGTGTGTGTGTGTGTGTGTGTGTGTGTGTGTGTGTGTGTGTGTGTGTGTGTGTGTGTGTGTGTGTGTGTGTGTGTGTGTGTGTGTGTGTGTGTGTGTGTGTGTGTGTGTGTGTGTGTGTGTGTGGCACCCGTCCTACAAGTAGAGACTGTTAAGTGCCTGTGTTCATTGTAAATTGCATTTCTTTTATTCGGATAACTCTGCTCTGTGTCTCCCTCCCAATTATAAATGAATATCTGTTAAATGTTCCAGTTCGTTGCCTGTCGTTTCTTTCATTGGCTTTGCACGGTGCTTATTGAGAATTAGGGAGGCCGTCTGTGCCGCGAGTGTTCATTTGGTCTGGTGCGGCTCTGGTAATTCCCGCCCGGTTCCGCCGGACCTGAGTCGGTACATGCGACTCGGTTCGGACAGAGTCGGCCGAGGGTGCGGTTTCCCCAGGAGCTCGACGGCGCGAGTACTTGGGTAAATTGGAATAGACAAATGGACCTTACCTCACACCATCGAAATATTGGCGACCACAGTCCTTTAAGTGACCTGTCGACTCCGGAGTTATCCAGGGTGACGACCTTTTAATTCCGGGTGTTCGGTGGGAGACGGCCCTATTGCTCCGTCTCGCGGTCGTTCCTCGCCACCGAACCCCGGGACCACAACAATATGTTGTTGTTCTCCCTTCGGCTGCTCCCGTTAGGGGTCGCCACAGCGGATCATCCATTATGATCCGCAAACTGATTTGGCACAGGTTTTACGCCGGATGCCCTTCCTGACGCAACCCTGGTCGCCTCTTACGACACAGGGATAAGGATTGGGTTTCGCCACGATTCCGGGCTGCCCTACACCCTCTCATAGTGTGGCCCATCACAGAGCACCCGTCCTCAAGCGATCCTCCAACCCAAGCCTCCGAGTAGCCGGATTACAGGCGCACGCCACTACGCCCGGTGGGACCACAACAATATATATATATATATATATATATATATATATATATATATATATATATATATATATATATATATATATATATATATATATATATTTCTAATTCTAATTTTGATATACCATACTCAGTCTTAGAACGTCAATGCTGCCGAAATCGTTTATTGGCAAGGATTATGCTGGGCAGGGGGGGGGGGGGGAGGAGGAGTTGCCATTGCCTTCCCAGCAGGAGTCAGGGCATATGATTGTAATTTGTTCATGATGCCGGCGATAGCTCGCCTTCTCTCCGTGAAGGACACAGTGGGGTGTTTAATATCCGCCAACTAATCCCGGCGGAGGGACGGCACACACACGGGGATGACAGTTTATACCTGGGTCGGGATTCAAACCCAAGCTAAGCAACTTGGAGGGGAATGTACGTACCTCCAGCTCAATATAGGCAATCATATACAGTCATCCCCATTTATCGCGGGGGTTACGTTCCAAACCCCCCTGCGAGAAGTGAAAATCCGCGATGAATGGATGCCTAAAAAAATGCCTAAAATGCAAAAAATGCCTAAAAAAAATGCCTGCCAAAAATGCCTAAAAATGCCGATTTTTTCTTTTTTTTTTTACAAACACGATTGGGTTTGCTTTCTATATTGCGAATGTTAAACGCTGTGCGGTGTATTAACACGATTGGGTTTGATTTATATCGAGTGAACATTAAACGCTGGGCGGTGTGTAAACACGATTAGGTTTGATTTATATCGAGTGATTATTAAACGCTGTGCGGTGTATAAACACGATTGGGTTTGATTTATATCGAGTGAACATTAAACGCTGGGCGGTGTATAAACACGATTGGGTTTGATTTATATCGAGTGATTATTAAACGCTGTGCGGTGTATAAACACGATTGGGTTTGATTTATATCGAGTGAACATTAAAACGCTGGGCGGTGTGTAAACACCATTGGGTTTGATTTATATCGAGTGATTATTAAATGCTGTGCGGTGTATAAACACGATTGGGTTTGATTTATACAGAGTGAATATTAAACGCTGGGCGGTGTATAAACACGATTGGGTTTAATTTACATCGAGTGAATATTAAACGCTGGGCAGTGTATAAACACAATTGGGTTTGATTTATATTGCATGATTAAACGCTGGGCAGTGTATAAACACGATTGGGTTTGATTTATACCGAGTGAATATTAAACGCTGGGCGGTGTGTAAACACCATTGGGTTTGATGTCTATATTGCGAATGTTAAACGCTGGGCGGTGTATAAACACCATTGGGTTTGATTTATATCGAGTGATTATTAAACGCTAGGCGGTGTGTAAACACCATTGGGTGTGATTTATATCGAGTGAATATTAAACGCTGGGCGGTGTGTAAACACCATTGGGTTTGATTTATATCGAGTGAATATTAAACGCTGGGCGGTGTATAAACACCATTGGGTTTGATTTATATCGAGTGATTATTAAACGCTGGGCGGTGTGTAAACACCATTGGGTTTGATTTATATCGAGTGAATATTAAACGCTGGGCGGTGTATAAACACCATTGGGTTTGATTTATATCGAGTGAATATTAAACGCTGGGCGGTGTATAAACACCATTGGGTGTGATTTATATCGAGTGAATATTAAACGCTGGGCGGTGTGTAAACACCATTGGGTTTGATTTATATCGAGTGAATATTAAACGCTGGGCGGTGTATAAACACCATTGGGTTTGATTTATATCGAGTGATTATTAAACGCTAGGCGGTGTGTAAACACCATTGGGTGTGATTTATATCGAGTGAATATTAAACGCTGGGCGGTGTGTAAACACCATTGGGTTTGATTTATATCGAGTGAATACTAAACGCTGGGCAGTGTATAAATACGATTGGATTTAATTTACATCGAGTGAACATTAAAACGCTGGGCGGTGTATAAACACTATTGGGTTTGATTTTGATCGAGTGAATATTCGTTGGGCTTGAAGAAAAAAAACGTAGAAAATATTCGAAGTTCACAAGCGAAACTTTATCTCCTGCGTTGTGTGACTGGTCGAGCGCCACGCGTTGTAATTTATTGCTTAAATAATTTATATTTTATATATTACTGCGATATACCGGGGGAATTCGCAGAAAAAATTAGTTAGGTCCCAAGGGAAAAACCACGATGAAGCGGGGGAGCGATAGGTGAACCGCGATATAGCGGGGGATTACTGTACTGATGTACTGGGAAAACGTTGGCGGATGGCGGTGGCAGATCGTAATTGAAAAATGCTTTATGGAAATTGGGAAACCCTGATTTCCAGGCAGAAGGCGAGGGTGGCGGTTCATCAAGGTTACACTGTATGGCAATCATATGTACTGTATGGCAATTATATATACTGTTACGGCTGTGGAAATTCGCATTACACCATGAAGGGCCCGTAGGTGAGATATCTCTAAGTACATGTGTAGTTAGCCCCAAATCCGTTGTCTCGAGGGAATTTATGTGATTCATTCGGGCTGCGACGCTTTGAGATAGCCGTTTTTCTGTTCTATCTTTATTTTGAACCAACCACGTCTCAACCGCCATCACACAACAACCACCTTAACCACCACACCAGCCATCGTCACCAACTACAACCACACTCCAACCCTCAGACAACAACAACAACGCCAACAGCCACGACCTTTACCTTCACAACTCAATCCCACAAACATCGCATCACCGTCATTCCCAAACAGCACCATAACCATCAAACCACCACCGATAAACCCTCCACCACCCTCACCTCTCTCCTTCTACGGCCATTCCCACACCACCTGTGAACACTAAGCGTCGGGCTGTCTTGGGCTCGTTCAGCGATACGCACCGAGCCGCGAGGCAAATAGCGGCCTTTCCGGAGGGAGAATTTGGATCAAGAATGCTACACGCCCACTTCTGATCCGTCCAATTAGCAAGCGCGGAGCGGCTTGGCCCCGCCTCCAGGCGCGTCTGTGTGAAATCGATATATGCAAATTCTAGGATCAGGGGAGGTTCACGCCCACTTTTCCTCCATCCAATTGGCGAGCATGGCTCCGCCCCCGAGGTCATCCTGATCCGGATATTTGCACATTGTTTTCTCCTGCCGGCCTATAAAACGGCGAGCGCAAGGCGAATCGTGGCAGAGTGTGGCAGTAGCAGAGTGTGGCAGTAGCAGTGTGTGGCAGTAGCAGAGTGTGGCAGTAGCAGTGTGTCGGCAGGGCAGAGCGAGTCGAGTCATCGGTGTCGGATCGAGTTGGGTTTTGCAATCGGCTGAGTAGAGTTGCGGGAAGAGGCAAAGGAGCTCGGGTCCGAGGTGAGAAGGATGGCGGTCGGCGACGAGGTCGCGGTGTGAGATCGCTCGTCGCGGGACCCAAGCCAGCCAGCCATTCTCCTCCCCCAGGGCATCAACAATTCCCCCCTTTCCCCCACGCTGAGATAGTGCAAAAAGGGGGCCCCGTTCCCACCCCACTCCAAATGTTGTGCCAATGAAACCCGCCAAGGAGCACGGAGTCGGGGCACAGCCACGCGGCCACATCTGCGGCTCGTCCGCCAACGCATCACGAGGACGCGGGTAGGACCCCCCCCCCCCCCCGGTCTCACGGACCTGGCCGCTCCTCCAGGTCACGCGCACATATTGGCCTCCAGGCCTGTCTGCCCCCTTGTCTATGAGGGTGGCTTCTTTCCTTTGCTTTTGAGTAAATGTGTGTTGGCGGCGTCTGCAAAGTAGAACTGTATAAGTGTTGCCGTGTGTGTGGGCAGTCGGTAGTAACTCTGCGTCATTGTTTCTTTTGTTTTAACTGCTATATGTGCATTTTGACTGTTTGGCTGTATATGTGTGCTTTCCGTGTGTCGCGTAATAAATGTGCATTGTGTGAACTGTTTTCCCGTTTCGCTTCGTCTTTTCTTTATTGACCCTCCATCCACTTTCACGTAAAGGGTTCGTAGTGGGCTTAATACGCCCGGTAATTAATCTGAACCGTCCAGGTCGGCGATAACACCGCTCGGTTATCCCGATAGCACGGAACGGGCCGCCCAAGCTGCCCGTGTCCGGAGTCGACCTGCGGCGAGGTGCGATCGCCCGGTCGACCATTCGCGCAGGTACTTAGGTGGATCGAATTTGGCGAGCGACTCTATCCTGGGCGGGTGGGCAATTGGCACGATCGTGGTGAGGTTAAACCCCCACCCGTGACTAGCTCCCGGCGTTGGTCCGAGAGGGTCACGACTGAATTGTCCGTCCGGTGGGCGACGTGCCGAGATTCGAGTCACGTGACCGTTCGCACGCCGGCGGGCGCGAATTCGCAACAATACTGTATCTTTTCTGTAAGGTAATCATATGTACTGTGTATATATATGTACTGTATATATACTGTATTGCAATCATATATACTGTATATATATACACTGTATTGCAATATATACTGTATATATACTGTATTGCAATCATATATACTGTATGGCAATCATATATACTGTGTATATATATATATATATATATATATATATATATATATAGACACAGCGGGTATATATTGGAGACATGTTTTGTTCAAAGCGATAATTTGACTCGAATCCCATTTCCCGTTCCATGTTTGTCCGACATGTCGTTCTGTCCGTCACATGAGACTGGATGAAAGGCGAGGTGCCAACGAGCCGTCTCTCTCTCACCTTTCCTGCTGATCTTGTAAAGGCGTTTGGTGAGTTTCGCCGTTGCCAACGGGCTCGCGATGATACTCACATTCACCACCATTTCCTCAAATGTCCTTTTGTTCAAATTCCCATCAGCACACGGCTCCTCGTCTGCGTCTTCCTCCTTCTCTTTTTTCTCTTTCTTCTCTTTTTTCACCTTCGTCATATCGCTCGACTGAACAACGCACGTGCTTCGGACGAACCGGGGGCCTTCGCACGAGTATCGACCTCTGTGATTGCCTGTGCGAACCGTTCGTCTTGTGTTTAAAGGTGCGATTTATCAGGACTATTCGTTATTAAATTTGTGAAAGAATATGTTATATAATAAACCACGGAACTTGTACGTTCTATCTTTTACTCAATCGAATAATGACTGAACGGCGACAGACGGTGAGAAAGAGAAATTACAAGCCGAGCTTCCGGCGGTGAGTAATACACCCCTGTTAATCCCACCGACTTGTGATGGAACCTGAAAACTCACAAATCAAAGAGGATTAAATCACAATAAATATTTTTTTTAGAAAGTGCTGATAATTACTCCACATGTGAAATGTGAGTTCGAACAAATGGACCGGACCAATAAATGTCGACGTGTGCACATTTGGCGGATTTAAAAAAAAAACAAAAAAAAAACAATTTCCTCTTTCAACATTTTGGACAAATCGATTGATTATTTGAGCAAATTGAGCGGAATTTCTGATAAGTGTATTGATCGCCTCCATTTGTTTGTGTGTGTTTGTTAATTGCCGGAATCCTTCGGATTTCGGAAGTTTTGTTGGTCGGTTGTGTGTCATTGTGTGTGTCTGTCTGTTTGTTTGTGTGTTTGTTTATCCTGTAACAGCCACACCATTTCAGCGATCATGACCAAACTGGGTACAGGTGTCGGCCATGGTAAAACTTAGACACTTGTCGTTTTTGGTGAATCTCGGTCAAAGGTCAAGGTCAAGGTCACCAAAAAACCGAAATTTTCATTTTCCCAATAACATCCGCTAAAATGGTCGTGTCGACTTAAAACCAAATCCAAAATGTGCATCTTCCAATTCTGCATCCAACCATATGTCTCAATGGGGTGTCACACAAACACCCTTCTTAGCGGTCGGGGGTCGAATGTCGGGGGGGGGGGTCGGGTCAAAACATGTCAGGGGGGGTCTGGTCGGGTCGGGTCGGGTCAAAACTTTCAAATCGCGAAAAAAACGTCATTTCGATCCCGATTGACTTCCAATTTGGTATGTGGTATCTTGGTATGAGTGTCCTATTATGTGCCAAAAATCGATGAAATTTGGTTCAGCCACTTCCGGTTACCATGGCAACAAATTTCCCTAATGATAAACATGCAAATTTTCAGATTTTTAAAAAGTTTAACCGTGTCCACAATTGTGCAGATTTGTTCACCAATATTTGCACCCACGAAGACAATGGCACTGGCTACTGATGTGTTAAGTTTGGTTGACCTTCAATCAAGGTCAATATCAAGGTCGACTATAAACCGTGAATCGCTTTTTTTTCGTCATAACGTACTCAAAAATGGTCGTGTCGACTTCAAACTAGACTTAAAATGTTCACTATTCATATCTCTAATTATGATTTCACACATTTTCATGCTAAAAATTTCAAAGTTTAGAAGTTCGCCCCAGGTCGAAGTTGAGGGGGGAGGGGTGGGGGTCACGTGAAAGTTGATTTTCACTTTAAAACGGCCATAACTCAAAAAACAGTGACAGACAGCGACGATATTATCATCATCAACATATAGGAACTTGCATATGACCTTTTATTTGACATCAAATTTGTTGACTTTGCGTGACCTTACAAGGTCAAACCTGAGGTCGCCGGTTTTTACAATGATGACAAAGTGGCCATAACTTCTATTTGAAGTCACAAGGTCAAGGCGAATCTGGTGACCTTGAAAGATCAAACTCCAGATTTTTGTTTTTTCAGAGATCATGGAGATATGACAAAGTTATTCCGGCAATTCCTTGCTCAACGAGCAATTTCATTTGTTTGTGTGTTTGTGTGTTTGTTTGTGTGTTTGTTTGTTTGTTTGTTTGTTTGTGTGTTTGTTTGTGTGCAGGATATCTCAAAAAGTTTTGGACGGATCCGGATGAAATTTGAAGGACAGGTTAGACGTCTGACAAGGAAGAATTGATTCGATTTTGGTGAAGATCCGAATCCAGATTCGGATCTGATAATTTAAAAAAAAGTGATTCTTGACCATTGAGAGATCGGGCCAGAATCGATATTATAACACGATATCTCAAAAATGTATTGATTCGGCCCGAAATGTTCATTGTGGATGAGGCATGACGTGGCGGAGGGATGCGCTCCACCGAGCACCCTTCTCGTTCACAATGTATCGCCTTGACGGTGTAGTTGGTGGCAGAAGCTTTGACGCTTGTTTGTTTTCTGTCATGTTTAACGCCATCATTTTTTTTAAAAAGCGCTTAAATTGTTTCGTCTCATATATATATATATATATATATATATATATATATATATATATATATATATATATATATATATATATATATATTGCAGATGCATTCTCAAAATAAAAAGGCCGTTTCACGTGAAAAAAATGAAACAACACGGAAGTAAGTTTGTAACGAAGAAGAAGAAGAATAAGAAGAAGAAGAAGAGAAGAAGAAGAAGAAGACGACGACGACGAAGAAGAAGAAGAATAAGAATAAGAAGAAGAAGAAGAAGACGTAGTAGTAGAAGAAGCCGTGTTGTTGTCAGGCTTCCGTGTTACGTTCAGCGAAGTTGTTTTGTGTTTGTCGCCATGGCGTACCCCGCCCTCACGATCCCAATCATCGTGATGAGCGTCTTCTGGGGCCTGGTCGGGGGTGTCATTCCCTGGTTCATTCCCAAGGGACCGAATCGCGGGTTCGTGCTTTCAAACGTCCTTCTTTGATGTTTTTATATCGTTTTTTTAAAAAATGTCCACGTTTTACTGTACTTCGTGTTTCAAATCTTCTTTTCAGGGTTATCAACACGATGCTCGTCACAACTGCCGTTTGCTGCTACCTGTTGTAAGTGAAGTAGTTCCTTCTCCTGTGCGGGTCACGTGGTCTCAAGGTTGTTTTATATTGAAGGGTTATGGGTAATCGGCTGTCGTGGGTGCTGCATGTAGGAGCATGCTCTCAAGGTTGTTTTATATTGAAGGGTTGTGGGTAATCGGCTGTCGTGGGTGCTGCATGTAGGAGCATGCGCTCAAGGTTGTGTTATATTGAAGGGTTGTGGGTAATCCGCTGTGTTGTGGGTGCTGTATATCGGAGCACGCTATCAAGGTTCTTCTGACGTGGTTCTTCTGACCACGTCCTTGTCAAAGTGGACATCTCTCTGGCTGTTATCAGAGAACCACCTCACCGCCGTCAAGTCTGGCATTTCACTCAAGCCGACTGGCAGGGTCTCCGAGCAGCCATCAAACTTACAGACTGGTCTCCTATCACTACTTTCTCAAACATCAACTCATCCTGGGAATTCTTTCAAAGAAACTTGCTCTCCCTCATGCACAGATTTATCCCCTCTCGTGTTCAGTTGTCTTACCCTTCCTCCCGCCCTTGGTTTACTGAAGCTTGTGGCGAGGCAGTTGTCCTGAAACAACTTGCCTTTGCCTCATGGAACGCAAACCCAACTGAGGGCAATCTCAGTTCTTTCCACAAAGCTCGGAACAAGTGTGTATCCACCCTCAGGAGAGCCAGAAAACAACATCTTTCTCATCTCAAGTCTGAACTCTCAAACCTCTCCCTCCTCAAAATCCTGGTGGCATTTAATCAAATCTGTTTCTGGTGTATGTTCCCCCTCCATCCCCTCCCTTACCTCAAATGGCCGCACTGCTGATTCCACACGTGATAAAGCTGAATGTCTAAACTCGGTGTTTGCAGCTAAATCTTGTGTCCTAAACCCATCTCTATCTCTACCCACTTTACCCAGTCGCACCCAACTGTCCCTGGACTCTGTATCCTTTTCTCCTGACAAGGTGGAGAGCTTGCTTTCAAACCTCGAGTCAGATTCTGCAACCGGTCCAGACGGCATCAGCCCACGTGTCCTCAAAGCCTGCTCTTCTGCTCTTGCTCACCTTCTCTCTGTTCTATTCACCCTCTCATTTGCCCAAGGTCATCTGCCATCTGCTTGGAAATCTGCTAACATCACTGCCCTGCATAAAAAAGGTGCAAAAACAGATCCCTATAACTACAGACCAATCAGCCTTCTCTCAATCATCAGCAAGGTGATGGAATCCATCATCGCTTCAGATATGAAATCCTTCCTCTTCTCCAATGGCTTGATTTCCAATCATCAATTTGGTTTCAGACCAGGTCACTCTACCCTGGATATGCTGCTTCTGCTCTCCCATCAATGGATGGAGGTCCTCAATGCCAGACAGGAAATCCGAGCCGTATCCCAAGACATATCTAGTGCTTTTGACACAGTCTGGCACCCTGCCCTACTCACCAAACTCTCTTCCCATGGTATTCAAGGCCATCTCCACTCATGGCTCGCAGACTTCCTCTCCTGTCGCAGTCAACGTGTGGCCCTAAATGGAGTTCTTTCATCCCCTCTTCCTGTGCAGGCTGGAGTTCCTCAAGGTAGCGTTCTGGGCCCTGTTCTTTTTCTGGTTTTCATCAATGATCTCTCGGACTCTCTGGAAAATCCTCTATTTCTCTTTGCCGACGACTCCACCCTCTGCCATACCATCTGTCATCCCTCAGACCGGCATGCAGCAGCTTCTTCGCTCACTGCAGATCTGGATAAAATCACAAACTGGTCCAACACGTGGAACATGTCTTTCAATCCAGACAAATCTCACACTCTCAATATGTCTCTTCGAAAGGACCGTTTACAAACCCCCCCCCCCCATCCACTTTCTCAACAATCCTCTGGAAGAAGTCTTTTCTTTCAAGCTTCTAGGTCTCACTATCTGCCATGACCTTTCCTGGGAAAGTCACATTTCCAACCTCGCCTCAAAAGGCAGTCGCCGACTGGGAATCCTCCGTCGTGCTAAGTCCTTCCTCGGCCCTCTTGAGCTCCTGACCACTTACAAAGCTTTTGTCCGTAGCCTGATGGAGTAGTGCTCTCCCCTCTGGGCTGGTGCTCCTGCCTCCCACCTTTCTCGGCTTCACGCTGTCGAAACCAGGGCATTTAAGATCATCGGCATCTCCCGCAATGAAGCTGAGTCTTTGGGCCTCTCACTCAATCACCGCAGGTTGGTCGGTGGTCTTTCTGTCTTCTACAGACTCCTCTCCAGCCTTGCCCCCCTGCTCTCTCTGCGATTTGTCCCCACCACATTTCCACAGGGCGCTCAAGGTCCGCCAACAACCCCCTTCTGGTAAAACTACCAAAATCACGAATCACTGCTCATCTTCACTCTTTCATTCCTCTTTTTCGCCGCCTTTGGAATAAACTTCCTCACTCTATTCTTTCCCATTCTTCCCTCCAGGCTTTCAAAACAGCTGTTCACCACCACCTCTTATCTTCCCCCATCCAAATCCTCGATCTTTTCTACCCCCGATAATCCACCCAAGCCCACTTCCTTCATTTCTCCTGCTTTCCTTCCTGAAAGTCCCTGAAATGTCCATCTTCTCTTCGCCATGTTCCCCGTCCCATCCCCATCCCTCTCCCTTCCACAGTTCACCTAATGTGTCTGTTCCCCACTGTTTTGTCCCTTCCACTCCCGCCCCTCTTGTCTCATGCCTCCTTGCTGTGAGTTGTGTGTTAGCTCTCATACGAGCCTTGACCAAGGTATACAAAAAAAAAAGGTTGTTTTATATTGAAAGGTTGTGGGTAATCGGCTGTGTCGTGGGTGCTGCATATAGGAGCATGCTCTCAAGGTTGTTTTATATTGAAGGGTTGTGGGTAATCAACTGTCATGGGTGCTGCATGTCTGAGCATGCTCAAGGTTGTTTTATATTGAAGGGTTATAGGTAATCCGCTGTGTCGTGGGTGCTGCATATAGGAGCACGCTCAAGCTTTTTAAAAGTCCATTTCCCTTTGGCCGACTAATGGGCTTCCCTCTTTCAATGCCAGATGAACCTTGACCTTTTTAGATGAAGAACCAGTCATTACCTCCGCCCCCGAAAAAGTGGACCGAGGTTGTGTTCACCCATTTTGTCTGTGAGCAGGATATCTCAAAAGGTTTTGTCCAGGTTGGGTGCGTCCCCAAAGACAAATTGATTTGATTTTGGTGAAGATCTGAATCCAGATCCGGTTGCGCGATACAAAACCTAAATCAACCAGGTTGGTGTGGGTACACGCTCTACCAAGTCCTGTTACCCTGGTGTTGGCTCAGTGGTGAGGGTGGCAGCTTGGGATCCTCGGGTGGAGTTCAAGCCCCATTGGCCGCTGAAGTAATACACCAGGTGGGGTTGACTGAGTCATCCTTCCGAGGTCAGCGAAATGAGTACCAGTTCCATTGTGTACTGGTAGAGGGGCACTGCATGAGCGACACAGTCGTGCTTCAAGAAATGATAGCTACCCCAGCAGCTAAGCTGCCATACGACCACCACCAAGTCCTGTTCTCATTGTTGACGTAATCAATGGTGACTTGCACATGGTCATGTCATTTCCATTGTGGGTACTTTGTGTCCAATTCCTTACTGGGTAAAAAGTTTGCATTGGATTAATCTCACACTCTTCCCTCGGTACAGGGACCACTACCATGGAAGTTTGCAGTTTAAATGTACCTGTTATGTACTATTTTGAGGGCATGGCATAACCAGTTATTTGCAGTTTAAGGGCATGTGATGTTTAAAGAGCAAATATTTAAATGTCTGATTTTAACCGAAACTTGTTCCTTTGCCTCTGCAGTTGGTTAATTGCGATTCTAGCCCAACTCAACCCATTATTTGGACCACAGCTTAGCACTCGGACCATATGGTACCTTCGTTACCAGTGGCCGTGAGCGCACACCTTAAGTGAATGGTAAGGCGTTATTTGAAAGTCATTGTCGAATGTCGAAGTCGTTTCCCAAGATGATGAAAGCCATTCCATGGTGTCCGAATTTATTTTACAGCGAGAAGACGTCACTGGGATATTGGAAGAAGATGTTGTGAAGATGTTTGATTTGCTTGCCGTTCCGTGTTTGTTAACGACTTGATCCCAATAAACTCACTCGTGAAATCCACCATTAAAGTAACGTGATTTTTATTTTCCCCAAAACATATACATCTTTCACAAGGTTCACATTTAAAAACTATCAATGTGATTCGTCGTTTTTTTTTTTTTTTTTTTAAATAACTGTGGAGTGGTGCTGAAGAAAGTCGGTGTACACCATCGATGACGATATTGCACTGCACGCTGAAAGAGCGAACCGTTTGGTGATACCTGGCTTCCAGATCACGGAGTGACAACAATTCAGTGACGGATGAGCCCAAAACGACTCTTTCGTGGGGGTGAGCACAATCGGTGCGGTTCGTGCGCATCACCGGGATGCGTCAACTCTTGCCCGATCGTAAAAAAGACCAAGACTGAAAGATCCTTCCTCTTCTCCAGTCAATCAAATTAGAACCATTGGAACTTAACTTTACAACAGTTGTAGATCATTGGAGATATGCACATCAAGTTGAGATTCTTCATTAGCAGCGAATTTGATTAAACATTTATTTTAAGTATTCCCAAAATGAGAGCTTTCTTGGGAGATCGAGAAGGTGGAGCCCCATCCTTGGCACACGAGATGCGATCGGGTTTCTCCCGCTCTGCACCAGCCGACGTGAAATACCCACCCGAGAAAGACCAATTAGCCAAGTCTTGGTTCATGGTCCGACACCTTCCTCTACCCAGCGGAGGGCCGTGGAGGACACTGCGTGCTCGAGTCGTTTGTGGATACGACGTAGCCGGAGAAGGTAGAGCAGGATGGCGAGTGCCACGACGAGGAAGCAAGCCCAGAAGAGGTAGTGGTCGTCAAGCAAAGAATAACGGCGCCAGGTACCACGACCCACGCGGTGTGCCTCACCGGCTTGGTGATTAATATCTCTGAAACAGAAACATAAATTAGGAATTCTTTTCATTTTGAATTTTCCATTCTCAACATCAAATTAAGCTCACAAAACAACTGTTTGGGTATTAACATACCAGGGGGAGTTGAGTACAATCTGGGGTTAACATACCAGGGGGATCGGGGGCTATAATGGGTTAACATACCAGGGGGATTGGGGGCTACGATCTGGGATTGACATACCAGGGGGATCGGGGACTATGATCTAGGGTTAACATACAGGGGGAATTGGAGAGGGGTTTAATCCAGGGTGAACATACCGGGGAGGGGGGGTTAAATTGAGAAAAGGAAGAGAAAGGTCAGGGAGTTTTGGAGATTGGAGTAAGATGAGGGAAGGTAAGTGCCATACATGGGGTACGTGTGTTGGGGTGAATAATTGTACTATTTTACATTCGTTGGAGTGAATTTATGGGATGGTTTTATACTTCATTTAAAAGTACAAAAAGCATGTCACATCATTTCCTCAACATGAAGATCAAACCCAAATTTTTTTTTATTATTTTTTTTAAATCACGTGATGTCACGTCAGGCATTTTGTTAAATTTGAGAATTTTTTTCTCCCCCATTAAAAAAAACAACCTTTTTCCAAATGTCGTCAAGTGTTAGCAATTCTCCTCACCGCAGAGGCAAGAAGCGAGTGCGGTAGATGATGGCACCCAGAGTCCATTGTACTTCACGGTCGTACACCAACTGAGCAGTGTACAAGCCTGTGTAGTTGTCTGGGAATGAGAAGCCTTCATGCAAGACGTTGTATACCCACGCAGACTTAAAACACTGATGTCTGAAAACAACACACAGTGTACAAAGAGCAGTTGGTAAACATGATCCATTGGGTACATTATTTGCATTTGGACATTGTGGCGAACCAATATTTTCACCAGGACGCTGGCAATCCCCAATATTTTCACCAGGATGCTGGCAAACCCCAATATGAATGAAAGTTTTACCTCGTTTGGGGATGTATGATTGAAGTGCAAGAGAGGAATTTACTCACTTTAAACGGTGCATGTCAGCATGTGATGAGTAGAGCTTCTGCTCATACCGAGCTTGTAGTGTATCCCAGCGTGTGGCGCAATAAGCCTGTACACACCAACCACATGGACGCTTTTAACAACATTATATGGCTGGGCTTAACTCTAAAGTGGAAATTAAACATTAACTTTTGGATATCAGTATCTGCACAGGACTGACAGGGTGGCTGAGCCCAAGAGTAACACACACTCACCTCTGTGCTGTCTCACCTAGGTTTAAATACTGACCCAACTATAAACTGTTTGACAGGCAGGGCGATTCATCCATGTGTGGGTCGTCCCTCAGATGTACGTTAAATGGGCGTCCCATCTGCCACCATTGCTTAGTGGACGTTAATAGAACTTTTCTGGTCTATTGTTTTCTTGCTAGTGTACAAATCTCATCCGGTAATCTGTTGAGCTCTTCACATACTCCGCTAGTCAGATACACGATGTAATGTGCACTTGGTTAAGCTCCATCAAACCAGCTCCTCCTCGTCGTCTTGGCAAGTACAACCTCGGTATGCATTGGTTTTTGTAGAATATCTTGTGACTAGTTATAAGTTTGCTTGTGTTGGCGTCTAAACTGTTGATCTCCAATTGTGGCCAGTTTGTAATGACACAGCTATATTGGAATACCGGCACTGCAAGTTGCTTTATAGCTTTGGTTTCGTTTCTCGGAGAGAGGGTGACTTCAGAATTAGTCTTATCCACCTCAGTGTGTGCGCATGGGAGAATTGCATCTTGCAACTTGGGGGAGGGGGGGGGGAGGATTTCGTCCAATCCCTGGGAACATAAAGCAAAATAATAATCTTTTTTTGGGTGAAAAGCACGAATAATTATATATAAATACACTTCCACTTCACCATAAACTCTCTCTGAACAATTTGTGACAAACAATAGCACAGTAAAATAATTCAAATTGGTGGTTTCACTAAATCATTTGGATTAACCAAAAGATAAACCACTTGAGTATGGATTTCACAACAAATACAGAACTTGTTCAAATTTACCAACATATGCTGCAAACCAACAAATGTAATTGAAATATATCTTGCACCTGCCAATTCGGAATAATGAACAACCAAATTTACCGTTACCACCTCCAACTCCACAAACCCTCCTCGTCCACCCTCCCCCCCCCTAACTGAAAAGTAAATGACAAAAACAAAATTTGGGTTTTTAAAAATTTTAACAGCTGTTGGATCCACTTCATCATTCCACTTGGATTAGTTTATCCCTGTTTTCAGACTCCTAGTAACGAGCTACATTGTGTGTGTGTTTTACGAACGGAATTTGAAGAAAAACGAGGTGTGTGATATTTATATAAATCGAGCAGAGCTGGCCCGAAATTACCAAATTTTTACACGTGCTGGGGGTACCTAGGATCAGGTCATGTGTTCAAACTCCTCACCCCCACCTCCACCTCCCCAGCGAGGGTGGGGAGACATTTTCTGGTTTTCGCCTGAACACATGGCACAGTGAAAGTGGTTTGCTGACCCCTGCTGGAGAGATGGGAGATTACTAGCCAAGACAAAATATAATTGCCCCACTTCCCACTCCATCCTACACCATCAGCAGGTGCTTCCAGTTTTATAAATTTCAAATGATTGGCAAGTGGGTGATGAAGTTTTGGCCAGTCACATTCTTTGTTGAAGTCCTTCTGTTGGCAAAATCGACTTTCAATCAGGAAGCGCATCAATTGACCCGAGCCATTGTGCACCTCAAAGAGATTCCATACAGCAGTGAATCAGTATATGACATAGCTCCATCTGACCCTTCGGCGATGTGACTCCCATAAAATGAGCCGCTATGTTACAGTAAATCAATTGTTGATGGTGATGCACATGACTGTTAAACCATCAGGTGGTGAAGGGTAATATTTATTTGCACCTTTGGTCGGTCATCCATTAATAATTAATTCACAATAATTAAACTTTTTTTTAACTTTAGGTTTCCCCTATTGAGAAGTTATTGAAGATCTTTGGTTTTGGTAAATAAAGATATCACTTTAATATTTTTTTGCGTCACCAGTCTTGTGCTTTGTTAATTAGGTAACCACAACACATTGTTTCCAGTAAAAACGAAGGCAAGCCACAATCCCATCCAAGGTGCCACCATGACAGACCACAGTCCAAATCCCAAAATCCACGTTCATACTCACAGTGGCGGCAGAGGCATAGCGATGACTGTTGTAAGGACCCGCCATGCGCAGCACATCGTCAGTGCAGTAGAAGAACTCGGAAAAGCCGTAAAACTGGCTCGATGCGAAATTGAGCTGCGGTCGGTAAACGGCCTGCAGCACCGAAGTGGTGCCATTGAGAAAAGGCCGAAGAGCGAGCCGGCAAGCCGAAAAATCCCCGACCCCACGCAGAAGTAGCTGGTGCCCATGCCGCTTGAGAACATCTTCTAAACCCAACGGCAAACAGGGGTCCGGCAGAGGCAGCGCAGGGTCAGGATCAGGATCGGATGGCCTGAAAATGCCCCGGCTCTGGTTATCCTTTCAGCTTTCATGCCAATAACCGAGATGGTAAAAGGCTATCACAATCCAAGCATGCCTTGAACATGCATATTCTGGTCCTGAGTCTTAATCAACAATCTTTATCACCAGGTGAATGCAAGAATCATCAAATTTCCTTTGACAGTCTCATACTTGCTGGCAAGACTGCTTTGATTGAAGAGAAGTTCTTCGTACCGCTCACGGACCACATTTGCCCCAGAGCCCAGAAACGTGGCGACGTAGATGCGGTAGTCATGCTCCAACTGATGCTCGATGCACCCCAAGTTGAACTCTGACAGCAAGCTTTTGGCCACATTCTCCTGTGAGCAGAACACATACATTGTTAGTGTAGCTCGAATTCAGTGGTTCTTAACCTTTTTACCACCACACCCCCTCTCGTAGTTGGTCCTTGTTTCCACACCCCCTCCCCCCCCACCCCTTCACATCTTCAACCAAATGATTAAAATCACTCCTGAATTAAAAGGAAAAAAAAATGCATGTTTTTAGTCTTTTTATTGAACAAAGAATTCTGCAAAAGCAGTGCTCGTATACACAGCATACTTGATGAGATGACATTTAATGACATACTTGACGTTGCTTCTTAGCTACCAGATCTTGAATGCATGGTCAAATGCCAGAGAGAGCACAATGCAAGTCCCCTTCAACGTTCAGCTCGTTTCTGTACTTGGTCTTGACAGCAACAAGCGTGGAAAATGCAGCTTCAAAGATAAGTTGATCCAAACAGTCAGAATCCGAAGAGCTTGATATGAGATCAAAGGGTAAACAGGAAGGTACGTGACCCAGAACGTCTCTCGATCCAGTTTTTTGAAATCTTCAGCCGGGGAGTTGAACTGTAAGTCAAACTCCTTTTTTTTTTTTTTTTTTTTTTTTTTTTTTTTTTGTATACCTTGGTCGAGGCTCGTATGAGAGCTAACACACAACTCACAGCAAGGAGGCATGAGACAAGAGGGGCGGGAGTGGAAGGGACAAAACATTGGGGAACAGACACAGGTGAACTGTGGAAGGGAGAGGGATGGGGATGGGACGGGGAACATGGCGAGGGGAAGATGGACATTAAAGGGACTTTCAGGAAGGAAAGCAGGAGAATTGAAGGAAGTGGGCTTGGGTGGATTATCGGGGGTAGAAAAGATCGAGGATTTGGATGGGGGAAGATAAGAGGTGGTGGTGAACAGCTGTTTTGAAAGCCTGAAGGGAAGAATGGGAAAGAATAGAGTGAGGAAGTTTATTCCAAAGCCGGGCAAAAAGAGGAATGAAAGAGTGAAGATGAGCAGTGATTCGTGATTTTGGTAGTTTTACCAGAAGGGGGTTGTTGGCGGACCTTGAGCGCCCTGTGGAAATGTGGTTGGGACAAAACGCAGAGAGAGCAGGGGGGGCAAGGCTGGAGAGGAGTCGGTAGAAGACAGAAAGACCACCGACCAACCTGCGGTGATTGAGTGAGAGGCCCAAAGACTCAGCTTCATTGCGGGAGATGCCAATGATCTTAAAAGCCCTGGTTTCGACAGCGTGAAGTCGAGAAAGGTGGGAGGCAGGAGCACCAGCCCAGAGGGGAGAGCAGTACTCCATCAGGCTACGTACAAAAGCTTTGTAAGTGGTCAGGAGCTCAAGAGGGCCGAGGAAGGACTTTGCACGACGGAGGATTCCCAGTCGGCGACTGGCTTTTGAGGCAAGGTTGGAAATGTGACTTTCCCAGGAAAGGTCATGGCAGATAGTGAGACCCAGAAGCTTGAAAGAAAAGACTTCTTCCAGAGGATTGTTGAGAAAGTGGATCGGGGGGTTTTGTAAACGGTCCTTTCGAAGAGACATAGTGAGAGTGTGAGATTTGTCTGGATTGAAAGACATGTTCCACGTGTTGGACCAGTTTGTGATTTTATCCAGATCTGCAGTGAGCGAAGAAGCTGCTGCTTGCCGGGCTGAGGGATGACAGATGGTACGGCAGAGGGTTGAGTCATCGGCAAAGAGAAATAGAGGATTTTCAAGAGAGTCCGAGAGATCATTGATGAAAACCAGAAAAAGAACAGGGCCCAGAACGCTACCTTGAGGAACTCCAGCCTGCACAGGAAGAGGGGATGAAAGAACTCCATTTAGGGCCACACGTTGACTGCGACAGGAGAGGAAGTCTGCGAGCCATGAGTGGAGATGGCCTTGAATACCATGGGCAGAGAGTTTGGTGAGTAGGGCAGGGTGCCAGACTGTGTCAAAAGCACGTGATATGTCCAGGGATACGGCTCGGATTTCCTGTCTGGCATTGAGGACCACCATCCATTGATGGGAGAGCAGTAGCAGCATATCTAGGGTAGAGTGACCTGGTCTGAAACCAAATTGATGATTGGAAATCAAGCCATTGGAGAAGAGGAAGGATTTCATGTCTGAAGCGATGATGGATTCCATAACCTTGCTGATGATTGGGAGAAGGCTGATTGGTCTATAGTTACAGGGATCTGTTTTTGCACCTTTTTATGCAGGGCAGTGATGTTAGCAGATTTCCAAGCAGATGGCAGATGACCTTGGGCAAATGAGAGGGTGAATAGAACAGAGAGAGGGTGAGCAAGAGCAGAAGAGCAGGCTTTGAGGACACGTGGGCTGATGCCGTCTGGACCGGTTGCAGAATCTGACTCGAGGTTTGAAAGCAAGCTCTCCACCTTGTCAGGAGAAAAGGATACAGAGTCCAGGGACAGTTGGGTGCGACTGGGTAAAGTGGGTAGAGATAGTGATGGGTTTGGGACACAAGATTTAGCTGCAAACACCGAGTTTAGACATTCAGCTTTATCACGTGTGGAATCAGCAGTGCGGCCATTTGAGGTAAGGGAGGGGATGGAGGGGGAACATACACCAGAAACAGATTTGATTGCACTTTGTCTTGCACTTTGTCTGAAATATCGGCGACGTCACATTGAAATGGGTTCCTAATGAATTAACAGGCTTTGCGCTTCTCATCTATATCCGGTAAGTATCTGATGAATTCTGCTTTCAATTCAGTCACATGAGTAATTATTTTTCTTTAACTCAATCAAGGTAACTGTGAATGAGAGCAGAATCCAAGTTAGCAAAACTGTCTATTTCAATCCTGAATTCGACATTTCCAGACGTCGAGTTTGGCCATGAATGCTTGAATGACGTCATGGTACATGATTATGTTGATGTTTTTCCCTTGGAGTTTGAGGTTGATGGCATTCAGCGCTTCAAAGACGTCCACCAGGTAAGCTAGAGATAGCAAAAATCCTTCAGACTGGAACTTCTCATGGAGATCTGCTTTCTGCTGCGAATCGAGAAATGTCGCCACTTCTTGTCTTAGTTCATAAAGCCGTCCAAGCATGTTTCCTTCCGAAAGCAATCGTACGTTTGTGTGGAAAAGCAAGGCTTGATGTTCAGAATCCATATCCACACACAGCTGTTTGAAGAGACGACTGTTTAAGGCTCCAGCTTTGATGAAGTTGACTACCTTGATAGCCAGGCTCATGACATCCCTCATTTCAGCAGGTAGAGTTCTGGATGGTATGGCTTCACTATGAAGGATGCAGTGCGTACCTACAGCAGATGGACTTTTTTATTTTACTCGTTATGAAACCAGTTTGCAAACCAAGCATGGTCGGAGCTTCATCAGTACACACCCCTTCCAGCGAGTCCCACAAAAGTTGATTTTCCTGGAAGAAGTTTGATACCACTTGAAAAATATCTGTCGCTGTTGTACAACTTTCCATGGGATGGCAGAAGAGCATTTCCTCTTTTACACTCGTGCCTGACACGAAACGAGCAAACATCAGCAGCTGAGAACACTGACCAACATTAGTCGTTTCGTCCAACTGGATGGCAAACACAGGAAAAACTCTTACTTGATCTTTGATGTCTTGAGACATTTCATTAATCCTTCCCTTGATGGCATCGTTTGATAGAGAGATTTGGGAAAGCTTGTTTGCACTATCTTTCCCCAGCACGAGCTCTGCTGCACGCAGTACACTTGGTTTTTTGAGAGTCTCTCCGATGTTATGGCTCTTTGCAATCAACATGGCGATCTCATAGGAAGCCTCAACAACCTTTGAAGTCTGTTGCTGAAATGCTCCACTGCTGTCCATCTTAGCTTGCTTCAAGGACTGCCTTTTTGTTTCAAAGAATGCCTTGGGTTTGGCAGCTCGAGCAGGATGCATTTTGTCGTACACAAAAGGAGTGTCAGACATGAGTGGACAGGAACCAAATATTTTGCCTGACACGAAAACCACCAAAACACCTTTTTTGCATAGGGTCGAGGCTATTTTGTATACAGAGTGGAATAGCAAGAACACTGAAAGGATCGGGACGCAACAGTGTAGAGAGGAGGGAAACACCAACAACAGGATTGAAGGACAAAATATAGAGGAAGACTTGTAGAGGGACAAACAAGGTGTGGGGAGGAGATATGGGGTGTATAAGATGGATACAGAAGCAAATTCTCTGAAGGTAAAACCTGGAAATTTGGAAGGAAGTGGGCTAGTAAGTTGGGAGGGGGAGGGGCTTGCCTATGCAATAATCAAACAATACATTAGTGGAGGAAACACAAATACAAAGAGAAACGACATCGTTCATAGAATGCCTTGCCCCATGCGGTTTTGAGAAACAAGGACATGGGTGGGGGTCTACGAGCAGCAGATTTGGTCGATCATGATGACATAAAATGCCGTAATATTTTGTCCAAGTACTGCTAAACTGGAGGTTTTTGAAAGTGCCAAAAAGGCAATCTGTGTTCCAGTGTTCAAGTATATCCATCCATTCAGTGGGACCATTCTCTGTGCGAACGTTGACCAGGAATGGGAGCAGGTTGACAATCATCTCAAGGAGATGGGGATGGGCCTGGCATCTGCCTGTGGGATGGCCAGACGGAGGCCCCTGGAGTACCGGCGGAAAGTGGATGCAGCGACGCGCTGTTCTGGCACATGCTCCCATACCTGACCTGACCTGATTCTCTGTGCAGAGCGTTGGTGCTCCTAAGCAGTCTCTTTGGCACAATTCTGGACGGGTCGCCACTCCGACACAGGATAGCAGTAAGCTGGCACTCATTTTGCTGACTTCGGAAGGACGACAGGCTGAGTCAACCCCACCTGGTATTAATTGAACAGCCCAATGTGATTTGAACTCAGGATTCTAGGATCCCAAGCCCACCACCCTAACCATACAATACAAATGGAACAAAAAAAAGAGCAATCAGAGACTGCAGACCCTTACCAGGACTTATTTTGTGTACTGGTGTGTTCCTCAGTCATAAACTGATGTTTGTAGACAGACAAAGACAGACAGCAGAAGTGAACCAATTGCTTAAGCCCGCTTTTCGCTTCATGCTCACGGGGTAATGAAGTAAAACACGAAAACATTCAGAACATGGCTGAAGATAAAAGAATGATTAAATACCAAAAAAAAATTATTTAGTAATAATTTAAATTTACAAAGTTTCCACTTTCAACAATGAGCTTTGGGGTGCATTTCTGGCATTTGGCCTTGGCCAGCAAAGAATGAGGTACAATGCATTCCTTGACCGACTCCAGACTGGGAATTTGGATTTTTCCAGACAGCTCGTGATGAACATGTTTTGTTTGCTTTGTGCTAGCAGGGTAAACAGATCCATACTTGCCAAGTGCGACCATGCAGGAGGCTAACTGTTCTGTGGACGGCCGATGGTGGGCACAGGATTAGGGAAATGGACATTCCATCCAGACCTAAATGAGCAGCTGTTCCTGTAAAGTTCAAATTCTTCACCATCAGCCACATTCCTCACGACTCTGACATTCAATTGCAAACAAATCTTTGGTGAAGACTTTAAAGGTAGGAAGCCGATTACCACTTCACAAACCAAGATGTGTTAAAAGACATTCAAGCCAAGTCTCTGTTCAAGTGATATAATTCAATATCAGTTATTAGACAACATCTCATGTAAACATTGTTTGTCTTGAAATTATGCATGTGCAACTCCATATCTCAGGACAAAAAAAAAACAAAAAAGAAACGTTTGCAGTTGCAAGTATACATTACAAAACAATACTACCCCCCATTGCAATTTCAAAATCCATTTTGAAGAACAAGCAAAAGTATTCAAGAAATAGAATCCACATGTCATGCTCAGAAATGTCAGATAGCATGTGATCCAATTAAAGTCCACTGAAAAGGTTTAGTCTCAAATTTCTAGGCCTTACCATCAGCAAGTGACCTCCAGAGGGCCTGCCACACAGTGACACCCTTCACTCTCTGTACCCACCTTACCCCTCCTATCAAACTGCTCCAAGATACGGTCTTTCCCACCCTGAGAAAGTGGAGAGGTTTCTGGAAAACCTCAACTCCGATTCTGGGACAAGTCCAGATGGCATCGGTGCACGTGTCGTAAAAACATGTTTGCTGCTCTTACCCATCCTCTTTCTGCTTTGTTCACTCGATCATTCTCTCTGGGCAAGATTTCATCTGCCTGGAAGTTGGCCAACAACACTGAAATACACAAACGTGCTGAAAAAAAGAAGAAAGAGCCTCTTAACTGCAGGCCTATTAGCTTCCTTCCAATTGTAAGCAAGGCCATGGAATCTATCATTGCAGTTGACATCAAATCCTTTCCTCCAACAGCCTGACCTCAAATCATCGGTTCGGTTTCAGACCCGGTCATTCCACCTTGGACATGCTTCTTCTTTGACTCTCCCAACAATGGATGGAAGCCCTCAATCATAGACATGGCATCAGGGCCATCTCTCTGGAGATACCTCGAGAATTTAATACAGTCTGGAATCCTGCCTTGATCTCCAAACTGTGTTTATGGCATCCAAGGCCACCTCCTCTCATGAATCGCTGGCTTGCTCCACTTTACGAAATCCTCTTCTCTCATCAAGGCAGTGTCTTGGGTCCAGTCTTGTTCCTCATCTTCATCAATGATCTTTGATTCTCTGGAAAATCCTGCCCATCTCTATGCTGATAATTCCACCCTCAACCACATTTCTCATCCTTCAGACAGGAAGGCAGCAGCCTCTTCCCTCTCTGCAGAAACCTTGATAAAAATCAGCTGGTTCAACACTTGGAATACATCTTTCAACCCTGACAAATCCCACACACACACACCCGGTCTCTCCAAAAGGATCGTCTGGCAAACCCTCCCATCTACTACCGAAACAAACCACTTGAAGAGGTCAACTGAAATTTTTGGGCCTCATGAGCAATCATGATCTTTCTTGAGCAGGCCATCGTTCCAAGATGGCTTCCAAAGCCAGCCACCGACTCAGCATCCCTCATCATGCAGGGTCTTTCCATCGGCCAATCGGAACGTTTGATTACCTCCAAGGCCTTCATTCGCAACTTGATGGAGTACTGCTCTCCCCTTTAGGTTTGTACCCCTGGCCTCAGAACTTGTCCTTGATGCCATGGAAAGCAAGGCCCTCAAAATCATTGGGATCTCCCACGACAAAGCTGTGTGTCTCGGCCTGTTAATTTCGCATCGCAGACAAGTTGGTGGCCTATCTATTCTACTGCCTCATTGTTGGTCTTTCATCCCTGCCCTCTTGGTTCTGCACCTCCCAGATTTTTGCAGGGCACACAGTCTGCCAGTAACCCTCTTCTTGTTAAACTCCCAAAATCCAGGCTCACTGCTCACCTCCACTTATTTGTTCCTCTTTTCTCTTGCTTGAGGAAACAACTTCCCCAGTCTGTTTAGTCCCATTCTTCCCTACAGGGCTTCAATAACTACCCAAGCTGTTCACCACTACCGAGGGCCATTCACCATCCACACTCATGACCTCTTCTATCCCAAATCACCCCATTACCAAGCACTCTCCTTTTCCAGGTTATTGTGACCTCCCCTCAAACTCACCTCATTTTATTTGTTAATTGTCGGTTGGTTTGTTCCTTTTCTGTTTGATCCCTACTTTCCCCTTCCTCTTCTTGCTGTGTTTTTATTCAGCTTGTTCGCTCACACGTGTCCTTCTCCCCCTCCCCTAGATCTCACGCTCACCTCAACTCTGCTTTGCTTTACTCTTGGTGTTTCCCCATTTCCATATTTGTCCATTCCATTCTGCTCTGCTCTAACAATTCCACAAGCCTCGATCATGTGTGCAAAAAAAAAGAAGTTGGCCTCCAAAGGCAGCCACAGATTGAGCATCCTCTGTCGATCCTTATCTTTCCTTTGAAAATCAGAACCATTTAGTCTAAAAGACCTTTGTCATTCAATGGAGTACTGGTTTCCACTAGGGGCTGGTACCCCAGCATCACATGTCTTTCCTGGATTATGTGGAATCTAAAGCTCAACATTATTGGAATAACGCACGACAAGGCCAAAAAACAAGTTATGCTGCTTTCACATCACAGGTAGGTCAGTGGTCTCTGTTTCTGCTGTCCTTTTCCTGATATTTCTCCCTCCTCTCTCAAGCATCTCCAAGATGCAATGTTCTTCCAGTAACCCCCTCCTGGTTAAACTTCCAAAATCCAGGCTGAGTGCACACCTCAACTCTTGTTCCTCACTTCTCCCATCTATGGAGCCACCTTCCAGAGGCTATTCTGTCTCACTCTGCCCTCCAAGACTTCAAAAGCAAGCAGGACACCACCATCTCCAATTCTTTCCCATGATCTACATTACCCCCCATTAACCTTCCTTAATCCAACCATATTACTTGCTAGTTAGTGTTTCCTCCCATCCTCCCCCTTTTCTAGCTTGTTCATTCCCTTCATGTTTGTCACACTGTCAGTTCTGGTTTGTCACAATGGAGGAGCCATCTTAAATAAATGACGACGACGTATTTTAGAGGTTGGAAGAGTTGGTAAAGCATCACAAAGCGAAGGCCTTGGGATTAATTGGTGAGAAAATATTTGTGTTCACCCTGGCAGGCAAGATTGACCGAGCTAGCCAGCAGCAGTCAGGCAGCCAGGTAGCAGTGCAGGAGGAAAAGAAAGAATAACCTGTTGTGCAGAGGAGAACCTTACACTCTTGGGAACCTCATATGCTATTTGTGTTGAAGCACCCCCCATATCCAGGATCCCGACCGTTCGCTTTCGAGTCACAGCAGGTTGTCCTGTCCCTTCAGCCAAATCCACTTCCGGATCACCTGCATTGGTCAAGCAAAAAGATGGGAAATGCATAAATAATCTGCTTTAAGCGACAAAAGTTATTAGACCATGGTTTTGAACTTGGTAAAGGTGAAGAGAACAAAATGAACTGGACAGTCATTTGTTTAAAGATCACAGATAACAGTTTACTGTGAAGTCACAATGCAAATCGGACATGATTCAAACTGCAATAACTATAACAGCAAAACCATAATATCCATATTATAATCGATAATCAAACGTGCTTTTACCTTCTTCCAAGTGACCAAATCGGCCCAACACAAAGTTGATACCAATCCACGCGTAAACACCTAATAAAAGGGCATTCAGGAAAAAGGGAACAGACTTTTGGTTAACGATAAGTCTCAGTTCACAAATAGTTGTGTGTCATTCACATGAGCATCCCCCCTCCTTTCTCCACCCAAAATAATTTATGAAATCATGAAAATGGCTACATCACACCGCAGTGGCTTGTTTTAGTAACGTCATGTATACAGCATCTCATCACGACCATAAGCAGGTCTGGAAACGAGGGGTCGCTTTGCAGATGGCTGAACGCCGAGCAGTTTTTACTACCTCAACATTCTGAATGTGGTCCAAACACCATGCAGAGTATTAATCTGATTAATGAGCCCAATTTATTTTCAAGTCCAGCGAAGCAGTTTAAACAACGTGGCAGGATGCAGAACAAGGACCTGTGTTCCTACGATGTAAGAATTTGACAAACAAGGTACCACAAGTACACAATTTTCATTCACATGGAACCACACCAGGTTCCCAGAGCTATCCACAGGTGGAAGCACATAATGCCGCTGCCATACTGCTCGAGACCCCTGGAGTGTGAGCAGGCAGATGAACAGGCATGGCAAAAGCGAGCAGGCAAGGCTTCCGGAAGTCAATGACCAAGCAGAAGTACCATGAGGACTTTCCTCCAAAAATCAGATTTTTTTCAGTCCAAAAATCTGATCCAAATCCATCCTTCGTCAATTTTCAGACTAGGGGTGGGAGGGGACATACACGCTCTGCAACACGCTTCACACAACATAACAAAGCCAACAATCTCAACCATCACACTACAAAGTCAGCGATCTACTGAGAAACTGGCTCAACACGTCATAAAGAAACATCATAACGCACCACAGAACTGCACAGCGGGAGGGGGTCTCCACACAAACCAGCCACGGTGAAGCTACTTTCAGCCGAACCCAAATGGTAATGATCCTGTGTGGTCACTGGTCAATGCACGGTAATACCAAATGCCTGTGTGGTCACTGGTCGCGCTGTGGAACCTGAGCGCAGCCAATGGATGTCCCCCCTAGAGGTACGGCAAGCCAATGGTTAGGCAAAACTCTGCTGGCCCCAACAGTGATTGCGGGGGCAGAATCGCGGAAATGCCACACTGCTGCCAGGACAGAAGTGGAACAATCGCAGCGCCACATCTACCCACATCCTATAAAACCCCACACCGAAGTGCAGAACGAAGCAGACGTGTCATGGGGATGTACATGAACAGACTGGTGGTACGAGAATGAGCTGATGACCGCATCGTAGCTGAGGATTGGTGGAGAGCACAAGTGAGAGGTTCCATACAGAGAACGGGCCCAACCAGCGGAGAATTCCCAGACACGTTGGCCACACATGCACACCGAATCTTTCTCCTCTTCTTTCTTCCCCTCCCCCACCTCTTGTTGGGAGCAACACCAGCCCGCTGGCTTGCATCCAGTGAGCGAGAGGCCGAAAAATACTCGTACTCATCTCTCTCTCTTCCTTGTGTGACTGAGGCAACTGTGTTGTAAACCTGTGAAGAAGTGGTTGAATAGGAAAGGCTTCTGTTCTCAGGGTAAGAACATTTCTTTTGTGCCACTGCCTTGTAAAAATGTGCCTTTTATCAACTGGATAAACTGTTTCCCAAACTGTACGATTGTCAGCTTCCATTGGTTAAACATGGTGTGTAGAGCAGCGAGTTCACCCCCACCGTTTCGTTATGGGTAGGCATTAGCAAATGTTTCCACTTGTGGTATCGCTCAGCCATCTAATAAATCACAGTGGGACATAGATTCAGATGCTGGACTTTGTCTGAATTAAACGTCTTCGACGTCGCCCGTGGTTTCTTAGCAACCCACCATACCACGGAATTATCCGCAGTTTGTCGGCTGGATAGTGGATTCGAGAACTCCCTTCGTGATCCCGACCGCCCCCAAATCCACAACAGTATCATCTCTAATGTATACTACAATCATTACGTTATCAATATTAACCATCAAAAAAATAAAATAAATCACTTGAGAAGCACTCAAATGTGAGGCAATAAATGATTGCAAGGTACATTGTTATGAGAGATAAAATCTTTTTTTTTTCTTTTGGAAACGGCATCTTCCATGCGCTGCATACGTGTTTTGGCTGTACTCATCGGTGGAGCAGAGGTCATGCGGTATGGGTGGCACAAGAGAGAAAGCGGGATAGCTGCTTCTCTGAGAGAAAGCGGGTTGGGTGGGTGATGGAAGGAAAAGAGAAGTGCAAGAAGGTATGTGCTTCCAAGTTGGGTTCAGGTCAGCAGCAACGGCTTTATTGTATCAAAATAAGCTGGTGAGAAAGTGGATGAAAATCGAAAAATGAAGAGTGAAATGACAGGAAGATGAAAAACTTAGAAAAGAGAAGGAAAAGGAGAACAGGAAAAGTCAGAGAAGTTTGGGGGGGTGGGGGGAAGGAGGAAAGAATGAACCATATAGGGGAATAAAGACTAGAATACTGGCATTTTATATATTTAATCACATTTATTTGGAGATAGTTTGCTTTACAACATGTTATCCTCCGTTAACCAACAAATCTTTCATCTATGGACCGCTGTGGGTCTCACCTTCTTGCTTGCCCGAGATGACTTCTGCATGAGAGTCTGAGAACAAAAATCCAAACTCAAGTGGGACATCTGTCCGGATGTCCTCCAGGATAGCCTCTTGCAGGCTGTGTGCAAACGGTCAGTTTATCAGCAGCAGTTAAATTCCATAACTGCAGAACATTTTACAAAATCATATAATCTATTTCTCACATTGACAAATTGTCAGGGTTGGACTGGTCAGCATTACTATTCGAGTACATAACTGACTGGAGTTCACAGAACACGTCACCCCACGCAGCCTTGAGAAATAAAAAAAAAATAAAGGGGGCGGGGTCTGTGAGCAGCAAATGCGATTGGTTGAGATGTAAAATGCCATAATATTTTGTCCAAGTACTGCTAAACGGAAGGTTTTTGAAAGTGCCAAGAAGGCGATTTGTGTTCTGCAGTATCCAAGTATATAGTTTCATTGAGATTTTAAAGGTTGTAGAAAAAAAAAGAAAGAAAGAAAAGTTTTTTTTCAGAAGTTTACCGCTGTTGATGAAGCGTCCAACACAGCCATAACACATTACATTAATTATTCGTGCCTGTTATTTTTGTCCTTTATAACATCCTTAAAAACAGTAAGTTTCCTTTTTGGAATGATTTTCAATTTTGTTTGACTGCCAGACAGGTACACAGAATTTTTTTTTTTTTTAATCTCACTACTCTGCACATGTGGTCAGGCCAAATTCAGAGCCAAAGTACTGCTAAACTTCAGGTTCGTTTTCCGATTAGTGTTCAAAATAACATTTAATTGAAATCAAGTTGTTCCTTGATCATAAACTGGTGTTTGTGGACAGACAGACAGACAAAGTGAACCAATTGCTTTAGCCCACTTTTCGCTTCGTGCATGTGAGGTAATGATGCTGGGATGCCAGTTTCAAATCCGAAGTACCACGTTGTTTGGGCATCGTCTACTGGTGTCCTTTCAATTTGGGTGCAAATGCACCAATGTCCTCTTTCACGAACCTCAAAGCTGTACATATTTCATTAAAACTCTAAGCTAATAAGAATTACAACTTTATGATTAGATGTAGAATCAGAAACCTCCATCAAAAAAAAAATGTTAACAAACACAAGGGAGAGATAAGCAGTAATGTTGCAGTCATCCAATGTCGAAGAGCACATGAGACACACACACCCTTGTGAAAGCAGACGCATGCCAGCCGTACAGAGAATGTACAGGGGTGTCTCCTTGTGCTTTTCCAATGGGATGTGCGCTGCCGCAAATTGGAGCAGCGGACGCAGGTAATTGCTCGCTTTCTCAGGCCGAGAGGCCAAGGTAGATATGCCTGTTTGCGCACACACACACACCTCAAAAGTGAGAACGCTTCATCAATATTACGGAAGTCTCACTCACCATTACAATTTCATTCAATGGACAAAACATTGTGTATTTGCAAACAAGAAAAGGGAAATTCGCTTGGATTTTACAAACGCGACTCAAGCAGGGTGACACGTGCTCGACCCTCCGTTACATGACCAGCTTCAAATATCTCACGTAACACACAATGATAATCACATTAAATATTGCACTTAACAATGACAAATAAGAATGAAACGAGAGATACATGAAAACATGGAGAGTTTCGTCATCAAAACAATTGACTACATGCACCTGGCTTGATTTTCTTCACCACAGGACTCCGGGTGTGATCTCGCATTTGTCGGATATCTAGCAGGCTGTGAGTGTCCCTGTTATGCGGTGGCCAGTAGTAAACAAAAACCCGTGAGCCGCTGCTTCCGCAATCCACTACGATCCCGAACGACAGGCTCGGATCCTTGATATCAGTCGCTTCCGCTTCAGCCATGATTTGCAGGTACCTGAAAATGAAGCAACCCTGGATGTCCAGCCTGTCTTGGTTTATTTATTATTTTTTAAAGCATGATCGAAGACTCATAGCACACGCACACGCACACACAGCTTGGGGGAAGTGCCGTCACTTCCCGTGGTCCTCTGGGTACCAGCGACGCGACAACAATGGCGCCACCTCCCTCACCGCACTCAGCGGGGCATTCCCGATGGAGAAATGTCCTCCCCATGGATGCCAACCAATTCGGCTACAATATGTCTGGACATGGCCTCTCCATCGATGCTACAGAGCTGGGGATAACTTCACTCCTTCACAATAATAATAAACTATTACAAATATTACAATCATCTTTATCCCCATGGCAAAATATTCCTCGTTAGCAAATAAGTAAATTAATAAAATGGATATAATCTCAGCTAAGAATAATCAAATGTTCATGAACTCTCGTGCCAAATTTGGCGAATCAGAAAAATCATTATAGAACATCGTAATATAATCCAAGCTAATGAGTGCAATTTACCAATCACAAGTGGCGTTCTATCGGTCATGACCACCGATAAAAGCAACATGGCAGCACCAATGTCTATTGACGCAGGAAAGAAGACTGCCGAGTTTACGTCAAAGTGTGTGTGCAGCACGTTGTTGCTTCAACAAAGAGCAATTTAATTCCCTTTACAAACCAATCGTGTCAGCTCAGTTTTGTATTCGAATTGTGACCATTTGTGCTTGTTGGTCGTTTTAAAAATAAGACAAAAAGTAAGTACAAGTTTGCCTAGCTGGGCTTAGAGGAGAGGGTTGAGAAGAAATCACCACATTTGGGAGAGTTCCCATTGTCAGGATTGCATCGTGTTGATAACAGATTACACGTAGCTTAGGTATCCAAGGGATCCACCAGAGAGAGCCCCACAGTAAATGAGTACTTCGGCCTGAAGGAGTGAGTGGTGCAACAACTTGGAACGTATGGCACATGAAACAACCAGATGAATGTGTAATCTGCCATTCTAACAAGTATAAACAAGATCGCATTTCCAGAAAGGCCACTGGTCAGGTTGGTCAAATGTGAATGGATTTGCAAAGATCAACTTGTACAAGCATCTCGGTGAAAAGATGACTCCACTCTACTTCCATAGATTGATGGTGAGGATTTGGCTGCCCTTCAGTTACAGTACAGGTCGTCACCATCAGGTGCTACAAGGAGTACACAAGATCTCTTAGCATGCCTGTCAAGCCAATGACACCAATCCAGACAGGATACATGGATGCATCCCAAAAAATCCTGCAATGGCATAATCAGAGTACGATTACAAGGTAAAACAGGAGATTCTTACATTAACCAGACTCAACAAGCTCTTCATTCGAACAAATAACTAAGTGGAAGGCATTCATGCTCCCTAATCGGACATGGAACCTGAAGAAAAGGCTACCGGTACAGAAAACTTTTCCCCAGCTCATCTCTGACACCAGCCAACTGTGAAATGAGCAATATCGTTTATTTTGAAACCCTTTCGGCAGAAGATCTGGCTGATAAATCCACATCTACTGCCTGCCAGATCACGGGACCAATGACATTATCGTTATCAGATTATATTTCCTACGTGTCGTCGATCATAAATGTAAAGTTTAACATCGATCATTTAAGTGGTTTCAGAGAAGAAGATTTTTGAATGTTTAAAATGATCCAATATGGCTGCCATACTATGTGACTGATGATGTCATTGTAAACAGACTGTTTCACTTTGGTCGTTGATCACATATTTAAAGTTTCACATTGGTCGGTTAACTGGTTTAAGAGAAGATTGATAAGGGTTTTCCTGTATTCCAAATTAGTGAGCAAACCACATCAAAATTCAAGTGCATTTGGAACCTTTAAACCTTACGATGACCTACTTATTGGTGGAGGGGGAGGATGCCATGAACAGACCAGTTCGCCAGCAACAAAGATCATTTTAGCCAAGTTTGGTCACGATCCCATCAGCAGTTTCAGAGAGGAGGTTGCAAAAGTATTCCAAGAGATAGATGGCTTTAATCAGAATTTTGGGTAAGAATGATTTGACAAGCCTATTTTAGGTAAAAGAGTGTCCCGATTCCAAAAAAAAGCAGTCTTGTTGACCTCGCTCAAGACACAATGACCATTTTAACCCTTTCGGGTCAAATTATGACGATATTTGGTCAATTTCTATTGGTCCGCGTTTGGATGTACTGAAGGTGTGCACATCGTTTGAATTGTATCACATCATATTATGTTCTGTTGATGATAATCATGACAAAAAATATATAATGAAGAAGTAACCAATTGGCCAATCGCTTTGTTCAGTTTTTGGCCACCAGTGGTCAAAAGTTTGAAATTCCATGTTGGGGCATATCTCATGTTTGCATAGTCTTTTCGAGCAGTGTGCAAAATCAACAATGATGTTAAGACTAATTGTTTTAATTTATATTTTCATTTTCTGTTTGCAGGTGGCAGCACCTCCTTGAGTGGCTCAGATGATATAACATGTGCTTTAGGCCTACATCTTACTGTGCAGCTGACAAGACAGTTCATGTTTTTGGGACATGCTCCGTGAGGAACTACCCAGGAAGTTAATCCTCATCATGGCTGATGGTGGAGAGGTGCCGTTGCAGTGTGTGTTGCACGTGGGTGATACAGAGCATGATGGTGATGCAGTAACTCCTTTTACTAAACAGACATGGGAAACAGCAGGCGACATCGCTCAATCCAGAATTCAATATCAGAAGAATGTAACATTTGGGAATGCAGCAGAGCTGGTCCTGAAGATCATATGCAGTCCAAAGGCAAGGAAAGTGCACTTTGTCTGCGAGTTATGTGAAAAGCATAAAGAGTGTTGAGCAACAGGCAAGAGGTGCAAATGATTGATCATTTCACATCACAGGTGCAGACCAGTTACGTCCTAAAGATTTCAGACATGCATTGAGATCACCAAATTTCAAAACTGCACTTTTAAGTTCTTCATGGAGGAATGGAAACATAACCATTATGCACCAATCATAAAACAAAAGACTGTTGTTGTTTCACATGACGAGCAGTGTCTTCAGTATACAGCATCTGTCAGGAAATGT
Source organism: Eptatretus burgeri (assembly GCF_056783735.1). Classification (NCBI taxonomy): domain Eukaryota; kingdom Metazoa; phylum Chordata; class Myxini; order Myxiniformes; family Myxinidae; genus Eptatretus; species Eptatretus burgeri. Next base: position 13,374,942 of record NC_140961.1, on the reverse strand, counting down.
AGAACACAATGAGGCACGAGAGTAAGAATGCTCACACGTGGAGGCAGATACCAGCCTAGTATACCATCTCAGCATGCTGTCAAAAGCAATACCAGGACAGAATGTTGTTGTCCATGCAACAGACTGATATCATGGTCATTCTCCTGTATCATTCAAGACAACTCAAGGCCAATGTGTGGATGGACCTTGGACATTCGAGTGATAACACTAGAAGGTATGTCCAAATTACTGCGCTGGCAAACCACCTCGGCCCAGTTGTTTGCAAGGCACTACCAGGTTATCATGCTCTGACAGGATGTGACTACACGTCGCCCTTCTTCAGGAAGGGAAAGGTGAAGCCATTGAAGAAAGCTCAGAAGAGTGCTCTCCATCTTGAAGGCATCAGCATACTCAGAGACAACCGCCTTTGATGATGACAGCCTTGTAGAAAGATATGTGTGTTCACTCTATGGTCAGGGAGCATTATCATCTGTGAATGACGCCAGGTTGAAAATCTTCCTACAGAAATACAAACTGACAGATCCAGACAGTCCATTGGAGAAAATAAAGGGACTTGATGCAGGCATGCTCCCACCCTGAAAAAATGTTCTGATGCAAAAATTGGCACGATGCAATTACGTCGCATATCTCTGGAAGCACGCACATCGAAGAGATCTACGAGAGAACATTCAACCCACAGATCACGGCTGGAAAGAGGTCAACGGAGATTTTGTACCACTCTGGTTTACTGGCAGTCAGATGCCAACTATTCTTTCTAAAACCATGGAACCAGAAGATGTCACAGATGTAGATGAGGATGATGATTACAATGATTGCATTACTGATGATGATTCAGAGGATGAAGAAGACAGTGATGATGATGATAATGGAAATGACTAATTGAATGTGGTAAATTGAAAGGGTAAATGGAAAGCTTGCAAGTATCAATATTTGAAATATTGATATTTCCCAGAACAATATTCAACACTTGGGGCCTATTCATATTTGGCCAAAAATAGTTATTTTGTCTAACATAGGGTCAATAAGACTGCTTTTTTGGTAATCAGCACCCTCTTTTACCTAAAATAGGCTTGTCAAATCATCTTTACCTAAAGTTCTGATTAAACCCACTATTTGACGGAATAAGGGAATATTTGGCCAAAAAGGGTTAAGATTGTCATTTTGTCTTGATCGACATCAATAAGACGGTTTTATTTGGAATCAGCACCGTTTTTTACATAAAGTAGGCTTGTCAAATCAGCCTTACCTAAAATTCTGATTAAACCCACCTACCCCACGTAATTTGACCAAATATGGTCATATTTGGTCAAAAAGGGGTTAAAATGGTCATTTTGTCTTGAGTGGGGTCAATAAGACTGCTTTTTTGGATTCAGCACCCTTTTTTACATAAAGTAGGCCTATCAAACCATCCTTACCCAAAATTCTTATTAAAACCATTATCTCCTTGGGTAGTGTTCACATTTTCAGTGCCACTGGAAACATATCTCTCAAAATACCAATTAAGAGTTAATGGGTGCCTACAATTTTCTGACATCCAAGACAAAGCATCAGGAAGCCAGCCAGCCTTGCTAAACGTGTTATTTTTTTAGGAATTTCATACCCACCGTGAAAAAAAAAAAAAAACAACGTTGTCTTGACTTGCAGCGACATAGAGCGAGCAGGTTATTGAAAAGAGCAAAACAAATTGAAGAGGTAGATTAATAGATGTATAATAAAAATAAAAATAAATGTAAAAACAGAGGAATGAAATCTCAAAAAAAAAACAACCACACAAGGTATGAATGACACCATATTGTGATGCTACAATCCTCTTACGAATTACCATCATGACATCTTTTGACATTTTACTTTTGTTACGAGATTGTGATGGATGAAAAAGAAGAATGAAGAAGCATGAAGAAGGACACCACGTTACGATGGCACAATTATTATTATTTTTTGTATATCTTGTCGAGGCTCGTATGAGAGCTAACACACAACGCACAGCAAGCGGAGCACGAGACAAGAGGGGCGAGAGTGGGAAGGACAAAACCGTGGGGAACAGAGACATTAGGAGATCTGTGGAAGGGAGAGGGATGGGGCCGGGAACACGGGGTATACAAATGGACATTACAGGCACTTTCAAGAAGGAAAGCAGGGAATTTGAAGGAGGTAGGTTTGGGGTGGATTAACAGGGGTAGAAACGATCGAGGTTTTAGATGGGGGAAGCTAAGAGATGGTCTTTATGGAAGTTGGAATCGAGGTGCTTCGTCCTGCATGTGCGGACGTGCCCAAAATGGTACCAAGCTGCTCTCTCGCAGTGGGAAACACACGCCAGGCAATTTGTGAGATGATACTCAACGCCAAGGCTCAGAGACTGCCGTGCAGCTTCTTGCGTCGATTGTCCTCACCGATGCCACGGCTTTGCAGAATGGCGCTGTCTCTTCGGTGATGTACACGAGGCCTTGATGTTCGTCTCACGCGATCAGCCAAGAGTCAATGGCCAGCATCTTGCTCCACCACGCAAGACAAATCGCCTCAGCACGAGGACGAGAATCGTGCCATCTTCTTCATACGTTGAAGGAAAGCCAGCCATAAAGCTCTGTTCTTACAGGTCATTTCTGAGCTACATTCTCTCTCAAACTCATGCATTCGTTCCCGATCTCTCCTCGACGTCACCAAACAACTGTCTATCTCCGGGGCATGGCTTGCTGGCACGAAACCCGGGAAGGTGGGGCCTGTGCCTGTTCGGCACACCTGGCTTGCTTGTGGTTATGGTTGTTGTTGGTATAAAAATGCAACTCCATCATGGTTGGCTTGTGAATGCAAAAACATAGGAATATGTCACAGGGGGGCAATCACATACTGGGGGAACTTGTTCTTAATCCCTATCTATTTAATCCGTATTATGCAGATTAATTTTACAGTGCATTAGTAGGGGTGGGGGTAGGGGGGTTAAAGTTTCTTATTTTGAGGAGCTATACTTCATGAATGCCCCCAAAGGGCATAATCTAGGATTATTGTCCACTGGAAAGGGTCTAATGTCTGAATATACAAGATTTTCAGGGATAATGAATGGGAGATTGGTATTCTTCAGTTGCTTCCTATGTCCTGTTGAGCCATGTTATTGATATGCTGTCTATAACTGCTGAGACCAGCTTCACTGTTTAAAGAAAACCTTGCAGAGAACTAAATCGGTGTCATTTAATCCTCTGAATTGTGTATACAAAACCGTTTTACCCCTAATTTGCTATCTCACGACGGACATGTTAAAGTTCATGATTCTACATCTTTTAAACCATCAGCATACTGGTTGGAAAGATGTAGAATCTGAAATACTGTACTGCTTCCATTTAAACACATTGAAAAAAAAAATAATAATAATAATCCCAACCTACCTTCTCCATTCATTGAGCAGCATGTTACCGGAAACCCAACATTTTTGTAGGGGGGGGGGCTAAGATTAAAGCATCACCGATTTTGGAGTAACGACGGCTCATTTGGCGTTTTAGGTATGCATACCTCTCAAGGTCGTGATCCGGTCGCCCATTGTGCTTCCAGTTGAGCAGCAGGACCAAGATGCAGACCAGGAGTACAACAAAGAAGAGCAGTAGGAACAGGAAGCGGCAGGAAATAGGCCTTTTCAGCCAATCAGGACGTGAGCAGCTGAAATGCCAGGAAGCTGGCAGCAAGCAGGCAACTCCAAACCTGTAAACCAGAGGAAAATAAAAGCTGTTAGGTGTTCCCAACCGATTACTAGCCTCATGTTCGAATGATGGGTTGATCTATATGTTGTTATTGATACAATAATTGTACAAGCTTCTCCACAAGTTCAATGATAAGAAAATAAATAAAAGCCTGCAACACTTGCTTCAGAGATTATGTGACCTTGTATTTTAATCTTACAAATCCTGCTTCGGTATCAAGGGAGACACCTCCAAATTGCATACACAAGGGTGAGAGGTGCATGCAGGGGAAGAAAAACAGTAAGTCGAGAACGGCACTCGGTGGAGCACATACCACCACCATGCTGAAGTTTACGTTTTGTATCCCATTGAGAGGCCAGATCTGCATCCGTGCCTTAACCAAAATGTACTTGAGTTATTGTTACCTACCCAACTCATCCACCAAGTTTTGTCATAATCCGTCCACAACTTTTTGAGATATTGTGCTATCTATAGTGTTTGGCCCCATCTCTCAATGGTGAAGCATCACTTAAACAATTGTAGGATCTGGATCTGGATCTTCACCAAAATCTAATCAGTTCATCCTTGTCACACACAGGAAGGGAATATACATTTACTGAAATGAAAGTGGACAGAGTTCTGAAATTCACACTCCATGGTAAAGAATGAAAGACCATCTCTGGAGAATATGCAGATGGTGACTTCATCATCCTTCGAAAGGTTTTGGGAGATAGTAAGGCCAAGGAATTACAGGCACCACACCTCTTGCCGTGGATATCCCAAGAAGTTGATTGGAAAGTTTGATCGCCGATTCTTGGTAAGAGAGAGACAAGATAGTGAGAGCGATTTGTCCCGATATTAATAGGTTGATAATAAATTCATCAACTCAAAATGTGTTCGTCTGTTCACCCCGCCGCCAGTTTCGAACATTCCATACAGCTCAGTCCATTCACCGCTTTATATTCAACTAAAAGTGGTTATTGGTCTACCTCGAGTTCTCTTGTCTTCAGCTGCGTCTTCCAACAGTACACATGGAATATATTGAATTAATTAGAAAAGATGTTAATTGCACAAGAGACTCATGGATATCATCGTGGGTGTAATTAAGCAAATGTACACAAGAAGTCTTTTCTTTTTTAACCAAAATCTTTTTTTAACCAAAATTTTTAACCACAAGAAGTCTTTTCTTTCAAGCTTCTAGGTCTCACTATCTGCCATGACCTTTCCTGGGAAAGTCACATTTCCAACCTCGCCTCAAAAGGCAGTCGGCGACTGGGAATCCTCCGTCGTGCTAAGTCCTTCCTCGGCCCTCTTGAGCTCCTGACCACTTACAAAGCTTTTGTCCGTAGCCTGATGGAGTACTGCTCTCCCCTCTGGGCTGGTGCTCCTGCCTCCCACCTTTCTTGGCTTCACGCTGTCGAAACCAGGGCATTTAAGATCATCGGCATCTCCCGCAATGAAGCTGAGTCTTTGGGCCTCTCACTCAATCACCGCAGGTTGGTCGGTGGTCTTTCTGTCTTCTACCGACTCCTCTCCAGCCTTGCCCCCCCTGCTCTCTCTGCGATTTGTCCCCACCACATTTCCACAGGGCGCTCAAGGTCCACCAACAACCCCCTTCTGGTAAAACTACCAAAATCACGAATCACTGCTCATCTTCACTCTTTCATACCTCTTTTTCCCGCCTTTGGAATAAACTTCCTCACTCTATTCTTTCCCATTCTTCCCTCCAGGCTTTCAAAACATCTGTTCACCACCACCTCTTATCTTCCCCCATCCAAATGCACGATCTTTTCTACCCCCGATAATCCACACAAGCCCACTTCCTTCATTTCTCCTGCTTTCCTTCCTGAAAGTCCCTGAAATGTCCATCTTCTCTTCGCCATGTTCCCCGTCCCATCCCCATCCCTCTCCCTTCCACAGTTCACCTAATGTGTCTGTTCCCCACTGTTTTGTCCCTTCCACTCCTGCCCCTCTTGTCTCATGCCTCCTTGCTGTGAGTTGTGTGTTAGCTCTCATACGAGCCTCGACCAAGGTATACAAAAAAATAAAAAAAAAAAACAAAAAAAACAAGGCATTCAAAATGTCCACACGTATAAGATTACAGATCTCTGCTGTTTGCATCTAATCGCAGCATGCCAACACCACGAGTCAGGCTTGTCCAGTAATTACACAACTTGCAGGCAAATTGCACACACGTGCCTGAAAATATGGTATTTAGCAAGCCAAGTATGCAGCCATTCAAACCATGTTTGTGTTGTTTGCAAGGAAATGTTAATCACAATGCATGATGTAACAAACTTCTAGTTCATTGTGCTATGAATATATATATATATATATATATATATATATATATTATTCAATAACAATCATCTATGGCTATTCTCAGAGAGCTGCCTCAGTGCCAGCGAGTCGAGAAGTTCACTCGGGTAAACTGGCAGGGAATGAAAACAGCCATCTCACCACAGGACTTGTCTCCTATATCTACTGTCTCCGATATCAGCTCAGCCTGTGAATTCTTACACAGAAGCCTTCTCTCCATCTCTATTACGCACAGATTCATCCCATGTAATCTTCAGTTATCATACCCATCATCCTACCCATGGTACACTGAATCCTTTGGTGAGGTGGTTGCTCTGAAACAACTTGCATTCTTGTCAAAGGCAAATTCGGCCGAAGGAAGCCTCAGATCATTCCAAAAGGTACGCAACAAGTGCGTCCACTCAGGAGAGTCAGAAAACAACATCTGTCCAACCTCAAAAATGAATTTTCAAACTTATCTCCCTGCTCGAAAACCTGATGGTGCCTTGTTAAGTCTGTCTCTGGTGTATGCTCCCGTTTTCATCACTTCCCTCTCTCCAAATGGCATCACAGCCGATTGCACTCATGCGAAAGCTGAATGCCTCATTTTAGTGTTGTCTGTTTATAATTTTATGCTGCACTTCCAGATAAAAGCACCAAACTTGGCAGGTGGTTAGATATGATCATAATAAATAAATCTAGAAGGGGAGCCAATCGAAAAAATGCCTTATTTTTTAATTAATCTCACCGTAAATTATGGGTGGGGTTCTCTCCTTTTTGTGGTGGAGGAATGGGGCACACCCTGAAAATGCTTCAGATTTCAATGGAGGAAGCGCACTTTCTCGAACAAAATGGAGGTCAAAAGTTTGTTTTTCGGCGGGATTTGAATGCAATGAAATGATTTTCGACGATTTGGATTCGATATTGATCCTGTTATGGAGATTCATCTTCCATCATAGGTGAAAGATTCATCATAGGTGAGTGAGTTTATCTGTTGGACTAAAAAAAGTGATTATTTGAGAGCTTTTAGCCAAAATATGGCAAATTCATGCACGTTCATTTTCGATCGGAACACACGACACAGCACAGTCGTCCGATGAGATGTCAGTGGAATATTTTGATTGGGGGACTGCAGTTCCGCGGTGGATGGTGGTGGTTGGGTGGGGGGCTGCGGTGGTGGTTGGGTGGGGGGCTGCGGTGGATGGTGGTGGTGGTTGGGTGGGGGGCTGCGGTGGATGGTGGTGGTGGTTGGGTGGGGGCTGCGGTGGATGGTGGTGGTGGTGGTTGGGTGGGGGCCGCGGTGGATGGTGGTGGTGGTGGTTGGGTGGGGGCCGCGGTGGATGGTGGTGGTGGTGGTTGGGTGGGGGCCGCGGTGGATGGTGGTGGTGGTGGTTGGGTGGGGGCCGCGGTGGATGGTGGTGGTGGTGGTTGGGTGGGGGCCGCGGTGGATGGTGGTGGTGGTTGGGTGGGGGGCCGCGGTGGATGGTGGTGGTGGTGGTTGGGTGGGGGGCCGCGGTGGATGGTGGTGGTGGTTGGGTGGGGGACCGCGGTGGATGGTGGTGGTGGTTGGGTGGGGGACCGCGGTGGGTGGTGGTGGTGGTTGGGTGGGGGGCCGCGGTGGGTGGTGGTGGTGGTTGGGTGGGGGCCGCGGTGGATGGTGGTGGTGGTTGGGTGGGGGGCCGCGGTGGATGGTGGTGGTGGTTGGGTGGGGGGCCGCGGTGGATGGTGGTGGTGGTTGGGTGGGGGGCCGCGGTGGATGGTGGTGGTGGTTGGGTGGGGGCCGCGTTGGTGGTTGGGTGGGGGCCGCGTTGGTGGTTGGGTGGGGGCCGCGGTGGATGGTGGTGGTGGTTGGGTGGGGGCCGCGGTGGATGGTGGTGGTGGTTGGGTGGGGGCCGCGGTGGATGGTGGTGGTGGTTGGGTGGGGGGCCGCGGTGGATGGTGGTGGTGGTTGGGTGGGGGCCGCGGTGGATGGTGGTGGTGGTTGGGTGGGGGACTGCGGTGGATGATGATGGTGGTTGGGTGGGGGACTGCGGTGGATGATGATGCTGGTTGGGTGGGGGACTGCGGCGGATGATGATGGTGGTTGGGTGGGGGACTGCGGTGGATGATGATGGTGGTTGGGTGGGGGACTGCGGTGGATGATGATGGTGGTTGGGTGGGGGACTGCGGTGGATGATGGTGGTAGAAAGGGGACCGAGGTGGATGGTGGTTGTATTACAAACCAGTATCTGCTCACATGTGATGATCCCAGACAACCTGATGTGGCGCTGAACGATTACGGTTGGACAAAGGCTGGAGATTCGTAGCAACCCCTCTGGATAACAAAGCTAACTGTATCCAAGGCCTGCCGTGAACTGATCCGGTGCGCGTGTGGAACTGAGTGTCGACACTGCAAATGCGTGAAAGCCTCGGTGACGTGCACGCCACTGTGTGCCAAATGTCCTTGCACAAAGTCGAGAGTGAGTCGGTTTCTCCAATTCCATTCTTGTCATAGATCCCAGAGCCTCTAAATGTACACTGAATATTGTACATTAGGCTTATCTCAGGTAAATTTTCAAATCGTATTTAAAATCGGTATATTTGGACCCGTTTGGAGGTATGATTTTTGACTTTTTGTCTCATTCAATTGAATTCCACTGTTTTGGGTGCATACTTTTGTGTATGGGCTTGAGAATGTTTGACCTTGTTTTTGGACACATTTTCTATTTGGAATTTCCATTAAAAATATTTTGTGGCCATTTTCCAAAAAAGGTATCCGACATATCACAAAGGAACCTGTTTTATATGGAACGATTTACTTAAACTGAGTAAATTCCGAGTGAACCAAAAATGTTCGGTTAGTGTGTTAAATGCAAAATTAGTTCATTTCATGTTATTTTTTATGGTAATAAGAGAGAGTATACAAAGGAAAAAAAATGAAAAATAAGCTCAAATGAGCTAAGATCCTCGTCCTTTTAATGATGACGTCATAAAAACGAATATAACGTCATTGTGATGCATCAGGTTTGCGATAAATTATCTGTGCTAATGCCCGGCTTGATTCCCGCAAACAAAATTCAAACAGCTTGCCTGGTTTCGGAGATAATGGTATTGGCGATTTCCATTAGCGGCGATATTATGACGTCAACTTTTTTTCTTGGAAGAATTTCCAAAATCGGAGATGGTTACTGCCTGTGCTTGGGCTTTCTGCATATACATGGCAAGTTTCACGAAGATCCGATGAAAACTCTGGGTTGTGAAACAAAAAATGTCAAAAAAAAATAGGAATGACGTCATAAAAATTGATATGACATCAGTGATGAATCATATGTGCGATAATTCATCTCTGCTAATGCCCTGTTCGATTCCCGCAAACAGAATTCAAAAAGCTTGCCAAGTTTCAGAGATAATTTTTTCGGCGATTCCCATTAGCAGAGATATTTTGACGTCATAACTTTTTTTCTGGGAGAATTTGCAAAATTGGAGATGGTTACTGCCTGTGCTTGGGCTTTCTGCACATACATGGCAAGTTTCACGAAGATCCGATGAAAACTCTGGGTTGTGAAACAAAAAATGTCAAAAAAATAGGAATGACGTCATAAAAATTGATATGACATCAGTGATGCATCATATGTGCGATAATTCATCTCTGCTAATGCCCTGTTCGATTCCCGCAAACAGAATTCAAAAAGCTTGCCAAGTTTCAGAGATAATTTTTTCGGCGATTCCCATTAGTGGAGATAATTTGACGTCATAACTTTTTTTCTGGGAGAATTTTCAAAATCGGAGATCGTTACTGTCTGCGCAGAGTATTTTTACATTTTAACACCAAGTTTCAGGAAGTTTCGATGAAAACTATAGGCTGTGAAACAAAAAAAAAAGTCCACAAGAACAACAATGTGAGTAAGACTTCGAGATCCTCCACGAGGATCTAAAAATAGGAAAATAAAAGTGATTTCCCGAGTGATGATGTAATCCAGACTCATAAATTTTACTGATTTTAAAAGGCCATTAGTGGATGATTAGTAAACCGCGTGTACCCATGGGGCAGTGTGGTTATGGAAAATTTGAACTGTGGAAGGATTTCATATGAATTTAGTCAACACAATAGCATTTCAATTAAATTACTTCTTGTGGATACAGTACACAAATTACTGTAACTTGCCCATTTATCAACAGATTTTTAAATTTTTGGTGCCTATTTATGCGGAAAGACATGTTCTGTAACGCTACTATAATTTCTCCATTATATCGTTCAGTCGGATTTTGAATGTCGCCTAACGTCCTGATATGGCAAGTTTGGTGGACATCTTGGAAAATGGCGACCAAGGGGTCATCTGAGGTCAGTTTCAGTGTCATATTCGGAATCCTCGAGCTCGATTTAGTGGGGTTTGACCTAATCAGAAATCTGATTTTCACTCATTTGTGAAAGTTATGATGGTTCAAATGTGAGTTTGGCGGCCATCTTGGAAAATGGCAATTTTTCGATTGGCTCCCCTTCTGGATTTATTTCTTATGATCATATCTCACCACCTGCCAAGTTTGGTACTTATATCCGGAAGTGCACAATATTATGTTAATAGCGATCCAACGGACCTCACTATTTCTGTGTTTTCTTCCAAATATTGTGTCCTCAACCCCTCAATTAAGGCACCTATCCTTCTGTGACACCCACATGCTCCTCGACTCTGAGTCCTTTACACCTGAGAAGGTTGACACTCTGACTAACTTTTTTTTCAACCCTCGACTCTGACTCTGCTCCTGGACTGTACAGCATCAGCTCGCATACCTCAAAATCCTTCTTTGCTGCTCTTGCAGATCCTCTCTCTGCCGTGTTGCATTGAAAAAAGAAAAAAAGAAAAAAAAGTGCAAAAACCGATCCTCTCAACTACAGACCTAATAGCTGACTCACTTCCAAAAATTAGCAAGTCATGAAACTCAAAGGTATGATAAATTCCATGATTTGTCCATCAGTTGCCATCCTCTTTATTCTACAACAGAGAGAATATGATAATATATGGCATTCTGATGAGTTTGACGAGAGCCAGAAAATTGAAGGTCGTTTCATGTTGGTCAACATTTTCATCCATATCGTTTCGATCAAGTTCTGTTGTTCTTGAGATTATGTCATAGATGCCGAGCGTGACCTTTCCACCTTGGAAGCATAATTTGTGTGTGATCAACGTACCGATTCTGAGCCTCCAATAAGTAGACACTTAAAAAAAAAACATGTGCATATATATATATATATATATATATATATATATATATATATATATATATATATATATATATATATATATCTACAGTTTTCAGTGACCCCAGGGGGGGGGACATAAACCAACACATAAGAGTCAGAGTGTAGTCACAGTAAATGTCCTTGAGTGACCCAGTCAGAGTCCCGACCTAAAGCTGTGGCATGAGTTGAAGATTGCTGTCCATCAACACTCCCCACACAATTTGACTGAGCTTAAACAGTTATGTGCAGAAGAATGGGCAAATATTGCCCAATCAAGGTGTGCAAAGTTGGTTGAGACCTATCCCAACAGACTCACAGCTGTAATTGCTGTCAATGGTGCTTCCACCAAGTATTAACTCAGGGGGTGGACACTTATCCAAAGATATTTTCGTTTTGTGTTTTTAATTAATTTTCTGAAATTTGGAGAATTTGTTTTCACTTGGAAGTTTTGGGTTACGATGTGTGAAGAAAGGTGGAAAAGCCTTAATTAATGTAATTTAATTACAGGCTATAAGGGAACAAAAGGTGAAAATTTTTAAAGGCAGTGTAGACTTTCTATAGGCACTGTAGGTTCTCCTCTTTTTATACTCGATTTCATTTGCTGCAACATTTTCTAAAAAAAAAAATAAAAAAAAGGGCAGCATTACAATTGGATTTTTGTATGTAAACTAAACACATATAAACAAAAAAGACCTCATTATAAAGTGTGAATTACAAACTTGTGTGCAATCATTGTCACAGACGATCTTTCTGAGAAAATAGATTACCAAGACAAGGTCTTTCAAAAGGACCAAGAATTCTCTCACAATAAATATGGGGCAATAGTCAACTGCCATCGGTGACTGGCAGAACATTTCACGTTTTAGTAAGCAATTGAGAGACAATGCAAACAGCACCGATTGTTACCTGGCCATGTGCAATGCTTAATAGCCAGGAAGCTTTGATGGAGGGACATTTCTTCCACTCAGCATCATGACTGGAAGAGGCAAACAAAAAGCACAGATACTACTCGAGCCACAAGGATAAGATAGAGTAGATTATGAAAAATATTTGGCATTTGTTAAATGGTGGACAACAAATGAATCGTCATTTTAAAAATAGCACTATTAAGTCAACGCACACAGATGGTATCAGGCCTCTCGCAATTGGTCGATGTTTAATTGTTGTATATCTGAAGTCAAAGTCTGCCATGTTGTCTCGTGTATTCATGTGCATTGTGCGAGTCATGTTCTAGCTTCTTCGTGAACCATAGGCCATGTAGAAAACAAACAATGCACTTGTGAGAACAGCATCTCAAACTGAGACCGAGACGGCGGGACCTTCACGACAATAAAACTGAGATGTGGCCCGAAATAAAAGTAAACATTTTGCCACAATACTAACCAAATTTTCTGCAGTTTATCTTTTTTCAACAATTTTAACTAATCAAATAGTTTTTCCATAAAACCAGACACGAATCAACCATTGTACATACATCTGATGCCATGATGCACATCCTTTTGAGTTGGTTCCATTTCATTATCCGAGTAGTTTAAAACATTTTTAACCAGTCTTGTATTGCTGGATTTAGAGGCAAAAATAATTAACAAGTAAATAAACCATTTGCTGGTGGCCTGATACCATCTGTCTTCTGAGCCTGCTTGATACAAATTTGGATAAGTACAAGAACAGAAACAATTCATTCAGAATGTACTAATAAGCAGTAAAAATAACAATGTTATCAATTTTCCTTGATTAAAACTACAAATACATATGCATTCAGTAGGTTTTTTTTTTTTTTGTTTGTTTTACTTGTCATTCACCTCAAGTGGATCTACACTCATCTTCTCGTACTAATAAACAGTAAAAATAACAATGTTATCAATTTTCCTTGATTAAAACTACAAATACATATGCAGTCAGTAGGTTTTTTTGTTTTACTTATCATTCACCTCAAGTGGATCTACACTCACCTTCTCTCATTGCCAGATTAAGACAAAGCAACATTTGAATTCTCCAAACAACTTCAAGTGCGAATCGCCAACCGGAGAACGAGGATCTGATATCTGGAACATAAACCACAAAGCCTCGTTTCAGTGTCCGCTCACTGTTTGCGGATTACATGCAATTTATTGTGCCCTTCTGCGTCGTTCATTTTAGCTCGTTCCTGATCCACACGTTGTATTAAAAGTTTCAAAATCATATATTTTTAACCTCTGCCATCGAAGATCGGAGGTTACCGTTTTCACCCCTTTCTGTTTGTTTGTTTATTTGTGAACAGAATTACGGAAAAACTCGACGGATTTCGGCGAAACTTGGTGGGGGGATTAGGTATGGTCCAAGGATCATGCCATTAGATTTTGGACATGGTCCAAAATCCAATATGGCTGCTATGGTGGCCATTTTGAAAAAAATATTTGAATTTTTTTTTTGCATTTCTACATGTTTTAAGTGATTTCCAAACCCCCACCCAAGAAAAAAAAAGAAAAAAAAAAACCCACCCACCACCATTCCAAACCCCCCCCAAAAAAAATGAGGAAAATTTTTGCAACTTTTTTTTTCAACAAAATTTCGATTTTTTTTATTTTTATTTTTGCATTTCTACATGTTATAAGTGATTTCCAACAAAAAACATGCCAAAATTATAATTGCGGCTGATTTTGGAACTTCAGGTGGAGATACCCACGTAAAATCAATTTCTGTCTCAAGGAATCTAGTTATGACGAATGAATTGAGTATGTAAAAGTTAAAAGTAAAAGGGAAAGTTGCAAACTATAACTCTGTGAGCACTGTTGATGTCAAATTGAATGAATAGGATATCAGGTTCACTTGAGTGACCTCGCAGTATTGGCGGCGGAGGTTTTGCACTCTACCGAGTGCTCCCCCTCTAGTTTTGAACACTGTAATTAAGACATTACACAATCTAAAAAAAAATTACCCTGGGGTGACTTTCAAGGGAATAAAAGGAAATTGTTCCACAATGACACAAGCTGTTGTGCATCTCTGTGAGCTTATAAAAGAACATTACCGAAACAAAAGATTTTTTTAAAAACAACAACAAAAAATTAAGAGAATATCAACCTCCATTTCCTTACATACCCAACAACTAGTACATTTACAGCAATCTCCTTTACAAACTGGTTATCACTTCCACATTTGAATCAGCAAAGTGATGCATTGCACAATTTTCATGGCTTCTCATCCTTTTCGACATGGGGCGATTTTATTATTGTCCCCTAACCTTTTCAGATGTGTTTCACTGCAAGACAACTTTTGAAAAAGCATTCGGTTAAAAATGTGTGCATGTTATTACAACCAGAAATAACACAAAACGTCACGTAAAATGTTCCACCGGTTGTTGTTTTTTTGGGCTCAGAGTTCATTCGTCGTACTGTTACAAAAATTATTGAGGTTAATAAAGGGAATGATTATATTAGTCATTTTATAATTAATGTTAGGTAGAGTCCAGCGACATATCGATACAATTTTTTAATATCGATAAATCGCTATTGGAATTTTGAATAAACTGGTATCCAGGGCAAAAAAAATAAAAACATAAAATAAAATACATAAATAAATAAATAAATAAGTAGTTTATTTATTTATTTAAATCGGTATATCACCAACAAATCTAAGAAAAGTGTTTACAATCTTTAAATACCGTACATGTTTGAAAAAGCTTTGATGCACTCCCTACACCTGGAACAGTGGAACCTATGATGTCAAGATACAGAGATGCCAACTTTTGGAAATCAGAATTAGGGAGGATTTGCAACCGACACCAAATAATGTGCGCGAAGCGCACATCTCGAGCGCGGAGCGCTCGACCCTTGCGGCGGGGTCCAGGGCCCGCCTTAGGGCCCTGGAAGCTCTGGGGTTCTAGACGCTCTCTAGTGCCCTCTGAGCCCTATTTTGGAGCATTTAACATGTTAAGAATTCCCACTTTTTGAACAAAAAAAAAGGGGAAAATTGTGCACTTTTTAATGTTACATGTATATTAATATTAGTAAGTTAGGGGACAATCAAAGATTAACAAAAAGCACAAAAGAAGCAATATTTTTCTTACCTTACTGGCTGGTACTACTGCTGCTTGCTTTTTCCATGGCAGCTTTGCTGAGTGACAGCTGTGTGGCTCTTTTAGCCCTTCTGATTATGTCTTTGCTGTATTCTCTCTGGTAGCAAGGGGTGCTATGAGCTAGTTTTTCAATTAAGAGAGCTTCCAGGGTTTTGACACTCAAATTGGGACGAAATTCAGTATGATTCTTCCGTACAAGACTGAGTGCCCGCTCACATGATGCGTTCGAATGAGGAATGACCAAGATTCCCTTCATCACTTTGCTCAAATTAGGATACTTCTTGGCACCAGTGCAGGGATCTGTGAGCTGTGAAATCCGATGCCACTGCTCATCCACTCTCACTGTCTCAGTAGCAATTGTAGCTATGGAGGCGTCTGCCTGGTAGTGAGCGAATTCACTCTCAAGACTGTCTATGTCACTATCACCGCCACTGAACAGACAGGGGAATTTCTTGATGAAAAACTCCACACAGTCAAACCCCACTTCTTGGTGTAGCTTAACATCCAGCACCTGAGCATGCTTGGCTAATTCATCATCTAGCGGCCAGGTTTTGAAGATGTAATTGCAGGCTTTCACATAATATGAGCGAACTGCACTGAAGAAACCTTGGATGTCTGACTCACTCAGAGTGAAGGTGGATTTCTTGAGACTCCTTTGTTCCCTTATATACAGTTTGGCATCGTTCCCAATCATGAGGTCCTCATCATTCTTCTGATGATTTCTGTCAGAGAAGGGTACATTTACCAGAGCAACCGATGACACCGATGGTTTCAAAAACCGTACGAAGATATCTTTCAGAAGACCATTCAATTCTCCGTGCAGGAGATGAATACAGGGTTCGTCTCTTTGGAGCAGAAGATTCCCCTTCTCAAAAAGCTTGTTAGCATATCGAAGGAAGAAACAATAGAGTTTTGTTTGTGGAGACAAGAACATCCTGTTGACACCTTTTTCTCTAGATTCCTGCACAGTGTTTGAGGAAGATGCGCTTTTAGTTGTAGAACTCGTAGTACACTTAGCCGCAGGGCGATCACACTTGCGTTTACTGCCAGCAGAAGAGGTCAGACTCGTAGTACCAGATCCAATTTTACGTTTGAGGAGAGAGCTTGAGGTAGGTGCAGCCAAGGAAGAAGACCTCTGATTCGAAGGTTTTGCTGAGCTTCTATCAAGTGATTTGGCAAAAGCAGAACTTAACTTGGGTCCTTCTTTGCCTGTAGATGGGACTATCACAGTCTTTCTCGACTCTGAAGGGATCTGCTTTGTAGATGAACGTGATGAAGGGCCGGTGATGCTACCTGCTCTCATCATTGGTTTTGGTGCTGTCCCTGCTGTCTTCTTCGCAGCAGATACTGCAGTGGTAGTGGTGAATGCTGCTCCACTAGTGCTTGATCCTGCAGTGCCAGTACTGGCAGTAGATACAGTGCCGTCCTTCTTGCTCGTTGTTAGAGTCTTGGCTACAGTTGGTTGCATTTTTCTTCGTACTTCTTCTTTGAAGAAGAGGCGAAGTGGCTCCCACTGTTCAATCAGCCTGTCTAGGCACTGACCAAGGGACAGCCACCTTGTTGCGACATGCTTCAGAATCTTGTGTGTCGGGGCATCACAGAGTTCTTGCAGTGCTTTCACTCCTTTGACGCGTTTACTACTTTTGTCCAAGTAGTAGTAAATATCGATGAGAAAGTCATCTAATTCAATGGGTAAGGCCTGAGCCGCCTTCTTGGCCGTATTGTGCATCATATGGCAAGGGCATCCCATGATGTAGCACTCTGGATTTTGTTTGTGGATATAAGCAGCGACTCCTTTGTGCTTGCCCACCATGACAGAGGCATTATCAGCACAAAAGGAAACACAATTTCCCCACGGAATTTTCCTGTCACTGAACTCATGATCAAGCAGTTTGAAAATGTTTTCTCCAGTGGAATCTTGTTTGCACGCAGGCAAACTTAGCAAACCTTGCTTCACAATCCCAGCACTGTTGTCATAGTACGAAATCAGGACAGGATATAGCTGGGCCTCACCACTGTCATTGCTACCGTCTGTAGCTAGGCTAAATGGAGCTAGGCTAGCAATATCGGCAACAGATGAAGCAGTAACATTTGACAACTCACCAATTATTGCTGAAGTTTTTGTTCTTGCACATCCATACTTTGAAGCAACTTTTGAATCTGGAAACATCTTTTGAAATAGAGGTCCAGCATGATCTGAGACTGATATGGGCAAGTTATGTTCCACAATAAATCCACTAAAGAGAAGTTCCGCTCGGGTAACATCCTCTTCCTCGCTTGTCCCTTGTTTGGTGAAATAATTCAGAAGTGTACCGGTACTCGTGCTCGAAGATCTCTCCTTTGCAATGTCTGTGTGCCGTTTGCTTCCAACGTGCTTCCGAATATCATCGCGACCTCCGTGCTCAACTGAAATATCAACGCTGCATACTGTACAATACGCATGATGAATTCCTCTTTCAGACTTTCGAATAACACGGGTATTGGAGACTGTATTCGGTCTTGTACTTCTGAGACCATTTCTTGGTCTTCGTAAGCTTCTTTTCTGCCATTTCGTAATCAACATCGAGGGCTTGAAGCATCGGTAACTTCGAAGTCGATGTTCCACAGCTGCAGCGCGACTCGTAGAACTCTCGCGGCTGTTAAACACCGCACGGTGGTCGCGACCGCCGGGCTGGTATGGGGCCCAGCTGCATGCAGTGAGCGTATCGCATGCATATACACTGTGCATACATACCGCATGCACTGTATTGCACACGTACCGCATGCACTAAATCTCAGTGCATGATCGCATAAACGAGATCCAGACCCAATGTTTCGCTGCTCCTCATTTGAATTTGCAATTTTTTTACGTACAATTTGGTAGCAGCGAACGTTATGGAGTTACCACATGCTATACGTAGCAGACGATGCTTTTCATTCAATTCTCATACTAGTACATTCTGATTAGTGAACAGTGCAAAAATATCAAAATTTCGGGAGGATAAGGATAGTGATCGTAAGGGCGGGAGTTTGGGTGAATTTTCGGAAGCCTCCCGATGAAATCGGGAGGGTTGGCATCTGTGCAAGATATACAAGGAAGTAGGTTTTAACTTTTAACCCTCAGCACCCAAGCTCATCAGATCCATACAAGCAATCATGTTTTTCATTGCCCTCGTGGCTGTTTTTAAAGTAATTGCCAATTGGTTGATTTATATGAATCGGGTGTCCTTAAGGAAGCCTGTGCCGATGACCGACACGGTGATCCATTCCATTGGGACCGTACTCTGTGCAGTACGTCAGTGCTGCCAAAGCAGTCTCCTGGTCTATTGGGCACAATCCTGGACGGGTCGCCACCCCGACGCAGGATACTCAAATGGCTCAATCATCCCAGCAAGCTGGTACTCATTTTGCTGACCTCGGAAGGATGATGGGATGAGTCAACCCCACCTCGTATTAATTCAACGGTCAAGCAGGATTTGAACTCAGGATCCTAGGATACCAAGCCCACCACCCAAACCATCAAGCCAATACCAGGCATATACTGGTAGGAGCCCAATGATAGATCGATATTGGGGGGAAACGAAAAGGAAAAAAGAAAACGAAAACGAAAACGAAAACGAAAACGAAAACGAAAACGAAAACGAAAACGAAGAGTCCACACACTCGAGGAAGGCACCTCTTCCCAATCAGGGAGCAAAGTGGATGGCTCAGATTAACAAACAAGTTAATTGGAAGGGAAAAGGAAGCTAAAAGGTCATGGAGACATCAGATCACAAAAAGCTCAAGTCTTTGAGAAGTACAGAACAATATACCAGATTAAAAAAAAAACAATACAAAGAAGCAACACAAATGGAGAAACAATCCATTGAAACAAACGAAGCTTTATCCCACACATCATCAATTTGCTTGATTTCTGAACATCAATTTGGATTTAGACCAGGACTCCACCTTAGACATGCTGCTCCTGCTTTCTCAACAATGAATGGAGATCCTCAATGCCAGACATGAGATCAGAGCCTTCTCTCGAGACACATCGTGTGCTTTCGATATGGTCTGGCTCCCTGCCCTGCTCACCAAACTCTCTTCCTTCAGTATCCAAGGCCATCTCCACTCATGGAGTTCTCTCATCCCCTCTTCCTGTCCAGGCTGGAGTTCCTAAAGGCAGTGTTCTGGGCCCTGTTCTTCATCAATGATCCCTCCAACTCTCTGGAAAATCCTATTTATGTCTTTGCTGACGATTCCACCCTCTGCCGTTCCATCCGTCATCCCTCAAATCAGCAAGCAGCAGCCTCTTCACCCTTTGCAGATCTGGGTAAAATCACAACTTGGTCCAACACTTGGAACATGTCTTTCAATCCTGACAAATCTCACACTCTCTCCATGTCTTTCCGCAAGGACCGTCTGTAACGTAATAAAGAGAATGATTATACGAGTCATCTTATAATGACTGTTAGGTAGGGTCCAGCGACATAGATACAATTTTTAATATTGATATTGGAATTTTGTTAGGTAAGAAACACCCTAACCCTAACTCCCCCCCCCTAATCTACTTTCTCAACAATCCTCTTGAAGAAGTCCTTTCATTAAAATTTTGGGTCTCACTATCTGCCAAGATCCTTTCCTGGGAAAGTCACATTTCAAACCTGGCCTCCAAAGCCAGTTGCCGACTGGGAATCCTCTGTCGTGCAAAGTCCTTCCAAGGCACACCTGAGCTCCTGACCACTTACAAAACTTTTGTCCGCAACCGGATGGATTACTGCTCTCCACTCAGGGCAGGTGCTCCTGCCTCTCACCTTTCTCAGCTTCACGCAGTGGAAACCAAGGCATTTCGGATCATTGGCATCTCCCACGATGAGGCTGAGTCTTTGTGTCTCTCACCCTCTCACCACAGGCAGGTCGGTAGTCTTTGCCTTCTAGTCTCCTCTCCAGCCTCCCCCCCCCTTGCTCCGTCTGTGATCTGTTCACCCCCATATTTCTGCCATTAACCCCCTTCTGGTAAAACTACCAAAAATCAAGAATCACCACTCACCTTCACTCTTTCATTCCTCTTTTTTCCCACCTTTGGAACAAACTCCCACACTCTCTTCAATCTCACTATTCCCTCCAGGTCTTCAAAACAGCTGTTCACTACCATTTCTAATCTTGTCTTCTCCAATCCAAAACCATAATCTTTTCTACCCCAAACCCCGTTAATCCACCCCAAGCCCACCTTCTTCAAATTCCCTACTTTCCTTCCTGAAAGTCCCTACCGTGTAAGGACATTAAAGTCCTAGTAGTGTCCATCTTGTTTACCCTGTGTATCCCACACACAGATTTCCTCATGTCTCTGTTCCCCACTGTTTTGTGCTTCCCTCTCCCACTCCTCGTCTCCTGTTCCCTTTGTTATACGTTCTGTGTGTTCGCTCTTATACGAGTCTCGATATTACAAACAAAAAACAAACGAACAAAAAAACCCAAGCAAAAGTAGCATTCCTTCCCCAGAGTAATTCTCTGAAGACGACTGTAGTTGGACTGGTTATCAACTATAGTATATGAGAGTACAACTCTCGTGTACCATTATTTTAACGGAACCATATTTGCCTGGGATAACGTTATCCAAGAACAATACTTAATTCTACAAGTCTAGTGTCCGGCTTATAAATAGACGGGCAGTGAGACAGACAACCTCACAAATGTCCTTTGTGTGAGTGTGTGTGTGTAGTGAAACGAAATGTTTCAGCAAGTCAGGAATGGTATCAAGAAGGAAACCGCTTCTGCAGCACCATCGGCCTGTAAAGAGGAAGGTACAGCTCGTTGTAGTCATCATTGTGAGCCGTCGGATCTGTACATTTGAGCACCAATGATACTGCTCAAAGGAAGGGTTTGAAAAAAAGTGCCAAAACCGGTGATTTGTGTTCTACACTGCCCGAATATGGAGGACCACAGCAAGTGTAATTTCATGATCGAGATATCGTGTTTTGTTTGTTCAATGAAAACCTCATGCAGAGTTACTATACATTCATGAGTCCACCTATCCAAGGAGCTGTGTTTATGTGGAGACACACAGGAGATACTGAGGGTGCGATTTCATGTAAAAGCTGAAACTTTATTAAAATGAATTAAATGTACAGTATTGCATTCTATTCTTGGGCAGTACTGTAGTGTTCAAGTACAGTATACAATTAAATTGAAATAAAATAAAGATTTTAAAGGTTGTCGAAAAAAAAAAATAATCCGAAGTTTACCACAGTTGAAGCAGCGTCTTTCACGCCACCTTATCAGTTACCTTCTGGCTTCACTGGAGGGGACTAAAGGTTTGCTCTCTACCTGTCCGTCCTTCCCACATGTGGTTTTTCCGATCAGGTAATGTAGAAAAATAATTACTCACAGCCTTATCAATACCTTTTATGAATTGGACCAAATATTGTTGTGGGGCCGGGTATCGGTGGCGAGCACGACCGCGAGAGGGAGCAGTAGAGTCGACTCCACCGTACAACCGGAATTTAGGTCGTGACCCTCGGATAAGTCCGAAAGACACGGGTCCCTTACAGGACCATGAATCACCAATAATTTGACTGCATGGGGTAGGGTTAATTGCCAAACTTCAATATACCTAAGTACCCAGGCGGAAAAGCGACCGGGGAATTCACACCCTCAACAGGCCTCGAGCGGGACGAGCAGTTACCGTGCCGACCCTTGTGTAACCCGAGCGGATGGTTACCGAGGCCTGTCAGTCCAAATGAACAATTTACTGCCTGGCTATTTCTCGACACGCACCGTGCTAAAGGCCCAGTCACACCTTGACGTTTTAGCCAGCAATGGCAACGTATTAAAATGTATGTAAAACGCTGACTTGTGTTGAACTTTTGATGTTTTTTTTTAAAGATTCGGACGTATTCATAACGACTTGGTCTTATGCACAACGTATTAGTAACGGACTTTGAACGTTTCGTTGTGTTATAGATAACTCATACCAACGAACGCTGAACCTGTTGTCGGCCTTCACAACCTATGCCCAACGATAGTCTAACTTAGGCATACCGCGCTGCACGCATTGCAGACGATGACGTGGCATAGGTTATGAAATGGTTGCCACACAACGATTCAAATCATAACCGCCGCAGAAATGGAAGTGTCAACATCGCAGTCACACCTTGGCGATCTTGCCAGCGTATGCCGACCTCTGAAAAATGCGTCTAAAACAATGGCGCACGTCGAATACAGTATGGTTAAGTTTGGTATCCGTGAATAGAACGCTAAAGTACGCTATCATAAGTCGTATTGAGTGGAGTACGTCTTGTAATTTTAAACATGTTGAAAATTTTATGACGTACTTGCCGTATGACACACACACTCCGCATGCGATGGGAATAAGTTGTATGCACGATATGCGATCGTTGACACACAGAAACACGTTACTTGAAAGGTGCTAATAAGTCGAAACACGTCAAGGTAATGGTTAGCGTCAGTGTTCCAGAGTCCCGGTTTTTTTTTTTTTCTTCGGTATGACGGTGTTCATCGTACAGTGCGGTTATGATTTAAATCATTGAGCGGCAGCCTATTAATTATATTATAACCGCACTAGAAATCGAAGTGTCAAAATCACCATCATACCGAAGGAAGGAAGAAAAAAAAAATAAAGAAAAAAATAAAACCAGGGAGTCTGGAACACTGACGCTAACCATTACCTTGATGTGTTTCGACTTATGAGCACCTTACAAGTAACATGTGTCGATGTGTGTCACCGATCGCATAACGTGAGTACAACACGTTACTCATAGGTTAGAAATAAGTTTCGGGTACGCTAAACATTACCTCGACGCGTTTCGACTTATGAGTAACTTACAAGTAACATGTGTCGACGTGTGTCAATGATTGCGTGATGTGCCTACAACTTATGGCCAGCGTTATGCGGAACGTGTGAGTCATACGCTGGCACAGGTCTTAAAATTTCAAGCATGGAAAAATTGAGGACAACCGAAAAGTACGTTTAAAGCCAGCGTACAACGACGTATGGCAGTCTTTTTCAGCGTGCTCTCAATGTTATCAAAACTTACCCATAACGTATTCGACGTGTACCAGCGTTTTAGACAAATTTTCCAAAAATCGGCATAAGCTGGCTAAAACGTCAAGGTGTGACTGGGCCTTAAGCCAATAAAAGAAATAACAGGGAACGAGCTGGGATATTCAACAAGAGGGGAATTTATTCTACAATAATGGGCAAAAACCGGGAAGGGAGACAAAGAGCAGATTACAACCGAATTTCTTCCAATGTACAACAACGCAAGCACTTAACGATTCTACTTAACAGACAGGCACGCGCGCGCACGCACACGCACACGCACACGCACGTACAAAAGAAATGGGCTGGCCGTTCTTTATTGATGCCCCCCAGCACGGAGGGAAGGTGAGCCAGAGGTAAGAAGCTCGCTTGGACCTTCCCGCCTCATGCGGCCCTTGACGATCCGGCTCGGCGTGACTCGAACCGCAACTCGATGCCGCTGCAGGCACCATGGGGAGGGCAGCGTCGGCTCCAGCATGCTCCTCTGGCAAGTGACGAGACAGCGAGCACCAGCAGACAAGACAGGCAAGCGATTCTCGTCCTGACAGACACGCAGGCAGGCGATCCTCCGCGGGACAAGCTCAAGGGAAAAAAAGGACCTCTTCGCACACACCTACGCTTCTCTTAAGCCCCCCCCCCCCCTCGACGCAACTCTCCTCCGGATTGGCCGGTTCGTCTCAGGCGATCTGCTCGCCATTCGTGATTCGTCCGGAGGAGGGGGGGGCGTGGCGAGCATCCTCATGGCCCGTACCCCGAGAGGCATTCCTCCTTATTCGGGCGACGTGCCTCCGCATTGGCTGGAACGCGGCGTACGTCGCTCGCGCTTTGCTCATTGGCTGAAGGCAACACGTCTTGCTCGACCCTGGAGCGGAACCAATGCGTCGGTTGCCAATGGAACTCTGCCCACAGGCGCTCGGCACGTATGCGCGTCAGAAAGGCCGATGGTGGAAGGAAGCCAGGGAGGGTGCCGTTGTTGTTGTTGTTGTTGGGGAATATAAGAAACTAACTACAAAATAACTCCGCAGCATTCACATGAAATTCCCTTTAGACACAGGGGATGGATTCTAACTATACACATTTACATTTACTTAACGAAATAACTGATCTCCGGGGACCTGAATGTTGAGTGCTCATGGCTGCCAGATTCGTAACAATATGACGAAACTTGAAAAAAATATATATATATATATATATATATATATATATTTATACATCAACAAATATCTCCAAAATAAATAATGCTTCACTAAAGGAAATGTTACAAATCTCCAGTACACTCCAGAAAATGTACAAGAGGAAATAATTACACCGAACAGGAAGACACCACAAAGTCCACAGGTCAAGCTGACTGAATCACCGGATGAAAAACTGATCTGCATAAACAAACGATCAATAGTTACCCTTGTAAGAAGTACGAGGCTTCCCGATAATGCATTGCTTGGTCAGGGTTACGAGAAACACCAATCACGAGTCACCAAACAGCACGTCACATCGCATCACACGGAGGCCACGTAAACAAGGCAAGGGGCGCCTCGATGGAGAAACCTAGGCCTTGCCGTAAAACTCTCTTCACGACGTTTTTCAACAATCGCAAGGTGTGCGTCTCTCGTGCGACGTTTATCTTTCTAATAATATTACTACGTGTAACCTCAAGGTTACACACGTACAATAAACAATCTCCACGTGTTTATTCGGGTTATAAAAATAGATTTCATTCACTAGCGAACTGGCGAACAGCGATTCGAATATACCGCACAATACACCGCACGGAAACTTTGTATTAATTTATCGACGTCAGGTGCGTTCATCGTGGGGCACGGATACGTTTTTCTGCTTGAAGGGTTGCATCTGTCAACGTAAGCTAAATGGACCGAGACAGATTACAAGTCCTTCGCAGATATTTTTTGCAACCGCGGGATGAGGTATTTAGGCAGGTGAGCGTGCCGATGGGTAAAGAGGTCTGGCCGAATCCACAACTATTATAGCGAACGTAGTTCTGAGCTTCATACTCAACGCGTGCACATGAGAGAATAGGAAACAACAACACAATACCCGAGCAATTTGGAATCCGTGTCGTCGGCTATGACCCTTTTGCTTCCTGTTTTTTTTTGTTTCCGGTTTTTGTCTTGGGGAATGATGCATGCCGGGAGATAAAGGCATCGTCAGAGACATGAAAGACCCAAATATCAGACATGGTGTATATTTCCTCCACTGATTTTAATAAAGATAACTCCCGCATCATCAAAAAATAATTTTTAATCGTGATTTACATTATTTGATCGCTGATCCCAAATCCAGGCCGAAGTAACCAGAAATTGTAGCATCGTCTGCTATGCACCTGACAGACCTCAGACCTGTCAGAATCATCAACTGTGTGGCGCTAGTACCACGGTATAGTTCGCAAGTATACAGTTGTGAACAAGTTATAGGTAAAGTCAGAAGCAAATGTAAGAAGAATTCTACGTTCGCTTTTCGGCTTTGCCTATTCCATATTAATAATAATTAATAATAATATGGAATAGGCAAAGCCTAGAAGCGAATGTAGAATTCGTCTTACATTTGCTTCTGACTTTACCTATAACTTGTTCACAACTGTATACTTGCCAACTACACCGTGGTACGTGTAAGCGCCGCACAGCTGATGATTTTGACGCAATTTCCAGTTACTTCGGCCTGGATTCGGGATCAGTGATCAAATAATGTAAATCACCATTAAAAATTATTTTTTGACGATGCAGGAGATATTTTTATTAAAATCAGTGGAGGAAATATACACCATGTCTGAAATTTGGGTCTTTCATCTCTCCGACGATGCCTTTATCTCCCAGGACGCATCATTCCCCATGACAAAAACCGGAAGCAAAAGGGTCATAGCCAACGACACGGATTCCAAATTGCCAGGGTATTGTGTAGTTGTTTCCTATTCTCTCATGTGTACACGTTGAGTATGAAGCTCACTATGTTCGCTATTAAATAATGGAGGTATTTAGGTAAACAAGCTCAAATGAGCTAAGATCCTCATCGATCTTAATGATGACGTCATAAAAACGAATATGACGTCATTGTGATGTATCAGGTTTGCGATAAATTATCTGTGCTAATGCCCGGCTTGATTCCCGCAAACAAAATTCAAACAGCTTGCCGAGTTTCAGAGATAATGGTGTAGGCGATATCCATTAGCGGCGATATTATGATGTCAACTTTTTTCTAGGAAGAATTGCCAAAATCAGAGACCGTTACTGCCTGCGCGTGGGCTTTCTGCATATACATGGCAAGTTTCATGAAGATCCGATGAAAACTCTGGGTTGTGAAACAAAAAATGTCAAAAAATAGGAATGACGTCATAAAAATTGATATGACGTCATAGTGATGTATCATATGTGCGGTAATTCATCTCTGCTAATGCCCTGTTCGATTCCCCCAAACAGAATTCAAAAAGCTTGCCAAGTTTCGGAGATAATTTTTAGGCGATTTCCATTGGCGGAGATATTTTGACGTCATAACTTTTTTTCTCGGAGGAATTTTTAAAATCGGAGGTCGTTACTGTCTGCGCAGGGTATTTTTACATATATATGCCAAGTTTCAGGAAGTTTCGATGAAAACTGTAGGCTGTGAAACAAAAAAGTCCACAAGAAGAAGATGAAGAACAACAACGTGAGTAAGACTTAGAGATCCTCCAGTGAGGATCTAAAAAATTTTTTTGTGGATCCGCCGTTTGGAGAGGTTCAGGGCTGAAAGGATCGAAACGTCAAGGAAAAACGGTGCCTGGCTGCTGATCCAGGCAGTTGGGGAAATCAGTTAGTTGCTCATAAGTTAAGGTCATAACTTCAAATAAAATAACTTTTGTAAGTATCTGTGTGTGTGTGTGTGTGTGTGTGTGTGTGTGTGTGTGTGTGTGTGTGTGTGTGTGTGTGTGTGTGTGTGTGTGTGTGTGTGTGTGTGTGTTATATCTGGCTAACTGCTTTGGACTACGGTGCAGTAATTGGTCTTTATTTCGATCTGATTTGTTGGACGATGTGGAGGTGACTACTCTCACCTGGCACTCGAGTGCACGTCCAGGGTCTTGGTTATAGCCAGGGGTGCTCCGCGATGCACCGCCACACGGTGGGCTCGGTTATACAGGATGCTCCGTGATGCACCACCTACGGTCGGCTTTGTTATACGGGGTGCTCCGTGATGCACCACCCCACGGTCGGCTTGGTTATATGGGGGGGGGGGGGGTCTCTGGACGGCAAGGAGCACGAACCACTTGCTCAGGGCGACGGAGCACAAACCACTCGCTCCAGGCGACGGATCATGAACCACTCGCTCGGGGCAACGGAGCACGAACCACTCGCTCTCAACGATGTGGTAGGCAAAAGCGTCTGTCGTGAGTGAACGATTCGAACAGAAGGACATCGTGTGTTTCTGCTATCGACTGCAAGGCAAGTGGCTTAAGCACTCATGCAAGCACTCCAATTAAATGGTTGCTGATGAACGGTTGGCCAGACTGTCGCTGCATATTATATCGGATCCCTTTAACTTTACAGCCAGTCTTCACCATGCACGCAGCCGTTAATGAAATAAAATGAATTTGTTCAAGTAATAACTTTATCCACAAAAGAGTTGCTATTTAACGTTGAACAACCCTGGAGACATCGCAAAGTTCAATCGCCCATGAAATAAACATTGCAGATAATCAGCTACATTGCCTGCTCGTCTGTGCACGCATCAGGTGGTACATCGGTTGGCAGTCCACGCAAATATTATAACTTTATTTTAAAACATCCGTTTTTCACCAGATTTGCTTTGATCCCTTGTCAAGAACCTCGGAAAACGAAAATCTAGACACAAATCTGGCAGACTCTGTGGATAAGCAGTTTTCCTCTGGGGGACAGGGCATGATGCCGAGCAGGAAATACATTAAATCATATATCTCAATGAAGCTGGTTAATTTTGCCACATTCCTAAATCATTTGTTCACTCAATATAATTCTCCAAACAGAAGAAAAAGATAAGTTTAATGGTTTGGAAATTTCATATTTTCTTGTGTATATATGGAGAAGGAAGGATCATAGCCTTGCTTGATTAAAGCCTGTTCCAAGTCAAGGCTTGGTTGAGCAGGCCAAAACACATGGCGGATTCAGACCCCAGCGAGGTGACCTCGGATACGCCTTCGGACGCCATCGAGAGCAGTGACCAAGGATGCACCGGATAAAGGATATAATTAAATAAGGCCATTAATTATCTTTAAAAGGGGTGTTTTAATTAACCCAATCACACAATTGTTAGTCATGCACTTCCTTTGAGTTTTCTTAGTATGGATGTAAAGTTTTAGGCTGCTCGGTTTCATGGTTTTGGAGTTATGGAGAAGACACACTAACACACACACACACACACACACACACACACACACACACACACACACACACACACACACACACACTAACACACACACACACACACACACACACACACACACACACACACACACACACACACTCCCAACCACATGGATCATCATCCATCCATCCATTGGGACCATACTCTGCACCGAGCATTGGTGCTACCCAAGCAGTCTCCTGAGCTTTTGGGCACAATCCTGGACAGATCACCACTCCGACGCAGGATACCAGCAAGCTGGCACGCATTTTACCAACCTTGGACAGATGACAGGCAGAATCAACTCCTCCTGGTATTAATTCAACAGCAAAGTGGGATTTGAACTCAGGACCCATAGGATCCCAAGCCCATCACCCTCACCATTAATCAAACACCAGGCACGTATGGATCATCAGCTGGGCGCCGTTCTTCATTCAGCCCATAACCTCTCCAAATGGAGAATCCACAACTTTGGTCATGGATCCACATCGGTAGATTACCTACATCAGTAGATCCACAACCTCTGTTGCGTTCAGGTAGTCTGTCAATTAAAAAAAAAATCAAATAAATACATAAGACAAGACAGGAGGCAACGATGGTTCGCGGGCATTATTGAACAATGCCACGATCGGTACAATTGAGTTGCCGTTGGTTGCACATGTTTCTAGATCGAAGAACTTCACTGTGACACCACACAATTTTGACACGCTTTCAATCTCACACGCCACTTCGCGCGTTTTCTTCAATAAGGCTGTTTTGGACTCCTGATTTTTTGAACTTATTTGTTTTTTGAACCTGATTCTGGGTTCCTGGAACCTAGAACCTGAAATTTCAGAACAGCCTGAATTGGCGTCACTTTTCTGAAACGATGGTATACTATTACTTGGTGGTGTTTCCGAGAAATGCTTCCAACGTCACGGGTAAGGTCCCAAGTATCGTAGCAATGGAAGCCACAAAAGTGAAAGTTCGTTAAACGCCTAAACGCTGAAATTGATTCCAGTGTTTAGTAAAGCCTGAAAAGCCTGAAATTAGGAATTTCCACCAAAGTGGAAGTTCATTGAAAGTTAGATCCAACTTGTGGAAGCTTTAAATTGCCACAAAATTGGTAGTTATAGAAACACATAAACACAAAAGTTGGATTCCAGTCTTGAATAAAAAAATGAAATTTCCATCAAAGAGGAAGCCCTACCTTAAAAACCGATCTCTTCCGTCAAAATTGACCAAATCAAATCAGATTTTTTTTATCCGTTGTACATATGGACATTACGCACAACTCCTAGGAAATGAAATTGCGAGAAAAAAAATAATAAAAAGTTAAAGTGGGCGTGGCTATGCCCAAAAGGGGCGTGGGATGCCCCTCATACAAAAAGACAACTTGACCATGATATCTAGCTTGTGTCCAAGTTTCATCATGATCGCATCAAACGTCACAGAGCTATGCTCTGGAGAGAGTCACAAACAGACAGACAGACACACAGACACAACGAAAATAGTGGTCACTGCTGGTGCCCGCGAACCAAAATAAATAAATATCGAAGAAACAGTACAGTGGATTTTCCACCAAAAGATAATGACAAATCAGAGGGAGAAGCCTCACCAAAAAAAAATCACTCATGGAGCGACACTTGGCAAAATGGAAAGGCAATTGGTTGAGCCCATACCTCCGCCAGGATGAACAATTTACATTTTCTGTGCCACTGATAGGTTGGATCTGAATTGGGACCTGAACCAAAATCGAATCGGCTTGTTCTTGTCACCGAACCAACTCTTCCACCTTGTTTTGTCATAACTCGTACACAACTTTTAGAGATAACAGGCTGTACATAGTTTTGGCCCCATCTCTCAGTGGTCAATAATCACTGAAAAAAAATTCTCCCATCCGGATCTGGAATCGAATCTTCACCAAAATTGAATCCAGTAGTTATTTTCACACACCCAACCGGTCCACAAAGTTTCTGCAGAATCTACCCATAACCTCTTGAGATATTGTGCGACAAATCGTTTTTGGCCACATCTCACAATGGTGAAGAATCACTTGATAAATTCTTGAATCCGGATCCGGATTCGGATCTTCACCAAAGTTAAGCTTTCTGTCCTTGGCCGCTCACCTACACACACAAAAAAACTTCAGAACGATTGCTTGAAAACTGTGGCCAAAAATCGTGTGACAGACAGACAGACAGACAGACAGACCAACATACTTGGCAAAAAAAATTTCGCCAAATAAAAATCATACACACACACACACACACACACACACACACACACACACACACACACACACACACACACACACACACACACACACACACACACACACACACACACACACACACACACACACACACACACACACACACACTAGTAGAGATAGCGACATAAAGGTAACTGAATTATATTTCAGGGAAATTTGAATTACTATGTACTGAGTGTATATAATATGTCACACTTCTGACTTCCCACAAATGTTTCATGGGTAATATAACATTACAAAAATAAAAATACCAAGCTGATGATGATGATGATGCAGTGAACCTGTGATGATCATGATGATCATGATGATGATGCAGTGAACTTGTGATGATCATGATGATGATGATGATGATGCTGTGAACCTGTGAAGATGATGATGATGCTGTAAATGGTGAAGATCATGCTGATGATGCTGTGAACCTGTGATGATCATGATGATGATGATGATGATGCAGTGAACTTGTGACGATGATGATGATGATGCTGTAAATGGTGAAGATGATGCTGATGATGCTGTGAACCTGTGATAATCATGATGATCATGATGATGATGCAGTGAACTTGTGATGATCATGATGATGATGATGATGTGAACCTGTGATGATGATGATGATGATGATGATGCAGTGAACTTGTGATGATGATGATAATGATGTAAATGGTGAAGATCATGCTGATGATGCAGTGAACCTGTGATGATCATGATGATGATGATGAAGCTGTGAACCTGTGATGATCATGATGATGATGATGAAGATGCAGTGAACTTGTGATGATGATGATGATGATGCTGTGAACCTCTGATGATCAAGATGATGATTATGATGATGTGAACCTGTGATGATCATGATGATGATGAAGTGAACTTGTGATGATGATGATGATGATGATGGTGATGATGATGAAGCTGTGAAGCTGTGATGATGATGATGATGATGATGATGATGCAGTGAACTTGTGATGATCATGATGATGATGCTGCGAACCTGTGATGATCATGATGATTCTGTGAACCTGTGATGATGATGTGAACCTGTGATGATCACGATGATGTGAACCTGTGATGATGATGATGTGAACCTGTGATGATCCTGATGAACCTGTGATGATGATGATGATGATGATGATGATGATGATGATGATGATGTGAACCTGTGATGATGATGATGAACCTGTGATGATGTGAACCGGTGATGATCACGATGATGTGAACCTGTGATGATGATGATGATTCTGTGAACCTGTGATGATCACGATGATGTGAACCTGTGATGATCCTGATGAACCTGTGATGATGATGATGATGTGAACCTGTGATGATGATGATGATGTGAACCTGTGATGATGATGATGATGATGATTCTACGAACCTGCGATGATCACGATGATGTGAACCTGTGATGATGATGATTCTGTGAACCTGTGATGATGATGATGTGAACCTGTGATGATGATGATGAACCTGTGATGATCATGATGATGTGAACCTGTGATGATGATGATGTGAACCTGTGATGATGATGATGATGATGATGATTCTACGAACCTGTGATGATCACGATGATGTGAACCTGTGATGATGATGATGATGTGAACCTGTGATGATCCTGATGAACCTGTGATGATAATGATGATGTGAACCTGTGATGATGATGATGAACCTGTGATGATCACGATGATGTGAACCTGTGATGATGATGATGTGAACCTGTGATGATGATGATTCTACAAACCTGTGATGATCACGATGATGATGATTCTGTGAACCTGTGATGATCACGATGATGTGAACCTGTGATGATGATGATGTGAACCTGTGATGATGATGATTCTACAAACCTGTGATGATCACGATGATGATGATTCTGTGAACCTGTGATGATTACGTTGATGTGAACCTGTGATGATGATGATGATGTGAACCTGTGATGATCCTGATGAACCTGTGATGATAATAATGATGTGAACCTGTGATGATGATGATGATGATGATGATGATGATGATGATGATGAACCTGTGATGATGTGAACCTGTGATGATCACGATGATGATGATGATGAACCTGTGATGATCACGATGATGTGAACCTGTGATGATGATGATGATTCTGTGAACCTGTGATGATCACGATGATGTGAACCTGTGATGATGATGATGATTCTGTGAACCTATGATGATCACGATGATGTGAACCTGTGATGATGATGATGATTCTGTGAACCTGTGATGATCACGATGATGTGAACCTGTGATGATGATGATGTGAACCTGTGATGATCCTGATGAACCTGTGATGATAATGATGATGTGAACCTGTGATGATGATGATGAACCTGTGATGATGTGAACCTGTGATGATCACGATGATGATGATGAACCTGTGATGACACGATAATGTGAACCTGTGATGATGATGATGATGATGATGATGATGATTCTGTGAACCTGTGATGATGATGATGATGATGATGATGATGATGATGATGATGCTGCGAACCTGTGATGATCATGATGATGCTGTGAACCTGTGATGATCATGATGATTCTGTGAACCTGTGATGATGATGATGATGATGATGATGATGCTGCGAACCTGTGATGATCATGATGATTCTGTGAACCTGTGATGATGATGATGATGATGATGATGATGATGTGAACCTGTGATGATCACGATGATGTGAACCTGTGATGATGATGATGTGAACCTGTGATGATCCTGATGAACCTGTGATGATGATGATGATGATGATGTGAACCTGTGATGATGATGATGAACCTGTGATGATGTGAACCTGTGATGATCATGATGATTATGTGAACCTGTGATGATGATGATGTGAACCTGTGATGATCACGATGATGTGAACCTGTGATGATCCTGATGAACCTGTGATGATCACGATGATGATGATGATGAACCTGAAATGATGATGATGATTCTGTGAACCTGTGATGATCCTGATGAAGATGATGAACCTTATTGTTTAAGGTTAAGATAAATATAATTGCCTTTTTGTACAGTACTGAATCATTCAGTGATGCTTGTTCAAACCACCGACGACGTTTGAATGTATAATCAAGAGGGAGAAAAGAAAACCGCGACCGCGAGACCGCGGTCTTCAAGACCGCGAGATATGTTGTCGGGAAAAAAAAATGCGAAAAAGTTCACAGGCCTGAAGTGCAACGGAACGCGCAGGGGGCGGGGCGTGACTGTGATTGACGTACGAGAACCGGAGCACGTGATTTGAACGGCGCACGCGATTGGTGGATGTTGTTCTCGGTCCAAGAGAACCGACGAGGGAGGAAGTCTTCGGCGGTTCGCGGCGCTTTGGCGCCAATAAAGCGCAATCCGGAATCATCGGACGGTTGTTCGGGCCCGCGGCTCATCGCTTCGTCCCCAGGATCGCGCTCGGCAATCACGGCTACCCGAGGAGTCACCGTATTATGGACAATTTTGACCAGAATGACTACGAACGCTTACCGCCGAGCGCGTCTGTCACGACGCACATGATCGCGGGCGCGATGGCGGGCATCATGGAGCACTGTGTCATGTACCCGGTGGATTGCGTGAAGGTCGGTGTCCCGTTTACACACGACGCTCCGACAAGGAGAACGTCCCTCCTCCTCGTCCCCCTTGAAGTATTTATTTATGACTATGAGCGACGGACGGACGGGGTGCACCATGGAGGGGATACCACACTGTAACCATGTCTGTGCTGTGACGAAACGGGCCCCGGTTCACTGTTTTCCCTCCAACACGGGATTCAATGTGGACGCGGCGACACCGGGATTATTTGATCCGTTTGGTATGTTCAGCTCGACGTGTTCTGGTGTTTTCTTTCTCAAATTACACCGATGCAGATCTTGTCTCATCACCGGAAGGGATCGGAACTGTACGCAACGGCACAGCTGTCCTCTCCTGTCCTGCCGTCGCTGCTGTCTGTGCTGTGCTGTGCTGTGCTGTACTGTCCTGTTCTGTACTGTCCTGTCCTGTCCTGTCCCGTCCCGCAGCTGTTTGTGCTGTCCTGTCCCGTCCCGCAGCTGTTTGTGCTGTCCTGTCCCGTCCCGCCGCTGTCTCTGCTGTCCTGTCCCGTCCCGCCGCTGTCTCTGCTGTCCTGTCCCGTCCCGCCGCTGTCTGTGCTGTCCTGTCCTGTCCCGCTGTCTGTGCTGTCCTGTCCTGTCCCGCTGTGCTGTGCTGTCCTGTCCCACCGCTGTCTGTGCTGTCCCACCGCTGTCTGTGCTGTCCCACCGCTGTCTGTGCTGTCCCACCGCTGTCTGTGCTGTCCTGTCCCACCGCTGTCTGTTCTGTCCTGTCCCACCGCTGTCTGTGCTGTCCTGTCCCACCGCTGTCTGTTCTGTCCTGTCCCACCGCTGTCTGTTCTGTCCTGTCCCACCGCTGTCTGTGCTGTCCTGTCCCACCGCTGTCTGTGCTGTCCTGTCCCACCGCTGTCTGTGCTGTCCTGTCCCACCGCTGTCTGTGCTGTCCTGTCCCACCGCTGTCTGTGCTGTCCTGTCCCACCGCTGTCTGTGCTGTCCTGTCCCACCGCTGTCTGTGCTGTCCTGTCCCACCGCTGTCTGTGCTGTCCTGTCCCACCGCTGTCTGTGCTGTCCTGTCCCACCGCTGTCTGTGCTGTCCTGTCCCACCGCTGTCTGTGCTGTCCTGTCCCACCGCTGTCTGTGCTGTCCTGTCCCACCGCTGTCTGTGCTGTCCTGTCCCACCGCTGTCTGTGCTGTCCTGTCCCACCGCTGTCTGTGCTGTCCTGTCCCACCGCTGTCTGTGCTGTCCTGTCCCACCGCTGTCTGTGCTGTCCTGTCCCACCGCTGTCTGTGCTGTCCTGTCCCACCGCTGTCTGTGCTGTCCTGTCCCACCGCTGTCTGTGCTGTCCTGTCCCACCGCTGTCTGTGCTGTCCTGTCCCACCGCTGTCTGTTCTGTCCTGCACTGTCCCGCCGCTGTCTGTGCTGTCCTGTCCTGTCCTGCTCTCGCTGCTGTCTGTCTGTCCTGTCCTGTCCTGTCCCACCGTCGCTACTGTCCTTTCCTGTTCTGTGTTGTATGCTGTGCTGTCCTGTCCCGCCGCTGTCTGTGCTGTCCTGTCCTGTCCTGCTCTCGCTGCTGTCTGTCCTGTCCTGTCCTGTCCTGTCCCACCGTCGCTACTGTCCTTTCCTGTTCTGTGTTGTATGCTGTGCTCTCCTGTCCCGCCGCTGTGTATGCTGTGCTGTCCTGTCCCGCCGCTGTCTGTGCTGTGCTGTCCTGTCCCGCCGCTGTCTTTGCTGTCCTGTCCCGCCGCTGTCTGTGCTGTGCTGTCCTGTCCCACCGCTGTCTGTGCTGTCCTATCCTGCCAACGCTGCTGTCTGTCCTGTCTGTCCTGTCCTGTTCTGTCCCGCTGTCACTACTGTCCTTTCCTGTTTTGCTGTCTGTACTGTGTTGTGCTGTCCTGTCCCACCATCGCTGCTGTCCTGTCCTTTCCTGTCCCTTCCTGTCCTGCCATCGCTACTGTGCTTTGCTGTGCTGTGCTGTGTTGTGTTGTGCTGTCTTGTCCTGCCATCACTGCTGTGCTGTGCTTTCCTATCCTGTCCCGCCGACGCTACTGTCTGTGCTGTGCTATCCTGTCCTGTGATGTCCTTTTTCCTATCCCGCCATTGCTGCTGTCTGTCCCGTCCCGCTGCTGTCTGTGCTGTGCTGTCCTATCCTGCTGTCGTTTCCTGTCCCGCTGCTGTGCTGTGCTGTGCTTTCCTGTCCTGTCCGCCATCGCTGCTGTCTGTGCTGCACTATCCTCTCCTGTGATGTCCCTTTTCCTGTCCTGCCGTCGCTGCTGTCTGTCTGTCCTGTCCTGTCCCACCACTGTCTGTGCTGTCCTGCATGTCCTGCCGTCGCTGCTGTCTGTCCTGTCCTGTTCTGTCCCGCTGCTGTCTGTGCTGTGCTGTGTTGTCCTGTCCCGCCGTCGCTGCTGTCGTTTCCTGTCCCACCCTCGCTGCTGTCCTTTCTGTCCCACCGTCGCTACTGTCTGTGCTATCCTGCCTGTCCTGCTGTCTGTACTGTCCTGCCTGTCCTGCCGTCGCTGCTGTCTGCACTGTCCTGTTCTATCCTGTCCCACCGACGCTGCTACGTGGCGCTGTCTCGCTGACGCTGCTACCGATGCTACACTGTCCCGCCGCCTTCGTTGCTGTGCTGCGCTGTCCCGCCGTCGTCGCCGCGCTGTCCTACACTGCGCTGTCCCGCCGTCGTCGCCGCGCTGTCCTACACTGCGCTGTCCCGCCGTCGTCGCCGCGCTGTCCTACACTGCGCTGTCCCGCCGTCGTCGCCGCGCTGTCCTACACTGCGCTGTCCCGCCGTCGTCGCCGCGCTGTCCTACACTGCGCTGTCCCGCCGTCGTCGCCGCGCTGTCCTACACTGCGCTGTCCCGCCGTCGTCGCCGCGCTGTCCTACACTGCGCTGTCCCGCCGTCGTCGCCGCGCTGTCCTACACTGCGCTGTCCCGCCGTCGTCGCCGCGCTGTCCTACACTGCGCTGTCCCGCCGTCGTCGCCGCGCTGTCCTACACTGCGCTGTCCCGCCGTCGTCGCCGCGCTGTCCTACACTGCGCTGTCCCGCCGTCGTCGCCGCGCTGTCCTACACTGCGCTGTCCCGCCGTCGTCGCCGCGCTGTCCTACACTGCGCTGTCCCGCCGTCGTCGCCGCGCTGTCCTACACTGCGCTGTCCCGCCGTCCTCGCCGCGCTGTCCTACACTGCGCTGTCCCGCCGTCGTCGCCGCGCTGTCCTACACTGCGCTGTCCCGCCGTCGTCGCCGCGCTGTCCTACACTGCGCTGTCCCGCCGTCGTCGCCGCGCTGTCCTACACTGCGCTGTCCCGCCGTCGTCGCCGCGCTGTCCCTACACTGCGCTGTCCCGCCGTCGTCGCCGCGCTGTCCACACTGCGCTGTCCCGCCGTCGTCGCCGCGCTGTCCCACACTGCGCTGTCCCGCCGTCGTCGCCGCGCTGTCCTACACTGCGCTGTCCCGCCGTCGTCGCCGCGCTGTCCTACACTGCGCTGTCCCGCCGTCGTCGCCGCGCTGTCCTACACTGCGCTGTCCCGCCGTCGTCGCCGCGCTGTCCTACACTGCGCTGTCCCGCCGTCGTCGCCGCGCTGTCCTACACTGCGCTGTCCGGCCGTCGTCGCCGCGCTGTCCTACACTGCGCTGTCCCGCCGTCGTCGCCGCGCTGTCCTACACTGCGCTGTCCCGCCGTCGTCGCCGCGCTGTCCTACACTGCGCTGTCCCGCCTTCGTCGCCGCGCTGTCCTACACTGCGCTGTCCCGCCGTCGTCGCCGCGCTGTCCTACACTGCGCTGTCCCGCCGTCGTCGCCGCGCTGTCCTACACTGCGCTGTCCCGCCGTCGTCGCCGCGCTGTCCTACACTGCGCTGTCCCGCCGTCGTCGCCGCGCTGTCCTACACTGCGCTGTCCCGCCGTCGTCGCCGCGCTGTCCTACACTGCGCTGTCCCGCCGTCGTCGCCGCGCTGTCCTACACTGCGCTGTCCCGCCGTCGTCGCCGCGCTGTCCTACACTGCGCTGTCCCGCCGTCGTCGCCGCGCTGTCCTACACTGCGCTGTCCCGCCGTCGTCGCCGCGCTGTCCTACACTGCGCTGTCCCGCCGTCGTCGCCGCGCTGTCCAACACTGCGCTGTCCCGCCGTCGTCGCCGCGCTGTCCTACACTGCGCTGTCCCGCCGTCGTCGCCGCGCTGTCCTACACTGCGCTGTCCCGCCGTCGTCGCCGCGCTGTCCTACACTGCGCTGTCCCGCCGTCGTCGCCGCGCTGTCCTACACTGCGCTGTCCCGCCGTCGTCGCCGCGCTGTCCTACACTGCGCTGTCCCGCCGTCGTCGCCGCGCTGTCCTACACTGCGCTGTCCCGCCGTCCTCGCCGCGCTGTCCTACACTGCGCTGTCCCGCCGTCCTCGCCGCGCTGTCCCGCCGTCATCGTCGTCGCTGCGCCGCGCTGTCCCGCCGTCATCGTCGTCGCTGCGCCGCGCTGTCCCGCCGTCATCGTCGTCGCTGCGCCGCGCTGTCCCGCCGTCATCGTCGTCGCTGCGCCGCGCTGTCCCGCCGTCATCGTCATCGCTGCGCCGCGCTGTCCCGCCGTCGCTGCGCTGCGCTGTCCCGCCGACGCTGCTACCTATGCTACACTGCGCTGTCCCGCCGTCGTCGCTTCGCTGCGCTACACTGCGCTGTCCCGCCGTCGTCGCTGCGCTGCGCGGCACTGCGCTGTCCCGCCGTCGTCGCTGCGCTGCGCGGCACTGCGCTGTCCCGCCGTCGTCGCTGCGCTGCGCGGCACTGCGCTGTCCCGCCGTCGGCGCTGCGCTGTGCTGCGCTGTCCCACCGTCGGCGCTGCGCTGTGCTGCGCTGTCCCGCCGTCGGCGCTGCGCTGTGCTGCGCTGTCCCGCCGTCGGCGCTGCGCTGTGCTGCGCTGTCCCGCCGTCGGCGCTGCGCTGCGCTGCGCTGTCCCGCCGTCGGCGCTGCGCTGCGCTGTCCCGCCGTCGGCGCTGCGCTGCGCTGTCCCGCCGTCGGCGCTGCGCTGCGCTGTCCCGCCGTCGGCGCTGCGCTGCGCTGTCCCGCCGTCATCGTCGTCGCTGCGCTGCGCTGTCCCGCCGTCGTCGCTGCGCTGCGCTGTCCCGCCATCGTCGCTGCGCTGCGCTGTCCCGCCGTCATCGTCGTCGCTGCGCTGCGCTGTCCCGCCGTCATCGTCGTCGCTGCGCTGCGCTGTCCCGCCGTCATCGTCGTCGTCGCTGCGCTGCGCTGTCCCGCCGTCATCGTCGTCGCTGCGCTGCGCTGTCCCGCCGTCATCGTCGTCGCTGCGCTGTCCCGCCGTCATCGTCGTCGCTGCGCTGCGCTGTCCCGCCGTCATCGTCGTCGCTGCGCTGCGCTATCCCGCCGTCGTCGCTGCGCTGCGCTGTCCCGCTGATGCTGCTACCTATGCTACACTGTCCCGCCGCCTTCGTTGCTGTGCTGCGCGGCACTGTGCTTTCCCGCCGTCGTCGCTGCGCTGCACTGTCCCGCCATCATCATCATCGTTGTCGCTGCGCTGTCCCACCGTCATCGTCGCTGCGCTGCGCTGTACCGCCGTCATCGTCGTCGCTGCGCTGCGCTGTCCCGCTGCCGTCGTCGTCGCTGCGCTGCGCTGTCCCGCCGTCGTCACTGCGCTGCGCTGTCCCGCCGTCGTCACTGCGCTGCGCTGTCCCGCCGTCGTCGCTGCGCTGCGCTGTCCCGCCGTCGTCGCTGCGCTGTCCCGCCGTCGTCGCTGCGCTGTCCCGCTGACGCTGCTACGTATGCTGCACTGTCCCACCACCTTTGTTGCTGTGCTGCGCTGTCCCGCCGTCGTCGCTGCGCTGCGCAACACTGCGCTGTCCCGTCGTCGCTGCGCTGCACTGTCCCACCGTCATCGTCGCTGCGCTGCGCTGTCCTGCCGTCGTCGCTGCACTGTCCCACCGTCGTCGCTGCGCTACACTGCGCTGTCCCGCCGTCGTCGCTGCGCTGCGCTGTCCCGCCATCATCGTTGTCGCTGCGCTGCGCTGTCCCGCCATCATCGTCGTCGCTGCGCTGCGCTGTCCCGCCATCATCGTCGTCGCTGCGCTGTCCCGTCGTCATCGTCATCGCTGCACTGCGCTGTCCCGCCGTCATCGTCGTCACTGTGCTGCGCTGTCCCGCCGTCATCGTCGTCACTGTGCTGCGCTGTCCCGCCGTCATCGTCGTCACTGCGCTGCGCTGTCCCGCCGTCATCGTCGTCGCTGCGCTGTCCTGCCGTCATCGTCGTCGCTGCGCTGCGCTGTCCCGCCGTCGTCGTCGCTGCGCTGCGCTGTCCCGCCGTCGTCGTCGCTGCGCTGCGCTGTCCCGCCGTCGTCGTCGTCGCTGCGCTGTCCCGCCGTCGTCGTCGTCGCGCTGTCCCGCCGTCATCGTCGTCGCTGCGCTGTCCCGCCGTCATCGTCGTCGCTGCGCTGTCCCGCCGTCATCGTCGTCGCTGCGCTGTCCCGCCGTCATCGTCGTCGCTGCGCTGTCCCGCCGTCATCGTCGTCGCTGCGCTGTCCCGCCGTCATCGTCGTCGCTGCGCTGTCCCGCCGTCATCGTCGTCGCTGCGCTGTCCCGCCGTCATCGTCGTCGCTGCGCTGTCCCGCCGTCGTCGCTGCGCTGTCCCGTCGTCGTCGCTGCGCTGTCCCGTCGTCGCTGCGCTGTCCCGCCGTCATCGTCGTCGCTGCGCTGTCCCGCCGTCATCGTCGTCGCTGCGCTGTCCCGCCGTCATCGTCGTCGCTGCGCTGTCCCGCCGTCATCGTCGCTGCGCTGTCCCGTCGTCGTCGCTGCGCTGTCCCGTCGTCGCTGCGCTGTCCCGCCGTCGTCGTCGCTGCGCTGCGCTGTCCCGCCATCGTTGTCGTCGCTGCGCTGTCGCCGTCGTAGCTGCGCTGCGCTGTCCCACCGCCGTCGTCGTCGTCGCTGTGCTGCGCTGTCCTGCCGTCTTCGCTGCACTGTCCCACTGTCGTCGCTGAGCTGCACTACACTGCGCTGTCCCGCCGTCGTCGCTGCGCTGCACTGTCCCGTCGTCGCCGCTGCTCTGTACCGTCGCGGCGGTGCTGCTTCTCTGCCCCATCGTGGCTGCGCTGCGCTGTCCCATTCCATCATTGCGGCGTCGCTGCTGCACTGCTGCACTGCTCCGTCCCGGAGTTGCTGCGTTGCGGTGGCGCTTGTGCTGCACTGTCCTGTTCCGTTCCGTCCTGGCGCAGCGGCACGGCTATTGCACTGCCCCGTCCTGGAGTCGCTGCATTGCGGTTGGCACCGGTGCTGCACTGTCGGGTTCCATTCGGCGGCGGTGCGGCTGCTGCGCTGTCCGTCCGGTCGTTGCGGCAGCGTGCCCTACAATCGCCAAAACTGTGGGCGGCGTCATCTGTCCTTTCAGTGCCGGCAGTGTGGTTTCGTCTTTTCGGCGGCTGTGGGGCTGCGTCATCGTTTCGACGGCAGCAGTGGCACGGAGTTGTTTCGGCAGCGTCGTCGTTTGGGGTGGAGGGTAGGTTCACAATGAATGTTTTAACCCCAAAAACACTGATTAAATGTCAAACTTCATTCAAGACGACGACAGACTTTCAGTGTTTGTGATTGGGTGTGTTTGTGTTCGGTGTGACAGAAGGTGGGTGACACATGTCATGATTTCACTTGTCCTCACAATTGCTTAGTGTTTGTTATTGTTACGTGCATTTTTGTTCTTGAAGACTTGATTTGTTCAAAAGCTTTGAAGTGTAATAACAAGGTTACCTGATTGGTTCTGCACTCCACTTGTTTTCCATTATTTCCCACAGAATATGTCTGTACAGATTACTGTGTAATACTTTTGATTTTTCCATGCTTTTCTGTGCTCTCCATCTAAAATTTTAACACTTCTCTGCAGTCCTCTTGCTCGAGTATTTTTTTTGTTGTTGTTGTTTTCTTGATTGTTTGATTAGCTTTCTTTGTAATCAAGTGAGTTGAGCGTTGTTGTTCCTAATCACATCACATTACATCTTTTGACACTTGATTCGTAATGATAGTTGATCACATAATGTTGGGTTTGTTGTTTGAAACATTGAAACAAACGTATTTAAAAATTGCTTTATTTTCAACTCTAACTGTGACCTGTTTATGACTGATTTATTGGTCACCAGTCATAACCACATCATGTTGTCATAGTTGAACTCTGTTACAGGCGTTTGACTGGACATGGTCCTTGCTAACACAACTGTGATGTTTGACGTTGATGATGCACCACCTTCAGAAAGTATTCACACCCCTTGACTGTTTCACATTTTGTTGTGTTACAGCCTGAATTTAAAATGGATTAAATGAAAAAAAAATTGTCACTGATCGCCACAAATACCCCACAATGACAAAGTAAAAACAAGTTTTTAGAATTTTTTACAAATCCTAAAAATGAAAAGCTGAAATGTCTTGTCAATAAGTATTCAACCCCCTGACTAAGTACAGTAGTACCTCTACTTACGAATTTAATTCGTTCTGGGAGTAGTTTCGTAACCTGAAACCTTCGTAAGTAGAGACGCCTTTTGAATGTAAATGCGCTAATCCGTTCCAAGCCCCGCCAAATTCGGACATTTTTTTTTTAATAAATCATAAAAATGCATCAGAACATGAAACAAATACATGTTAAAATTATATTACCGCACAATAAACATAAAACGAGAGGCACATAATGTAAAAAACAAAGAATAAAGGAAATAATAAAAATATTCATTTACCTTTTAACTGCTATTCTCGTTACTTTTTGGCCTCTTTGTTTACTGGTCCTTATCAGCAGTGTTTTTTGCCTCGCGTTTCGTGAAGAATTGATCCAATGACGTCTGCTTTTGCCGGCTTTTAACAATCCGTCGGAAATGCGCGAGGCAGACATCGTCATAGTGCGCGATAGCCCGACTTGTGAACACTTTTTCCAGGTGATTCTTTTCAACAAATTCCGAGACTTCATGGAATTTTCCTAAAATGTCTGATTTGGGCTGATGGAATAATGGCTGCCTCCTCCTCCTCCTCCTCCTCGTCCTCTTTGAACTCCTCCTGCACCGCGGTGTGTTGCATCACCTCCAATTCCTGCAGCTCCTTCGTCGAAAGCTCCTCGCTGTGCTCCTGAATCAGCTCGTTGATGTCCTCGTCATCCACCTCAAGACCCATGCCCTTTCCCAGCGAAATAATTTCGCCATGGCGAAGAACAGAGTGAAGTCCAGTCCTCCTTTTAAACTTCTCGAACCACCCACGCGATGCCTTAAACTCCTGGTGTAGTCCTTGCGCCGAATTTCCCTCGCCTGTATCCTCCTTCACGAGGTCAGTGAAGATGGCGGTTGCCTTTGCGCAAATTATGGCCTCTGTCACTGTCACCAGCGATCTCTTTCTCCTTTATCCACACGAGTAACAACCTCTCCATCTCATCGTTCACTGCCGACCTCCTCTTGGAAATGACAGAGAGGCCTTTG
Source organism: Eptatretus burgeri (assembly GCF_056783735.1). Taxonomy (NCBI): domain Eukaryota; kingdom Metazoa; phylum Chordata; class Myxini; order Myxiniformes; family Myxinidae; genus Eptatretus; species Eptatretus burgeri. The sequence continues at coordinate 13,331,107 of NC_140961.1, read as the reverse complement.
GAAGGAGCCGTAGCTTTTAGGGCTTCCTTTTGTTTGATTATCGTGCCGATCGTAGATATATTATGGCCATATTCTTTTGCGAGATCAATCAAACGCATCCCCTTTTCATACCTTTCTATTATCTCTTGCTTTGTTTGTATGGCCAGAAAAACTCTTCTTCTTCTTCTTCTTTTCTCCTTGTCCACTTTTCTTCATTGCTTTCTTGGGGTCCATTGTGAATAAAAGTTACTGTAATCCACACGCGTACTGTACTGTAACACTGTCCGAGCACTTTGTAGCGGGACCATAGACTGTATACAGTATAACTATATTTACAGAGCGGGACGGGGACACGAAGAACATGCTGGGATACACGCATACGCAAAGGGTTGCCAGGCAGATTTTAGGCAATAGCCAATGGCAGAGCAGCTACAAGTTTGTTTACGTTCGGGAAACTCTGGGAGCAGCGAAAAGCAGCGCGTACTGTACTGTATTTTTGATTTCGTATCCTGAAACGCCTTCGTAACTAGAGGCAATATTTTCCCGTTCAGGCGCTTCGTAACCTGAAACATTCGTATGTAGAGACATTCTTAAGTAGAGGTACCACTGTACTTTGGAGAATTGCCTTTGGTAGTGATTACAGCTTTGAGGCTTCTTGGGTATGTGTGTATCAGCTTTGCGCATCTGGATTTGGGAATTTTCTCCCATTCTTCCTTGCAGATTTGCTCAAATTCTGTCATGTTGGATGGGGAGTGTTGGTGAACAGCAATCTTCAAGTCTTTCCACAGATTCTCAGTGGGATTCAAGTCTGGGCTTTGACTGGACCACTCGCGGACTTTCACGTTCTTGTTCTGAAGCCATTCCAGTGTTGCTTTAGCTGTGTGCTTGGGGTCATTGTCCTGTTGGAATGTAAATATTTGCCACAGTTTTAGGTCTTTTGCACTCTGAAGCAGGTTCTCTTCAAGGATTGGCCTGTGTTTGGGCTCCATTCATTGTTCCCTCTATCCTCACACATCGCCCAGTCCCTCCCCCTGAAAAGCAACCCAATAGCATGATGATGCTACCGCCGCCATGCTTCACTGTGTTAGATGGTGTTAGATGGGTGATGAGCTGTGCTCGGTTTCTACCAAACGTAGTGCTTTGCATTCAGGCCAAAGAGTTCAATTTTCATCTCATCAGACTACAGAATCTTTTGCCTCATGCTCTCAGAGTCTTTCACATCCATTTTTGCAAACTCCAGGCATGCTGTCGTGCACCTTTTTCTCAGGTGTTCCTTCCATCTGGCTGCTCTTCTATAAAGCCTCGATTTGTGAAGTGCCGCAGAGATTATTGGTCACCAGTCATAACCACATCATGTTGTCATAGTTGAACTCTGTTACAGGCGTATGACTGGACATGGTCCTTGCTAACACAACTGTGATGTTTGACGTTGATGATGCACCACCTTCAGAAAGTATTCACACCCCTTGACTGTCCGGCAGGTTCTCTCATCTCAGCCAAGGAACTATAGTTCTGTCAGAGTGGTCATTGGGTTCTTGGTCACCTCCATGACCAAGGTCCTTCTTTCACAGTTCAGTTTAGTCAGACGGCCAGCTCAATGAAGAGTCTGGGTCGTTCCATATTCTTTCCATTTCCTAATGATGGAGCTCACTGTGCTCTTGGGAGCTTTCAACACTCTAGAAATTGTTTTGTACCCTTCCCCAGATCTCTGCCTCCTCACAATTCTATCTCAGAGTTCTACAGACAGTTCCTTGTAGTTCATGGTCGAGTTTCTGCACATGCACTATCAACTGTGGGACCTTGCATATAGAAAGGTGTGTTTCTTTCTAAATAATGTCCAATCAATTTAATTTGCCACAGGTGGACTCCAATCAAGTTGTGGAGATATCTCAAGGATGATCAATGGAAATTGGATCCACATGAGCTCAATTTGGAGCATCATAGGAAAGGGGTTGAATACTTATTGATGCAACACTTTTCAACTTTTTATTGTTGATTAATTTGTAAAAAAATTCTAAAAACACGTTTTCACTTTGTCGTTATGGGGTATTTTTGAAGCCTGGTGTTGGCGCAGTGGTTAGGGCAGCGGCTTGGGATCCAAAAGGTCCTGAGTTCAAGCCCTGTTGGGCCACTGAATTAATACACCAGGGGGTTCACTCAGCCTGTCATCCTTCCGAGGTCGGCGAAATGAGTACCAGTATACTGGGCCGGTGTATGCCCCGGTTAGAAAAGGTGTACCATATCCCTGTGTGTCGTAAGAGGCGACCAGGGTTGGCGTCAGGAAGGGCATCCGGCATAAAACATGTGCCAAATCACTATGCGGATCGTACGGATGATCCGCTGTGGCGACCCTTCACGGGAGCAGCCGAAAGAAGAAGAAGAAGAAGAAGAAGTTATGGGGTATTTTGTGAGGATCAGTGACAAAAAAATTTAAATTTAATCCATTTTAAATTCAGGCTTTAACACAACAAAATGTGACAAAAGTCAAGGAGTGTGAATACTTTCTGAAGGAACTCTAGTTGATCAACTTGCTACTGCTAACATCTTATGGTTACCATTAATTTTTTTTAGGTTTTTGGAGGGGGTGGGGTGGATTATTTGACTTTTCATGTTTGGAATGCCATTTCTACATTTGTATTGGAGTGCAGTAATTTTTTAAAATAATCTGGTGATTCGAGGAATCTTGAAACTACACTTTTATTTATTTATTTGCTGAATCAAGTTTAATCAGAACATGAATGGGTGATAACGAGTACCTCTATCTCCTTGCTGATGACTGCACCAATTACAGTAATGTCCCTCCTGCTTCAAATAGGCAGTATGTGGCCTCTTCCCCCCCACCTTCAGATATTGATATAATCACAAGCTGGTCAAACATTTGGATTGTGTCTTTCAATTCTGAAAAAATCTGAAAACCAGGCCATCAAATCTCTCAAGATTAAGCTGAGCCTCTCGGCAGACAGGTCGGTGGTCGTGTTGTCTTTTACCGCCTACTTTCTGGTCTTGCATCCTCTACCCTTTGTGCTGTACTACCCCCGCCCCCCAAAATGCCCCCTTCTGCGCCAAGTTTCAGAATGTTATACGTAGCTCTGCCCGTAAACCACTTCTGCTGATGCTCCCAAAATCCGGACTTGCTGCTCAACTCCACTCGTTCTTTTCTCTCACCTGTGGAACCAACTTCCTCTGTAATCTCATTATTTCCACCAGTACTTCAAACCAGCTGTTCATCAGCATCTCGGATTCATGTCCATGATCTTTTCCACTCTTAGTAACCCTCCTCAAGAATTAAAAAAACAAAAAATATTTGTTGCTTTTTACCTCTGCCACCGAAGGTGGATGGAGGGTGTTTTCACCCTTGTCTGTCTGTCTGTCTGTTTGTTTGTTTGTTTGTTTGTTTGTTTGTTTGTTTGTGGACAGATTTGGATGAAACTTGGTGGGTAGGTTAGGTATGTAACAAGGAAGAATTGATTCGATTTTGATGAAGATAGGAATCCGGATCCAGATCCAACAAATTTTTTTTTAAGTGATTCTACACCAATGAGTGATAAGGCTCAAAAAAAGCAAAAAATAGCACGACATCTCAAAAAAGTTATGGATGGATTCGGACAAAATTTGGTGGATGAGTTGGTTCGATGACGGGAACAAGCCGATTTAAATTTTAGCTCAAAACCCAATCCCGATCCGGCCTATCAGTGGGATATAAAACTATCAGCCTGGCAGAGGTATGCGCTCTACCGATTGCAATTGTAGTTCATTTCTGTTTCTTCCCCAGTTCTCTCTTCCCCCTTCTGTAATTGCGTGTTTGTGATTGTATCCTTGTTCTCCCCTTGTTCTTATTCTTCCACGTGTCCCTTATTTCTCCCGGTCTCCCTTTTTTGTCCCCCTATCCTGCTGTTGGTGTGTCCCACCCATACCCTCTTTCTCCTGTTCCTTTCGTTCTCTTGTGTCCTGCTCCATTCTTTGGTGTACCTCCGAGCGTTGTGCGCGTCTCTCATTGGTTTTCTTCATATTTGGGTTGCAGAAGGTGGAACCGAGTTGAGTTCTCCCAGGGCTTGAAGTATCCACCTTCGTTTCGGTGAAGGATCTCAATTCATGGACTGATTCGTGAAGTTTTCTTGTTCTCAGGGTTTTGTTTCGTGGGCTCTTTTCAGGATAGTCACTGAGCCTCGGACAGCCTCAAACAGTAATTTGTTTGTGGAAATGCTCCTGGGAATGGTTTGTAGAATCTTTGTAAGGGTTTTTTTTATCATTACCCTCACTGGAGGAGAGGGTATTGCATTTGGGTCTGTTTGCCTGCTTGTCTGTTTGTCCGCACAGAACTTTCATGTTTTACTCCGCAACTGCTTGTCGAATTGAGACAAAATTTTCACCATTGGTGCGACTACTCATGTAGAATGTTTTAATCATAATTATGACATCATAGGTCATGTGGTGTCGCAGCCATGTTGGAAAAACTTTGGACCTCTGTATCTCTGAAACTGCACCAAGGAAAAACTTGGAACTTGGTACATGGCAAGCACTCCTCATGGGGAATGAGTGTGATTTTTTTTTTTTGTTTTTAATGTCATAGGTGCCTTCAGTAAGATGTCATTGTATATGTACACTGCTACATCTGATCAGTATGAAAAATTTTGAGGGTCATCTCGGGATAAAATGGTCCACAGAGAAAAATTGGTTGGGTGATTCGTCAGCCATATTGTTTAAAAATAAAATAAAATTAAATAAAAAATCTTTGAAACGGCTGAACGGATCGAGGCAAAACTTTACACATTTGACCACCTATCCATGAGGAACAAAAGGTTTACACATATGATGTCATAGGTCACATGGTTTGGCAGCCATATTGGATTTACCCGAAAACCGATAAAAAAATCTCCAGAACGGCTCGACAGATCGAGGGGAAACTTCACACGTATGTTCCCCAAGCCATGGGTGTACAAGGGATAATTGATAGGTCACATGGTTTGCCTGCCATATTGGATTTAAGTAAAATATTAAATAATATTTTCTCTGGAACTGCTCAATCAATTGACGTGAAACTTCACAATTTTGATCCAGTCGTGAGTGATGGGGAATACATGTTTTAAATTTCACCTTGATCGGACACACGGTCTGGCAGCCAGAATTGTTTAATTTTTTTGATCTAGATTCTTTTTTATTTTTATTTTTTTTAATAATGCTCACTTGGCTGTTGTGCCTGGATGGGTTTGAGGGTAGAGTATTAGCAATTGAAATGTGAATCCTATCCAGATTCCTTCTGATGACTTCATCTTTGCTTTTTGCTTCTTCGGGTTCCTTCTGATTACTCCAATGCAGGACTGCACACATTTGGCCTTCCATTTAATTTGAATTGAATTTATTTTAATTCCATTCTGAATTTATTTTAATAATGAAAAACGTCATGGGTCAGTTCCAGGTGTCCAATCAAAGCGGATCTTCTTGGTACCCGGTCATCACTGCCAGCAGTTATAAAGTGGCAGTTCTAAATATGTCTTTTATTAATTACGTAACACACCAGTACACAAACTAAACCACACAAAACAAGTCCTGGCGAGGGTCCTCAATCTCTGATTGCTCGTTTTCTTGTTTCATTTTTGTACCCGAATGCTATATCCGGTTGCAATGCTTTGTTTTCTTTGTTCACACTCTATGGGATCATCAGGTCGTACAAGAGTGTTAATTCCTGGTTTTCAACGATCGCTTTTGGTTCATGTTTCCATGGGTTTTCTGGGACTGGGATGTTGCAATTTTTGCAGAAGTGCCAGTGGATTACTCTATACTTTATTCTGCCTTTGTACATACAGCCAGCTGTTCAGACATGTTTTGTTGGGTTTTTTTAACATCCCGGGAGTTGGTGGCTCGTGATTTCTGTTACACCTTGCAAAACCTCCAACTATCCAATTGACTCAGTCCTGCCATCTTTTAAAAGCCATTTGTATGGTGTCCCTTTTTTATTTATATTTATATATATTTTTGTATCCCATGTCGAAGCTCGTGTAAGAGCTAATAAACAGAACGTATAACAAGAAGGGTGGCAGAGGGGAGCACAAAACGGTGGGGAACAGAGTCCATAGGAGATCTGTGGAAGGGAGAGGGATGGGGTGTGGTACATGGGGTAAACAAGATGGACATTACAGTGACTTTCAGGAAGGAGTGGGATTGAAGAGAGTGTGGGAGTTTGTTCCAGAGGTGGGGGAAAAAGAGGAATGAAAGGGTGAAGGTGAGTAGTGATTCGTGATTTTGGCAGTTTCACCAGAAGGGGGTTTTTGGCGGACCTTGCGTGCCCTGCGGAAATATAAGGGGGACATATCAGACAGAGCAGGGGAGGCCGGAGAGGAGACTGGAAGACAGAAAGACCACCGACCTGCCTCCGGTGAGAGAATAACAGACCCAAAGTCTTGGGTATTTTTGGTTTGTTCTCCGTCCCAATTGAGCTGACCTTTTCTTTGCTATTCCAACAAGCTATATTTGTCTATGCCCAATCTGCCCAACTTGTTTGTTGTTTTTTTTTGAAAAAAATGGGATACTGTGTAATCAGTTGTCTGTCTATCTCTATCACGTTATCTCTGAAACGGTTGTGCAGAAATTCACGAAACTTGGCAGTTGTGATCACCACGTGGCAAGAAGGTGCAAGAGCAATTATCATTGTTGGCCCCACCTCCCTGGGGTGCGGTGAAAAGAGGAAATACAAAAATGCAAAAAAATTGCTGCTGTTGCAGTGCCTCTTGTATGTTAGAGCAGTAATGTAATTTTTTTTCAGGGTACCAGCGATAGCTCTCCTATTTTTTGCAGACAGGACACCATGGGATGTTTAACATGTATGAACAAATGCTCGCAGACAGGACATGCAGTTTAGCAAGACAGAACATCCTGGGGTGGGGTTAATGGGGTAGAAAACATGGTTTTGGATGGAGGGGGTGATTGAGATTGTGGAGAAAAGCTCTTGAAGACTTGGAGGAAATAATGAGATTGAAGAGAATGTAAAAGTTTGTTCTGCAGGTGGGAAAAAGGAGAAACAAATGAGTGGAGGTGAGCAGTGATTCTGGATTTTGGGAGTTTCACCAGAAGGGGATTGATGATGGACCACGTTCGTGTTGCAGATCCCCCGGGAGTGGGGGTGGGGGGGACAAGAAATGAAAAGAGCAGAGGGTGCAAGACTAGAAAGGAGGTGGTAGAAGACAGAGACCCTTGACCTGTCTGTGATGGGTAAGTGATAAGCCCATCGACTCGGCTTCATTGTGGGAGGTTCCAATGGTCTTGAAGGCCTTGGTTTCTACGCGTCAAGCTGAGCAAGGTGTGAGGCAGGGGAGCCAGGCCAGAGGGGATATCAATACTCCACCAAGCTGCGGATGAAAGCTTTGTATGTGGATAGGAGTTGTTAAGGTGTGCTAAGGAAGGACTTTGTATGACTGAGGATGCCCAGGTGGTTGCTGGCTTTGGAGGCTAACTTTGAAATTTGGGTTTGCCCAAGAAGGATCATGGCTGATAGTGAGACCCAAGAGTTTGAGTGAATGAACTTCCTCAATAGGGTTGTAAAGAAAGTACTGCCGATAGGAGGCTTTGCCAGACGGTCCTTTTCCGAGGTGGTGAGAGTGTGAGATTTGTCAGTGTTGAAAGACGTATTCCAAGTGTTTGACCAGCTTGTGATTCTATTAAGGTTTGAAGAGGGGGAAGAGGCTATTACTTCCTGAGTCATATGTCCTTTGAGCACCTGGTCTGATCCTGTTATTTAATATTTGTGTCTTGTGTCTTGTGTCTTGTGTCTCCGCTCCCATATACATGATAATAATAACCATTCCTTTTATGACACGAGGTGCGTAGGGCTGCCGAGGCAGTTTCATTTGGTGAAGGAGCACTCGACGGGTTGTCACTCCGACGCAGGACATGCATTATAATAAAGCCTTTAATTACAAGAAGCATCTTGCCGCCTTTTCACCTCCCATGCATGACTCGCTGCTAGTGTCTGCTTGAATGATTCTTGTGCAATTATGAATGTTAAAAGAACACAGTAAATTCGGCTAACATCGTTTCGGCATCCACACAGGTCTCAGACCTCTATCTCAGAGTGGTCTTTGTTGATGGATCCCTCTGACGCGACAAGTGCTGTTAGTTCGTTGGGTATACAAACCCAATTTAATTTCCCCAAGGAACATGATTAAAATGAAAGTTGAGCACATTTAACAAAGCGCGATCGGCCGTTGACCAAACTTAAAACCATTTTGTTTTCAAATTTGAGCTCGCTTGGGAAGAGTGGACAAAATGGCAGACGTCCATGTAATGGCGGAGGACCGGGAAGCAGGTGAGACGGAGGCCGTGGTCAGCAAGTAAGAGCATAGCTTAGGAATCTCCACCACTCCCAAGCGATTTAGCCAGGAGGCAGTGCAACGGACTTCCAGGTCATGATAGAACTTCTGAAGAACAGGAGTACGGATGCGATGATTGAATGAAAATAACGCTAAGATTGACAAAAACAATGGTTTGGAAAAGGTAATGAGTAAAATGATGAAGGGGGGGGGGGGTGGGGGATTAATAATTTTGGAAAATAAACTGGAAACTAAATTTGGAGTACTGTGGTGTACTGTATGAGGTGGGGAAATGGATAGGATTGATTAAATGTTGGAGAGACAAATCAAATTAAGCAAAGATGATGATGGTGAGATCCTTCTTGCATGCCCAGGACTGACAGGTTGTGAAGTGATGACAGCTCTGGTGTACGTGTAGGTGGCTGAACCTCAGTCGGTGAGCCAGGTATTTGAGCCTGTGCAGTGTGTGGGCGAGGCCGGACCTATGCTGGTGAACAAAGTCGGACCACCGGTGAGCAGTGGCGAACCTATGCTGGTGAGCAAGGCTGCGCCCATTAAGTTTAGTCAGCTGGCGTGTTCGAGGGTGACCCTGTGGGTGTCAACTTGGTGCTTGGAGTCAGCAACCCTCCACATCCAGTGTATGTGTTGACTGCTGTGGGGTGTGGGTTAACAGGGGGGGGGAGGCAATGGCCAAGAAAAGTCAGACTGAGCCAGGTATGGCTTTAAAATGGTTTGGTGCTGAGATTGATGTTGAGTCGTGAGCTGTTGGCTTCTCTTGGGGAATTGGAAGAGTGGGAGGCTCGAAGCCAGTGACGGGTGCAGGAAGGGGCAAGACTTGAGAGACGGAGGGTCCTCGCCCGCAGCCACATTTTGACATGAGACCTTTAAAAATTAATTTGGTTTAAAGCAGCTTTGGTTGGACCTTGTCCCTGGCATGCAGAATTCAAACCAGGGGAGGGTGAGGAAGAGTTGATGAGATGGGCTTCAAAGGGAATCCCCCCTCCCCCTCCCTGAGAGATTGGGAAGTGCCAGGCAGCAGGATTTGGACTTGAAGTTTGACTACAGTTGTGGTAAGATACGGACCCCACTGGGGGCTGGTGGTGGTGGTGTGCGTGTCCATCGGGGCACCGCCCGAGCAAATGTCTATGGCAGGTGGGGTCATCGGACACTGGAGGGGCTTGAGACCTCTGGAAGAACTGAGGTGGTCACTCGGGCACCTGTAAGGGTGCATTGAGAGGACCACTAGGGAGAGGTTTTGGGTCAGTGACATCCTAAGGAGGTGACCATCCGGGCATGCTGTCCAGCAGCCTCTCACCGAGGCTCCGGGACAGCCAGCATGTCCCATGTACATTTTAATAAACCCTTTAATTATAAGAAACATCTTCCCACCTTCTTGCTTCCTGTGCACCTTCTTGCCACTGCCAGTTTCGGCTTGGATTTGACGATCCTTGGGGGGATTCAAAATGTTAAAAGAACTCAGTAAATTCGGCTAACATCGTTTCGGCATCCACGGAGCCTCTCAGGCCTCCATCTCAGTGCTGTCTGTTAACAGATCCCTCTGACATGACATTGTTTCCACAAATATCTGATTCAGACCCGTAGCGAGGTAAGCAGTCAGAGATCGATCCTTCGTCTCTTCTAACTCGTTCTTCCCGATTCAGTTGATCTTCTCTTCCAGCTTCCTTTCCCTCCCCCTTCCAGCCGCCACTGCTTATCCCTTGTCATATGTGGCGACTGTCATGTGATTTTGGGGAAATAACGTTGCTTGTGTTGTGTTTTATTTAGCCTCCCATTTCAACCTGTGAAACAGAAGTTTTGCAACTTGTGTTTTGGGAAATGTTGCATGGGGTCGAGGCCTTGGTGACGCAGTTTCAATAGACTTCTGGTTTCGTGTAGTTTTGTGTGCTCATTGATTCCTCGGGGTTTTTTTTGTCTTTTTCTTCAATCACTCTTGTGTCTGCGTGGGATGGAGGGGGCGAGTTCGGCAGGGATTGGGGTAGTGACTAAAGTGAAATCATCATAGTGATGACATACTGAGATATAAGTGGCCACAGGCTTGTCTAATGTCTGACCGGGTGGTGCAGAAGTAGTGCACTTAACTTTGAGCTGTCTCGTCTGGGTTGGATTCTTGACCGGACTACAAACTGTCCGATTGGTGTTGTATTAAGAGGTGGCCGTTAAACTGGGTGTCTCATCTGTTAGCATTGTTTTTTTTGGTGGATGTAAAAGACCCCACGGTGTCTTTCATGAAGAGTCGATGAGTTATCACCGGCAGCCTGATAAAATTGCAAATTCCTGCCCAAATTGGGCTTCGGTCACACATCAGGCCTGATCAGCTGGTTTGTGAAAGACTTGTGCCTGCCAACCCCACACAAAGGGATTCACTGGGACCGTTGAAGTAGCAGTAGAGAGTCTTGTATAAGTTTGTATTTGACTGCTTTGCACTCGACTCTGAAAGCAAACCATCCAGTTGTGTGTTCAATGCCTCTAAATCGATCCCAGCAGAACTTCCTTTACGATGGACATCGTGCCACTTTCGATATGGAGCAGCGAACCTGAACAGCACCAATAAGGCGTTTAACAGCTGAAGCTTTGCAGTGCATGTCAACTGTGTTGGACTTCGATCTATAAAGGATGTCGATATGCACCTAAAAATAACTATCTGAAATTGCCCAACTCTGGAAGTTTGCCTGTTTGGTGTTCCCATCTCAGTACACAGCTCGTGAAGCTGGGATTCCAGGTTCAAATCCTGTATCGACTGTTCATTGTCTAATTTCGACTAACGTTCATGTAATTTGTGTGCAAGTTTGGTGACGTCTTTTAATACCTTTGTTCTGTACGTGAATACCTCCCCGACTGAAGGTGGATGGAGTTTGTTTTCACCGCTGTCTGTCTGTCTGTTTGTCTGTGAGCAGGATAACTCAAATGTTTTTATGTTTTGGGCGGATTTGGCCGTAACTTGGTGTACAGGTTGGATAGATGACAATATCGAGCCGATTAGATTTTGGAGGTGCGGATGCAGATCTGGCCTCCTGGTGGTATACAAAATGTAAACTGTTCAAACTGGCGGAGGTATGCGCTCCCCCGAGTGCCGTTATAGTTTATTCATCCAATCTCCTCCATTAATCTTAGATCACTGTTTTTAACAGGTAAAAGTAGAACTGTCATTGGAAGTGATCCAATTGTTAAACCTGTAAAAGCGATCATATTTATCTTACCTGTTCTTACTCTATTTGGCCACTTGCATTTCAAGACTCCTGCGTGTGATATTCAACCTGCATTCTCCACGATCTACTTATTCAAAGGAATGATCGTCATTTCCCAAGATATCCGATTTTGTGATATATTGAACTTCATGTACAAGATGACCTTGAACCTGCACTCCCACCTCCTTGTTCGGATTCCGGGCAAAGCTCAGAAATAATTTGGAAGTTGATGCCAAATAAGCACACAGGAAGCCCTTTGGTCGCTTCATGATTAGGGTCCCGAGTTCAAACCCAGTCGTGCCAAAATAACATCAGCCAGGTTGACTGGGCCTGCCATCCTTTTAAAGGTCAGCAAAATGAGTACCAGCTTGCTGGGATGATTGAGCCGTTCGAGTATCCTGCGTCGGAGTGGTGGACCTGTCCAGGATTGTGCCCAATAGACCAGGAGCCTGCTTCGGCAGCACCAACGCTCTGAACAGAGTATGGTCCCAGTGGATTTGGATTTGGAAAATGAGTACCAGCATGCTGGGGATAAAAGATCAATAACAGTTGATCAAGTGATAGTTGTGGTACGCAGCTGTTGGGTCTCCTCCGACTTTGTCAACTTCTTACCTTACCTTACCTTGCCATACCTTATACCTTACACACATTGGCCAAAATGCCGATGGAAGGCAACTATGATTGTATTCAATGCAGATATTGTTGGTTTTTGATTTGGTCAGGCTGAACTGCAACTGATTGGAGCTGATGTTTGTTTGTTTCTATATCTCTACTAGCGAGGTATCCATGCTATGCATGGGTGGGAGCCCAGGATTAACCACAGTTGGTGTCAAAGCCACCCAATGCTCACCTGTTCATACATTTATCGTTTTTAAAAGACTCGTCTAATAATTAATATTTTTAATATAGCATTGCAGTGGTCTGATCCAAATAATTTTAAAGCAATATATGTATTTGTATTTTGTAATCAGTAACAAGAGCGCAAGTGAGCACAATATATGCCCGAACAAGAAGGTACATGCAGAATTTTGCTATACATGGAAAACAGCATCCTGGTTGCCATGGCAACCACTTTAGATGACGAACGTATGTCACGACACACCGTCTGTACCTATGAAACGTGAAAGTTGAAAACTTTGGGAGTTAGAGTGCGGACAGGAACGGATGGAAAACAGCATCCTGGTTGCCATGGCAACCACTTTAGATGACTAATGTATGTCGCGACACACCATCTCCACAGTCTGTACCTATGTACGAAATATGAAATGTGAAAGTTGAAAACTTTGGGAGTTAGAGTGCGGACAGGAACGAACGGACGGACGGACGACCGGTATCACATAATACGCCCCGATATATATATATATATATATATATATATATATATATATATATATATATATATATATATATATATATATATATATATATATATATATATATCTATATATATATATGTATATATATTGGGCGTATAAAAAATAGTGTGGTAGATAAAAACATTAGAAAGGAAAAAATAACTTGCACCAAAAACTTTAACATTTTCACGCAGACGCTGACGCTCATGCCGGGGGGGTATGCTATAGCTCTCTGTAATTCGAACAGGCGAGCGAAAAATAAAGTTTTTATGAAAAGTCCCACCCACTTGAGGACGTGCAGTAGGGCCAGGTTCATACACCCTAGGGCACTGGGCATTGCATCTTGAAAGGCTCCTCCTCCCCCTTGTTACTTCCACCACCGAAGGTGAAGGTGGTTGTTTTCACCCCTTTCTGTTTGTTACTTGCAAAATCGAAGATTTTTTTTCAAGTGTATTGGTCAGTCGATTTTGTTGTTCGATTTTGTTGTCTGTTTTTCGCTGACAGGTCACAATTCCAAACCGATCTTCACGAAACTTCACCATATGGTGCTTTGTCGAAAGCAAGAAGCCTATTGTTTTTGAGGTCAAAAGGTTAACATAGGGGAAAGGTCAACATATTTTTCAAATTTCGAAAATCCTCAATTTTCATCAAATTGACTCGAACTTTGAAAAGGATTTTCATAGCGGCTTACTGAATTCAACCACCAATTATTTTTGAGGTTATGATAGGCCAAAGGTCAACAACTTAAGTGAGATTTCTAAAATCCTCAATTTTCATCCCATTGACTTGAAATTTGAAGAGAATTTGCATATCAGATCACTGAATTTGACCACCTTTACTTTTGAGCTTATCATAGGTCAAAAGGGTGGAGGAGCTCCTTGTGAGCCAAAGGCCATCCATATCGAGTGCCCTTATTTGTCTGCAGATGTCCTCCTGCAGTTGGGTTACTTTTTTAAAGGAGATTGGTGGCAGGATTTGCACTCCGGCAACCGGAAAACCCATCACTCTGCAAAACACAGGAAAAACGCAAAGAAAATGAAAAACCTACTCTGTGGGAGTACCTCTTGTGCAGTTGCCCTCCGCAGGGCAGCTCACCAGATGACGGGCAAAGCCATTGGAATCCCACTCTTTGATGATAGGAGGAAAACCATGGAGTAACCTTCCCGGGTCAGATTGCGGTAGTGTGTGTTGGGGGTGGTGCTGAGGTCGTGTCCACCAGACAGCGGTCTCCTTGGGTTAACCTGAGGCAGTCCCTTTGGGTGGATGCCTGGAATGTCCTATCCTTAAGAGAGGATGATCACCTGTCTCTGTTATCATCTGAGCTCAAACATTTGAACATCGGTATTGCAGCACTCTCTGAGGTTCGGAGACCGGATAGTGGTGAGATCATGGCGGGTGTTTACATCTACTATTGGTCTGGTCACTCTGATGGTTACCATGCCCAAGGAGTTGCTGTCGCTGTGTCCAACAAGCTGACTCCAATGATAATTGAGGTAACACCGGTCAAAGAGCGTATTATGAGATTAAGGATTCGTCACTCCTTGCGTGTCATTTCCTCGGTCTCTGTATATGCTCTGACTGAGGTGAGTGATCTCACCATGAAGGGTGCATTCCATGCCACGCTCAAGTTTGTGGTTGATTAGTGCCCCAGGCAAGATGCTCTTCACGTCTTGGGGGATTTCAATGCATCAATTGGAACGATGGGGATGGTTATAAGACATGTGTTGGTCCCCATGGATCTGAAACTGTGAATCAGAATAGCACTAAGTTCCTTGTCTTTGCAAGAAGTTATGGACTTAGGGTGGCTGTTTCATGCTTTCAGCACCCACAGACTTATCGCTGGACTTAGTATTCCAACACTGGCGGTGTGGCAATGGAGATTGAGCATGTGCTTGTTGATGGTTGCTGGAGGATCTTCCAGAACTGCAGGGTCTACCGGAGTGCTCAGTTCCTCAATCCTGACCACAGGCTTGTGGTTACAACTCTGAAGTTGCAGCTTAAATCCAGGAGAATGATACCATCCCAGCCAAGACTGGATGTTGGCAGGCTAAAGGATGAGAGGTTCGCTGAGGAGTTTGCGAACAGGCTGAGTGGGGATTTGGGGTGTCTGGGTGCTTTGGGGAATCCTGAAGAGTTGTGGAGTGCCTTCAAGACCACCATCCTTGATGTAACTGGTGGATATCTTGGAACTCACCGGAGGGTGAAGAAGAATTTTTTGTCTCAAGGGACACTGGATACCATTGACCAGAGTCACAGGACCAGGCTGAATGGCAGAGCTGAGCTGTTCCGGGAGTTGAGGTGTAAAACGGTACGTGCACTAAGGGTAGACAAGGAGGTCGATGTGCAAGGAATCTGTGAGGGGGTAGAGCATCACCTGTGGTAAAGTGATTGTCGTCCTCCTTACAGGGGAATTCAAGCATTGTGTTCATCCAAGCCCGTCCCTCGGCGTACTGCAGTTAGAGTAGACGGTGGTAGGCTCTTGACAGAGGAGGGAAGTGAAGGCCTGCTGGGCCAATTACTTTGAGTGGCTGTCCCAAGCTGATCCACCAGCTGTTGAGTTGGATGTCAGAGGTGTCACCATCCCTATTTGCTGACCCTCCAATCAACTGTGATCCACCTTCGTTTGTGGAAACACAGGCTGCGGTGAACCGGTTGAAATGGGGTGAATCTCCTGTGATCTGTGACATCCATGCTGAACTTCTCAAGCCTGTTGGAAATGCTGCACTCATGTCATTGCATGCAGTTCTGTGCTCTGCCTGGAACACAGGCATCATCTCAACTGACTGTAAGAGGGGCCTTGTCCCTCTCTGGAAAGGGAAGGGTGATCGCCAGAACTGCAGCAACTATTAGGGGTGATGCTGCTTTCAGTTCCGGGCAAGATCTTTGCTTGGATATAATTCTTGATAGGGTTCGTCACCATCTGCTTGAGCAGCAGTGCCACAGCAGTCGGTTTTACACCAAAGAGGTCAACGATTGACCGTATCCTTGCCCTTCGTGTCCTCACCGAACGCAGACGAGAGTTTCGGCAGGGGCTGCTTGCAGCCTATGTTGATCTTTGCAAAGTGTTTGATTCAGTGAATTGGGATGCCCTTTGGAGGATTCTTGGTGTTCATGGGGTGCCACCAAAACTGATCGATCTGATGTCTGAACTATACTCTGGTACAGAGTGCTGTGAGATGTGGTGATGCCATTTCCGACTTATTTCCAGTTGTTACTGGAGTTTGTCAGGGGTGTGTACTGGCCTCCACACTTTTCACCACATTTATGGAGTGGATTTTGGGGAGGATGTCTGAGAGATCAAGCTGCGGTGCATCGTTTGGGAATGTCAAGATCTCTGACCTTGATTTTGCAGATGATGCAGTCATCTTTGCGGAGACTCTGGATATCCTCATGGTGGCCCTCGAGGTGTTGAATGAGGAGTTGGAGCCACTGGGATTATGGGTTTCTTGTGTCAAAACTAAGATCCAGGTTTTCAATGCCATCTTGGATGCTGCTATCCTGTCTGTGTCTGTTTGTGGTGAGGATGTTGCAGTCACGGAGCGATTCACTTTCCTTGGCTGTGATATTCATATCTCTGCTGGCTGTGAGTCAGAGGTCAATAACCATCTGGGTGAGGCCTGGGGAGTCTTGGATTCACTTTATCATGGGGTGTGGTGCTGTCGGTACCTGTGTGGGAGGACGAAATTCTGAGTCTTCAGGTCCTTGGTGCTTCCAGTCTTGCTCTGCGGATGTGAGACTTGGACTCTGACTCTGACCAGGGATCTGAGATGGAGACTTTTAATTCCTTTGGTATCAGGTTTCTTTGAAGAATCCTTGGCTATCGCTGGTCAGACATTGTGTTGAACAAGCAGTTACTGAGAGGGACTCAAATGAGATTTGTTACCTGCATAGTCCGTGAGCATCAGCTGCGGCTGTATGGACATGTAACTCGTTTTCCTGACGCTGATCCTGCTCACCAGATTCTCTCAGCGAGGGAGTGTCGTGAGGTGGAGGAGGCCAAGGGGCCGACCACGTGCCTCGTGGTTGCAGCAGGTTGATCGGCATGTCATGGAGATGGGGATGGGCCAGGCATCTGCCTGGGGTATAGCTAAACGGAGGCCCCTGGAGTACCGGCGGAAAGTGGACTCAGCGATGCGTTGCTCTGTTGCATGCTCCCATACCTGACCTGACCTGATAGGCCAAAAGGTCAACATAGGCCAACTTTCTAAAATTGTCAATTTTCATCTGATTGACTTGAAATTTGAAGAGGAGTTGCATATTTGGTCATTGAATTCACCCACCAATCATTTTTGAGGTAAAATTTGTTTTATGGATTTTGCAAGTATCGCGCTCTGCATGACGTCATCGCCTTGTTTGTTTGTTTGTCTGTCTGTCTCTCTTTGTGTGCAGCATATCTTAAAAAGTTGTGGACGGATCTGGATGAAATTTTGTGTTACCAAGACGAACTGATTAGATTTTGGTGAAGATCCGGATCCGATGACTCAAATTTTTTAAAGTGATTCTTCACCATTGAGAGATCGGGCCAAAAATGATATGTAATAGCACGATATCTCAAAGTTGTGGATGCATTCGGACGAAATGTTGGCAATTTATTGTAAAAGCAATGACGTCGGCAGCTGACGGCCCACCGGACAATATCACGTTGGACCAAAGTTAGTGCGTAAGCTGGGTTATCACACATTTCGCACTTTCCTGTGTTAGAAAGGCTGCTGCGCACCATGAATGTGTTCTATGCTCCCACCAGAAGCGTCATCAGACACTGCTAGTGATGAGCCGGAGACTGGACTGAGTTGTGAGGGAAGTGGTGAAAACTGAAAATGCGGAATGGGGGGGGTGAGATTTAGAACGAGGTAACTCTCACAAGATTGGGGATGACGCGAGAAGTCGAAGAGCGAAGTTGTTTTGTGAATGTACCTTCAGTCCTTCACCATAATTACAAGCTCTGGTGAGGAAACACTTCACTATTACATTTACCGAATGCATTGCATGCTCGGACGCCATCCAATTATCAGGTACACAAGTGTGGCAGAAATATGAAGGTATTTCCAGGAAATATCGCAAGCTTAAGGTTGCTAACGAACTTCCAGGAGTTGGCTAATAAATCTATGTGTGTGTGTGTGTGTGTGTGTGTGTGTGTGTGTGTGTGTGTGTGTGTGTGTGTGTGTGTGTGTGTGTGTGTGTGTGTGTCCTCCATGAAATGTAGTGACCCCAAACCTTGCATGCCTACTAAGGGACCATGAAGGGAGTGCATGAATGAAAACTGGGAATTTTGGTCAGCTTAAACACCATTTTGAAGATGATTAATGGTTTATCTCCATGATAGGCTTATCCTTGGTCAACCGAAGTTTGCCTCACAGTGGTCTTAGCAACCATTTTGATTCAGCCGATTCAAACATCCTTGCCTTGGAAACACTGTAATCTCTCGTGGAATTAATTCAATTACATAGTTGAAATATTGTTTTGGATTTGAAAATCAGATCTTGTGGATGAAGTAAGTGTCTATCTGGAGTGAAATCTGAAAGTTGAAGAAATTACTGATTCGCCAAGCGTTGGATTGTTGGCGCACTAACAGGGAACTTGAGCTGGGTTTGGACTGTTTGCCTCCATCAGTTGGAGAGACGAGTGTTTCCTGAGAATATTGAGGTAAGTGCTTTGTTTCCATATAGTTTTAAGATATGGTTTTTAAGAAATGGCACTTAAGATATGCCCGGTCCAGCGAAACACCCACAGAGACATCAGGAGACCCTTTTTTAATTTTAATTTTTCAGAAATGAACACTTTTTTTTTTATAAGCAGTTGGAACGATTGCGAAGCTCAATTCTGCAGTTTAAGAAACGCCACCAAGAGAGGCGTGAGGGAACGGGAGGAGGAGGGAAGGTAGCACCATGGAAAATGGCTTTATTTTAATTACAATAAAAATGTGCTACCAACGGCAAATTTCGTGTGTGTGTGTGCGTGTGTGTGCGTGTGTGTGCGTGTGTGTGTGCGTGTGTGTGTGTGTGTGTGCGTGCGTGCGTGCGTGCGTGCGTGCGTACGTACGTACACACATCGCAAAAAATGTGGAGTGTGGAAAGCACTTTGCCAATCGCCATTGGACACAGTCCACACCAAAGCGTCGCCTCCAACACAGAGGCCTCAGTCTGGTGATTCTGTCAAACAGATAATGACTAGATGGTCATCATCAGTTAAGCATCAACCGGAACCACTGATCTGGATTTCGGGCTTATTTGCCCTCATCAGGATGGCATACCGATAAATATCTCACCAATGATGACCACATTCATCATTTATACATCAGACACACCTCCTGACTGTTTTGGTGAGCTCACCATCACAGTCAGGAGGTGCGTCTGTTGTTTTTGTATGCATATATGTTTATATTTATATTTATTTGCAGCCACAGGCACTGAGTGTATTATGAGGGGGTTAATCCCTGTTTCTCCGTGGAAGAGCCGGACCTGGGGCCACCGCTTACAATTAACTTTGTGGTACGGTGGGTTGCTTTAAAACCACGAATTCCAGTGTCCACCGTCTAATTTTGCCATTTAACTAGAGTTCACGGGGCTTCCGGAACGGGGAGCGCACCCTCAGCAATCACCAATCTTATCTTGGTTCAATCTTAATTAGGGCGATCGAGCATTTACCACTGGTGTTTGCCGACTATGACAGGTTAATTAGTTTGGTAATTAACTGCAAGTCTATCTATGTTGGGGCAATGCTGGATCAATGGAAGGAAAGGATAAGCACGGACAGGTTGAAATGTCAACAAGGAATTTATTAATAAGGAACAAATAAAATAAACAGAAGAACTTTTTATTTCCTTGTGGTGATAATTGGTAAATTCAAATCAATAAAAATAATCTCAAGCAAATACAGAATTAAACAGGCATTAAAATAAAAACAGACAAACAGCAGATGCTTATTTGCTCTACGGCGAGGATACGGCGGCCATACGCCCTATGAATTGACAGAAACGTGCGGCGGCCACAGAGTTTCTGCGGTGGCCTCAGGGTAGCCCTACGCCGTTTGGCTATATTTTACAGGTCGTAAGGTCGCCGTGGAATTATAACGCGAAGTTATAACTTTTTATCCCCCGCCGCGTGGTGGAAGGGAGATATTGTTGTCACCCAGGTCGTCCGGCTGTCCGTCCGTCCGTCCGTCCGGGCGTCAACATTTATAGCTGTGAGTGCAATAACTCATAAACTGTTCGCCATATCGATTTGAAATTTGAGTCACACATGTACCACCTGAAAAGGAAGAACCCTATTGATTTTGGGCATGGCCGGATCCAAGATGGCCGACTGGGGTGACCATCTTGAAAAACTTTTTTTTTAATAAATAGAAAATCGCTTATCTGATTTCAATTATGTTTGGTTACTACGTTCCTCACCCCTGGGGAACTTTTTCGAGATGATGACCAAATGGTGTCTTGTTTCCAATTCACCTCCCTCATTATATGGAATCTGTATGATCTTTTTCATTCAATGGCGGGGGATTCCCCATCTCTGATGGTATATTTTCATTTCTACGTTCGCCATAGCAATTCGACAAGCCGAGAAAAAAAAAAAAACTGGTAAAAAAAATCATTAACCCATTCGTTACCATCCGTCTGGCCGCACGTTCGCCTTAGGGCCCCACTGCGGTCGCCTTGCGGGCACCTTGCGTCTGCCTTGAAAATTCTATGGCCGCCGCAGGAACGCCCTAAGGTCACCGTGCGACATCAAATCAAAGACCGTACGGCAACTCCACGTTTTCGGTCTCCACAATTTATAAATACGCCCTGCGGCTCCCCGAAAAATAAAAACATATGTGACTGCTTCATTGTGTGACTGTGGAAATACTGCGGCCGCCATGGCAAATGTGACTTCTGTGAGAAGCTTTAAGGCGTTGAGGCACTGTGAGGTGCTATTAGGCTGTCACCAGCGATCAGAGCTGTAAGGGTGCAAGGTCATCACCAACTGTCACAAAACCTCTCGGAGATGAAAGAAGCCGCAAGGCGGTCACCAACTGTCACAAACTATACTGTCGCCAGCTCACCAACCGTCTGAATGCAACTGACTGGAGCTGAAAATAGCCTTCACCCAGTCTTCACAAAACTCAGAAAAACGGTCCTGCCATCCTTTTTAGAGGCGGCCAGTGTTGGAAGATCCTCAAGCAGACCTCAGCCAAATTCACATTGCCTATTGGCGCATCATTGCACGAAACCAATCGCCAGTCTCGTGCCCGTACCAGAGTTAGATGCAACCCCAAATCAGCATAGGCCTGGCTTATGACACCATTTCTGTGGTGCTGGACAAACGGCAGATAGCAGCCACCTGCCAGAACCACCGAGCGAAAAGGTGAAGCGCTCATAAAACGTCAACAACCATCACCTCTCTGTTCAGCCTGACACAAACAAGAGCCAGCCAGCATCCACAGAGCTGCCAAACGGGGCGTCAAACGTCGCTGAAAAAAGGTGGACGCCAACATCGGTGAAAGAGCTGGGTGTCTAACATCGATGGAAAATATGTGGATGAGGTAAATGATCCACAGCCATATTTGACCATCAGAATAACTGCTCAGGAAAAGCCCCTTTGTGTGCTTAATGAAATGTCTTGTAAGTTCAAGGTGTAAAAAATTGTCCACCTCCAAGCCAATGCGTCCTGATGGAAAGGGGGTAGACGAGCCTCCGTTAGCCCAACGGCTATCTCACGTGCATGAATGTGTCTGTCATCTATCTATAATTCCAGCAGTGTGTGTGTCTGTGTGTCTGTGTGTCTGTGACCGCTGTTTCTCGACAACCACTGGTTCGATCTCATTGAAACTTACCAGGTATATTGCTGGGGACCTGAGCATGTGCCTTTTCAAGGTTTGATATTAATCGGACAAGTGCTTCCCAAGTTATGGCCATTTATTTCCCAACCAATGACATGACACGTTGCTGCGGCCATTTATTTACCAACCAATGACATGACACGTTGCTGCGTCGGCGTGGCTGCGTTGGCCGGTGCGCGGCCGGCCGACTATGACGTCATGGGCCATGCTGGTTACATGGCAGCGAATGTCATGGCAAGCAAAGAGGGAGGTAAACTTGATTTTAATTTGGATTTTAATTAACTCTGTGTGTGGAAGTGTGGTTGGCGCGAGAACGCGAGAGCGAAGGAATGGCCTGTGTGGTTGTCGTTTCTGGCTGGCGGTTTGAAAGTTATTTTTTCATTATTATTATTATCTTGCCAAAACGAAGTTTTTGCAAGATATGTTAGTCAGCTTGTATGTTTTTTTTTGTTTTGTTTGTCTGTAATCGCGTATAAAAAATTCTGCAGAGCACAGTTGTCATTGGAAATTTTTGTAACTTCGCATATCAGAGGCCTATAGAGGTCCCTTTCAGCGCATAAAATTTTGAAGGTCAAGGTCAAAAGTCAAGATCACTTTGTCGCAAATCAGGGGAGTCGACGAAACCCTTATTTTTTGAGTAATTTTGATCGAATCGTCTTCAAACTTCATGGGAATATAGTTCATGGTCTGGCGCTCAGCTGATTAACTTTTGGTGGCGATTGGCCTTGACCTTCATGGTTAGCGCCTCAGGTCAAATTTTCAATTTTAGGAAGCATATCGTGTAGTACCTCAAATTGAACACCTCGATGAGTGCTTTCTAGATATGTCAAGCTTGAGACATTATGACGTCATTTGGTGACGTTATGAGGCAAACGCATATTTTTCATGGTTACTCTGTAGAACGATTCTCATCGGAATCCGTGTTTTACGAACGGCCCAGGCGTGCACGACTCCGAAGTCGGGAGCCGGCATTGAAACGTCCCGTGATTGGTATGAAACCACCACGTGGATGGCTAAAATGGCGGCGATTGTGTGAATTTGGAAAGGACGTGGCCCCATGTGAGCGCATGTGCAAGGCTCCGTGTGCTGTGAGCAGCGAGTGGAGTTCGCGGAGCGTGTCCCGACGCCGCCACCGGGCCCGTTTACGAGTGATGTCAGCAGGGATCGTGCAGCACGAAAGCCAGGTGAGAAACGCATGGCTCACATAGTGGATGGCTCGGAAGCGGACGTGTAATGCGATCGACGGGGCGACGTTACGCTTCCAATTATCGCCTGAACGAAGGGGACAAGCGAGTTGCGAACCGCCGTCCTGTCGATACAAGGCCTTCCGAGCCTTTGCACGAGTACCCGATCCCCAGCCAGGATGTAGCGAACATCCTCATCTTGGGCAAAGGAGCATTGGTTAGTGGAAAGGTTTAGCATTCATTAGACCAGCCTCATGGCACATGAGCAGTTCTCAATGGGGCCCGGTGGGACGAGTTAGTGGGAATTTAGTTTAGAATTTAGAATGCATTTGAGACATGGACAGACATGGAGCATGTAGTGGGGACGTAGCTTAGCGATATAATTAAATGGAACATGCATTAGGATAAGGGATGACTGGGAGCACAAATTAGTGAGGGGGACATAGCTAGTGGCGCGTCCGTGTGATGTGAAGAATAAAATTGAAACCAACAAGAAAAATGTACAATGAGTGAATGTGGGTCAGCGGGCCCGAGTGTGAATGGAGTAAATGTGGAATGCATGGTGTGAATGAATGATTGGGGGGAGGAGTGAATCCAACCCAAGGGAACCTGGGGTTAGTGTAATGTTAGTTAGTGGGTTAGTTAAAGTAACCAAAACGGATGTCGGTTTGTTGTTGGTGTGAAGAAAGGCACGAAATCTTTTGAACGGCGCAGGTGTCTATTGACCGGCTGGGAGCGTGGCTGGTGAAATGTGCGCACTGAGTAGAGGGCACCCTGGGCACCGGAGTAGTCGGCCAGAGTAGGCCATGGGTCCAAGGGACCGAGTTAGTGTAATGGGCACGGGCAGCCCACGGAAACAGGACCCGGAGCACCAAAATGCCACGTGGGCATCGAAGGGGACACTGCCAGGGGCATTCCCCACGTTCGGAGTCAGTTGGCTCGGAGACAGCCTCAGCGACCTGGGCATGCCGTATTTTGAATTTGGCAGATGGGAATCCCTACCAATGGAGCCACGCTGCCCAGCCACGAAAATTGTGCAAGGGCACAAGTGAAAATTTGCGGGTCAGGCCCAAATTAATAACGAACACCAACACAGGCGACAGGAATCATGGTTTCTTGAACCGATAGTTTAAAGAGACAGGCGTGTTGAAAAGCCCCGGGGATAGATTAACGTTAATAAATGCTAGGATAGAAAGGAAAAGTGTACCCCTACGCACCATCCATCCCTTCGCTGTTCGTGGGCCGCTGGACTCACCTTGGTAAATTGCTGAAATCTGAGGGAGTTATTCTGAGGCTGCATTGGGCCTCGAGACAGATTCACTAGTCTCTTCCTCAATCCCCTCAAAAAGAAACTTAGGGATTGGGGATAGACTGTCAGGACAGGTTGGCAGAACAAAGACCATAAAGGGTTTGGGACACATGTAATTATAAAAATAGTCTAAATTTCATTTTTTTTTTTTGTTGTTGTAAGCTAATGGGGGTGGGTATGGACAAAGACAGGCATAGGCGATAGGTTTGGGGGAGACCGTAGGGTAGGTCCGAGCCAGTTTTCAGACCAGCTGGCACCACCACACTCCCTCCACAACCTCACGAGACCAGACCAAGGCCGGCCAGCTTCGTGTGCCGACCTCCTCTTGTACTACATCTTGCCTGGTCTGCATTTGCCATGCCATGCTTTGCCTGCCTTTGCCTTGCCTCCATACCTGCCACGCCTTTGTTTGCATTCCCATGTCACAACCTTCACTATGTGCTCCAGGACCACCTCTGAAAGTGTTTTGCAAGGACTTCCCTGCAGGCAGCCGCATTCCCGGGGACTGCATTTGAGTAGCCCGGATATCTCCTTGTTGTTGCATGAAGGCCAGTTCAAATGGACCGGGGACTGCACTGAGCAGTGCCCTTTGTTGCTACAAGGAACTTTATGCAGCAAAGAAAAAGAAAGCCATCCAACCCACTCTCCATGCATTTTTCACGCCAAAAGATGCAGCACCAACTACATCCACCATCCAGGATGCTTCTTCAACCAGCTGCCAAGAGACCGTTCCCGCTGGTGAAGAAAGTGACAGCACAGTGTCAAGTGAAGAGGGGGACGATTCTGCCACTCCGCAAGTGTGACTTGTCCACCGCAATCAACTCCGTTCCTCCAGCCTCGGGGTAAGTCGCCACTACTCGAGGAGTGTGTTTTGTTAACCTCCGCCATCGAAGATGGACGGAGGTTACTGTTTTCACCCCTGTCTGTTTGTTTGTTTGTTTGTTTGTTTGTGAACAGTATTACGGAAAAACTTCTTGACGGATTTCGCCGAAACTTGGTGGGGGGATTAGGTATGGTCCAAGGATCATGCCATTAGATTTTGGACTTGGTCCAAAGTCCAATATGGTGGCCATTTTGAAATAATATTTGAATTTTTGTTTTTGCATTTTTACATCTTTTAAGTGATTTCCAACCCCCCCCAAAAAAAAATTGTTAGAGAAAAAAATACTTAGAAAATTTTGCAACTTTTTTTTTTCAACAAAATTCCGATTTTTTTTTTTTTTTTTTTTTTTTTTTTTTTTTTTTTTTTGCATTTCTCCATGTTTGTGATTTCCAACAAAAAACATGCCAAAATTATAATTGCAGCTGATTTTGGAACTTCAGGTGGATATACCCACGTAAAATCAATTTCTGTCTCAAGGAATCTAGTTATGACGAATGAATTGAGTATGTAAAAGGGAAAGTTGCAAACTATAACTCTGTGAGCACTGTTGACGTCAAATTGAATGAATAGGATATCAGGTTCACTTGAGTGACCTAGCAGTATTGGCGGCGGAGGTTTTGCACTCTGCCGAGTGCTCCCCTCTAATTTATTTGTGTTTATGTCCAAAAAATTCCGAGCCAAAAACGCATCCCCCCTTTAACACATTGGTTTCTATGGGAAAATTTGTTTTGTTTAACACAGTTTCGCTTATAATAAGGTTTTCCAGGAATGTAACCCTTGCGAAAAGCGAGGACTTGCTGTACTCACCTTTCAACAGCCACGCTCCCAGCCGGTCAATGGACTCCTGCACCCTTCAAAAAGGTTACGTGCCTTCTCTCAACACCAACAACAAAACGACCTCCTTTTGGTAAATTTGACTAACCCACTAACTAACATTACACTGACCCGGGGTTCCCTTGGGTGGGATTCACTCCTCCCCCCCCCCAATCATTCATTCCACATTCACTCCACTCACACACTCAGGCCTGCTGTCCCACATTTACTCATTGCACATTTTTTTTCAATTCACTTGTACTGCAAGCTCCGTCCCCACTGCTAGCTTTGAAAGGGGGGGGGGAGTCTGCTAGCTACGTCCCCACCGTCCCCACGGGTGTCACACGCCGCCCCTGCCGCGCTCATTATTTTGGGGTCCGATCGCGGGGAAAGTTCTTGCATTGGGGTTTTGTGCTGGCCCATCGGCTCTTCCAAACCTACCTCTAAACCCACCTGTTCCAGCTCATTTTGGCCTGCCATGGTGCGTATTTGGAATAATTCAGACTCGTAATTTGGAGAGAATTGGGGGTGGGGGGGTTGCTACGTATACCCCGATCCGAATCCCATTAATTTTGTGGACGTGGAGGGGCCGAATCCCACTCCTGACACCAATTTGTTGTGGGCCAGGGTTTGGTGGCGATAAACGACCACTAAGTGGAGCAGTAGAGTCGTTTCCACTGAGCACCCCGGAATTTAGGTCGTGACTCTCGGATAAGTCCGAAAGGTCACGGGTCCCTTAGCGGACCGTGGCCGCCAATATTTTGACGGCGTGGGGTGGGGCTAATTGCCAAATTTCAATATACCTAAATACCCATGTCGTCCAACTACTGGGGAAAACCACACCCTCGACCGACTTTATCCGAATCGAGTCGCTATCACCGACTCGGATCCGGCGTAACCGAGCGGAAGTTACCAAAGCCGCGCCGGACCAAATGAACAATCCATGGCACGAACGGCCCTACCAATTCGCAACACGCACCATGTGAGGCCAATGGAGGAAAGCACAGAAAATGAGCTGGTACATTTAACAGGGGTTTATTTATAAGGGAGGGGGACACAGAGAGCAGACTTAAACCGACTAAAAGCAATGCAGGTATGTACAAGGCACTTAAACAATTCCACTTAACGGACTGGCACCACACACACACACACACACACACACACACACACACACACACACACACACACACACACACACACACACACGAACTGGGCCGGCCGGCCTTTATTGAGGCTTCCAGCTCGGAAGGAAAGGCGAGCCGAAGGCCAGGGTCTGGCTTGCACCTGTCCACCTCGTGCGTTGTACGACGATCTGGTCGCGTGGCGAGACTCGAACCCACAGCTTTCACGCAGCGCCAAGCACCAGGGACCGCGCTCTCCAACCGGCGACGCACCAATCAACCAAGACCAAGGAGAAGATCAGAGACGACGATGACCCAAGACCAGACGAACCAGCCAGCACCAAGACCCGCGACCCCCAAGACAACCAACCTCCCCAGACTGGCGTTCCTTTTATATCTTTTTTGTCTGGGGTGAGAAAATCGCCATCTGAGGCGGTCTCCACCCTCATTGGCCGGGGTGTCGTGGGAAAGTCGCCCTCTGTGGCCATCTCAACCCTCATTGGCCGGGTTGTCGTAGGAAAGTCACCCTCTTTGCGTGATTGGACAAGGGGTGGAGTCGGAGCTGAGGCGATTAAAATCTCCGCCCATGTACGTGGTCGAACGCACGTGGGCAATGGTGTCTGTGTGCGAAGTGAAGTAGATTTGTTGTAAAAGAAACTTCGCAGCGCACACATGTAATTCCCGTTCGACACAGGTAGGGGACCCTAACCATAAACACATACTTATCGAGATAACTAAATTGAGGACTGCTGATCTGTCTGTGTGCACAAGGCTTCCAAATTCGTAACAATATATTGTTACGAATCTGGAAACCATGTGCACTCAACATTCAGGTCCCAAAGTTAGTTATGCCGGTAAGTACGTGTGTAGTCAGGACCCTGTCCTTTTGTTTAGCGGGAGGATTAAATGTGTGCGTTGTGACGTTTTTAGTTAGGTTTTTACATCCAACGAAACCTCCAACAAGCTATCTAACAACCAACAACCATCCCATCTGCATGACCCAACCTGCCAATCATGTGCCATCACCACCCGTTGGCTGCTCGTACCTTGACTTGCCGAGAGGGGGCCTCGCAGTTCCAGTCCTCGGCTCGTAGTTCTTGTATGGCTTTTTCAGCGTTGAGCCTGTTACTCTTCGCGAGTGAAGCCACGTGGAAGAATAACTGGGGTCTCCGAACAGGGGCTACGGCTCCGTCCTGGCAGGGTGCGGCCGTAGGCCAATGAGGGACGGACAGCGAGATGATTTTCGCCAAGGCCCCTCCCTGTGTAGGAGGAGATGTATATATATCCCTGAGCAGACTGGGTTGTTGTCGTTGGCATTGGCGCTGGGAGATCTGGGGTGCTTGAGTGGTTGCAAGTTGGTTGACGGTGGTTGGGCTGGAGAATGAGTGGGCCAGCCTGTTCGTGGAGCCTTGCTTGGTCCCGTCCGCGACCCTGATTTCCGCCCCGGAGCTCCGATTGCTCCACGCGGCTGCCGCCACGAGTCTCACACGTGCGGCTGGGACCTTCGACGACCCACAGGTGTCCATCCGAACTCTGACCCCCAGCTTGTCTCTCTCATTGGCTGGAGGGTCCAATAAAAACTCCGGGGTTTCTTTTCTTTTTGCGTGTGTGTCTGCATGTGGGCCCGTCTATAAGTAGAATTGTTTAAGTTTATTTCATCATTGTAAATACTGCATTGCATATTCGCGATGAGTCTCGCCTCTTCTGTCTTTTGATTTTTATTGTAAATAAATTATTAGAAATGTTCCCAGCTCGTTTCCGTCCTTTCTTTATTTGGTCCAGCATGGTCCGGGTCTGAGTTCAGATGGGGTTTCATCCCCGATAATCCGTTAATACTAGCCGGCATAGCTTTGGCAGTTTCTGCTCGGCTGCAACCGAGCCGGAGTTGGTAGCCGCTAGTTGGAACACTACCGCAGTCGGTAAAGTGACCCAGTTCGAGAAAGACGTGCCGAGGGCGTGAATCCTCGGTAGCCAAGACTGCGTGGTGATTTAGGTATATTTGGATCTGGACAATTAACCCTATGCCACGCGGTCGAGATATTGGTGTTTCACGGTCGATTAATCGACCCGCCGGCTTCAGAGTTATCCGTAGCAACGGCCTATAATTCCGGGGAGACCGGTGGGAGATGGTGTAAACTTCCCCACCTTGCGGTCGTTCTTGCCTCCGACCCCTGGCCCACAATATATACATATATATATATATATATATATATATATATATATATATATATATATATATATATATATATTTGCATACATGCCCGAGGGGGTGTGGACTTGGGGTCATAAGGGTTAAAACAAGATTTTATTTCATTCACAATTTGATATTTGCTTGTTCCTGGTGGAACTGTTTGCCATCTTTCACCTTTGCTTTCGGCGGGAAGTGTGGCACGTCCCACCTAAAGTTGAGGGCGCAGCAGGATAAGTTGATGGCGTACCATCGACTTCGCACCAGTTGTATTTTATGAAGGTAACACCATCCTCAAGGTTGATTTTCGACACATTTGGTGTAAAACCCCAAATGCTGAAAATGAAGTTTTCATCAAATTGTGCTGAATGTTTCTTATTTGGGTCAGGTAGTTCCATGAGGAGGGAATGTTGTCCAGGAGCTTGTAACCAGGGTTAAATTGACATTTTGTTTGTGGTTTCATCATTGTGTTTTGCGTTAGATGCCAACTGGAGTTGTGTAATGTACGGGTGGACCTTCATGGTGCAGTCTGTGCAATTCTCACTCCTTCCATCCTTGGAAAAGGTCGTATTTGGCTAAAAACAACATCCAAACAGCATTAGCACTAAAAGCTTCTGCCTGGCGTGTTTACCGGTGAAGTTTTATTGGAAGTTTAATACGTTGGGGGACATCTATTTATTACACATATGGGGTAGGGGGGAGGGGTGGAGTGGAGTGGCTGAAATGGAGACGAGGAATGAAAATTGAGGAGAGGAAGAAGGGCAGTAGGTGTGGGTATGTGTCTGTGTACATGTTGTTTTTTTTTAGCCCCACCTCTTTGCCTGCTACATTAAATTGAACCAGACCCCTGGTCTAACGGTTAGAGCATCCACTCTGAGTCTGGGAGGTCGGTGGTTTGAACCCTAACAGCCGAGTCATACTAAAGACTTAAAAAATTGTGTGTGCTGCTAACTTGCTTGATGCTCAGCATTTAAAAGGATAGAGCACGGACAAAGAACGCTGGGAAGGCAATGGTTAACCACCCAGTGTAATCCTTGCCAAGGAACTGCGTTGGCAGCACCGACCCTCTGTAAAGAGTATGGTACATCAAAATGATATCCAGATTGAATTGTGGTGTAGACCAGGTTTCTGTACCTGGCCATGTGGGGCTGTTGCCTCCCGAGTGTTTGAGGCAAGTATTACTTCACATGTTTTCCCGTTTTTGCTCGCTTCTTCCAGCTACCCCAAAGGTGTACAGAGAGTTGCCTCCATACAGCAGTAAACTGCACACCATAGGAAAAAATGATAATCACACGAAGTAACTAGAGGGGGAGCACTCGGGAGAGTGCAAAACCTCCGCCGCCAATACTGCTGGGTCACTCAAGTGAACCTTGTATCTTATTCATTAAATATGTCAACAGTGCTGACAGAGTTCTAGTTCTTTTCTCCATTTTTTTTTGGGGGGGGGGGGTGGAAATCACTTAAAACATGTAGAAATGCAAAAAAAAGAAATCGAAATTTTGTTGAAAAAAAGTTGCAAAAATTTTTTTTCTCTAAATGTTTTTTTTTGGGGGGGGGTTGGAAATAACATAAAACATGTAGAAATGCAAAAAAAAATTTTCTCTAACAATTTTTTTGGGGGCGGGTTACAATTTTATTTGGGGGGGTTGGAAATCACTTAAAACATGTAGAAATGCAAAAAAATTTTCTCTCTTAATTTTTTTCGGGGGTAATAATTTTTTTTGGGGGGGGGGTTGGAAATCACTTAAAACGTAGAAATGCAAAAAAAAAAAAAATTTTTTCTCAACTTTTGGGGGGTTGGAAATCATTTGAAACGTAGAAATGCAAAAAAAAAAAAAAATTCTCAATTTTTTTTGGGGGGGTTGGAAATCACTTAAAACATGTAGAAATGCAAAAAAAAAAATCTTTTTTTCTCTAACAAATTTTTTTTGGGGGGGGGGACCAAGTCCAAAATTTAATGGCATGATCCTTGGACCATACCTAACCCCCCCCACCAAGTTTCGTCGAAATCCGTCGAGGAGTTTTTCCGTAATACTGTTCACAAACAAACAAACAAACAGAAAGGGGTGAAAACAGTAACCTCCATCCATCTTCGAAGATGGCGGAGGTTAATAAATAAACATAAATCAGTGTGCATTTCCCCCTCCCCTCAGGGCATAACTTACATCCATCAATTGGGACCATACTCTGTGCAGAGCGTTGGTGCTGCATAAGCAGTCTCCTTGGCTATTGGGCACAATCCTGGATGGGTCGCCACTCCAACACAGGATACCAGCAAGCTGGCACTCATTTTGCCAACCTTGGAAGGATGACAGGCAGAGTCAACCCCACCTGGTATTAATTCAACAGCTGAGCGGGATTTTAACTCGGGACCCGAGGATCCCAAGCCACCACCCGAACCATTAAGCCAACACCAGGCATGCATAACTTATGATAGCCTCTAAAACGAGATAACAATGATGTAGAAATTTAACCTTAACCTTTGTAAACAGTTTATGAATCGTAAAAATAAAAGTGTGTGTGTGTGTCAGAGGAAAACGTCATCATGTGTGATGTGTTGCTCCGAACTCATGATGTAACATTGACCGATTGCTCCGAACTCATGATGTAACATTGACCGAACTCATTAGCAAGAATGTGAGGCTTTGTGGATATTTACTGTGTATTTCTATAGGGTACACCACTCTACATACACACACACACACACACACACACACACACACACACACACACACACACACACACACACACACACACACACACACACACACACACACACACACACACACACCTGATGACGTGCAATAATTCCAACATATGCTAATGCCACCTGTGAGGTATTAGTCATGCTAAACATTTCCCCTCTCTGTGATTAAATTTTTTTCTTCTGAAATATTAACTTCTTCAAGCTGAGGGTAATGCACTACATGCTTGTGATGGCCAGTGAGTCAGAAATGTATCCATGGATTGATTCCCAAGTGATGGGCTGGCATTGCTAAAAATAAATATAA
The DNA here is from genome assembly GCF_056783735.1 of Eptatretus burgeri. Lineage (NCBI taxonomy): Eukaryota > Metazoa > Chordata > Myxini > Myxiniformes > Myxinidae > Eptatretus > Eptatretus burgeri. The sequence goes on along the minus strand of NC_140961.1, from coordinate 13,298,941 downwards.
AAATAGGTGGCTGGTTGATCTGTAGGTGGCAGTGTAGTGGCTTACGCTGCTCGTTTGTTGGTGGGGGGGGGGGTGGTGTCTTTCACAGGCTCTGGCCACTGTAGACCGCAGCACTGTAGACCGCAGCCTATTTAACTGCAATTTTCTTTTTCCCGACTGCTTAGATCCAGGCACCCCTATTGGTCAGAACCCTTGCAGCAATTGCTGGTGTGAGACTGATCCATTGATGGGGATTATGCTGGGCAAAGTAAAAAGCCATAGTGACAGACAATTGTGAGGAGGGCAGGAGGGCATCCTGTCCTGAGGGAAGAGGAGGGCATCCTGTCCGTCCGTCCTTCCGTCCATCACGCTGCATCCTCCTAAACGTTCGGGCAGAAATTCCCCAAACTTGGTAGTTATGATCACCACATGGCATGAAGGTGCAAGAGAAGTATCATTTTTGACCCCACCCCCTGGAGTGGGGTCAAAAGGTCAAACACCAAAAAATGCAATTAATGAATCTTTATACAAGATATACAATCAACATTGTGGGACCCATGAAATATGTAACGATTTTGTTTTGGATTTGACCTCCAGGTCATGTCACAGGGGATGGGGACTTGGTTTCACAGGGGTCAAAACGGTTTTTTTTTTTTAACTCAAAATTTAATATTGGATCATTCCTGGTGGAACCTTTTGCCATTTTTGAACTTTCCTTTTGGTGGGAAGCGTGTGGATTTGCGATGGCACGCCATCGACTTCGCTCGAGTTTCCGATTTGTGGTGGTGATTTATTTGCAAGGATAACTATTTGTTTGTGGCAAATTATTGAAAGATGGATGTGAAAGTGAATATAATGAACCATTTGCTGCAAGACTGGTGCACGAGTCCAAGAAAGCAGCAGCAACAACAAAAAAACAAGCAGTCATAGACTGGTACTTACGAAATCGTCCACTTGACCTCTGACCTTGTCTAATAAATGCTGTCTCTAGAGAAGGTAGCGACGCAAACCAGAAGTTTCTACGATGATTCTGTACCAAACATCAAAAATCGAATGTTTGACCTCATTGTGACCTTGACCTTTGACCGATTTTGACCAAAATCTAATCAGCACTTGCCATCACCCTCCGGAATCACGTGGTGTAATTTGACATTGGTAGCTTCTTCCGTTTTCGAGTTATCATGCCTACAAACAAAAAACACACACACAAACAAATGCACAAACAGATGACGGAAGTCATCAATATACTTACGAAATCTTTGGATTTCGTAAGTAATAAACCACGAGTTGAGCATCTTATTTTGACTCGGTGAAAAGTTCTTGGTTGCCAGGTCGGTTCGGTGGTAACTTTGCGTTTGGTGGTGGTGTTTATCACTAATGACAAGGTTATGTGCAACGCTTGTGCAGTTTGTAATGGAGTCCAGGTCAAATTTTAACTGCTCTTGTGTGTAGTCATTCACTGTATGGTCAGTTCGTGCTCCACTCTGGATATTTTATTTTGCGAACGTTAGAGGGTGACAAATGAAACTGATCGAGTTTAAAGTGTGACAACGTAATTAATGGAGTTGAACATAGACCTTCGATCTGGAAAGGGTGATTAGGATTCTGTTCTTGGATGAAGGGTTTAGCCTGGTTGAACTCGGAAGGAATGAATGGCTGAGGGTGCAGGATCAAGATCGAAGAGAAGGTAAATGAAGGTAGAGACAGACAGACAGACAGACAGACAGACAGAGACAGAGAATGAATCCATTCTCTCATTCTCTCTGAGACATGGTCGATGATCCTGAGCCTTCATGACTTTGGCTTCATTGGTATCTAAAAGCATAATCTGGCTCACTGGAACCACATCCCACATTTGGAGGAGATCTTGTGGGCTGCAAGGAGAGTTTCGGTTCGCAAGGTGAAAATGTCCTTAAAGCAATATTTCCCTTTCATGATGCCACCTTGGTGATGCCATTTCAAGAAATGTTATGGTTGGTGAGAGACCAAGGAGTTTCAGTGGACTACACCCTGATGAGCAGATAGTCATGGGAACCTTCTTCAGTGGCTGTCGTGCTGAAGGGAGAGTGCGAGTACATGAAAATCACTTGGACTTTAAGGTCACACACACAAACGGTGTCCAAATACTCACGTGTGGTTGTTGATGTGGAAGGCTGTAAGCATGCCTTCCCGTTGTCCACCTGCATTAACGACTACTGGCCATATTAGATGAATGCATCACTCAGATTATTGGTACTTGTTGGTGACCATAGAAAACTTGTTGATGAAAGATGAGTGCTCGTGCAAAATATTGAATAAACTTTGTTTGAAGTTTGTAGTTCTGAATGATGGACATTGAGCAGGTGCAGCTGTAACGTGGAATGCAAAAAACCGAACGACGATGTAACTGCACCTTTGTATGTCTGTGCAATTGTCCATTAATTAATAAGCATTTTAATGATGTGAAAATATAATCTTGAGTGCATTTCCTGATGAAATGTTTAATTGCTTGCTTTGTAACGTCATTTTTTGTTCTTCCCGAGTTAGCCCAATTAGCCAAAGACGCCGGGTCAATTCTGGCGACGGTCTGCCACCTGCACTGACAGTAAACCTGTCGTCTGTGATGCACAACGTTGGTTCTGCCGAAGCAGTTTCCAAGCCTGGAGTCATGCTGGATCGTTGGCCATCCTTCTCCCAGCAGTAGTTAGAGCAGGAATTTGGAACTTGTTCAGACTGCCAGCAATGCCGCACCCACTCTTCACAAAGGATGCCGTGGGATCTTCAACATCCACCAACTCATGTCGGCAAATGGGACACCAGTTTAACATCCATTTGAAGGACAGCACACATTGGCGCTTGTGAAACACTGGGTTGACAGTTTTATAGCTGGGTCGCAATGCGAACCCTGGCAAGATGGCTTGAGCCGAGTGTGCATACCTCTTGCGTCATTGACTACCTGAGATCATTTTTGTTCCTTCTGTTTGGTCTTTCTTTGGTATTTACGTAAATTTCTTTTACAACCAGCATTCTCGTACTGAATGTTGGTATTGTCCTTCGATCCAGCTACTTCACTCCTGTCATCCACATGCCTTAATGGTGTGTTTCTGGGGATTTTACGATGTGTGGCATTTTCTAACTTTCCATCATTATTTGAATTCCTCGAGGAGTATCATTTTGTGGATAAGCAAGACGATTTGTGTTTACCAGTAGAAATATGAAAAGGATGGAAGGATTATTGGAGGAAGAGATGTTTTTCTTCTTGTATGTGTCTTATATCATGTTTTAAAACATTACAATCGAGTTGATTTGACTTCAGCAAAACGTCCATCTTAAATCTGTGTTGGGGGTTAACAACATAGCTCATCGGTGGCTTATTTGCTTTTGAGCCGTCTCTATGCTCGACTCGACTAGAAACTCATCTTGGTGCTTTGCAGGCAAAGTGTTGCCAATGAGTTCACCATCCTTTGAATGCACATGAAGCTGCCCATGAAAAGCGTCCGGTGTATTGTCTCTGAAGTGATTGCTTCGGCAGTGCCCATGCACTGGAAAGAGTCTGGCCAAAGATGTTCTGGAAATTGCACCGTAGAAAATGTAATTGCTCCCAGGTGTAGCCTAAAACATCAGTGCATTCTTTATAGGTACAGAAACGGAGGACTGTGTATGTTATAATCAAGTTTCTGGAGACTCAAGGTTGGTCGCAAAAGTCTTGAAACTTATCACCCTCCGATTCTTCACCTTTCTCTTTTCATCATTTACGAGGGTCATGAACGAAGTTTTAAGGGAGAGATACTCGCAAATCATTCAAAACTTGCTAATCTTTTACTTTTTACACAAGTATAACTTATCTGATAAATAAATTTAAATAAAATACGAAAATGTATTTGCACTGTTTTGTACTTTGGCGTGTCTTTATTGCGAGCGTCTCATTTGTAGAACCTTTTTGAACACCATTATCATTATAATTACGATAATTATTATGACAGATAAAATCCTCGTTTGGCTATCACCTTGAAATGACTGATTATTAAGTCGGAGACACATTTAGCCCTCGCTGTTCTAACTTGTGGAGAGGAACGTCCCCTTCGCAAGTTAAAACTTGCTTAGAAAAATATCTGCTTACGTCACTTCTATTGCAGGCTAAGTGACTGTTGGTGTTGAAATCTTCTGCAGTGTGCCTGTACTCAGTTGGTCGTAAGAGCCTGAAGCACTACCTCGAACTGTGCAACTTCGTGTGGATATGTCGTTGTATGTAATTCAAAAAGTTGCTGTTCTTACCGAGTAGTGGCGCAGGTTAATTTTATTATCCTTCATTGCCCCAATAAAATAAATTCTCAATTGTGATTAAAGTTTAATATCTGATGGAATGGAGCTGATTAGTGCTGATTTCTGTTTGGTTGTTTTTTCAGTTTGTTTGTTTATTTTGAAACTTTACCCGCTTTTTTTTTTTATCAGATCAGATTATCAAGCCTTTCTGGTGTGTGCAACACAGTTTGAGAAACGATGTGCATTGGCACATTGACTGTATGCAATCTGTTTGACCTTTTGGATTAGAGAATTAAAAAAAATAATCGACAATTGTGCAAACACACTCGAACGAACATCGAAATTCTTTCACAGTTTACTTAACTTCATTTTTGTTGTCATTTTATTCTTTTACAACAAGCATTTCATGCAAATATATAATTTTCATTGATCTTTTACTTTCATTCATTGACGTGCGTTCCGATATCCCATGTTTCCTGCTTTGTGAAGTCATTTAATATTTCTGTGCAACATCCATTCAAACTACTTGATGATAATGGAGATGTTGCTGTTTTGGGTTTTGTTTTGTTTTTACCTCCGCCAATGAAGGTGAAGGAGGTTATGTTTTTGCCCCTTTCTGTCTGTCTGTTTGTTTGTTTGTGTACAGGATATCTCAAAAAGTTGTGGACGTATCGGGACGAAATTTTGGGGACAGGTTGGGTGTGTGACAAGGATGAACCGATTAGATTTTGATGAAGAACGGTACATTCAGTTCCAGAGTACATATCAACTCTCAGTACGTTAACACCCGATTCATATAAAATAACCAATTGCTTTCGAAACAGCCGCGAGGACAAAGGAAAACACGATCGCTTGTACACTGCTGAGGTTAAAGTTAAAACCTACTGGATCTGCTTTCTCGCCAAGTATGTCTTGACGTCATCCGTTCCAGGTATACCTCAATGCATCAGTGTCAATGGAATTTTTTTTTTTACATTCAAAAGGTGGGCTGACTCCCAATTTAAGCGCACATTTCACATCCAATCTTTAACAGCCCCATTATATAGCACGTAACTGAAAAGAAAGATTGAAAAGAAAGTGCTGCTTGGGCAGCATATGATAACAAAATAAACTTTTTCATCTGACAAGGCAGAGAAACTCATCTTTCTCAAAACTAATCTGAGCTTTGTGGACTCTAAATGTTAAAACTCTTAAACGTGCCATTTTCCTTCCTACCTTCACCACCAAAGGTGAAGGGGGTTATGTTTGCACCTCCTTCTGTCGGTTTGTCTGTTTATGTGCAGGATATCTCAAAAAGTTGTCGACGTATCCGCATGAAATTTTGTGGACAGGTTGGGTGTGTGGCAAGGATGAACTGATTAGATTTTGATGAAGATCCGGATCTGGATCAGACGACTACAATTTTTAAAGTTATTCTTCACCGTGCCCTTCGCATTTATTTACGTGTATGTATATATTTTATTTGGAGGGGAGGTGTGTGTGCACTTGCATTGTGATGAACTTGCAGTAACTATTTTAATATGCAAGTACAGCAAATATATACACTTTTTATTTATTTTTTTTTTGGAGGATTCTTTCCAAAATTTCGTTCAGGTCAAGTCAGTCAAATTTGAAGCATAATTTTCTGCGAACCATGAGTACTGGCATAAACACAAACTTACTTGATCCCCTTTCAGTGACCAAGTGAAATGTAGTTTGTTTTTTGTTTGTTTTGAGACTCATTTGAGACTGAGATGGACTGAGCATGGTTTGAGAAACCATTGTTCAATTATATTGGATATGAAAACGTTGGGTTGAGATGTAAAAGGAGAGGTTTTCTGAATCGCCGCGATGTTGCAAACCGTTTTGGATGATAGTGAATGCATTTGCCACAAGGGGGCACTGCCTCATGACTTCTGAAAGGATTTATCGACATCACTCCATGATGAATGCAGAGTATTGGAATCGACATCAGACTCTATGATTCGCTTTGAAGATTTGAGGTCTGATTTCTGCTGCGATGCCCATCAAACTTGGCCAAATAATTGGGTGTTATGATGGTGCTCTGTGCAATCTGGACGTCCTTAGCTTTTGCACAGAAGCAGTGCTGATGTTCTGAATGTTTTGCCCATGCTTGTGTGAAAAGCCAAACAAGGTTCTTTCACACTCATTTTCCCATCCAAACCGGATTGGGCAATGCCGAATGGTGAGAATGACAGTATTGCTGCCACTGATAGACAAGATGTATAGACCTGAACCGTGGTATGTGTGCTGCAGACACGAATGCAGAGCCTGCGTCCTGACCCACGTGCTGCATATCGAAACGTGTTCCACGCTCTTCTAACCATCGTGCGCACCGAAGGCATTTGGAGACCCGTTCGTGGAGTCAATGCAATGGCGACTGGCGCTGGACCTGCGCATGCCCTCTACTTTGCCTGCTACGAGCGCATCAAGGCTGTTCTTAGTGAGGGTCGTAACTCTCACCTGGCTAACGGTGAGCACCACACCTACTGCATCATAATACCCCCTTCCTCCACACCCCTTGTGACACCAAAACCTTTAGCAATCTTTAAATAGACATATGTAGTTTTCCGCTTTATACACGAATTGTGAACTAGTTTAGGTTTTCATTGAAAACATTTCCATTCTGATTTGCTTTTTCAAAATTTGGCTCTGTGGAATAGGTTGAAAACTGAGATTGAGGCTTTTTCTTTTTTCTTTTGCAAAGAAAGTAGGCAGTGGGTACAGTTCAAGTATCATTGGCTTGGACTTGTAGATTTTGAAAACCTGTCTATGAAATGGAGTTTAATATTATTATTTAAAAAATAGTTTTTAAAACTTCCCTGTGCCGCTGATGTGCTCATTGGAACTTTGCCTTTTGTTAAATAAAATAATGCCAATGTTTTGTGGATTTATTTTGATGCAATCAAAAGTATACTGTCTCAGAAGGCCAGGTAATGAAGTCATTTAATAATGACGTGAAGGTGCATTTCCTGGACTGTAAAGTTATCTGTCCCTCCAGAAAGCAGCTGTCATCGATGCATCATGCAGCATCAGGTAAAGATGAGAAAGATGGAATGCTGTGCTATGGTCCCTCGCTCCTAGAGTTGTGGTACCTCGCTGCCTCCGCCCCCTCCGAGTTATGGTCCCTCGCTGCCTCCGCCTCCTCTGAGTTAGGGTCCCTCGCTGCCTCCGCCCCTCCGAGTTAGGGTCCCTCGCTGCTTCCGCCCCTCCGAGTTAGGGTCCCTCACTGCCTCTGCCCTTCCGAGTTAGGGTCCCTCGCCCCCTCCGAGTTATGGTCCCTCGCTGCTTCCGGCCCCTCCGAGTAAGGCTCCCTCGCCGCCCCCGCCCCTCCGAGTTAGGGTCCCTCACCGCCCCCGAGTCGAGGTGCCCTCTCCCCTGACCTCTTCCGCCCCCGAGTCGAGGTGCCATCGTCCCTGACCTCTCCCGAGTCGAGGTGCCCTTGCCCCTGACCTCTCCCGCCCCCGAGTCGAGGTGCCCTCACCCCTGACCTCTCCCGCGCCCGAATCGAGGTGCCCCCGAGTCGAGGTGCCCTTCGCCCTTGACCTCTCCCGCCCCCGAGTCGAGGTGCTCTTCGCCCTTGACCTCTCCCACCCTGAGCCGTGGTGCCCTCGTCCCATCTTCCTTCCAAATTAATGACTTGGCAATAAAGCTTTGGGCCATTGATTTTATTTTATGCACAGGGATGAAACTATGTGATGATTCCAAATAAGTCAAAAATTAAATTGTTTTTCATTCAAGGTTCCACCAATAGAGGGCACAAGTGTGCTTTGTGTTCAGCATCAGTATTTAAGTTCCACTTTAAGATCCTTCGTTGTGTCCGTCTGACACCCTATCTTTCCTGTCCTTCGGCATGCCTTTGCTAGCCAATGGACTCACTTATAATTAATTGCAAGCTCTTCAAAAGATTGTGCGACACAAGGTAATCCTTTTCAATCCATCGGTGTGGGATGGGATGAAATGGCTACTGGATTGATAGAATAAATATCCCTTTCTTGTGCTCTAATGATACAGCTGTGCCTTCTGCTCTTTTACGCTCCCTGCTTTACCTTCAAAACTGACATTCCCTCAAATTGATTCCCCTTCATCTTCATAAAAAGGCCATTTAATGCACATCATCAAAGCAATCATCTGGTCCCTTCAACTGCATTTGGATTGTATGAATAGGGCTTTTTCGACCCTCTCAACCAAAGCTTTTATTTGCGTAATTTGTAGATTTGTTGTGTCCGGCATATGCCAGTGATGTCTGCCTGTAAGAAATGGTTTGGTTGTTTTGGGTTTTTTGGTTATGATTGAGGAGCTATGTGGATATCGCGTGTAGAGCAATGACTGTGTGCACTGTTGCATGAATCTGATGTACATTGGAAGACTGGACAAACTATCGTGGTACATGGGATTTGAGTTGGGATAGCAGCATCACAAGCTTGTATTTCCTCGCATGTGAAGGCCAAACGGGCAAGTGAGATGGGTGTCTTGCCACGTGAAATTAAAATGCCACTTTAGCTCTTTGCAGATTGCATGATCGATTTTACTCATTTGGTTAACTTTCGAAATAAAAGGATAATCTGAAAGGAGTCACTTTTCAAAAGTACCAAATTTGATCGGCCTATGTTAATTATCCTCTGCAGTTGTTACAAGAGAATCCACATCATGAAATAATTATCTCCACCACCAAGGTGGACAGAAATTATATTTTCACACCTGTCTCTGTGTGTGTGTGTGTGTGTGTGTGTGTGAGCAGGATATATATATATATATATATATATATATATATATATATATATATATATATATATATATATATATATATTATATTATATTATATAATATATATATTATATTATATATATATATATATATATATATATATATATATATATATATATTATATAATATATATATTATATTATATATATATATTATATTATATATATATATATATATATATATATACATGCTCACGGACGATGCAGGTAACAAATCTCATTTGGGTCTCTCTCAGAAACCGCTCGCTGGACACAAAGTCCGACCAGCGATAGCCAAGGTTTCTCCAAAGAGACCTGGTACCAAACAAATTAAGTCTCTGTTTCAGATCATTGGTCTGAGTCTAATTCCCACATCCGCAGAGCAAGGCTGGAAGCACCAAGGACCTGAAAACTCAGTCTTTCGTCCTGCTGTGCAGGTACCGACAGTGCCACACCCCATGATCCAGTGAATCCATGACTCCCCAGGCCCGACCCAGACGTCTATTGACCTCTGGCTCACAGCCAGCAGAGACATGAATATCACTACCAAGGAAAGTGAATCTCTCCGTGACCTCAACATCCTCACCACAAACAGGCAGAGACAGGATAACAGCATCCAATATGTCATTGAAAGCCTGGATCCTAGTTTTGACCCAGGAAACCCGTAATGCCAGCGGCTCCGACTCCTCATTCAGCACCTCGAGGGCCCCCGAAAGGATATCTAAAGTCTCCGCAAAGATGACTGCATCATCTGCGAAATCAAGGTCAGAGATCTTGACATTCCCAAACGATGCACGGCAGCTTGATCTCTCCGACATCCTCCCCAGAATCCAGTCCATAAAAGTGCTGAAAAGTGTGGGGGTCAGAACACACCCCTGACGAACTCCACTCCAGTAACAACTGGAAATAAGTCAAAGATGGTATCGTATCTCACAGCACACTCAGTTCCAGAGTACATATCAACTCTCAGTACGTTAACACCCGATTCATATAAAATAACCAATTGCTTTCGAAACAGCCGCGAGGACAAAGGAAAACACGATCGCTTGTACACTGCTGAGGTTAAAGTTAAAACCTACAGGATCTGCTTTCTGGCCAAGTACGTCTTGACGTCATCCGTTCCAGGTATACCTCAGTGCATCAGTGTCAATGGAATTTGTTTTTTCACATTCAAAAGGTGGGCTGACTCCCAAGCAAAGCGCACATTTCACATCCAATCTTTAACAGCCCCATTATATAGCACGTAACTGAAAATAAAGATTGATCAGTGCTGCTTGGGCAGCATATGATAACAAAATAAACTCTTTCATCTGACAAGGCAGAGAAACTCATCTTTCTCAAAACTAATCTGAGCTTTGTGGACTCTAAATGTTAAAACTCTTAAACGTGCCATTTTCCTTCCTACCTTCACCACCGAAGGTGAAGGAGGTTATGTTTTCACCTCTTTCTGTCGGTTTGTCTGTTTGTGTACAGGATATCTCAAAAAGTTGTTGACTGATTCGGATTAAATTTGTGGACAGGTTGGGTGTGTGGCAAGGACTAATTGATTTGATTTTGGTGATTCTTCTTCACCATTGGGAGATAGGGCCAAAAATGATATATGGCATGATATTTCAAAAATGTGTTGGACCTGATATGTTCTCGTGGATTAGGCATTGCGTGGCAGAGGTATGCGCTCTACCGAGTGTCCTGGTTTGATACTAGAACGGCACTCGGTGGAACACATATCTCCGTCAGGCTGAACAGTTTACATTTTTCATCCCATTGATCGTCTGGATCTGCTGACCTGAACTCAAATTGTCTTGTTCTCGTCACCGACCCAACTCATCCACCTAGTTTTGTCATAACTCGTCCACAATTTTTTGAGATATCCTGCTATAGGGGAGGGTGGGGTTAGTTAGCACATTTTTCACTCAAACTCGATTACATAATCTGGTTTTATTTCGAAAAATTAAACATATGCCACTAATACATACATATGTGCCACATTTTTACCATTTTGAGAAGTGCTAACATTTGACAGGTACATGTGTATGTCAAGTCAGGTGACCATGTAACAAGTGTTCCAACTAACCCTGACCTTGGGGTTTGTTGGAACGTGCTGTGGGTTAAGTTGGAACATTAATTATTTTATGGTTTTAGAGGCTTTACCTAAACTTCAGTCACATGAAAATAATCCATGTGGCTGAAGTTTAGGTTAATCCTTAAAACCGTAGAATAATGAATTATTCTCCGATAAATGTTTCAGATAAAATATTGGATCCTTTTCACGATGACCTCCTGGATGGCCCTCTCCCTCCAGACGAGAGCCTTCCACACTCCACATGTGCAAAATGCGCCTGCCTCTCCTGCACCTTCCATCACTCCCTTTCCTCGTCCCACACAGGAGGGAACCTCTTCACTCTGTGACTGCCAACCTTCCTCTTTCATCACCCTCTCTGTGCTCCATCCCAGGGGCATGGCCTGTTCGCGCCCAAACCCGGGAAGGCGGGACTTCTCCTGTTTGTTGTCGTTTCAGGGACGTGTTTCCAGCTTTACAGCCTTGCTTGAAATGTAAAAAAAATCAAGAAAATCAGACGGCAATCACGTAATGGGGGACTTATTTTTACTCGCGAAGCTAATTAGCACCGCACCACCCCTCGTGTGGTGACACGTAACGCTGAAGCTCACAGATTCCCTGACTTCCATCAAGATGCTTCAATTGGTCCACGGACCATGCTACACTATACAATGCTAACTTCCCAATTAAACCTTTCCATCTCCCCCCCCCCCCCATAATCATAACAATATCTTTATCTTCAGAACAACTCCTTTCCTTTTGTATTGAAAACAATATGGTGGAAGGGTATCGTCATTATCTACCACTACATGGCACCGACATCTCAACATCATCCTTGGTTTTTTTGAAAACTGCAATTTTTCAATGATCCCCGCATTCCAACGAATCCCTACCTCCCCTATATAGTTTTATGTTTTTGAGGATTTGTGCTTTTATTAAATCTATGGAGTGTCCGTGCCATCCCGACATCAGAAGAACTTCTGACTTCCTGATACATCTTTACAAGATGACTGTCTCTCCAATCTCTATATATTACAGTGCCTATAAAAGTCTACACCCCCTTTCAAAATATTCACCTTTTGTTGCCTTATAACCTGGAATTAAATTACATTAAATCAGACTTTTTCCACCTTTATTTATACATCGAAACCCACAACTTCCAAATGAAAGACAAATTCTAGAAATATCAGGAAATTAATTAAAAATACAAAACTAGAATGCCTTGGTTGGATAAGTATTCACCACCCTGAGTTAATACTTGGTGGAAGCACCTTCGACAGCAATTACAGCTGTGAGTTTGTTGGGATAGGTCTCTACCGACTTTGCACACCTTGATTGGGTAATATTTGCCCATTCTTCTGCACAAAACTGTTCAGGCTCGGTCAAGTTGCGTGGGGAGCGTTGATGGACAGCAATCTTGAATGCGTGCCACAGATTTTTCATTGGATTAATGTTTGGGCGACTGGGCCACTCAAGGATATTTATCTTTTTGTTCCTTAGCCACTCCATTGTCACTGGCTGTGTACTTCGGGTCCTTGTAATGCTGAAAAGTGAACTTCTGTCCCAACTTCAGCTTTCTTGCAGAGTTTTCCCCTCAGATTTTTCTGTATTTTGCTCCATCCGTTTTCCCTTCTATCCTGATAAGTGCCCCAGTCCCTGCTGATGAGAAACATCCCCACAACATGATGCTACCACCACCATGCTTCACAGTAGGGATGGTGTTACTTGGATGGTGTGATGCGCTGTGTTGGGTTTGTGCCAAACATAACATTTTGCATTTAGGCCAAAAAGTTCCTCCTTGGCTTTGTCGGCCCACAAAACGTTTTGCTACATAGCTTCAGAATCTCCAGAGTGCTTCTTTCATACCTCAAATGGGACTCATGGTTAGCTTTTTAGAGTAATGGCTTCCTCCTTGCCACCCTGCCATGCAGACAAGACTTGTGGAGTGCTTGGGGTATTGTTGTCACATGCACACAGTGTCAAGTCTTTACCATAAAGGTGTGTAGCTTTTTCAAATTTGCCATTGGCCTCTTGGTGGCTTCTCTGACCAGTCTCCTTTTTTGCTCATCCAGTTTGGAGGGTAGGCCTGATCTAGGCAGGGTCTTGGTGGTACCATACACCTTCCCCTTCATAATGATTGTCTTGAATGTACTCCAAGGGATATTCAAAGCCTTTGAAATATTTTTATACCCATCCCCTGATCTGTGCCTTTCCATAACTTTATCCCGGAGGTCTTTTGAAAGCCCCTTGGTTCTCGTGGTGGAGTCTTTGCTGTGAAATGCACTACCCAGCAGAAGAAACCTACAGGAACAGCTGATTTTATTCTGAAATAATGAGAATCACTACAATTTAACACAGGTGGAGGCTAATTAACGTGGTGTGTGATTTTGAAGGTGAGTGGTTACACCTGAGCTAATTTACATTTGCTATTATAAGGAGGGTGGATACTTATCCATCCAAGATATTCTAGTTTTGTATTTTTAATAAATTTTCTGAAATTTGTAGAATTTGTTTTTCACTTGGAAGTTGTGGGTTAGGATGTGTAAATAAAGGTGGGAAAAGTCTGATTTTAATGCAATTTAATTCCAGGCTATAAGGCAACAAAAGGTGAAAATTTTGAAAAGGGGTGTAGACTTTCTCTTCCCTTTACTTATTGTGCAGGGCAGGGAGGATAAGCCTTGGGGTGTGCACGAGCTTCTGGGCTGTCAAGCCTGGATTTGAATCCTAACCAAGATATAAACTGTGTCACCCTGGTGTTTTGCATGCAGGGAGATTCATCAGTTTATGCAACATCCCTCTGATAGTCGTTAAGCTGGATATCTTGTGTGCTAGTAATAACTGGTAGACGTTAAATATCCTATGTTGTCCTTCACAAAGAGTCGACGAGTTATCACTGGGGACCCCTGATCAAATTGCCAATTCCTTCCTAAACTGTGGATAGCAAGTGGTTTGTCTTTTTTTGGAAGTTCCTTGACATGTGGATGCACTGCTTGCTACCTCCAAGTGTGTTTGCTGTCTGGATTGCAGCTCCTACACTTTCAACACATTCCAGGTGGTTTTCATGTGCACTTCGGATATGTTCAGCTGTTGCCACATTGTCAGCATGTGCCTCCATTCCCTGTCGTTTATGGAAGCAATGAATCAGTTGCTAAAGGACAAAAAAAAAAAATGAAACATTTAATTATTTTGGCCAAGATCATGTGTTGGGATATTCATGAATATCGTGTATGGTTGTCATAACTGTTGTAAGTAATAACTTGTGTTGGCTTAACATCTTAGGATCATGACTCTTGAGTTAGACCCCTGTCTTGCCATTAAATAACACCAGTTGGGTTGACGAAGCCTGTCATCCTTCTGAAGTCGGTAAAATGAGTACCAGCTTATACGGGCCACGGTAATAGTGGCACAGCTGTGTTACCAATAATGTAACCAGCATCCGCAGGCTGCATACAAAATATATATATATATATATATATATATATATATATATATATATATATATATATATATATATATATATATATATTACAAAAACTCTCATCATGTATGTATGAATGTTCCCGAAATACAGCCAAAACGGTACAAGATAGCGCAAAAATTTTAGGGCCGCATTACTCACCATTCTGCTCCGGTGTGCAGTATCAAGTTTCGTTCAAATTGGGCAATGAAAAAAATTGTGTAAAAATCAATTCCTGATTCAGTCAAGTACTCTGGGAGTATTTGATCAATGCAAACAACCTCAGTGGTATAGTTTGCTGGAGCTATTCTTTTTTTTATTTTTGAAATGATTTTTTTATCAACCGCTGTCACAACAGGAACCCAACGGGTTCACGGGTCATCTAGTATATGTATATGTATATATATATATATATATATATATATATATATATATATATATATATATATATATATATATATATATATATATATATATATATCGGTTATCGGAACCGCATGCATACAGCAGATAGGTCTCTCAAGACAGTTTTGCCATTATTATACATGTACATAGCCCCCTTCCTTTTGTTTAGCGGGACAACAGGGAGTGCATTGCGATGTTCTAATAGTTAGGGTTGCTAAATCATTTTCCCCTTCATTTCATTCCCAGCTCGTCTTTGTGTTTTCTTCCATTGATCCAGCATGGTCCGAATCCTAGCTTAGCCGGGACTTTATTCCCAACAGACTTTATTCCTTTGAGCCGGTATGTCCTTGGCAGTGTCGCTCGACTGCATCCGATCCGGTAAAGTGATCTGGTCCGGTCGAGTGATCCGGTTCGGACAAGGCGTACTGAGGGCATGTTTCCCCGGTCATTAAACCACATGATTAATTAGGTAACCCGATTAACCTATAGACGGGAGGACCCTAGGTCATGCGGTTGAGTTATTGGCGTCCACGGTCAGTTAAGTGACCCGCCGCGTCACAGAATTATCCGTGTGCGATGACCTACAATTCCGGGGAGTCTGGTGGGAACCGACATAGCTCCACCTAGTGGTCTTCTCACCCGACCCCCCCCCAGCCCACAACAGTTTGGTGTCAGGAGTGGGATTGACCCATAAAAAAATTGCGGGATTCGAACCCACAACCGTTTGGTATCTGGAACAGGATTCGAGCCAGTGTTGTGCTTAGCCAAGACTTCTTGACACCTTCTTGACAAGCACAAGACTTCTTGTGCATCTTGACAAAGCCAAGAAGGAACAAGCACACCCCCCCCTTCCCCCCGAAATTAAGAGCAGGATTCAAATTTTATTTAATTATCGGTACGGACCTTGGCGGACCAAGACAAGCTGGTTCAGTTGGATTTTGAGAGTACAATATTGGAGGACTCCGTGGCTCAGGACAACAGTTTTGAGGGAGATCATTCCCTGCAGCCATACCCAGAGGTAATGGGGGCAACCGTGTCTATAACAATGCTTGAGGACCCCCTGCATCAAATTTCCCTCACAGAGGACCGAGCGATCCCTATCGGATCCACACCCGATCATAGCAGATCGGCTCTGCCAAAGCCATTGGACACGGACCAGTTTACGGAGATAATGAGACAAATGATGGAGCGCATGGATTGGAATATGCAAGCACTGAGGGCGGGTCAGGAGGAAATGAAGATGGAGCTGGTAGAGGTAAAGGGCGAAATGAAAAACATCGACCGGAAAATGGCGGATGAGATTAGCACTGTACGTGAAGAAATGACTGAATTGAAAGAGTGTGGAAGGTGTTTGGACCGCAATGAAGACGGGTAAGGAAGAAGTGACAGATAAAATCACGGCGGTTGGACGAGAAGTGGATAAACTCGGACAGGGGATGACGGAAATAACGAAAGGACAAAGGCAAATAAAAGTGGAGATTGGGAAAAACACAAACGCGATACAAAATTTAAAACGAAGCCAGCAGGAAACAAAGGGGGGATTGGGGGCTGTAAAGGAAGAGTGTAAAATGAGACACGAAGTAATTACTAAAATGGTTAAAGAGATGGGACGGAAGGTTGAGTCGAAGAACCAGGAAATGGGGAAGTGATTAAAGAAACATGAGGACGAGACAAAGGTGTGTTTTAGCATAGCAAAGGGGGAATTAACAGAGACACAAAGGGATATAGAACGGGTAAAGGATGAATTACATAAAGTAAAAGAGAAGCAAACACAGATAGAGGGGAAGGTAAGGGACATTAAGGTGGAGCTTGTGGAGTGTCTTGAGAACCGATGGAAGGAGCAGGATGGCCTCCTTCAGGAACAGAGAGAGAGAATACGCTCCCTCGAAGCAAACCGTGACCAGGTGAGTCCAGTGAAGTTAAGGCTGTGCGAGGTGAAGCAGGAGCATGATGTGAAAGGGTACATGCCAAGTTTGGGGGGGGGCAGAGACTCTGGAGTCTCTTGGGCTAACACAAGCCCCCAGTGTGAATGTGTCGGAGTATGTGCAGAGTGCGGTGTAATATGGCATGGTCGAGTGCACAAGACGGTGCGGCGCGCGCATCGACCCAGACGGGGTTGATGAATTGTCCGGGCGAGTGGCTTGGGCTCCACGGGGGCAGAGCACCGCCGGAATCCGGAGGGTTCGCCCCTGCATTTGTCCCTCAAGGACTGGTGGGTGGGGCTCAGAACCCGGGAGGCCAGACGGTGCCGCTAGCTCCGTACGACGGGAAGACCGACCTGAGGGCGTATTTGGCCTAATTTGACCACGTGGCCAGGGGTAATGGCTGGAGCGCGGACGAGAGCGCGATTCATCTCGTGGCAGCACTGCGCGGCACGGTGGCTGAGGTCCTGACCACAATGCCCCAGGGAGCAATGACGTTGGCAGGCCTCCGTTCGGCCCTAAGTTATCGATTCAGAATAGAACAGCAGAGCGAGCTTGTTAAAGCTCAGCTCAGTGGGCGAAAACGGCAACCTCATGAGAAAATGGGGGATTTGGCTTATGATATTCGCCGCGCAGTGGGGATCGCGCATGCGAACATGGCAGCACCCGACCAGGAAGACCTTGCTCTGGACTAATTTATCCAGGCTCTTGCGGGCACCGACACCAGGGCCCTGCTGATGACATTTCATCCGGAAAACCTCCAGAAGGCGACTGACACTGCCGCCCGATGGGATGCAGCAAAGCCGCTGGCCAGAGGGTCTGAGCACCATGCGATAACTGTCCGGCAGGTGGGCCCCGTGGACAGCAGTGAGCCTGGAGCCGGGACTGGTCTTGGCACCCGAGCGGAGCTGGAGCGACTGGTCCGGGACATGGTCGACCGCCGGTTGGCATATTTGGACCATGGCAGGTGGCTAGCAGGAGGACACCTGGTGGGCCATTGGTAAATACCCCAATTTGGAACATCGGAGGCATGCACCATACCCGGTTAAGTGCTATAACTGTGGACGAGTGGGCCACCTGTCACGGGAGTGTAGGGCCATGCGCAGGGAGAGACCCCGACCCACCAGACCACCAACTCCGCCCCGGGCAGACCGGACTAGCCGGCCCCTGACACCCCCTCGCCTCTCCCCGGGGCAAAGGAGCCGGAGCTTGGGCAACCGTCCCCGTGGAGGCATAAGGCTCGCCGAGCCTTGCCACGAGTACACGATGCCTGGCCAGGATGTAGCAAACATCCTCGTTGGGGGGCAAAGGAGCATTAGTTAGGGAAAGGGTTTAGCGTTAGATAGACCCGCCTCATGGGGGCATGAGCACTCCTCCATGGGGCCCGGTAACATGAGTTAGGGGAAATTTAGGTAAGAATTAGAAATGAATTAGAAACATGGACAGACATGGAACGTGAAGTGGGGATGTAGATTAGCCACGTAGAGTTAAATGGAATGTGCATTAGAATAAGGGATGACGGGAGCACTAGTTAGTTAGGGGGACGAAGTTAGTAGAGCGTCAGTTTGGTGTGGAAAAAAAAAGAGAGAAAAATATACAATGAGTGAACATGGGTCAGCGGGCCCGAGTGTGAATGGAGTGAATGTGGAGTGCATGGTGCAAACGAATGATTGGTGGGAGGAGTGAATCCCACCCAAGGGAACCCGGAGTTAGTGTAATGTTAGTTAAATTAACCAAAAGGATGTCATTTTGTTGGTGTTGAACGAAGGCACGAAACCTTTTGTAGGGTGCAAGAGACTATTGACTGGCTGGGAGCGTGGCTGGTGAAATATGAGTACTGAGTAGAGGGCACCCCGGGCACCGAAGTAGTCGGCCAGAGTAGGCCATGGGTCCAAGCGACCGAGTTAGTGTAATGGGCACGGGTACCCAGGGGAAAGGGACCCGGAGCACCAAAATGCCACGTGGATATTGACAGGGAAAATGCCAGGAAGGGCATTCCCCACGTTCATAGGCTCGGAGACAGCCTCAGCGACCCGAGGGTGCCGAAGATCGAGTTTGGCAGGTGGGTAGACCTGCCAGTGAAGCCACGCTGCCCAGCCACGAAATTGTGCAAGAGCATGGGAGAAAATTTGCGGGTCAGGCCCAAATTAATAACGAACACCAACACAGGCGATGGGAATCGTGGTTGCGAGAACCAATAGTTTAAAGAGACAGGCGTGTTGAAAAGCCCCGGGGATATATTAACCTTTAATAAGTGGTAGGATAGACTGGAAACGTGTACCCCTTCGCACCATCTATCCCTTCACTGTTCGTAGGCTGCTGGACTCATCTTGGAAAATGCTGAAACCTGTGGGAGCTATTCTGAGGCTGCATTGGGCCTCGAGACAGATTCACTTGTCTCTTCCTCAATCCTTTCAAAAGGGATCTAAGGGATTGGGAATAGACAGTTTGGACAGGTTAGTCGAACAAAGACGATAAGTGGGTTAGGGACACAGATAATTATAAAAATAATTTTTTTTATTAAAAAGTCTAAATTTAGTTGTTTTTTTTGTTACAAGCTAATGGGGGTGGGTATGGACAAGGACAGGCATAGGCAATAGGTTGGGGGAGACAGTAGGGTAAGACCGAACTTGTCCGGACCGGCCAACGCCACCACACTCCCTCCACAACCTCACGAGACCACACCGAGGCTGGCCAGCTTCATGTGCCGACCTGTTGTACTGCACCTTACCTGGTCTGCATTTGCCATGCCTTTATCTACCTTTGCCTTGACTCCATTTGCCATACCTGCCCATGCCTATATTTGCCTTGCCATATCACTCAACCTTACCATGTGCACCAGGACCATCTTTGTGGAAGTATTTGCAAGGATTGCCCTGCAGGCAACCGCATTACCGGGGACTGCATTTGTGCAGCCCGGACATCTATCTCCTTGTTGTATAAAGGCCAGTTCAAATGGACTGTGAGACGGTGTGGCCTGCCGTGTTAGGGTGAGTTGCCTCCAGCAGCCAGGAAAAGAAAAAACAAAAAAAACCAACAACAAACAAAAGACCATTGAGGGCCCTGAAGACGCCTGATCATTGATTGCCTGCTGCTGCACTCATCCCCGAATGTTACTTTTATTGTTCTCTCCTCAAGTCACAGGTCCTGAGCCATCGGTAATGTAAATATTGGAAATGTATATAGTTCTAACCCACCTGTTTATTTGTTTAGTTCAAATTTCCGGCAATGTAGATAAGTTGTCCGTATGAGTCTGGTAGTTTAGATACGCAACGCACTAGGTTATTTATTTTTGGGACATGTATTCAAAATGTCGCACTCAGGGATCTGTAGGTAAAATGTACAAGGGGAACCTACACCTGCATGCCACACGAACGTTAACGACTCAGGTCGAGTCTAGAAAAAGGAAGGGGGGGTAGTGTTGCGGTTCTCGGAACCGCTTGCATACAACAGATAGGTCTCCCAAGACAGTTATGCCATTATTATACGTGTAGATGGCTCCCTTCCTTTTGTTTAGCGGGACAACAGGGAGTGCGTTGCGATGATCTAATAGTTAGGGTTGCTAAATCATTTTCCCCTTCATTTCATTCCCAGCTCGTCTTTGTGTTTTCTTCCATTGATCCAGCATGGTCCGAATCCAAGCTTAGCCAGGACTTTATTCCCAACGATCCATTCCTTTTAGCCGGTACGTCCTTGGCAGTGTCGCTCGGCTGCATCCGATCAGGTAAAGTGATCCGGTCCGGTAGAGTGATCCGGTTCAGACAAGGCAGACTGAGGGCGTGTTTCCCCGGTAATTAAACCACGTGATTAATTAGGTAACCCGATTAACCCATAGACGGGAGGACCCGAGGTCACACAGTTGAGTTATTGGCGTCCACAGTCGGTTAAGCGACCCGCCACGTCACAGAATTTTCCGTGTGCGACGGCCTACAATTCCGGGGAGTCTGGTGGGAACCGACATAGCTTCCCCCACCTGGTGACCCATATATATATATATATATATATATATATATATATATATATATATATATATATATATATATATATATATATATATATATATATATATATATATATATAGTCATCCCCCGCTATATCGCAGTTCACCTATCGCTCCCCCGGTTCATCGCGGGTTTTCCCTTGGAACGTAACTAATTTTTTCTGCGGATTCCCCCGGTACATCGCGGTAATAATATGTAAAATATAAATTATTTAAGCAATAAATTATAACGTGTGGTGCTCGACCAGTCACACGACGCACGAGACAAAGTTTCGCTTGTGAACTTCGAATATTTTCTATTTTTTTTTTCTCCAAGCCCCACGATGCTGCCCAAACGCCCTGCACCTTCTAAGGCTTCTGGCAAGGAACCGAAGCGCCAGCCGAAAGTCCTGATGCTCCAGGAGAAGGAAAAAGGTTTGCCGCAGTTGGACGCCATTATGGTTTGAATGAATCGATCATACGCTACATCAAGAAGGACGAAGCCAACATCAGGAGCCTATCAAACCCAATCGTGTTTATACATCGCCCAGCGTTTAATATTCACTCGATATAAATCAAACCCAATCGTGTTTATACACCGCCCAGCGTTTAATAGTCACTCGATATACGTAAATCAAATCCAATCGTGTTTATACACCGCCCAGCGTTTAATATTCACTCGGTATAAATCAAACCCAATCGTGTTTATACACCGCCCAGCATTTAATATTCACTCTATAAATCAAATCCAATTGTGTTTATACACCGCCCAGCGTTTAATATTCACTCTATATAAATCAAACCCAATCGTGTTTATACACCGCCCAGCGTTTAATATTAAGTCGATATACGTAAATCAAACCCAATCGTGTTTATACACCGCCCAGCGTTTAATATTAAGTCGATATACGTAAATCAAACACAATCGTGTTTATACACCGCACAGCGTTTAACATTCGCAATATAGAATATATACACACACCACCACTGATATTAATTCAGCCTGGGAATTTTTTTCCACAGAAACCTGCTCTCTTATGCACAAATTCATCCCACCTCTTCCATTATCTTACCCATCCTCTTACTCTTGGTACTCTGAATCCTGTGTGAGGCTGTTGCTTTAAAACAACTTGCATTCTCCTCCTGGAAGGCAAATCCAACCAAAGGCAACCTCAGATCATTCCACAAAATCTGCAGCAAGTGTGTCTACTCTCAGGAGAGCCAGAAAACATCATCTCTCCAATCTCAAGAATGAGCTTTCAAACTTGTCTCCCAACACTCACACCTGGTGGCGCCTTGTCAAGTCCATCTCTCATGTATGCCTCGCTTCCCTCACTTAAAATGGCACCACAAGGAGGATTCTCACTCGGCGTCTGGCTTTGGAGGCCAACTTTGAAATGTGGCTTGCCCAAGAGAGATCATGGCTGAGAGTGAGACCCAAGAGTTTTAGTGACTGAACCCCTTTGAGAGGGTTGGTGAGAAAATGGATGGGAGGATTTGTAGTACGGTCTTGAGAGACAGACAGACAGAGACACAGAGAGACATTTCTCAGGATCAAAAGACATCTTCCAAGTGTTTGACCAGTTTGTGATTTTTTTTTTTTTGCCAAAGTCTGAGGATGGGGAAGAGGCTGCTGCCTGTCTGACAGGGGGATGGATAATGTCATGGCAAGGAGTGGAGTCATCAGCAAGGAGATAAAGAGGATTTTTCCAAAGAGTCAGTGAGATCATTGATAAAGATTAGGAATAAGATGGGGCCCAGAACACTACCTTGAGGTACTCCAGCCTCAACAGGGAGTGGAGATGAAAGGGTTCTGTTGAGAGCCACACATTTTCTACAAGAGTGGAGGAAGTCAGTAATCCAAGAGTGGAGTTGCCTTGAATTCCATAGGCAGACAGTTTGGAGAACAAGGCAGGATGACAGACTATCAAAGCACGAGATATGTCCAGAGAGACGGCCCTGATCTCATGTGTGATATTGAGAGCATCCATCATTGTTGGGAGAGTCGAAGCAGCATGTCTAAGGTAGAGTGACCAGGTCTGAATCTGAGTTGATGATCTGACATGAGGCTGTAGGAGAAAAGGAATGATTTTAGGTGAACTGTGATGATTGATTCCATGACCTTGCTGATGATTGGAAGTAGAGCAAGGCAATTGGTCTGTAGTTCAGGGGATCAGTTTTTGCACCTTTGTTATGTAATTCTGTGACGTTGGCAGATTTCCAAGCAGATGGAAGATGACAGGGTGAAAAAGGCAGAGAGAGGAAGTCCAAGAGCAGCAAAGCAGGTTTTTAGGACACATGAGCTGATGTCATCTGGTTCAGTTGCAGATTGAGAGTCCAGGGTTGCCAAAAACTATTCCACCTTTTCAGGAGCAAAAGGCAGAATTTAGGAGCAGTTCGGCATGACTGAAGGATTGGTGCAGAGGGTTTGGGGACACAAGATTTGGAAGCA
Organism: Eptatretus burgeri; assembly: GCF_056783735.1. NCBI lineage: Eukaryota > Metazoa > Chordata > Myxini > Myxiniformes > Myxinidae > Eptatretus > Eptatretus burgeri. The sequence continues at coordinate 13,275,701 of NC_140961.1, read as the reverse complement.
AAAACAGAATTGAGGCATTCGGCCTTTTCACGAGTGGAGTCTGCTGTGGTGCCATTTGAAGAGAGGGAAGGGATGGAAGGGGGAGCATACCCCAAAGACGGACTTGACAAGGCACCACTGGGTTTTAGAGGAGGGACACAAGTTTGAAAGCTTATTCTTGATATTGAACAGATGATGTTTTCTGGCTCTCCTGAGAGTACGCACACGCTCGTTGCGGACTTTGTGGAATGATCCGAGTTTGCCTTCGGTCGGATCTGCCTTCCAGGAGAAGAATGCAAGTTGTTTTAAAGCAACCGCATCATCACAAAATTCAGAGTACCAAGAGTGGGAGAATGGGTAAGATAACTGAAGAGGAGGTGGGATGAATCTGTGCATTACAGCAGGATTCTGTGGAAGAATTCCCAGGCTGAATTAATAGGAGCGGTATTCGTTGGAGGAGAGTAGTCCAAACAGCTCTAATCTGTGAATGATGGGGTTCCACTGTGTGTGTGTGTGTGTGTGTGTGTGTGTGTGTGTGTGTGTGTGTGTGTGTGTGTGTGTGTGTGTGTGTGTGTGTGTGTGTGTGTGTGTGTGTGTGTGTGTGTGTGTGTGTGTGTGTGTGTATATATAATTATTATAATCATTGTAAGGAGATCTTGTTTATTAATTTTTAATTTATTTATATTTTACTTCCACTGTCCCTCTAAAAAAGGTTATCACCCAGCATATAATTTCAAATACCACTTGATAAATACTATTCGCCAGTAAGGTAAACCAGTCTTATAATGTCCACAAAAGCCCAGTTATTTTCATTTTCTAAATGTATTATGTCTTCGTCCATGTTGTCTCCCTTCCTTGTGGGAGCGATGAGACGATCTGTTCAAAACGGGGAGCCAGTAAGGCAGCTTCTTTGGCTAGTTTGGAATTGGGGCGTCCCTGCCTCACAATGTGGCCTAGGGCCGCGGTCGGATTGACCTTTTGTGCCGGGGATCGCAGCCGTGAAATGCGATACGGAAATGCCTGATCCTTCCTCACTGCAGCTCAGGTGGTCCTGTGAATGCAGTGCATTTTATCACCACTCGCAATGCAGCTTGTTCATCACATTTTGTTGTTTATCTCACGATTTACCATGTTTGTTAATAACCATCGCTGTGCTGTGGACGGCAGCTGAATATCACCCTATTTTATATTGAGCAGTGTAGCTTTCCAGCTTCGGTAACTATTCTAATCCGTCTTGAAATGTAGTATCCTTTTGAAACGGAATCCGCTGTCTTCAAAATTCATCCCCCACTCCCACCCCAACCCCCTCCCCTCTCCTCTCCCCTTCCCCAACTCATCGGTCTGCATGCCATTGCCTTTGTTTGCTCATTCTTCAGCTTTTTACGGAATATCCTGCCTGGGATTATTTGTCATCACAAGTCTTCAGTTATGCAGTGGGCTTTTCTACACGTATAGTGATGTTGTGAATTTGGTCGTCGACTTTTATTTGTAAAGTTTATCAAGGTTGTCATGTAATGGGACCGAGTGCAAGTGTTTTTGACCACGGTGAGAGATTGGACTACATATTACATGAAGAACCAAGACCTTGGGAGCCTTGACATGATTTGGACCTGTGTGGTTATGGTGTCGACAAGTTCCAATGCACTTTGGCTCTAAACGGTGTTCATAAGATGATCAAATTGAATTCATCAAGTGCGTAGCGTAATTGTGACCAATCGTAATCGTAGTTACCTGTCATTCTGATAAAGAAAATGTACAAATTATCACTACCTTCTGCATTGTTTTTTTTTAACATTTAATTGGCCAGCAAGAGATGCCATGATGGTACAAAGTACATAACACAATGGAATGGAGTCGATTCTGGGCACATTGATCACAAAGGCATTGACGATGTACAAAGAGCGAAGATACGGTTACAAATCCATTGAAAATGAAAAGATGAACAATAGAATATTTGCAACAGAATGCTGTGCTAAAAAGAATAGATTCATTTTTTGTAGCAAATTTGTTCAAATATAGAAACTGTTGTTGAAACTTCACCTTGTATAAGGAAATCAAAATGTCACTCTTTCATCCTTTTGGACCACAATGCACCAACATGGTCATAGTTGCGTTTTTGATTTCTGTGTTGTGGCGGTATTCGTTTGTCGATTGTTGCTTCATAACGAACGTCGTGTGTCGATCCGTGTTCCGTAACGATCCTCGTGTGTGTGCAGGTGTGGCTGGGTGTGTGGCCACGTTGCTGCACGATGCCACGATGAATCCCGCCGAAGGTAACACAACTGCAAAGTACAAACTAATCAGTGCTGTGACGAGTTATTTGCTTTAACTACCCTTTCATGTGAATAGTTTGGATTTCAATTCAACCAGTTGTGTTCATGTCACGTGAACCCGTGTATCTGAACCCCTGAAACGATCGACGAAATGAACCAAAGATCTACTAAAGCCAGTGTAGTTCAGGATGTACGATAGTTTGAATGTGCTTTACAATTCTGTTTTGTTCTTCCCAGTGATTTGAGTGAAAGTTTCGATTTGGATTTGCTCATTACACAGTATCGTGCCATTCGCACCTATTCGGCTCATCGAATAACTTTTCGACTAATTTCACTTTTCCGTGGTAACAAAACCGCTTTACCCATCCTTGTCGTTACGTGGACAGGTGTCCTGCAATTAGCAACAGAAATGGTATTCTGTCCGCAATTCTGAGATACTTCGCCATTATGGTTCTGCAAATGGGACCTCAGCTGATGTGGGGTGAAGGTTGCACCTTCATTTTAATCCCCGCCTGTTGGACGTCTAGTCTATTGCTGTGGATGGATGTCACATGGTGCAGCTAACAGCCGTTGCGTTCGGGTGACAGGTGGAACTGGACGTTTTTTGGGAAGGTGGGGGTGATGTGAATCACTAGCTTTGCTCAAGCTGAGATTGCGATGCAGTTCCCTTTTAATTATTTATTTTATCCGAAATTAATGAACACGCACAGTCATGACTGAGGATTTATCAGAATTCCACATTGCTAACCATCTCTCTCTCTCTTTCTCTTTATCTTTCTCTTTCTCTCTCTCTCTCTCTCTCTCTTTCTCTTTCTTTCTCTCTTTCTCTTTCTCTTTCTCTTTCTTTTTCTCTTTCTCTTTCTCTTTCTCTTTCTCTTTCTCTTTCTCTTTCTCTTTCTCTTTCTCTTTCTCTTTCTCTTTCTCTCTCTCTTTCTCTTTATCTTTCTCTTTCTCTTTCTCTTTCTCTTTCGTAGTACAGACATTTGATCCATGTTATGGCGAACATTAGCGTGTTTATGTTTTCATTCGATAACAAAATGAAGGACAGCTTGATATCAATGCAAGACTTGCCTTGCTTTTCATCCCATTCGTTGTTCTCACGCTGCTTGGTGTCTGTATTGCACTTCTTGCTTTTGCTAAACTGCAACAAAAGCCTATTTGCAGAAGTTTCTCTTATTTTTGAGGCAAACTACCCACCAGGTATGTGGTTTGTCATCCTTTGTTTGCTTTTTCACAAGGTTTTATTTGCCAAGATGAGTGTTTGGAAAGGTTTAATCTGTCGCTAGTTTGAGTGTACGACGCACCTTTTGAAGAAATGATATGGATGTTTGCCTTTTAATTGTTGTGTATATGAACTAATTTTCATGTTTTGCATCGGATCTTGTGCCCTGGCTTGGCACATGTTACGTTCCATGGCTGAACCCGACAAACTACCGATGTTCGACTTCATCGATCCTGGATTCTGAAAACGCGCCAATAATTTGCAACACGATCCTCCTGCTCTCCATGCCGAACGTCCATCTTTATTTCACCCTGTCCGAATGACTCTGCTGTTTGTTTGTTTGGGGGTGTTTTCTTGCCGAGCCCAACATCTCCTTTACTTTGCCACGATGTGCACGTTAGTGGTGAAGCAGCGACTTCAGATGTACAACTCTCCCTACCGTGGAGCCGTGGACTGTGTCGCGTGCGTGCTACGTGTTGAGGGCCTGCGGGCTTTCTATCGCAGTTACCCGACACAACTCGCCCTAAACCTGCCTTTTCAAAGTTTGCACTTTGTGACTTACGAAGCGAGCCAGGAAATGATGAACGACCGGCGTATATACAGTCCCATGACGCACATGTTGTCGGGCGGAATCGCCGGAGGTCTGGCGGCGGCCGTCACCACCCCGTTGGACGTGTGTAAAACTCTGCTCAATACCCAAGAAGTGGCCTTGGCACAGATGGGTGGGTGTGGGCAAGACTTTCCAGGGACTCCTCTGGGCATGCCATTCGGGAATTCACGTGCTGATTATTTAGCTCCTGGCACCGTCAAATCAGCCTGGGGTACGGCCACCTCGGCCACAAGGACTAACCCCGCTATCGGAGCCAAACCCACTTTGGAAATGCGTGCTGGTACGCCAAAGACTGGAGCCACCATTTTGGCACTCCTCCAAGTGTACCAGGCACACTGTCGACAAGAAAGTCGTCCGGCAAGCCACGCCTTGGGTGCAACAAGCTTTTATAGTGGTGGAGGCAAGCGACCGCCACATTGCCACCCACCGCACTACCTTAAAGGGCTTTTGATGGCCTTCAGAACGGTATACCGGCTTGGCGGCCTCACGGCTTTCTTCCGTGGCGTGCAGGCACGCATCTTATACCAAGTACCTTCCACTGCCATATCGTGGTCTGTTTACGAATTTTTCAAACATTCTTTTGCCACTCACTAATGCTTAATGTTTATTCGGCCATTTTTATAACTACCTTTTCCCACCATTTGATTCACGTTTTGGGTTGGTTCTTTCAAACCTGATTTTAATGCTGAAATTACATCTGATATCTCACACATTGTTCTGCTCCATTTGTGATACCATGTTCATCATTTTCTCCCATCCATATTTACACTCCTTCAGCTTTATGCACTGATCATGTCAACTCGTACTTGGAAGCTTTGGATTTGTTACACGTGATCCCTTTAACAAAGGAATAGCCATAAAACCATTTATTATTTAACTCTCGTCTTCAGGCCTTCTCCATTTTTCGTCTTTCTCCTCCTCATGCTCTCCCTAATGTCCGTCCCTCTCCTGGTGCTGCTGTACCTCCTTTGTCTCTCTTGCTTTCCCTCCTTACGATTCCTCTCTTCCTCCCTCTCCTTTTCCATGCTCTTCCTTCTCTGTCGCTCTCCTCATGCCCTCCCTCTCTTTCTGTCGCTCTCCTCCTCATACTCCTTCTGACTCCCCATGCTTCCTTTTCTTTGCCCCTCTGTCATTTTACGAGTACTTCTTGTCAGTGAATATTAATTTGTTTCGCACAATTTTTGTCAAAGGTCAGGTGTCCTTATTAGTTTACCCCATGCGAATTCAGGTTTGAGCATTGTGACATTGCTTTCTATTGTTGAGACAGCAATGGTACCTTTATGTATAGCCTATTATGCATAGTTTTTTGTTGTTGTTGCAAATCTGTTGGTATCATACCTGGCTGATGGTTTTTAAAGACAACAGGAATGTGTTGTGCATGTTTCTCATTGGCATGACATTTCATACTGATACTTCTATGATTTTATGCTGCTGGATGTTTTGCTGTTTCGCCATTATTGTTGACTTTACATTGGTGTCTGAAAGTTTCCATGGCCACATTGTTCACCTGGTCGCAACACACCTCAATTTGTCCCGAAAGTTGCTCTTTAAAATCCATAGCTCAATATCGGCAATGGAAGTTTCACCATTTGATCAAAAGTCGAGCTGCTTTGTCCTGCTCTGGTGGATTTTGATGCTGTGTTGGGTCTCTCGGCGATCAGCCTCGTACCCTGGACACGGTGCTTGCTGTCAAATGGGGGTGCCTCATTTTCTGTGATTGAGGTCAGCTCTGTCGATACGTTGATTCATGCAATTTATTGCACGATCACATGATGTATTCCTTCTTTGGAGTTACGCCATCCAGAGCAGACCCATCTTGCCCAACTGCAAGTAGCTTTTTCTTTTTTGTTACCGGATCTTTAGTTTTTTTTAGCTTAGTCGGATCTTTAGTTTTTTGTTGTTACCGGATCTTTAGTAAGCACTCTGTCCCAGGCAGAGACGTGCATGCACCTGTGGGTGGTGGCACGGTACTTCCTGCCTGAGTAAGCAGACTCAGAAGTAATGCACTGCACAGACGCACAATTTTTTTACTACGTGCCTTATACTTTTACCATTTCTACCACGAGGGGGCTGTTGAAAGCATTTTGATGGGTGTTGCACTCCATTTAAAATATTCTGAGCATGTGGTTTTGTTCCAAACAAAAGGTAATCCCCAACAAGAATAAACACTATGTTCATGATCACAATGGAACGAGTTTCAGAAGGTTTAAGCTCAAACATCCTTTAAGCTTTGCATGTCTCACAATTATGGCACAAACTTTCATAACTAAGTTTGCATTCAGTTTTTGGTTGCTGACCCTTTTTTTTGTTGTTGTTGTTGAAGAAGCATTTATGTAAAACAAGGTCAAAGTAAACCTGGCTTTTGAATGAGGAAGCTAAAACTCAACCTGGCCTGATTGTGTACCCTTGGTTATGGCTTTGGTAGATCGATGTTAAAGTTTGCGTGGATTTCCTGAGGTCCATTCCATGCAGTCATTATGGAGGACAAGTCGTGAGGATTATCGTTTGGAGAAATAGAACGTGATCGGCCAAGACTTTCCCAATATTGAGGAAGCTCTGCAAAATAAAATAAAAAATTTGGTTCACCTATGGAATATTAATTGGCTTTTGAATGGCCGAGTGGTGCATGTGTGGGGTACTGGTGGAACGTGCATTGAAGAAGTGAAGAGACGTTTCAAAAATATTTTGTAGTCATGGAGAGGTGTGCAAAGTGGATGGTGTGAAGTGCAGGGATGTGTGGAGTTGTGCTGTCTACTGCTAAAACTGTCGGTGTACTGTTGTCCCTCAAAATGATGGGGAGAACATGTAATTATTTGTGATGATGGAATAACAATAAAAAAAAAACTGTCAGAGGAATCGGAAAAGATTTGTCAACTTTTTAATCCCAGTCCGACTCCGAAAGCCCATTGGGGTTGGGGTTATAATTATTACGAGCAGAATACCCACCCTATGGGCGATCTTGTTCCAGGCGTGAAATATGTTCTTCTGAAGTATACCTTTTATTTGGGCGGTGTATAGGTAACCGACAGCTCAGTGGAGACAAAAAAACAACCCGTGTTACCTCACCGCACTGAAAAACGTGGGGATAGGAAGGCTATAATGCCGGGTCCCGCTAGTTGCAGGGGGATACGTTCCTGAAAAAATTCCGCGAATGTCGGCATTGTTTAAAAATAAATAAATAAATTTAACATGGTCTAGGCTTGTGGAATTGCGATTACACAGAACAAATCAGGACACAACAACATACCAAGGGGAAACAACAGCAGGACGGAGGGAGAAAGTAATTGGAGATGGACAAACAAGGGATGCAGGTAACGAGCGGTAAGGGAGAGCGGTAATGGAGAACGCAAAGGGTGGACAATATGGATACATAATCAAAATTGTGTTTGACCAGTTTGTGATTTTTGTCTTGGTCTGAGGAGAGGGTACATGCTGCTGCCTGTCTGTCAGAAGGATGAGAGATGTCACGGCAGAGAATGGTGTCATCAGCAAAGAGGATTTTCCAGAGTCAGTTGGATCATTGATGAACATTACGAATAATAATTGTGGCCAAGAACACTGCCTTGGGGAACTCCAGCCTTGACAGGGAGTGGAGATGAAAGGGTTCCATTGAGAGCCACACGTTGGGTCCGAGAGTGGAGGAAGCCAGTAATCCAAGAGTGGAGTTGGGCTTGGATTCCATCGGCAGACAGTTTGGAGAGCAAGGCAGGATGCCAGACTGTATCAAAAGCTTGAGATATGTCCGGAGAGACGGCCCTGATCTCATGTCTGATGTAGAAGCAGCATGAGCAAGGTTGGAGTAACCAGGTCTGAATCCGAATTGATGATCTTAGATGAGGCTGTTGGGGAAAAGGAATTATTTTATGTCAACTGCAATAATGGATTCCATGACCTTGTTGATGATTGGAAGTGCAGTTAACGAATTTGTCTGTAGTAAAGGGGATCTGTGTTTTGCACCTTTTTAATGTAATGCTGTGATGTTGGCTGATTTCCAATTTCCCAGCTGGATATAGGAGACCAATCCTGAAACGTTAAAAAAAATAAGAAACCGCGAAGCACAAAAATGGCGAACCAGTTCACATTTTGTGACCCACGAATCCACGGGGTCCGCAAATAGCGTGGTCTGACGGAACTGTTAATCTTTGAGATTGTAATACCCTCTTTCACCTGGAGGTGGTGCTACACGATACATATTTAAATAGAAAACTTGCGTCCCCCTCCTTCCCACCACCCCAAGACTACAGGCAAAGATTAAAAACACCATTTTACATTAATTTTGGTCATGCTGATCTTATATTGCAAGTCTGGATGTAATCAGCCCAGAAATGTAGGAGTCGCCGCGCGACAAACAAACACCAGTCCATGAATTATCGAAAAGATTTCCCAGCGGACGCAAAGTACAAATTGAGACTAAGCAATTGGTTCGCTTTGTCTGTATGTCTGTCTCCAATGAATGTCGGTTCATGATTGAGGAACGACTTGATTTCAATTGAATGTTGCATTTTGAACACGAATCGGAAAAGAAACCTGTAGTTTTGCAGTACTTTGGCTCTGAATTTGTCCCGATCACACAGAGATGAGAGAGAATTTCTTTCTTTGTCTGCCTGGAATGATTTTAAATTTTGTTTGACTGCCAGACAAACGGGAAACTTGCTGTTTATAAGGACGTCGTGAAGGACCCAAACAACAGGCACGAAGAACTAATGTGACGTGTTGGATTGGGTGGTGTCATAGCCACGAGGTAAAACCCAGAATTAATTTATTTAGATGCCTTTAAACCTTTATTCAAATAGAATTATATACTTGAACAGTGGAACACAAATCGCCTTCATAATACTTCCAAGAACCATGCAATGTATGATGTGTATAGCATGAGAGGGCATGGCAGGTGAGAGAGTGCAGTATCAAGTTGAGGAAGAGGCCGCTGATATGACTATGTCCAATTCCGATTGACGCTGCATTCTATTTCAGTAGTGCTAAACTTCCAGATTTTTAAACATTCTTTAAAAACATTATTTTATTAAAATGGAAGTGTATATTTAAACACTGCGCAGGGTATCGTGTTCTATGAACTCTCAAGTTCCAAGTCATCATCATATTGTTTTCTCCAAAGAGGTGAAATTGCTCCAAAGACTTGGTATTCAAAACCACTGAACTGATTAATCCAAAACTTCACATATCATCAATGGATCGGTGCACTGCATGTTTGGATAAGTACTTTAAAATATAAAACATTAGCTCTCTCAAAACCGGCTTGGCTAGGTACTTTAGAATGAAAACGGTCAGTTAAATTCTTGAAAATAAAAAGCCTGGCATAGATCAATAAAAATGCCCTTTTGTTTTTTTCAGTGTCGGGAAGTTAATAAATTTCAATGGATAAAATTGGTAACTGGTATGGACAAGTTGTCGGCTAAACTGGTTCTTTCCGGTTTTTGGTTCAGATAACATTGCTATGTGAGTGGGGGGGGGGAGAAGGATATCGGTGCTGTGCAGGGAGGGGGAAGGATAACGGTGCTGTGCAGGGAGTGGGGGAGGATAACGGTGCGATGCAGTGAGTGGTGGGGGTAATGTCGCCAAGTAGTGAGGGGAGGGGCTTAACGTTGTGGGGGGTCGGTGTAACGGTGCCATGTGAGCGGGGCGGGGGTAACGTCACCATGTAGTAAGCAGGGGTGGAAGGGGGGGGGTAGCGTCGCCATGTAGTAATCGGGGGTTAACGTCACCATGTAGTGACCGGGGGTTAATGTCACCATGTAGTGACCGGGAGTTAACGTCGCCATGCAGTGATCGGGGGTTAACATCACCATGTCGTGATCGGGGGTTAACATCACCATGTAGTGAGCGGGGTGAAATGTCGCCATGTAGTAAGCTGGGGGGGGAGAGCATCGCCATGTAGTGACCGGGGGTTAACGTCACCATGTAGTGACCGGGGGTTAACGTCACCATGTAGTGACCGGGGGTTAACGTCACCATGTGACCGGGGGTTAACGTCGCCATGTAGTGATCGGGGGTTAACGTCACCATGTAGTGATCGGGGTGAAATGTCACCATGTAGTGATCGGGGGTTAACGTCACCATGTAGTAAGCTGGGGGGGTAGCATCGCCATGTAATAATCGGGGGTTAACGTCACCATGTAGTGACTGGGGGTTAACGTCGCCATGTAGTGAACGGGGGTTAACGTCACCATGTAGTAAGCTGGGGGGGGGTAGCATCGCCATGTAATAATCGGGGTTAACGTCACCATGTAGTGACCGGGGGTTAACGTCACCATGTAGTGAGCGGGGGTTAACGTCGGCATGTAGTGATTGGGGGGTAACGTCGCCATGTAATGAGTGGGGGGTAATGTTGCCATGTGGTGAGATGTGATAACATCGCCATGTAGTGAGATGTGCTAATGTCGCGGGGGGGGGGGGTTGGGGGTGTAACGTCGCCATGGACAACTTCATCCATTAAGCAAGAATGTATTACCTACTTTAAGTTAATTACGTGGCTCTGAAAATGTTTTGGTAGTGCTTCGTATTCGTGTGTTGAACAAACAAGAATGACCACACTGTAGTCACAACCTGCAATACAAAATATTATATTTTTCACCTCCTCTGTCCACTCAACTCACTCATCTTTGCTGTTGTAATGGCTCAGATTACATTATCTAATCTGTCTCATGAACCTTGTGCAGTGTCTGTCCCATGTTCCAATGTGAATGAATAAGATTAGATAGATAAGATTCATCGTGATTGGCATGGGATTTACCTTTAGACACATGCAAGCATGGAAACGGCCGTACAACAACGATGATGATGATGATGATGATGATGATGATGATCTGTGTATTTCCATAATTTCAGGACAAAACAGAAATTAAATTTTGAATTTTAAAATGTTTGACGATTCCCTGGAAATTTCTCTCCAACAGCTTTAAAATGATCAACTTTCCTCGAAAATAAACAACAGCACCAATCTATATTTAAAAAGAGCTCGGTCTCGGCGTGCGTCCGTCCATCCAGCCGTGTGACTATATGTCTTATTTACATAATGCTGGAATGTACCCTTCGACCCTTTTGACTGCCAAGACCCTCAGGACCCTTAAGACCCCAAAGACATAGAAGACTCCAAGGACCCAAAAGACCCTGAAAACCCACAAGATCCCAAAGACCCAAAAGTCACCAAAGACCCAAAAAGACGCTGAAGACCCAAAAGCCCCTTTCGACCCCTTGGACTTTCACACCATTTTGACCCCTTACAGCTTACACGCTTCAGAGAGCTTAGACCCATGACCACTTAGATCACTTGGACCTTCTTGTATCACAAATTAAATTTCAAATAAATATAATATGACCAATAACACAAATAAATTTGTAGAAAGGTAATGCTTGTGTTGATTGTGAACTCTTACCAACACAGAAAATCTGTATGTAACGTCAATCTCTGCAACGATGTGTGGAGAGGCGAGCGTAGCAAGTCAATCCACGCTCGTTTTAATTACACATAACCCCATACCTTTAATGATTGTTTAAAAAAACAAAAGTGTGTGTGTGTGTGTGTGTGTGTGTGTGTGTGTGTGTGTGTGTGTGTGTGTGTAACAGGAGAACATGTACATTTTCCACTTCAGTATTTGTAAGAAAGTAGATTTATTTTGGTTACCCAGGTTTGGGACATGGAATTTTTGGCAGTGTCCTGTCATTGTCATACTACCATACACTAAATTGTCAAATTTACTATACACCATACACTAAATTGTCAAATTTACTATACATCATACACTAAATTGTCAAATTTACGATACATCATACACTAAATTGTCAAATTTACGATACATCATACACTAAATTGTCAAATTTACGATACATCATACACTAAATTGTCAAATTTACGATACACCATAAACTAAATTGTCAAATTTACGATACACCATAAACTAAATTGTCAAATTTACTATACACCATAAACTAAATTGTCAAATTTACTATACACCATACACTAAATTGTCAAATTTACAATACATCATACACTCTAATTGTGAGTATCGGTTACACTGAGCACACAAAACATGACAATTTCATGATGGGACAACGTTGGGCCTAAAATTATGGAAATGTATGTGTGTTGCCTCCGTTTTGTCATGCGTTTGTGCGTCGATGGAGGTGGACACTTTGAAACATGATCGGTCTCCGTACGTATACAAACACACACAACACATCCTCTTTTCAATGTCTTTACCTAGTCTTTTTCCCCCCACTTTGAGGTTAATTGTTCGATATGCTGTAAAATTTGTCAAGTCAGTCACCCTTCCGAAACCACCTGACTTCACGAACTATTGAAGATCTTTCCTTGAACCCTCCAGTAAGAAGGTTTTGGTTTGAATCTCCATCTCCCGATTATAGATTATGCATTCCTCCTTCGAAAAGAGAAGAGTGGTAAAAAGGTAAGGCACTTTTAGGATGTAATTGGAAATGGTTGTATGTGCATTCTCTCGAAGCTAAGGTGAGAATTTAAAAGGATTTGCAAGCAGAGCGATGAATTACACTGGTCTGCGTCATTTCAGAGGTCTAGGTTTTCTCAACGGTTCCTATATGCTTTTTGCATGCTGAATTTAGAAATGTATCTCATTTCGCTCAATCAGGTCAAGTGTGTCATTATGTGTATAGTTTGTACATTTTCTGTCAATGTAAGTCCGATTTTGAATTTTAAAAATGCTAATTAAAAATAACAAAAGTTTTGATTATTTTTTTCCTTAAAATTGAGATAGAAAATTAAAATTCCCTTAAAAAACTTGACCTGATTGAGCGAAATTAGATACATTTCTGAATTCAGCATGCAAAAAACATATAAGATCCCTTGAGAAAACCTCGACCCCTGAAAAAAAATATTTCAAATGCAGCCCAGTGTTATCCGTGTTCTTTGGACGTTTACTCGATTCATCTGGAGAGCGTTTTGTGATGTAATGATGTGAACACGTCATGCCCTTCAAGCTTGAGAGATGTCATTTGGGGCAACTTAACCCCAAATTAACCCCCACATTTTGATGACTTTCTATTTTGTTTGTTTTATTCTATTTGAGCACAGCTCTTATGTTTTGCTCATATATCGAGGGGAATGAAATTCCTTTCCTCCACCTGAGTCTGATTTAAAGCTTGATCTTCATTGCTCTTACAACTGTTGTGGTTCATTTTAATGTTGCTTGAGATGCGTGGTGTAATCTACGGCTACCTGTATAACAATAATCACATTGTTGGCCTTTGGATTATTGCTGGTATCCAAAGGCTAATTTAACTTTATGAACAGCTGCCTTACTCTGCACACCTGTAATGTTCACCTGTACATCGATTGATGCTCACCTTGAATGTTTGAACTGTGTTGGTGCTTAAAATCAAAACCAATTTGATGTGATTAATTCAGGCGAGGTCGAGGCCGTTTCTGTCTATACGATGAGAGATGTCTGTTTGTCTGTCGCCATTTTTCTCAGAGATGGCCGAACACATCTCCGTTAAGCTTTCAGACGTTCATAAGTGAGTGCCGGAGAGTGTTTCAGGCAAAAGCAATTTTTGAAAATTTTGAAAAGAACAGTTGGATTATTTTTATATATATATATATATATATATATATATATATATATATATATATATATATATATATATATATATATATATAGTGTTATGGTTGTGGAAATTCGCATTACACCATAAAGAGTCCTCAGGTGAGATATCGATAAGTCCATGTGTAGTTAGCCCAAACCCGTTGTGTAGAGGGAATTTATGTGATCCATCCGGGCTGCGACGCTTTGAGTTAGCCATTTTTCTGTTCTATCTTTTATTTCAAACAAACAGCATCTCCAACCACGCCATCCCCACCACAGCGCCAACCACACTACAACCACGCCACCTCCACCACCTACGCTACCACATCTTCGCCACTCGCCATTCAATAAGCACCGTGCGGTCACGATCTCCGCGGAAGAACAAAAACCACCAACGATGCTTGTGGGCTTTTCCCGCCATTTTTCCCCACGCTTGGTGTGAAGGAAGGGGGAAGGGCAGCTCGCCGCCGATTGGTGGATGAACGGCATGAGGCGGTCGGGGTGATGGAACGCCCCTTTTCGGGGAACCTTTTCGAAGGAGGGTGGAGCCGAAAACGGGGCGGGGCGAATGGGCGGAGCCGGCCCCTACAAAAGGGACGAATGAGTTGGTTCAGGGGTTTTTTGGTTGGTTGCTCGGTTGGTTCGGAGTTGTGTGGAATTCGAAGTGAGCCTTCTGGTTCGGGTCGCGAGCTCGTGGTTCCTGCACTGTTCGGCGATCCTCACGCGGGCCCTGGGACCCCGTGCACGAGCGCGGGAAGTAGCGCCGAACGAGCCCCGTCCGTTCCCCCAAGAGCCCCGTCCGAGCTGTCGGGCGGACGACGCGAGCTACGCGCGGGAGAAGGACTCGACGCACCCAGGGAAGTCGCGACTTCCTTTTCTTTTGGGGTTTTGTGTAAATGTCTGTGGGTGGCGCCAGTCCATAAAGTAGAACTGTGTAAGTGTTGCCATGTGTAAGTCTTATTCGGTATTAACTCTGCGTGTCCTTGCTTTTGTTTCTTTCGTTTTATGTGCATTTCTCTTTTGCTGTAATATACGTGCTTCCGTGTGTCGCGCAATAAAGTGCGGCTTGTTGAACTTGTTCCCCGTTTCGCTGTGTCCTTTCCTTTGTTTGAATTTCCATCTTGCATCAGGTAGTGGGTTTAAAACGCCCGGTAATTAATCGGAACCGTCAAGGCCGACGATAACTCCGCTCGGTTATCCCTGTAATACAGAACGAACCGCTTAAGCGGTTCGTGTCCGGAGTGGGCCTGTGGCGTGGTACGATCGTCCGGTCCACCACTCACGCAGGTACTTAGGTAGGTCGAATTTGGCGAGCAACCCTATCCTGTGCGGGTGGGCAATTGGCACGATCGTGGTGAGGTAAAACCCCCACCCGTGACTGGCTCCGGGCGATAGTTCCCGGAGGGTCACGACTGAATTGTCCGTTCCGGTGGGCGAGGCGGCCGCCAATCGAGTGAAGCGGCTGATCGCACGCCGGCGGGCGCGAATTCGCAACAAAAAAATATATATATATATATATATATATATATAATTTTTAACCACTCAAAAGTGTCTAAGCCTTTGTAACTCTGTAAAAGGTAATATTGAATGATCCCCGACCCTATTCCTTAGTGGGTGTTGGGAAGTGTTTTAAACATCCCACAAAAAAAGAGAAAAAAAACCCCCAATTTGATTTATTCAAAATGCCAACATGATTAGAACACACCAGGCAACACTGGGTACTGAGGGGGTGGCCATCGAGGTGGCCCAAGAACAAGACGGTTGCATTTCGTGCAGAGATTTTTTTTAATTTTGTACTAAATTTAGTGCTAATTCATAACCACAGTTCTCAACACGACCAAAAAGTTAAATGTGTACTCACAATTCTAAGATTGACTGACTCGGTTTATATTTCTGTCCCTTTCCTGACAATATTTGGAAGTTTTTTTTTTTAATTATTTTTTGTTGTTGTTGTTGTTGTTGTTCCCAGGAAGTGAATGTACATGTCGTTGCATTGTTCTGAAAAATGAATGCAGATCTGGAGCTCTGCTTTCACACTGTCCACTTCTGGTGTGTTCCTCTCATTTCTCCAAATGGTGGTCATCATTGGTTTAAAAAAAAACCCTTCTGTGTGAGCATTGCTTCATGGAATTGACAATATGTAGGAATTGATTATCTTTCGACCGTTTTGCACTGAAGGACGTCTTTCGCTTCGGCATTTCCGGCAAGACGAATGTTTAACAGCGTCACGCGACAGCCGTAACCACAACATGAAGACGTCATGAGGAAGCATGCCAAATAGGATATTTGTTGGCATTCGCAGGGCCAATACAAATGCAGGATTAATTAAATGAGAAATATATTAACCACTGAAAACCAACAATCAAAATTGAAATTGTGGGGTCAAAAGCTTTGGTGGCTCAAGAGGGAAATAGAGGACATAAAGGCGTCCGGTTTCAAATCTGAGGACAGAGGAGCAGAAAACCGGACTGTTCTCTTGTAAAGCCGGACGAAGCGTATCCCTGCTAGTCTAAACTATAAAAGGAGCAGTTTCCAGGTTCCGCCCATGTATGTGTCTGAGTCCCACTAATTGGTTGGACAGGTTGAGGCTTTGGGGGAGGGGGGAGAGGGAGGGTTTGAAGGCTTGATTTGGAAAAGGATTGATTCCTGAGGGTTGGGAGGGGGGGCGAGGTGGGGGCAGGAGGTGAAGTTGTCAGAATTGCATGTGTAAGCTCATTCACAGTAAAAATTTAATTAGCGACGTGTGTTTTACACAAAGACGAAAGATGTTTGTGTGGTGTGCCCTTACAGGGTTCTAGATGATCTAAACTCTAAAGGGTACTTTCCAGTAGAAGTTGGTGTTGAAAGCATCTAATCTCTCAAGCATGTAAAAACGGTATAAATAAGTCCAAGTGGTCTACAGCTCAAAATGGTCAAGGGTCCAAGCTCTCTCTCATCTGTCTGAAGGATGTAAGGGGTCTAAATGGTGTTAAAGGACTTAAGAGGTGTAACGGTCTAAAGGGTATAGAAGGGTGAAGGGATCGAAAGTTGTCAAAGGGTTGTGAGAGGGTCTTAAGGGTCTTCAAAGTTCTCAGGGGTCAAAAGGTTTAAAAGGTACATTCCAATAGTACGTAATAAATCTAAACATATAGTCACACGGCTTAACACGGATCTCGCCCAAGGTGGAAAACCCCCTGGGGTGGATGCAAATTAAGTCGCTACAACCAACATTGTGTGACCCTTAGTTTTCCTGTCATGTTTGGTTGAAATTGGATGAGTGACAACCGAATGTATTGTGGACAGACAGACAGTCAGACACCAAATTGCTTATTTTAGTATGACGGTAGGGTACAAAAGTACGAATCCAGAAGGAAATTTATTGAGATGTGAAAACAAAATAAATGAAAAATCACTCGTCGGGTGACAACTTCGCAAAACAGCACAAATCCTTCCTCTCCTCCAATGGCTTCATTTCCGATCATCAATTTTGTTTCAGACCAGGCCACTCTACCCGAAATATGCTGCTACTGCTCTCCCAACAATGGATGGAGGTACTCAATGCCAGACATGAAATCAGAGCCCATATCCCTCGACATATCACGTGCTTTTGACACGGTCTGGCACCCTGTCCTGCTCTCCAAACTCTCTTCCTATGGTATCCAAGGCCATTTCCACTCATGGCTTGTAGACTTCCTTTCCTGTCACAGTCAGTGTGTGGCCCTAAATGGAGTTCTCTCATCCCCTTTTCCTGTCCAGGCTGGAGTTCCTCAAGGCAGCGTTCTGGGCCCTGTTCTTTTTCTGGTTTTCATCAATGATCTCTCTGACTTTCTGGAAAATCCTCTTTGTCTCTTTGCTGATGACTCCACCCTCTGGCGTACCTCAGTCCAGCAAGCAGCAGCTTCTTCACTCACTGCAGATCTGGATAAAATCACAAACTGGTCCAACGTGTGGACACGTCTTTCAATCTTGACAAATCCTACACTCTCAATATGTCTCTGATGGACAATGCCCCATCCACAGAGCACATGTGGTCACCCAATGGTTTGATGAGCATGATAGTGATGTTATCCATATGCCATGGCCTTTTCAGTCACCAGATCTGAACCCAATCGAGTATTTATGGGATATTTTGAAACGACACCTAAGAGAGCGTTTTCTACCTCCATCGAACAGGTGTGAGTTGATTGACTTTCTTGTGCAAGAATGGTGCCGCATCCCTCCTGCAGAGTTCCAGACACTAGTGGACTCTATGCCACAGTGTGTACTGGCCGCACGTGGTGGCCCAATGCTCAATTAAGTGACTTTACATTGGTGTTTCTATTTTTTCTTTTTTTCTCCACTACCTGTATATTGTATTTCCAGAGATCGAGGCTCGTATGAAATTGGTTTCCCTTCTTGTCCAAAGAAGGCCATTCACATGAAACATGCACTCCTCTACCTGGTCAATTTCTTTATAGTGGAAAAGCTGCTGCTCCGACAGCAACTGCATTCTGACATAGCAAGTTAACAGCAACCCAAATTTGTTCTGGGTTCTGGTGATGACTCATACTCTTCGTGAAGGACACCATGGGATCTTTTACGTCCATCAACTGATACTGCCAGATGGGACACCGGCTTAAGTTAACGTCCATGCAAAGCACAAGGATGGCAATTTATAGCTTGTTCCGGATTTGAACCCAGGTTAGACAGCTCATAGGCAAGTGCGTGTACCTCTGGCCCATCCTACCAACCCCAACCCACCAGCATGGCCCTGCGTAAAGGAAAGAAAATGGTGGCTTGGTCTTCTCTCTGCTCTCGTCAGAGCCCTCTTTTACGACTTAAACTGGCCTCATGAAAATTCCCAAAAACCCCAGTCTCCAGAAACTACTCATGAGTAGTAGATAGTTTCACATCCGGATGGTTGCCCACTAGAAGTTTCCTGCTAACACAAGAAGGTTGCATTTGCGGAAGCAGCTAAAAATTTCCCAGACATGTGATCTTTCCACAAAATGTAAAATCGAATTTCGTGGAATAGCATGAAGCACAAACATACATACAATCACAAACACACACAAACATGGAAAACCAGAATGGCAATTGATAGAGTGCATACCTCTGCCAGGCTAAACAGTTTACATTTTGTATCCCACTGGTAGGCCGGATCTGGATCCAGACCGAAACCAAAATCTAATCAGCTTGTTCTTGTCAAATAACCAACTCATCCATCTAGTTTCATTGCACTTTTTTAGATACCATGCTATATATTGTTTTTGGCCCCATTTCTCAATGGTGAATAATCACTTTTAAAAATATAAAAATTCTCAGATCCAGATCCGGATCTTCACCAAAATCAAACTGGTTCGTCCTTGTCACACACCCAACCTGTCCAGCAAGTTTAGTCCAAATCTGTCCATTACATTTTGAGATATCCTGCTCACAGACAAACAAGCAGACAGGGGGGGGGGAGCATAACCTCCGTCCAACTGCAGCGACGGAGGTAATCATAAACACACAAACAAAGATGCAATCACACATACAAACGAGATATCTGTGATATCACAAAGCCAGGAGAGGTTTACCCTTGGCCCATGATCAAATGATGGCCATATTTCTTTTCAGACCACCACATGACCTTGACTTTCAACATTAAGGAATGGAGTGTAAATAAAAAAAATGTGTCCGCATCTACAATCTATCCATAAAACTCAACATCATGAAAATCGCAGGGAAATTATTCAAGTTTTATGATGAAAAACGTGTTTTTTGTTAATTAGGTCACAATCAGAAAAAACAGGTCAAGGGTACAAATCAAATATCAGGTAAACAACTTCAGTGCAGGAACGGTATTATTGGAAGGCCAAGTGGTCTTGAGATTCCGCATTGGCAAATTTGAGCGATTTTTCAGTCGTTCAAACAAAAACAAAAGTCTTTTTTCAGACTGTCATTTGACCGTGACCTTTAACCTGGAGGGGTATGATGCAAATGATTTATAAATGTGCCTTGCTCTGGACTATCTGGAGAGGGCAATTTCATTCCCATCAGACAAACCTTAATCAAGTTGTGGTGAAAAATGTTAAAATGTCTAATTGGATTATGACCTTAAAATTAAGTCAAGATCAAAAGAAATAA
>NC_140961.1:13220395-13250395 GCF_056783735.1 Eptatretus burgeri | reverse complement strand
CTCATCGGATTATCCATACTTTGATGAAATCAGCCTTAAAAACAAACTTGAAGGGGGCGCCATGGGCAAGGTGTTTGAGATAGAGCAAAATAGTTTCAAGACTTTAGGTGGGGAATGACCTCAAGATTATGCATAAAAAAATATTGTCATCCGAGCTCTCAAAGTTTGGGCGGTCGTCTGATTTTTGTCAAAATTTGCAATTTTCTAAGTTCGTGACCTCGTGACCTTGACCTTCTTTGACCTTGGGACGAAAATGAAAAATCGAGCTCCGTGGGGCTATGCAGGTGCCATTGGGCTAACCAAATACCGAAACCCCTGTCAGATTTGACAAACTCCCTTGGAGAAGATGCAAATTTAAATCGGTTACCCCCTAAAAATACGTTGTTTGGGCGTGGCTCCGCCCATAATGGGCGCACCACGCCCATTCTCAGGAAAACACAACTAGATCATGATATAAACCTCCCACAAATTTTATCGGGATCGGTTCAAAACCCACGGAGCTATGCTCGGGACAGACAGACAGACAGACAGACGCACAACAATGACGAATATGTATATTTTTTCACTTATTTTTTTCGTGAAAATATTTTTTCGTGAACCAATAATAATAATCTTCAGATGACTATTTCCAACCTGCCTCTCTCAATGGCAATGACTGGTACCATCCGACAGAGTTCCACTTTAATTTACCAAATTCGAGCGACAACCATTATTCAAAGAAAAATGTCAGGATGGTTTCACATGACCATTTCTTGTGTCCATCCCTTCCTTGTTTACATACTTTTTGAGGAATATCCCAACATCCTTTTTCATTGTGTAAAATGATTTTATTACTTGTATACAGTATATTGTTGTGATTGTGGGATTCTAACCGCACCGACAAACCATCAGGCAGATAGGGGACAAGAGGTCGCTGCGTCCGCCTGCTATTTGGTGCAGGTCGGCGGTTTAAGGGCCATGCACCATTCCGAATCTGCCCTCACAAATTTAGCCGAGTGATGCTGGAGGACAATTTGGTCTTTCACGAATGAGAAACACCGGCTCTCTTCGGATGAAGCCTGGATGGGGGGAGGGGAGGATGGGCAAATATATTTTGTGCCATAGCTATATAATAATATCCCTGCCCCCTGTATGTAGCAGGGGTCAGTAAACCACTTGCAGTCTGGCATGCATACAGGCGAAAACAGCTGAGCATCAAGAGTCCCATTCCATCATGAATGGATCCCACTCTTAATAGCCTCTTGGTCTCTACACGACACTGCCCTCCTGCAAGCAACGTCATGACTCACACATGTCGCCCTGAATGATCCATGCATGTCTGTGTGCATGTGTGACTTGTACTTAACCGGCTGTTCCTCTATTTTCTTTAATTTTATTTATTAGGTACAATGCCTGAAGAAAGTCTACACCCCTTTTCAAAATTTTCACCTTTTGTTGCATTGTTGCCTGGAATTAAATTCCATTCAACCAGACTTTTTCCACCTTTATTTACACATCGTAACCCACAACTTCCAAATGAAAAACAAATTCTACAAATTTCAGAAAATTAGTTAAAAATACAAAACCCGAATATCTTGGTTGGATCAGTGTCCACCCCCTTATCATAAAAATTGTAAATTAGCTCAGGAATAAGCAATCACCTTCAAAATCACACACCAGGTTAATTGGCCTCCACCTGTGTTAAATTGTAGTGCTTCTGATTATTTCAGAATAAAATCAGCTGTTCCTGGAGGTTTCCTCTGCTTGGTAGTGCATTTCACAGCAAAGACTCCACCATGAGAACCAAGTCGCTTTCAAAAGACGTCCGGGATAAAGTTGTGGAAAGGCACAGATCAGGAGGAGAGGAGATTGGGACCATACTCTGTACAGAGCATTGGTGCTGCTTAAGCAGTCTCCTTGGTTATTGGGCACAATCCTGGATGGGTCGACACTCCGACACAGGATACCAGCATGCTGGCACTCATTTTGCCGACCTCGGAAGGATGACAGGCTGAGTTAACCCCACCTGGTATTAATTTGAATTCAGGACCTGAATTTGAATTTAGGAGTGGGATTTGAATTCAGGACCCTAAGATCCAAAGCCCGCCACCCTAACCATGAAGCCAACACCACCAGGCATACAGATCAGGGGATGGGTATAAAAATACTTCAAAGGCCTTGAATATCCCTTGGCACACAGTCAAGACAATCATGAAAAAGTGGAAAGTGCATGGTACCACCAAGACCCTGCCAAGATCAGGCCATCCCTCCAAACTGGATGACCAAGCAAGAAGGAGACTGATCAGAGAGGCCAATGGCAAATTTGAAAGAGCTACACGCCTTTATGGTAAAGACTGGATGCTGTGTGCATGTGACAACAATATCCCAAGCACTCCACAAGTCTGGCCTGGATGGTCGGGTAGCAAGAAGGAAGCAAATACTCAACGCCCACTTTGGGTCCCATTTGACGTATGCAAAAAACCACTCCTGAGATTCTAAAGCCACGTGGTGAAACGTTTTGTGGTCTGACGAAATCAGGATGGAACTTTTTGGCCTAAATACAAAACATTATGTTTGACGCAAACCCAAAACAGCACATCACCCAAAGAACACCATCCCTACTGTGAAGCTTGGTGGTGGCAGCATCACGTTATGGAGATGTTTCTCATCAGCAGGACTGGGGCACTTGTCAGGATAGAAGGGAAAACAGATGAAGCAAAATACAGAAAAATCCTTGAGGAAAACCTGCTGCCCTCTGCAAGAAAGCTGAAAATTGGATGGGAGTTTACCTTTCAGCATGACAACAACCCAAAGCGCACAGGCAAAGCTTCACTCGAGTGGCCAAGGAACAAAAGGATAAATGTCCTTGAGTGGCCCAATCAGAGCCCCAACGTAAATCCAATCGAAAATCTGTGACGTGACTTGAAGATTGCTGTCCATCAACACTCCACACACAACATGACTGAGCTTGAAGTGTTTTGTTCAGAAGAATTGGCAAATATGCTCAATCAAGATGTGCAAAGTTAGTAGAGGAGACCCATCCCAACAGACTCACAGCTGTAATTGCTGCCAAAGGTGCTTCCACCAAGTGTTGACTCAGGGGGGTGGACACTTATCCAACCAAGATATTCCATTTTTGTATTTTTAACTAATTTTCTGATATTTGTAGAATTTGTTTTTCACTTTAAAGTTGTGGGTTACGATGTGTAAATAAAGGTGGAAAAAGTCTGATTTGATGGAATTTAATTCCAGGCTATAAGACAACAAAAGGTGAATATTTGGAAAAGGGGGTGTAGACTTTCTGTCGGCATTGTACATAAATGAGTAAGTGTTCTTTTTGATGGGTAAACGTTCCCATCCCTGCCTGTACTTCTTCATAAAATGGCGCAAAATCTGGTCGATTGATGGAGTGAGGGCAATGCATGGAAAAAGAGGAACCGATGCAGTGAGGACAATGGATGGAAAGAGAGGGACCAATGGAGAGAGGGCATGACTGGATGGAAAGAGAGGGACCAATGGAGTGAGGGCAGTGGATGGAAAAAGAGAACGATAGAGAGGCGGCATGAACGGATGGAAAGAGGGACTGATGGAGAGAGGACATGACTGGATGAAAAAAGAGGGACCAATGGAGTGAGGGCAGTGGGTGGAAAAAGAAGGAACGATGGAGAGAGAAGCATGACTGGATGAAAAAAGAGGGACCAATGGAGTGAGGGCAATGGGTGGAAAAAGAAGGAACGATGGAGAGAGACGCATGAATGGATGTAAAAAAGAGGGACCAATGGAATGATGGCAGTGGATGTAAAAGGAGGGAACGATGGAGTGAGGGCATAATGGATGGAGAGAGGACAATGGATGGAAGGAGTGAGATGATCATTTGAAGGTTTGTGCTGAGATCACGTTGTTTGATGGTTTAACGCGATGGACATTTACTTCCTCTCAGGGATGTCTTGTAAACTTCCTAGCAAACGTCACGTGGCCATGCCAACTCTGAGCTCTCATGTGTGGGATTTTAAAAATTATTATTACGTACACGTGACCGGGGTTGCAGCACGCTAACAGCACACAGCAGCCTCCAGGAGCTTTTAATACTGCTCTTTGGTTGGGTAAGCAACAGCACACCCGCCATTACGCATTTCCAAATAAACACCAGGTGCTGATTTCGTGCTCTCCTGAGATGTGCCTTTTGGAGGGAAAGAGCACCAGAGACAATCCGTCCGAGACCAACACCAAGATCGAATGATAGATCAGAACAAATGGGTCATAGGCACTTCATTTTGCATCCGTATCGTAACCATCCTGAAGATGAGTAAACTGAACTCGCGCTCCTCAAAATCTGAATCTCTCATGAGCGATTGATTCATTCACTCCAAGTCGGCGTTCATCATTAAATCCAAATTGATTCTCTTTCATTCTGCATCGCCGTTCCTCCTTCATTGGATCAATGCTTCTCTGATTCATTCCGATTTGGCGCTGTTTACAACGGAGTACTGGATTTCAAAATGTTTTTTCCGACAAAAGGCATATCTTGTAGATATGGAGGGAGAATGCAGGAGAGTTTTAAACCAAATCTCCATCTGGAGTATAAAGACCCAAGAGGGTGGCAGGGACCGAGACCTAGATGGTGGCAGGGACCCAGAACGAGAGGGTGGCAGGGACCCAGAACGAGAGGGTGGCAGGGACCCAGAACGAGAGGGTGGCAGGGAGCCAGAACGAGAGGGTGGCAGGGACTCAGAACGAGAGGGTGGCAGGGACCCAGAACGAGAGGGTGGCAGGGACCCAGAACGAGAGGGTGGCAGGGACCCAGAACGAGAGGGTGGCAGGGACCAAGAACGAGAGGTTGGCAAGCACCCAGACCTCAACCTGGAGGGTGGCAGGGACCCAGACCTCGACCTAGAGGGTGGCAGGGACCCAGACTTCGACCTAGAGGGTGGCAGGGACTCAGACCTCGACCTCGAGGGTGGCAGGGACCCATACCTCGACCTTGAGGGCGGCAGGGACCCAGACCTCAAGGGTGGGAGTCACCCAGAGCGAGAGGGTGGGAGTCACCCAGTGAAAGAGGGTGTGAGTCACCCAGAGCGAGAGGGTGTGAGTCACCCAGAGCGAGAGGGTGTGAGTCACCCAGAGTGAGAGGGTGTGAGTCACCCAGAGCGAGAGGGCGCGAGTCACCCAGAGCGAGAGGGCGCGAGTCACCCAGAGCGAGAGGGCGCGAGTCACCCAGAGCGAGAGGGCGCGAGTCACCCAGAGCGAGAGGGCGCGAGTCACCCAGAGCGAGAGGGCGCGAGTCACCCAGAGCGAGAGGGCGCGAGTCACCCAGAGCGAGAGGGCGCGAGTCACCCAGAGCGAGAGGGCGCGAGTCACCCAGAGCGAGAGGGCGCGAGTCACCCAGAGCGAGAGGGCGCGAGTCACCCAGAGCGAGAGGGCGCGAGTCACCCAGAGCGAGAGGGCGCGAGTCACCCAGAGCGAGAGGGCGCGAGTCACCCAGAGCGAGAGGGCGCGAGTCACCCAGAGCGAGAGGGCGCGAGTCACCCAGAGCGAGAGGGCGCGAGTCACCCAGAGCGAGAGGGCGCGAGTCACCCAGAGCGAGAGGGCGCGAGTCACCCAGAGCGAGAGGACGCGAGTCACCCAGAGCGAGAGGGCGTGAGTCACCCAGAGCGAGAGGGCGGAGTCACCCAGAGCGAGAGGGCGGGAGTTACCCAGATCGAGAGGGCGGGAGTCACCCAGATCGAGAGGGTGGGAGTCATCCAGATCGAGAGGGTGGGAGTCACCCAGAGCGAGAGGGCGCGAGTCACCCAGAGCGAGAGGACGCGAGTCACCCAGAGCGAGAGGGCGTGAGTCACCCAGAGCGAGAGGGCAGGAGTCACCCAGATCGAGAGGGTGGGAGTCACCCAGATCGAGAGGGTGGGAGTTATCCAGATCGAGAGGGTGGGAGTCACCCAGAACGAGAGGGTGGGAGTTACCCAGATCGAGAGGGTGGGAGTCACCCAGATCGAGAGGGTGGGAGTCACCCAGACATCGAGGGTGATGATCTCAAGTGTGGAGACCAAGAGTATAACTTGGCAGCTGAATTGATCACCGCCTCACCGGTTCTTCTTTGTAGTTACCATCCAGAGGAAGGAAGAGAATAAGGACTGGCTCTCAGCACAGACGGTCCTGCTTATATATAAATATTTATAACCTCATGCCCAGGCACAAGGACATGGATGGATGTGTGGGTTAGCCCTTCATAAGGAGGATATTAAGATGAGACAAATCGGTGTGGACATCGACACACACGTCTTCACCTCCCCGATGTTACAACCAAATGCCTCGATTAACACTCCACTCTCTACAAGACGTCCATCAGAAGTGAAAAGGAAGAAAATGCAAGTGTCAACGGTCTTCGGATCGCAGACTAAACACAGCGGCAAAATGTCAGCGCGATGGAGGTCAAAGGTTAACAGCCTGCTGCGCCTTTGGATGTTAGTTTGAACTGTATTGTTGTGCTTGTGCTTATCAACAGAATAGTGCAAACCTCGGTGGTAACTCTGGGAAGTATCCACGAGGATGGCCTTGCCCTCCCCCGTGTCAAAACCATCTATTTACAACGTTCGTCCATGAGACGCGGGGTGGTAACGTGCTGGAGATGTCGGATGGTCATCGTTTACAAGGGGAGAGGAAAATGAACGAAGATTAAGAGATGTGGAGGAAAATGGATGAACGAGGTGAAAAATCAAAAGCGGAAATCCCAAAAATCTGCTATGTATGTAATCAATGAATGAGCCTCCCCCCCCCCCCCCATGCACTTTTTATGGGAAACTGTGTTCTTTCACAGTTCGCTAAAAGTAACATGTTTGGTGCAAAATATCGCTTTGCTTGTCACATTGATTTGGTCACATAAAGGCAATTTTCATTCATTGTTATCATTTGGGAAATACTTTCCCACCAAAAGTCATGGGACGCAATTTTAGAGACCATTTATTGCAAGCCTCATGGCCTCATTACAGGACTCCTATTCGAACTCTAACATCTGCTCTTGCTCTTGAAACATCTGAAGCACGATTCTCCACCATTCCTCACATGATGATCTTTGTGCTCATTGTCAAGGCAACAACTACTGTTCAAACGCTCACTCTTCCCCCCCCCCCCCCTCCTCATCACACCAGACCCTGCCATCAGACTTAAACAATGAGTACCTGGACTCATTGTTGCACAAATATTTTCCCATAATTTGAAGCATCAGAAAACAAGTTTCATGTGGCATGCCATGTGATGTCATATATTGACCCCCCCCCCCCCCGAGGAAAAGAATGTGTGTAGCTGTTCCAAACTTTACTGGTGCTTCTGGTGTCATTCGTGAAGAGTAGGTGAGTTGTTTTGTATGCAGCCTGTGGCTTCTGGTTGCATCATTGCAGGAAGTGTGGTTGTGCCGCTGATATAATGATATAATGATATATAACACACCCTGTTAGCAGTAAGCTGGTGTTCATTTTGCTGACCTTGGAAGGATGTTCGGCTGAGTGAACCCACCTCGTGTTATTTCAACAGAAAGACAGGGGCTCAAACCAAAGACCCTAACATCTTAAGCCAACCACCTTAACCATTCAGCCAACACCATCTTTAGTGGGCGAGTTATTCGGCACCATGGCCAAATTACAAATTCCTGCCCTACCCTCCAGAGGGCGTACATCAGCGGCACAGCCATGCCCTCAGCCAATGATGCTACCCCACAGCCTTGAGCTACATATAAAAGAAGATGATTGGTGCTTCTCCCCTCTCAGCTGTCTAGTCGTGGTTTGAATAAATTAAACCCAGCTATAAATTCTCGTCTTGCTGTTTCACAGGCAGGGAAAGGCATCAATGTGTGCATTATCCTTCGGATGCAAGTTATGTTAGGCGTGCCGTCTGAGAACGTTAGTTGTTGGATGTTAAAGATCCCACAGTATCCTTCGTGCAGAGTAGGAGAGTTATCAGCGGTAATCTGAACAAACTACAAATTCCTGTCTGTAGTGTGATATTCTCAGATATTCCTTGATGCTGCGTTACACTGCTATCTATCCAAGAGTGTGCTTGTTTTCTGCACAGCAGCTTGTGCACTGGAACCAAAATGAGTCTTGTGTACAGCCTCCTTCAGACACGAAGGGTAGTATACACACACACACACACACACACACACACACACACACACACACACACACACACACACACACACACACACACACACACACACACACACACACACACACCTTGATATTTCCATGACTCCCTGAACTCTTCATATAATTTTTGCAGGGACTTTTGAACATCTATTCCAAATAAGAATTGGCTAGAAGGTTCTCTTGCCTTCTTAAGTTGATTTTCGATAGAGTTGTCACTGATTGCAGTTCTCTCTTCATGAGGACATTGTGTTGTTCTCATGATATGATGACATTGGCCCAGCTGAATTGGGATAACGATGACGGTTAGAATATTTTACGCTTTATGTGGAGGTTCCCACTTTTTAAGTCGTCGATAACACAACCCTTTGTTTTAACGGTTTACTCTTTCCACTTGGACAAATTGGCCTGAAAGTGAGCAATTGAATGATTTCTTCTCAATTCATATTGGGCATGAAAGTAATAACCAAGGTTATATTTACAGTTATATTGTTGTTGGGCCGAGTTTCGGTGGCGATAAGCGACCACGAGATGGAGCAGTAGAATCGGCTCCACCGAACACCCGGAATTTATAGGTCGTCACCCCGGATAACTCCGGAGCCGACGGGTCCCTTATCAGACCGAAGATCGCCAATAGGTCGACCGTGTGGGATAGGGTCGATTGCCAATTTAAATTTACCTAAATACCCACGTCGTCCAAACTACCGGGGAAATTCACCCTCGGCGGAGCTCGAGCGGAACGAGCCGTTAGCGTGCTCGAAGCGTGTGTAACCCGAGCGGATGGTTACCGAGGTCCGTCAGTCCAAATGCACAATTTGGCGCTTCCAAATTTCCCAACACGCACCGTGCTAAACCAATAAAGAAAACACAGAAATGAGCTGAAACATTTAACAGGGGATTTATTTATAATGGGGGCTATATTCGTTATATTGAATGGTAAATATAACCCATATCTGTATTAATATTTCGGCACGCCCCTTTTTTTATTCCACCATCAGATTTTTGTTACTGCATGAAATGAAACAAGCTTTGACATATATAGTTTTTACAGCCATTTTTCCCTGATGTGCAGGGGTTGGGCTTTTTCTTGAGGCAATGTTTTATGGCCGGATGCCCTTCCTGACGCCAACCCTGGTCGCCTCTTACGACACACAGGGATATGGTACACCTATTCTAACCGGGGCATACACCGGGACCAGTACACTGGTACTCATTTCGCCGACCTCGGAAGGATGACAGGCTGAGTCAACCCCCTGGTGTTAATTCAGCAGCCAACGGGGCTTGAACTCAGGACCCTGGGATCCCAAGCCACCACCCTAACCACTAAGCCAACACCAGGCTTCTTTGACATATATAGTAATGATATTATTGTCTTCCTTAAGAGGCTCCTCAAAATTGGTTTTGATGATTATCTATATTAATATTTTGGCACGCCCCTTTTTTTGTTCCACCATCAGATTTTTGTTACTGCATGAAATGAAAGAAGCTTTGACATATTATATAGTAATGATATTATTGTCTTCCTTAAGAGGCTCCTCAAAATTCGTTTTGATGATTATCTATATTAATATTTTGGCACGCCCCTTTTTTGTTCCACCATCAGATTTTTGTTACTGCATGAAAAGAATTTTATATTAATATTTCGGCACGCTCCTTTTTTTGTTCCACCATCAGATTTTTGTTACTGCATGAAATGAAACAAGCTTTGACATATATAGTAATGATATTATTGTCTTCCTCAAGAGGCCCCTCAAAATTCGTTTTGATGATTATGGTAGTTAAACAGTTCATGTTCATCCGACTTTTTATTATTCCTACTGCACTTCATTAGAACATAGATTGTGGATGGATGCGCAGATCCCAGGAGAACAACTATAGCTGTACAGAACAATTCATATTATCGATGGATAAAAATGATATTTAATGATATTATAATAAATTGTTTATTTAAAATATCTTCAAATTTTGTGAGTTTTTAGTTTGTTGTGAAATATTAGGTCCTCGGGTCTCCGCATAGTGGCGTACAGGCTTAAGTCGTACTTCTGTTTACTAGTGTAGAAAATCACAGAACCATCCGATCGACATGCTGTTAACAGTTTCAGAATCAGCTAAATTCTACAACATATGAATATGTAGACAAAACTGATCCGGCCTTTTGGATCACTTTAAAGTAGGGTGCCCTGTAATTTTAATGCGCTCTCTGGATCCTCCGGAACTCACGAATGGTACACGTTGTGTAGTCACTAAACTACGTGGTAATGTCATCGAAGTGGAGCTACTGCGGGACAGTCGAGGGGGAAAACCTGAATGATAATCAATGGATAAAAATGATATAATATATTGTTTAAAATACATTCATGCTATCTGTCTTTTACCATATGTTGCCAGTGACGCCTGTCGAAGACGGGCACCTTTACTAGTCCATGATATTTAAGGTGGGGGGGGGGGAAGAGAACACACAAAGAACAGAGTTATCTGACTATAAGAAATGCAGTCAATGTACAAGCAAAAGCACTTATCCAGTTGCTACTTAAAGACGGGCCCACACACAGACACACACACAGAAATGGACCCCAATGGTCTTTATTGAAGGCCTCCAGCTCGAGGACAGGTGAGATAGAGACCAGAGCCTGTGCTTGGACCTGTCCACCTTGTGTGGTCTTCCACGATCCGGCTCGGCGGGGCTCGAGCTCACAACACGATGACGCTCCAAGCACCAGGTACCACGCTCTCCAACCGGCCATGCACCAATCGACCAAGCCAAGGAGAAGATCAGAGGCGACGATGATCCAGCTCGGCGGGACTCAAACCCGCAACACGATGATGATGACCACCACGACGACGACCACGACCGTTTTACCACCACCACTACCCAGTCTGGCGTTTCTTATATTCGTTTTTCCTCCGGGGTGAGCAAATCGCCATCTGAGGCGCTCTCTACCCTCATTGGACGGGGCATTGTGGGAAAGTCGCTCTCTGTGGCCATCTCAACCCTCATTGGCTGGCGTGTCATGGGAAAGCTGCCTTCTGTGGCCATCTCAACCCTCATTGGCCGGCGTGTCATGGGAAAGCCGCCTTCTGTGGCCATCTCAACCCTCATTAGCCGGCGTGTCGTGGGAAAGCCGCCTTCTGTGGCGTGATTGGACAAGGGGCGCGCCCCTGCCTTCCTGGGCGGAGTCCCATTCTGAGGCGATGGAAATCTCCACCCACGTACGTGGCCGAACGCACGTGGGCGATGGCGTCGGTGTGTGGAGTGAAGTGAAGGTGGTTTGTTGCAAACGAATCACCGCAGCGCACACATGTAATTCCCGTTAGACACAGGTAGCGGGCCTAACTATAAACACACACTTACCGATATAACTGTTCTATAAGGGACCTGAATGTTGAGTGCAGTAAGCTTACAAATTCGTAACAATATTCATTCAGTTATGTTCAAGATCATTGTTAAATTTATTCCGTGATATTCACCATTCAATATTATATTTAAGGTTATATTCACCATTCAATGTTATATTCACAATTCAAGGTTATATTCACCATTCAAAGTTATATCCAAGGTTATATTCACCATTCAAAGTTATATCCAAGGTTATGTTCACCATTCAATGTCATATTCAAGGTTATATTCACCATTCAAAGTTATATCCAAGGTTATATTCACAATTCAATGTGATGTTCAGGTTATATTCACCATTCGGGGTTATATTCACAATTCAATGTTATATTCAAGGTAATATTCACCATTCAATGTTATATTCAAGGTTATATTTATCATTCAATGTTATATTCACCATTCAATGTCATATTCAAGGTTATATTCACCATTCAAAGTTATATCCAAGGTTATATTCACCATTCAATGTTATATCCAAGTTATATTCACCATTCAATGTCATATTCAAGGTTATATTCACCATTCAAAGTTTTATATCCAAGGTTATATTCACAATTCAATGTTATATTCAAGGTTATATTCACCATTCAATGTTATATTCACCATTTAATGTTATATTCCAGGTTATATTTACCATTCAATGTTATAGTCACCATTCAAAGTTATATCCAAGGTTATATTCACCATTCAAAGTTATATTCGCCATTCAATGTCATATTCAACGTTATATTCAAGGTTATATTCACCACTCAATGTTGTATTCAAGGTTATATTCACCATTCAAAGTTATATCCAAGGTTATATTCATATTCAATCTTATGTTCAGGTTATATTCACCATTCAATGTTATATCCAAGGTTATATTCACCATTCAAAGTTATATCCAAGGTTATATTCATATTCAATCTTATGTTCAGGTTATATTCACCATTCAATGTCATATTCAAGGTTATATTCACCATTCAATGTCATATACGAGGTTATATCCAAGGTTATATTCACCATTCAATGTTATGTTCAAGGTTATATTCACCATTCAATGTTATATTCACCAATCAAGATTATATTCAAGGTTATATTCACCATTCAATGTTATATTTACCATTCAATGTTATATTCACCATTCAAAGTTATATCCAAGGTTATATTCACCATTCAAAGTCATATTCAAGGTAATATTCACCATTCAATGTTATATTCAAGGTTATATTCACCATTCAACGTTATATTCAAGGTTATATTCACCATTCAACGTTATATTCAAGGTTATATTCACCATTCAACGTTATATTCAAGGTTATATTCACCATTCAAAGTTATATCCAAGTTTATATTCACCATTCAATGTCATATTCAAGGTTATATTCACCATTCAAGGTTATATTCACCATTCAATGTCATATTCAAGGTTATATTCACCATTCAATGTTATATTCAAGGTTATATTTATCATTCAATGTTATATTCACCATTCAATGTCATATTCAAGGTTATCTTCACCATTCAAAGTTGTATCCTAGGTTATATTCACCATTCAATGTTATATCCAAGGTTATATTCACCATTCAATGTCATATTCAAGGTTATATTCACCATTCAAAGTTATATTCACCATTCAAGATTATATTCAAGGTTATATTCACCATTCAATGTTATATTCCAGGTTATATTTACCATTCAATGTTATATTCACCATTCAAAGTTATATCCAAGGTTATATTCACCATTCAAGGTTATATTCACCATTCAACGTTATATTCACCATTCAAAGTTATATTCACCATTCAATGTCATATTCAAGGTTATATTCACCACTCAATGTTGTATTCAAGGTTATATTCACCATTCAAAGTTATATCCAAGGTTAAATTCACCATTCAAAGTTATATCCAAGGTTATATTCATATTCAATCTTATGTTCAGGTTATATTCACCATTCAATGTTATATTCACCATTCAATGTCATATTCAAGGTTATATTCACCATTCAAAGTTATATTCACCATTCAATGTCATATTCAAGGTTATATTCACCATTCAAGGTTATATTCACCATTCAATGTCATATTCAAGGTTATATTCACCATTCAAAGTTATATTCACCATTCAATGTCATATTCAAGGTTATATTCACCATTCAAGGTTATATTCACCATTCAAAGTTATATCCAAGGTTATATTCACCATTCAATGTCATATTCAAGGTTATATTCACCATTCAAGATTATATTCACCATTCAAAGTCATATTAAAGGTTATATTCACCATTCAAAGTCATATTCAAGGTTATAGTCACCATTCAACATTATATTCAAGGTTATATTCACCATTCAACATTATATTCAAGGTTATATTCACCATTCAACATTATGTTCAAGGTTATATTCACCATTCAAAGTTATATCCAAGGTTATGTTCACCATTCAATGTCATATTCAAGGTTATATCCAAGGTTATATTCACCATTCAATGTCATGTATAAGGTTATATTCACCATTCAATGTTATATTCAAAGTTATATTCACCATTCAATGTCATATTCAAGGTTATATTCACTATTCAAAGTTATATTCACCATTTAAAGTTATATTCACCACTCAATGTCATATTCAAGGTTATATTCACCATTCAAAGTTATATCCAAGGTTTTTTTTCACCATTCAATGTCATATTGAAGGTTATATCCAAGGTTATATGCACCATTCAATGTTATGTTCAAGGTTATATTCATCATTCAAGGTTATATATGCCATTCAATGTTATATTCAAGGTTATATTCACCATTCAATGTTATATTCACCATTCAATGTTACATTCAAGGTTATATTCA
Organism: Eptatretus burgeri; assembly: GCF_056783735.1. NCBI lineage: Eukaryota > Metazoa > Chordata > Myxini > Myxiniformes > Myxinidae > Eptatretus > Eptatretus burgeri. The sequence continues at coordinate 13,236,060 of NC_140961.1, read as the reverse complement.
CCATTCAAAGTTATATCCAAGGTTATATTCACCATTCAATGTCATATTCAAGGTTATATCCAAGGTTATATTCACCATTCAATGTTATGTTCAAGGTTATATTCACCATTCAAGGTTATATTCACCATTCAATGTTATATTCAAGATTATATTCACCATTCAATGTCATATACGAGGTTATATCCAAGGTTATATTCACCATTCAATGTTATGTTCAAGGTTATATTCACCATTCAAGGTTATATTCACCATTCAATGTTATATATGAGGTTATATTCAAGGTTATATTCACCATTCAATGTCATATTCAAGGTTATATTCACCATTCAATGTTATATTCGAGGTTATATTCACCATTCAAAGTTATATCCAAGGTTATATTCACCATTCAATGTCATATATGAGGTTATATCCAAGGTTATATTCACCATTCAATGTTATGTTCAAGGTTATATTCACCATTCAATGTTATATTCACCATTCAAAGTTATATTCAAGGTTATATTCACCATTCCAAGTTATATCCAAGGTTATATTCACCATTCCAAGTTATATCCAAGATTATATTCACCATTCAATGTCATATACGAGGTTATATCCAAAGTTATATTCACCATTCAATGTTATGTTCAAGGTTATATTCACCATTCAATGTCATATTCAAGGTTATATTCACCATTCAAAGTTATATCCAAGGTTATATTCACCATTCAATGTCATATATGAGGTTATATACAAGGTTATATTCACCATTCAATGTTATATTCAAGGTTATATTCACCATTCAATGTTATATTCACCATTCAAAGTTATATCCAAGGTTATATTCACCATTCAAAGTCATATTCAAGGTTATATTCACCATTCCAAGTTATATCCAAGGTTATATTCACCATTCAAAGTTATATCCAAGTTTATATTCACCATTCAATGTCATATTCAAGGTTATATTCACCATTCAAAGTTATATCCAAGGTTATATTCACCATTCCAAGTTATATCCAAGATTATATTCACCATTCAATGTCATATACGAGGTTATATCCAAGGTTATATGCACCATTCAATGTTATGTTCAAGGTTATATATGCCATTCAATGTTATATTCAAGGTTATATTCACCATTCAATGTTATATTCACCATTCAATGTTACATTCAAGGTTATATTCACCATTCAAAGTTATATCCAAGGTTATATTCACCATTCAATGTCATATTCAAGGTTATATCCAAGGTTATATTCACCATTCAATGTTATGTTCAAGGTTATATTCACCATTCAAGGTTATATTCACCATTCAATGTTATATTCAAGGTTATATTCACCATTCAATGTCATATTCAAGGTTATATTCACCATTCAATGTTATATTCGAGGTTATATTCACCATTCAAAGTTATATCCAAGGTTATATTCACCATTCAATGTCATATATGAGGTTATATCCAAGGTTATATTCACCATTCAATGTTATGTTCAAGGTTATATTCACCATTCAATGTTATATTCACCATTCAAAGTTATATTCAAGGTTATATTCACCATTCCAAGTTATATCCAAGGTTATATTCACCATTCCAAGTTATATCCAAGATTATATTCACCATTCAATGTCATATACGAGGTTATATTCAAGGTTATATTCACCATTCAATGTTATATTCGAGGTTATATTCACCATTCAAAGTTATATCCAAGGTTATATTCACCATTCAATGTCATATATGAGGTTATATCCAAGGTTATATTCACCATTCAATGTTATGTTCAAGGTTATATTCACCATTCAATGTTATATTCACCATTCAAAGTTATATTCAAGGTTATATTCACCATTCAAAGTTATATCCTAGGTTATATTCACCATTCAATGTTATATCCAAGGTTATATTCACCATTCAATGTCATATTCAAGGTTATATTCACCATTCAAAGTTATATCCAAGGTTATATTCACAATTCAATGTTATATTCAAGGTTATATTCACCATTCAATGTTATATTCAAGGTTATATTCACCATTCAATGTTATATTCACCATTCAAGATTATATTCAAGGTTATATTCACCATTCAATGTTATATTCCAGGTTATATTTACCATTCAATGTTATATTCACCATTCAAAGTTATATCCAAGGTTATATTCACCATTCAAGGTTATATTCACCATCCAATGTTATATTCACCATTCAAAGTTATATCCAAGGTTTTATTCACCGTTCAATGTCATATACGAGGTTATATCCAAGGTTATATTCACCATTCAATGTTATGTTCAAGGTTATATTCACCATTCAAGGTTATATTCACCATTCAATGTTATATTCAAGATTATATTTACCATTCAAGGTTATATCCAATGTTATATTCACCATTCAAGGTTAGGTTCACCATTCAAGGTTATATCCAATGTTATATTCACCATTCAATGATATATTCACCATTCAAGGTTATATTCATTCAATTACACTGAACAACAAAATTTTTTTTACTGGAGATGTGTAAAGTGATTTAGACTAATTTGGGTACGCTGATTTCAAAAATTATAACCGTTTTGCTGTATCACGTCAGGATTTTCAGTAACAGAAATATTCCCATTGCCTAGAAGTCAGGATTTCAATGAAATTTACAAAAATTCATTTATTCATTTATTTCATCATGAATGCTTCAAAATTATAGAAATTACAGAAAAACTCCACTAGAATGTAATTAAAAATGCTTTAGGCATTTGGCTTTGCGTTTGTGCTGCTCTGTGTCAGTTTCACGATGCAGGAACCAGCAGAAATCGCCCATCATGTTCGGGTTGTGCCGCCCTTGGTAACGCGTCTCCATGAGTGAAATCTCTTGGTGGAATCGCTCGCCGTGCTCGTCCGAGACTGCTCCCAAGTTGTCAGGGAAGAAGTTCAGGTGCTGGTGTAGGAAATGGATTTTCAGGGACATCCTGGAGCCAAGTTTCCTGAAGGACTCCAGCAGCTGCTGCACTATTTCTTCATAGTTGTCCGCGCGCTCGTTCCCCAAGAAGTTGTCCGTCACAGCTTTGAAGCTCCTCCACGCTGCCAGCTCTTTGGGGTTTAGAGTTGTCGGAAAAGTTTCGTCCTTCATAATCTGTCGGATTTGCGGTCCAACAAAGACACCAGCCTTGATCTTGGCCTCCGACAAGGTGTTGCCAAACTTTTCCTTGAGGTATAAAAACCCACGCCCATTCAGATCCATTGCCCATACAAAACTTTTCATCAAGCCGAGCTTTATGTGGAGTGGTGGAAGGAAGACCTTGGCTGGGTCGACAAGGGCGACATGCTTCACGTTGTGTCGACCAGGTACATGCTCTTTTCGCTCTTCCCAATCTTTCTTCGTCCAGTGATTCTTGTCGTCTCTGCTATCCCAGAGACAAAGGAAGCACATGTATTTCGTGTAGCCTGACTGCAGCCCTAACAACAGCGCCACCACTTTCAAGTCTCCGCAGATGTGCCAGTTGAAGTCATTGTACTTGATGGAATCAAGCAGCTGCCGCATAGTCTCATAGGTCTCTGTCATGCCGAACGCGTGAGCCAGTGGGACTGATGGTTTCTCGTTGCCATTGTGGAGCAAAATAGCCTTCAAGCTGTTCTTCCCCGAGTCGATGAAGAGGCGCCAGTCTGCAGGATCGTGATCACACCCAAGTTCTTTCAACAGACCGTTGATGTCACTGCAGAATGTCATCGTGTCTTCCATCTCAAAGAACTCAGCCATGTCTCTGTGACGTGCTCTGAACAAGGATATCTTGGTGTTAGGTTCAAGTAGATTCCACTGCTGCAGCCTTGATCCAAGCAGCTCTGCCTTCGCCTTTGACAGCGAGAGATCTCTTACAAGATCATTTAAGTCTCCCTGGTTCAGAACGTGTGATTCTTGAGTGTCGGGTTCAAAAGGTTCATCATCACCATCCTCTTCACCACTGCTTACAGCTATGTTCTGATCAGCTGGAGGTGTTGGAACGGGGTTCTCGTCATCATGAGGCACAGGTTTACGAGCAGAGACGCAGTCAGCGTATTTGATGTGACCTTTATTCTTCTTGTTGAAGCCGGCGATGCTTGTGCAGCAGAAATAACAATCATCATGATGATTCTGCGGCTCACGCCATATCATGGGCACCGCAAACGGCATGCTCGCGCGCTTGCCCACCAACCACTGAGTCAAGGTTGTGTGACAGCTTGTGCAGCAGATGTGTGGTGCCCAGCTCTGTTCTTGGTCCCCCACCTTACACCCGAAGTAGTGAAAGTAGGCGGCCTTCATTTTCACTGCTGTAGATATACTTCGCTGTTGATCTTTTTTGGTATACCGACCACAGACATAACAGAAGTTGTCAGGATGATTGGTACAGGAACGCCTACTCATCTTTATCTGAAAGAAAGAAATATAACACAAGTTAACAACAATTGTACGAAATAGACATGTTAAAGACATATGTAAATTTCATTGAAATCCTGACTTCTAGGCAATGGGAATATTTCTGTTCCTGAAAATCCTGACGTGATACAGCAAAATGGTTATGATTTTTGAAATCAGCGTACCCAAATTAGTCTTCATCACTTTACACATCTCCAGTAAAAAAAAAAATTTGAAATTTGTTGTTCAGTGTTATATTCACGGTAAAAGGTTATATTCTTTCAGTTATATTCACGGTTTAAGGTTATATTCTTTCAGTGATATTGATGGTTAAAGGTTATATTCTTTCAGCTATATTCACAATTCAAGGTTACATTCACAGTGAAATGTTATATTCTTTCAGTGATATTCATAGTTAAAGGTTACACTCTTTCAACGATATTCACAGTTAAAGGTTATATTCTTTCAGTGATATTCACAGCTAAAGGTTATATTCTTTCAGTGATGTTCATGGTTAAAGGTTATATTCTTTCAGTGATATTCACGGTTAAAGGTTATATTCATTCAGTTATATTCACGGTTGAAGGTTACATTCTTTCAGTTATATTCACAGTTAAAGGTTATATTCTTCAAGCGATATTCATGGTTAAAGGTTATATTCTTTCAGTGATATTCACAGTTAAAGGTTATATTCTTTCAGTAATATTCACGGTTAAAGATTATAGTGATTTGGTTACATTCATTGTCCATGTGTGTATTCATTCATTTACATTTGCAGTTGATGGTTGTATTTATTCATTTATGTTCACTGTTCTTTTCATGGTTCACAGTTATATTTATTTTGTGACATTCATGGCTATCATAGCAATCACACACAAGAGTGGACAGTTTCTCACAACTGCAAAAGGTATCATATTGCAGTTGGAAGTAGATTGGCATCTGGAAGAGCGCATACCTCCACCAGGCAGAATAGTTACGTTTTGTATCCCAATGATAGTCTGGATCTGGATTCGGATCTTAATTAAAATGTAATCAGATTGTTGTTATCCACCCAAGTCATCCACCTAGTTTCATCTGAATCCATCCATAAAATTTTGTGATATCATGCAATATCGTTTTTGGCTCCATCTCTCAATGGTGAAGAATCACTTGAAAAATTCTCAGTTTCGGACTTGGATTGGGGTCTTCACCAAAATCTAATTAATTGGTCATTGTCACACACCCAACATGCCACAAAGTTTCGGCCGAATCCGTCCATAACGTTTTGAGATATCGTGCATACAAACAGACAAACAAATAGATAGGCAGGATTGAAAACATAACCTCTGTCCACCTTTGGTGGCAGAGGTAATCCACGTAGATGGACATTTTTTGCTCGTACAACTCTGTTTTGTTTTGGTATGCAGTCGAGGCTCGTGGAAGAGCTAGGTTTTGATATCATCTTCTGATTTAAGGCTTTACGTTGTTCTCTATCATGTTTCTAGAGTAAGGAAAGAGGAAGGAGTTAAAACGGTGTAACCATGTTGTGTTTATGAAGCGGCGCTTTGAGAAGTCAAAACGAGTCTCAACAAATAGACATAAATTCAGGACAGTGACGAGATCAGTGTGTTCGAGGAGACGTGGCTTTCCTGACATCAAAAGGAACCCATATCCCTATAAAGCTTAAAATGATGGTAATTGATGAACCAGGCATGGCCGAGGATTGTCTGGATTTACCTGCATCTGGTTTGTGACCGCAAAGCTTGACACATTAGGTCTTAAAAACAAACCCTTGGTGTCGACACCTGTTGTGTGGGTGTGTGTGTGTGTGTGTGTGTGTGTGTGTGTGTGTGTGTGTGTGTGTGTGTGTGTGTGTGTGTGTGTGTGTGTGTGTGTGTGTGTGTGTGTGTGTGTGTGTGCATCTGCTCCGAGTCTCGAAGGTCGGTGGTTCGGACCCCATCCAAATCATGGTGATGATTTTTTTTTCTTTCAATGGAATGTGCTTCCTCCTTGCTTGATGCTCAGCATTTATAGGATAGATCACGGAGAAATAGCACTGAGAAAGCAATGACAATAACCCTTGCCAAGACACTGCTTCAGCAGCACCGATGCTCCGTCAAGAGTAGGGTACCTCAAAATAAAAATTTATATATATATATATATATATATATATATATATATATATATATATATATATATATATATATATATATATACATACATACACATATATACACACGAGGTCCGTTTAAAAAGTAACGGGACTGACTTCACAGAAATTTTATTCCCAAAAAAATATTGAAATCACAGCTTGTCCCCTTCAAAATAGTTTCCCTCCAGTCTCACACACTTGTCCATCCTCTTCTTCCACACTTCGATATACCCCCGGAAGGCTTCTTCTGGAATCCTCCGGAGCTCCGTCATCACGGCTGTTTTGATGGCCTCCACATCAGGAAATCGGGTCCCCTTGATCACCCCCTTGAGCTTGGGGAATAGCAAAAAATCACAAGGGGCCAAGTCTGGTGAAAAAAAATAAAATCACAAGGGGCCAAGTCTGGTGAAAAAAATAAAATCACAAGGGGCCAAGTCTGGCGAATACGGGGGTTGCTCCAGAGTTGGCACGTTCCTCTCCGCCAGAAACTGTAGGATGCTCAGGGCACTGTGAGCAGGGGCGTTGTCACGGTGGAGCACCCAGGCGTTGTTCTTCCACAGATCCCTCTTCTTGTCCCGGGCTGATCTCATGAGGTGCCGCAGGATCTCCTTGTACATGTATTGAATCACTGTTTGACCCTGTGGTAGAAACTCGACGTGGACGATGCCCTTGATGTCAAAAAACGCGATAAGCATCACCTTGACCTTCGACTTTGACATCGTTGCTTTCTTTCGTCTTGATGATGCCGGACTTTTCCACTGACGGACTCTGCCATTTGGTCTCGGGATCGTATTCGAATATCCACGATTCATCGCCAGTAATGACCCCCGCGCAGGTCTGGATCGTCCTCGAGGCGCTCGATCATGTCTTGATAGTACAGCGGATAAGCTCTCATATTTTAACAAATTGTGCATTTTATGAGAAAAGCATGAAATTTCTAGCATAGTTAGGTCATACCATAATGTTTATTTTCGGATGTGGAGGGAAGTCAGATTTGACCTCTGACGGGACAGTGAGAGGTCAAATCCAAGATGGCCACTAGTCACCCGGGTCTAATGTTCAAACGTCCTTAATTTTTGGAACCAGACTGCGCAGAAAAACATTTACGGTGTCATTTCCAACTAAATTGGGGAAGCCCATTCATTTAGTGATACCTTTGAAATTGTCAGAATTCAAGGAAATAAATTTAGGTCAAGGTCAAGGTAAAAATTTATCAAAAAATAAGCAATCGGTTGAAATTTGCAAATGCAAATGAAAGCAATCAGAAATCTGCTCGATCTGCTCAAAAAGAATAGTGTGCCTATGGCTGATGCAACAATTCTTGATGGTGCAGCTGTGGTTCAAATGCTAAATCCAGGAACATCAAGAACATTTCAAGAGTATGGAGAAAGAGTGTTTGCACCATACATCTCTGCTCAACTTGAGAAAAGCAGCCGCATCGACCTTGTCTGGGATGTATACCTACCCGCCAGCCTCAAAGCTTCAACAAGACAGAAGAGGGGAAAGGGCACCAGGAAAAGAGTGGCTCCTTCTACTGTGATGCCAAATAACTGGAAGGACTTCCTTCGATGCGATGATAACAAAACCGAATTGTTTGCTTTCCTGTCACACGTAGTTGTTCATCTTCCTCGAGCAGAGGGCAAGGAACTGTATGCAACAGATGGAAGTGGAGTCCTTTGCTCTCTGGCTGAGTCATACTTGGCCTGCCTTGCCCCATGTTCGCAGGAGGAGGCCGACACTCGTCTATTTCTGCATGTGGTAGATGCTGTGCAAAAGGGGTGTACGAAGGTGACTATACGTACCGTTGATACTGATGTGGTAGTACTGGCTGTAGCTTCATTCAGCAAGACAGCCCCTAATGAGCTGTGGGTTGCCTTTGGTGTCGGGTCAAGCTTTCGTTACATAGCTGTTCACGAAATGGTTGCCACAATGAATCCAACACAGTGTCTGACTCTCCCAGTCCTTCATGCTTTCACTGGGTGTGACACTGTATCTGCATTCGCTGGCAAAGGAAAGAAGACTGCCTGGGAAACTTGGAAGACTTTCCCAGAGGTGAATGATGCTTTCAATGAACTCCTATGCATGCCAAGTGAGGTCAGTGAAGGATCAATGTTACTGCTAGAGCGATTTGTGGTGCTAATGTACGACCGAACCAGTGATAGCACGGAAGTGAATCATGCCAGGAAACAGCTGTTCACACAGAAGTCTAGAACTCTAGAGAACATTCCTCCAACCCAGGCAGCACTCAAACAGCACATCAAGCGCACTTGCTACCAGGCCAACTGTTGGAACCAGGTATTGTTCCTGGATCCAGAGATGCCAGAGCCATCTGACTGGGGCTGGACAAAGGAAACAACTGGATGGCAGCCGCTTTGGACCACTCTCCCCGAAGCATCAAAACTGTGCCATGAATTGATCCGCTGTCGCTGTGAGAAAGGATGCACTGGACGGTGCAAGTGTGCCAAAGCTGCGCTCAAGTGCTCTGCACTATGCTTCTGTTCTAGAGGCTGTTAGATTTTGATCACTATCATTACCATCATCATCATTGCTATTAAAATCATCATCGTGTGACATTGCTATTAAAAAAGTATTAAATAGACTAGCAGCATGGGACTATTCTATTAATCTTTTTGTATTATTATCCCTATAGTGTCAAAATGGAAGCAAAGTTTCACTATATTGCAAAGGTCCAATCCATTGTCTTTACCAAAAGAATGTCCAAAAGTTTTTAACATAATATGACCTTGACCTTGATCGAAATGCATTTCCTTGGCTCATGGTGATCTCAAAACTATCACCAAACGAATGGCCATTCCAAACTTAGTTTGAAATGACACCTTAAATGTTTTTTTTACACTATTTAGTTCCAAAATTAAACACGTTTGAACATTAGACCCAGTGGACTGGTGGCCATCTTGGATTTGACCTCTCACGGTCCTCAGAGGTCAAATCTGACTTCCCTCCACATCTGAAAATAAACCTTATGGTATTCACTAACTATGTCAGAAAATTCATGCTTTTCTCATAAAACGCACAATTATTGTGCTTATCCGCTGTACTATGACAGACAGTGACTCTTTGCTGTTTCTGGTCCTCGAACAACAGCTTGGGGACCATCTTTGTGCACACCTTGTGCATTTCGAGATTTTCAGTGATGATGCTCCAGACAGTATCCTTGTTGATGGAACATACCTCAGCAATCATCTGCACCATGAGTCAACTATCTGCGCGTACCATCTGCTTCACACGCTCGATATTGCTTGTCGTTCTGCTCGTTAAAGGTCTTCCAGACCGTGGATCATCTTCAACCTCCTCCTGTTCCTCTTTGGACCTCGTGTGCCATTCAAATGCACGTGTACGTGACATCGTTTCTTCCCCGTCGACTTGCTGCAGCATTGCGAAGGATTCGGAAGGTGTTTTGCCAAGCTCGGCAAGAAACTTCAGATTGGCTATCTGCTCACGACTCATAGTGCGACGACTCAGACGAGACAACATGTAAAGCACTACCTGTAAAAAATCATACAATGAGCACAGTCAACCATCACCAATCATTTATATTGCTGGAATGTTGCGAAAGACTGATACAACCCGTTCATTCCATTTGTGTAAATGGAGCACACAGCAGGCTCAGTCCCGTTAGTTTTTAGACAGACCTCCTATATGTATTTTATATGTGTATATATTTATTATATATATATTTATTTATTATATATTTATATTATTTATATATATATTATTTAGATATATGAGCCTGGTTTAGATATATTGGCGCAGTGGTAAGGGCAGGGCTTGGGATCCAAGAGGTCCTGAGTTCAAGCCCCGTTGAGCCACTGAATTAATACACCAGGGGGTTGACTCAGCCTGTCATCCTCCCGAGGTCGGCGAAATGAGTACCAGTATACTGGGCCGGTGTATACCCCGGTTAAAATAGGTGTACCATATCCCTGTGTCGTAAGAGACGACCAGGGTTGCGTCAGGAAGGGCATCCGGCGTAAAAAACATATGCCAAATCACTATGCGGATCATACGGATGATCCGCTGTGGCGACCCCTAACGGGAGCAGCCGAAAGAAGAAGAAGAAGAAGATTATTTAGATATATATATATATATATATATATATATATATATATATATATATATATATTTTTTTTTTTTTTATGTTATATTACATATTATATACATATATATTGTTGTGGGCCAAGGGTCGGGTGAGAAGACCACGGTGGGGGGAAGCTATCTCGGGCTCCCACCAGACTCCCCGGAATTGCAGGCCGTCGCACACGGATAACTCCATGACACGGCGGGTCGCTAACTGACCGTAAACACCAATAACTCAACCACGTGACCTAGGGTCCTCCGTCTATGGGTTAAACGGGTTACCGAATTAATCACATGACCTAATTACCGGAGGACATACCCTCGGTACGCCTTGTCCGAACTGGATCACCTTTCCCTTACTGGATCAGATGCAGCCGAGCGACATTGCCAAGGACGTACCAGCAAAAAGGAACGGATCGTTGGGAAGAAAGTCCTGGCTTGGCTATGATACGGACCATGCTGGATCAATGAAAGAAAAGACAAAAGCGAGCTGGGAACATTTCTCTGAATAATTTATTAACAGGCAGGCGAGGAAAGATATGTGGCACAATGAATGGAGTTTATTGTTGTGTGTAAGCAGAGATATGAAGAAAAGTATGGTGCGACAAAAATACAAGCAACTTACTAAAGCAGACACAGAGCAGAGTTATCCCGATGTAATTCTTCTCCACTCTTAACTTAAACGAGGACAGGCGCCATGACACACACACACACACACACACACACACACACACACACACACACACACACACACACACACACACACACACATACACACACACACACACACACGAAGAAGAATAATGAAGAGAAAAAGGAGAGGAGATGAGGCTGACGGTCTCTCAATACCTTGCACTATTGACCAACCGTGCCACCAGTACGTTTTTCGGGGGATTCTCCGCTGAGCGATACCTCCCTGACAGCTGGCGAGTCATTTCCCCGCTTCGTGGCACTTCATGCCACGAAGCGTCGATCCAGAGAATGGGGTGCGACCGACAGGCGTGAAGGAAGGCGGAGTCAGAAGCCAATGGGCGTTGTGGCAGACAGGATCAGGTGGGTGGGTGGAGTCAGCAGCGAGCTGGTGAAGAAGGGTGGAGTCAGCAGGCAAATGGGCAGGATGGCAGGAACCAGCAGGAGCGAGCAGACAGGATCGATGAGCAGGAGCGTAAAACCACCAGCAGACGGGGAACGCCTGAACGGCCCCGCGACCCGTCCTTTTATAGACCCTGTGGTGTGGAGTGGGGGCGACGACCCAAAGCAATGTCGTCAACTGAATCGGGCGCTCTGATTGGGCCTCGGCCACTGCATAGCCTGGCCGCCATGACCAGAAGCGGCCTCACTGTAATCCGGCAAGATGATTCCAAGCTACAGAATCGTCCCACTTTCAACACCGCGACACAAATCGCACTGCACCAAACCCCCGAGCCACGCCCCCAGCGACCGGCGGTTAGCACCGGTCAATGCACTGCCCATCCACACGCCATGCGGCCTGAGCCACACAGCACGCCTCTGCCTGGCAGCAGCCTCGCCGGGCAGAGAGGCAAGAGAATGTTCACCGTCCATGGGAGACATCTGTGGCCGTTGTGGTGAGGGAAGACCAACGGTAAGATGCTATGGTAAACCCATGCGCAGATCCAAACAAGATGTGTGCCATTCGTGCCCTGTTCTGTGTACAATAATATATTATCACGGGGCTGCGCGTGGGTCCACCGCCATCGAGCATGCGGTTATTTATCAAAGGCAGTGGTGTGTGCGGTGCCAGCCCTGATCTGTGTCAGGAATTGAGGAAAAAGATTGGATATAATTATTAGATGTAGGTTTGGGTTTGAAAAGAGTGTAGATATAGGTTTTAGATGGAGATTCGGATTGAAAAAGAAGATAGATATAATTATTACATGGAGATTTGGGTTAAAAAGGAAGATAGATATAATTATTCGATGGAAATTCGGATTGAAAAAGAAGATAGATATAATTATTACATGGAGATTTGGGTTAAAAAGGAAGATAGATATAATTATTCGATGGAAATTCGGATTGAAAAAGAAGATAGATATAATTATTCGATGGAGATTTGGATTGAAAAAGAAGATAGATATAATTATTATATGGAGATTTGGGTTAAAAAGGAAGATAGATATAATTATTCGATGGAGATTTGGGTTAAAAAGGAAGATAGATATAATTATTCGATGGAGATTCGGATTGAAAAAGAAGATAGATATAATTATTACTGAGGAATGGGTTGAAAACGGCGCGGCCGCAGTTTCTCCAGGTGGCTGTCCGAGTGCAGTGCCTGCTGGCCTTCACGAGGACCCATTCCCACAGCGAATGGCACGACCGCAGTTTTTACAGGTGGCTGTCAGAGTGCAGTCAGTACCTGCTGAATTTATCTCAGGAATAAGAGAAAAAGAAGAGTAGGAATGAAGTCAGAGATATAATCAGACCGAACAATGAGATTCACACAAGGCACTGTCCCGTTTGACCCATTAGACAAGAGGGAAGGGACTATCTGTACGTATATTAATGAAATAACTGTCTGGGGACCACTGTATGATGGTTGCCATTGTTTTGGAGGGATGCGGTTCCCAGAACTGCAATATTATATATATATATATATATATATATGCATATATTATATTTTTATATATATATGTTTAAATATATTTTATATATAAATAAATTGTATGTATATTATATATATATATATAATATATTTAAATATATATATATATATATATATATATATATATATATAATATTATTTATATATCAATTATTTAAATAAATATATGTATATAATACAGATATTTTATTTTTATGTCATATATAAATATGTAAATCTAAAAATATGTATAATTTAAATTAAAAAAATACACACACACACGTATATGTATATATATATATATATATATATATATATATATATATATATATATATATATATATATATATATATATATATATATATATATATATATTTACGGTGACGGTTACCGAGACACCAGCTTGTCACTCAGGGGGACTATTCCCCGGTTGTCCTCGGCAGAGCCGGACCTGGGGCCACTGCTCATAATTAACGTTGTGGTACGGTGGGTTGTTTTAAAACCACGAACGCCACCCAGTCAACCACGAGTTCCAGTGTCCGCCGTCTAATTATTCCGTTTAACTCGAGGTCACGTGGTTACTTGAGCAGGGAGCGCGCCCTCGGCAAAGCACCAATATTATCTGATTAGATTTTAATTAGGGTGGCCGAGCATTTTAACCGCGAGTGCATGCCGGAGATTTTTTTTTTTTTTGGTCGAATCTGTGGTAATTACCTCCCAGTCTATCTCGATTCGGCCAATGCTAGACCAATGGAAGGAAAGGACAAACACAGATAGGTTGGAAATTGACAAATAATTTATTAATAAAGAAATAAATAAATAAAAAGAACATTTTATTTGCTGAGGTAAATAAAGAATTTCAAAGCAAAATCAATCAAAATGCCAAGAAAGAGACAAAGAGCAGATGTTTATCGGGGGTTGACTTACAGCTAAACACAGACAAGGGTACCCAGCAGACCATTCAGGAGGAGGGGAGGGGAGAATAGTCTCGCTCACCAGAAAGTCCGTGAAGCGAAAACGTTCTGAAATGCGTGCGTGCGTGTCACATCCGTCGCCAGCACCCAGCTTTGTCGTACAGCCTCTCGCGGGGCAGCCTTGAAATCCAGTCGAAGTCTGGAGGGCACCGAGATGGTCCGTCGCGGGTTTCGACCCTGGTGTTTGTTGGTGAACGACCAGTGCCTCACTCGTTGGCTGCTTTGTTCAAACCCGCACGTGCACCACACGCTCGCTTGCTGAAGCTCTGGGCAGGACGAACCATTCTCGCTGTTGGCGCTGGCCAGCCACCCACATGCGCGCTTCCTTCTCCTCTTTTGCACGCCTACACCCGCTTCTTGCTCGCTTCTCTCTCATACCGCTTTCGTTCACACTTTTCTTTATTATCTCAGAACGTATCTCTTTCTTCTCAGAACATATCGCTTTTGCTTTTTCCCAACTCTCAAAACGTATCTCCTCACAGAACGTCTCTCTCGCTTCAGAACGTCCCTCTTTCGCCTTTTCCTCTCCAAATGTCTCTCCTCACAGAACGTCTTTTTATACCTTCAGGGCGTCTCTGCGGGTCCAACCCACCCCACGCTCACCCGCCCCACTGGCGCACGGTTACCATGACGACCCGTGTGCTCTCAAAAAAGCTGGCGTCGGAGCTCACGAAAGATCGCCGCTGAGGAAATATAAGGGCGGGCCCCAGAGCTCGTAAATGATTGTTGCTGAGGAAATATAATGGCGGGCTGCAGAGCTCGTAAAAGATTGTTGCTGAGGAAATATAAGGGCGGGCTTCAGAGCTCGTAAAAGATTGTTGCTGAGGAAATATAAGGGCGGGCTGCAGAGCTCGTGAAAGATTATTGTTGCGGAAATATGAGGGTGGGCTTCAGAGCTCGTGAAAGAAATGTGTGTGAACGTGTCTGTCATAAAGAAAAAAGCTTCCCATAAGAGAGAGGATCTATCCTTTACCCTTCTCAATGCATCACATTTAAGATCCCATTTGACAAGGGGATGGGGCTAATCTGAACATGCATTTGAGGAAATAACGTCTGAGGACCTGGATGTGTGGATGCATTCATCAGACCGGATTCTAAAATCCGTAACAAAATATATATATATATATATATATATATATATATATATATATATATATATATATATATATATATATATATATATATATATATATATATATATATATATATCTATATATATATATATATATATATATATATATAGCCTGGTGTTGGCTCAGTGGTTAGGGTGGCGGCTTGGGATCCGAGGGTCCTGAGTTCAAGCCTCGTTGCCCGCTGAATTAATTCACCAGGGGTTGACTCAAGCCTGCCATCCTTCCGAGGTCGGCAAAATGAGTACCAGCTTGCTGGGATGACCGAGTCATTCAAGTATCCTGCGTCAGAGTGGCGACCTGTCAGGATTGTGCCCAATAGCCAAGGAGACTGCTTCGGCAGCACCAACGCTCTGTACAGAG
>NC_140961.1:13192162-13209662 GCF_056783735.1 Eptatretus burgeri | reverse complement strand
GACCGAGGAAGACCGAAGGAGCTCCGCGAGGCCGTGCAGGTTTCCTTGTCGCCCTGGAGACGACTCGATGGGTCTTTCGGTCAGCGACCCTCCGGATGTCTCGTCGTCAACACGGCAGCTGGTGTAATGGCGGCTTGGTTCGTCCAGGCCCAGGCCTTGAGAGCCCGCTCACTCCTCAGCGTCGCTCAGACCATCCCGGGGCCCGATCACTTCGGACCGTTATGTCGCTGGCTGGCGACTTCTCTCTGGCTGGCGACCTCACTGCCGCCTCCACCGACCAACAACTCTGCACTGCACTGCAGGCTCGACTGGACTCCAGGCTCCAAACTCCACTGGACTCCAATGATCAACAGCTCTGCACCCTGTGACGGCCTAGCCCAACTCCAAACTCCAGAGCTCCACTCCGAACTGCAGCCTCTTTTCTCGGCGTTTCAGCCCGGCCTTTTATCGGGTTCAGGGGTGGTATTTGGTCTTTTACCTTCGACCCTTCAACCCCGGCTGGTTCCGCCCCTTTTGTCATTCTGGCCCGATCTTGCTGTCAAACGTGGACGTGGGAGGAATCACCGGCTTTCGCTCCAACGAGGAAGTCGTGTTTGTCGGTGGAGATGTTGTTCGTTTGTGGATAATTGCTGGCGAAAAGATGGCGGCACCGTGGAGATGATGGTGAGGAGACGTTGTTCATTTTAAAATAAAGATACCAAAAGAATAACGGCGAACTCAAAGATTCACAGCCCGGTTCACGAATAATTCCTGTTATACATCGGTGGGGAAATCTAACCTGGACACACACTTACCGACATAACTGACCTCTGGGGAACCTAGTGTTCTGTGAATTTCCACAACTGTAACAATATATACATATACATATATATATATATATATATATATATATATATATATATATATATATATATATATATATATATATATATATATATATATATATATATATATATACATATTCTTCTTCTTTCGGCTGCTCCCGTTAGGGGTCGCCACAGCGGATCAACCGTCTCCATTTCGCTCTGTCCTCCACATCTTCCATTGACACTCCAACCGCCCGCATATCCGCCCTCACCGCATCCATGAACCTCTTCTTTGGCCTTCCTCTTCTCCTCCTGCCTGGCGGCTCCATCCTCAGCATCCTTCTCCCGATATACTCCGCTTCCCTCCTGTGCACATGTCCAAACCATCTCAATCTCGCCTCTCTCACTTTGTCTCCAAACCGTCCTACCTGTGCTGTCCCTCTAATATACTCATTTCTTATCCTGTCCATCCTCGTCACTCCCAACGAGAATCGCAGCATCTTTAACTCTGCTACCTCCAGCTCCACTTCCTGTCTTTTTGTTAGTGCCACCGCCTCCAAACCATACAACATAGCTGGTCTCACTACCGTCGTATATACTTTCCCCTTCACTCTTGCAGCTACCCTTGTCACAAATCACTCCTGCAACTCTTCTCCACCCACTCCATCCTGCCTGCACTCTCTTTTTCACTTCTGTACCACACTCTCCGTTACTTTGGACAGTTGATCCCAAGTATTTAAACTCATCCACCTTCCCCACCTCAACTCCTTGCAACCGCACCATACCACCACCCTCCCTCTCATTTACGCACATGTACTCCGTCTTACTCCTACTGACTATCATTCCCCTTCTCTCCAGTGCGTACCTCCACCTCTCGAGGCTCTCCTCAGCCTGCTCCCTACTCTCCCTACAGATCATGATGTCATCCGCGAACATCATAGTCCATGGAGACCAGTCTGATTTCGTCCATCAACCTGTCCATCACCATTGTAAACATCACCATTGCAAACATGGCGTCTAATCCCTTGCAGGTGGCACCGGTCGCATATATATAATATGAAATATATATATATATATATATATATATATATATATATATATATATATATAATATGAAATATATATATATATATACATATATATATAAATATATTTATATATATATATATACATATATTTATATATATATATACATATATTTATATATATATACATATACATATATATATATATATATACATATATTTATATACATATATATATATATATATACATTTATATATATATACACATTTATATATATATACATATATTTATATATATACATATATTTATATATATATATATATATATATATATACATATATATATACATATATATGTATATATAAAACATATGTATGTCGATATATACAGTTAAGCCCAAAATTATACATACCCTTACCAAATTTGGAGTATTTTGAATCGTGTTATTTGAGGAATGAGCTTATTCTGGCTTAAGTTACATAAGAATGTGACAAACAGCTGAAAGAATCACTGCAAGAGACATTTCAAGGAATACATTGTTTCTGGGGTATTTTATTGATAGATTTACGAAAAAAATGTCGTGCAGAATTATTCATATCCTTGCTTAGATCAGTTCAAAGTCACATTCAGTAATCAATGGAAAAGCCTCTGTTTGTGATTACAGCCTCCAAGCGGTTTTTATACTTGCTCACAATGTTTTTGCATGTCTCTGCAGGGATTTTAGCCCACTCCTTCTTCGCGAAGGTCTCCAGGTCTTTGAGGTTGGAAGGCTTCCTTGCCATCACTCTGGTCTTGAGCTCCCTCCACAGATTCTCGATTGGGTTGAGGTCCGGACTTTGGCTTGGCCACTCTAGAACGTCTACACCATTCTCCCGGAACCATTTCTTGACTGATTTGGCGGTGTGTTTTGGATCGTTGTCCTGCTGATACGTCCAATGCTCCCCGAGGTGAAGTTTCTCTGCGGACTGTTTGATGTTTTCCTCAAGGATCTTGATGTGTTGCTCCTTTTTCATGATGCCATCCATTTTGACGAGATTGCCAGGCCCACTGGCTGAAAAACATCACCAAAGCATTATGCTCCCACCTCCATGCTTGACGGTGAGAACTGTGTTCTTAAGGTTGTATGCTTCACCTTTGTTTTGCCAAACGAAAGCAACATCTCTGTGCCCGAAAAGCTCCATTTTCGTCTCATCCGACTGCAGAACTGAGGACCAAAAGCTTGGATATTTGTCCAGGTGAGCTTTTTCAAAGGCTAGACGAGCCTTTCTGTGTCGGGGATGGAGGAGTGGAGTCTTTCTTGGTCGGCGTCCATGGAGACCCCCCTTGTGCAAGCCTTTCTGTGCCGGGGATGGAGGAGTGGAGTCTTTCTTGGTCGGCGTCCATGAAGACCCCCCTTGTGCAATGTCCGCTGGAGTGTCTGCCTTGATATCTTGGTCCCAGACTCGCCAAGGTTGTTCAGGAGAGCCTTAATAGTGATCTGTGGATTGTTGTTGGCCTCTCGCCATACTTTTCTTGCCATACGAGGTGACACCTTTGGCTTCCGTCCACGTCCTTGAATGTTTTTTTTACAGTGTGGAACTCCTTGTACTTCCTAATTATGCTTTGTATGGTGGCAACTGGCACTTGGAACTGCTTCGAAATAGCTTTGTAGCCTTTCCCCTCCTTGTGAGCATTCACAATGCACAACCGAAGGTCCTCACTGACTTCTTTCTTCTTTGCCATGCTGACAATAACCTGAGAATGATTGCATCAGCTCCCCTTAATTTGTAGTCTAAAAGCAGAGTGTTGTTCTCTAACATCCCTCACTGTACATTCAATAGACCACATTTGTAATCCATTCAGATTGTATGCACACATCTTGGAATAATTTCATGACATTATAAAGAATCTTAGGAATATCAAAAGCATGTGCATTATCACAAGCATTGGCCTCAATTCCGAGACTTGGTGTGGGGTATGAATAATTTCGGACAAGCATAAAAACAAATCTTAACATTTCTATTGTTATGCTGATAATGTTTAGCCAAAATATATGTGGATTTGTGCATGCCAACTCAATGTTCTTGGGTGAAGTGAAAGTTCCACCACTCCAGCTTGTAGGTACGAGATAAATGCAAAACTCTCAGATTTTTTATTGGGTATGAATAATTTTGGGCTTAACTGTATATATACATATATATATATATATATATATATATATATATATATATATATATATATATATGGATATATATTATTTATTTATTTCTGTCCTGCTGCATTCTTTATTTTTGGGTTCTAAAGCTATTTTTGAAAGCATGTACTGTGAATATTTCCTTTCTGCAAGCACTCGTCAATGTACATTCGTTGCATAATGGAGTGGCTGCTGCCATGTGGGTTATGCCTTACAAAGAAAGCACAATGGAGACACAGCTGTAATAATGTATGCTTGAAGCTCCAGGATAAATGCACAATCCAGCCCATATGGGCCTGCCAGCTAGTTGGTTTAGTGGAAAGCTACTTTACTCTGTAATACTTCAGTTCCTGCCCCTCCATCTCCCACGATGGCCTCCATATTGTTATCCAGGGAACAAACACACACAAATCTGGCTTCCAAAGCAGGCAAATTAACCTCAATATTTATTGGCCCTTTGTCATTATAATCTCAGTACAGCTGAGCTGGAGAGCTGTTTGCAAGCTTTTCCCCGTATCTGTCTCTCCCTCCTCTCTTTGCCTACAGCAAGTCGTGAAAGCTGACATCGTTAACTACATGCAAGAACAGCCCACACAGCTGACCACCCAACACAAGAGTTCGATGTGTCTGCTCCAGTAATGTTGGACCGACATGAGAAGTCACAAGGAAACTCAGCACTCTGCGTCCAGATCCATAACATCATCGTGTTCTCTCACACTTCTTGGTATCTTTGGAAAGACTTTTGCACACGTTCATTGTATGTCATTCTCTTGAGACAAATATTGGGAATTCCAAATGGAAGAGGGATGAAATTCCTAACATACGATGGATGAAATCGACATGACACTGATCGAGGTATACTAACTGCCATGGGAAGGAGAAGCTGACGTTTTGGCATTAACCCTTCGTCAGAGTAAAAGAGTGAAGAGCTGACGTTGCAGGTGTTGACCCTTCATCAATGTTTTGCTCTGATGAAAAGCTGAATGTCCGAAACAATGTCAGCTTCTCCTTTGACTTCCCACGGTGGTTATCGTACCTCGATGAATGTCCTGTCAATTTCATCCATTGTTCTTCCTGTCCGCCGACGCAGATCGACACTAACTGTTATGGGCATGACTTGTTCTTCATTCGAATGTACATGTCCTCACATGCCAAATCAAGGCCCCCTTTCTTCTTGCCAAGTGGTAAATAAATTGTTCCGAATTCCATTTAGCGGGAACACCAGGAACTCCCAACAGCACATACCACCGAGCTTTTCCTTTCGTACAAGTGTAACCATGAAGTTGACTTGTCTCATTTGAGTGCATCGGGCTCTTTGTCTGCTGCACAAATACACCGGAGGTTGCGTCTTGGTCATGTTGCAGCTCTCTTTGCCTGGGTCCTCCAACCGGCTTGCTGAGGTCATTACCGCCGATGAAGCTCGGGGCCGCAGGCCCATCACCCGGCTTCAACGATTCCTAAACACAGGCCACTCCTAGGTGTATTTGGGCAGCAGGCATGTCAGCCGTGCGGCGATTAACTTGTCACTCTCGAAGGATATATTTTCCATATACTTTCCTTTGACATTGTAAATGTAGTCTCGTCTTGCCGAGCGTGATAGTGCCATGTGAAGGCACCGGTCGCATGTAGCGCACACAGGTACACATTCTGGACAGGAATATTAGGGGAGAGGAATTTAGTGACTTTCGTGTCCTGAATGTGTCATGTGTCTGTTTCATCAAGGATTTGAAACAAAAACTGAACTCTGCACCTAGTTTGTTTAATCACCTCCTGGAGTCACAGATAGTCATGCAAGTGTGTACTTCGTACATTTTGGAGATGTAAAAATAAACCAGCTGTCCATCTTGTTCACAAACTCTTAATGTTAATGCTTTGTAAAATAAACCTTATCCACAGCAAGGTCGGCCTCCATGAGGTCTGAATCGAACATAAGTGCCGAATTCGTCATGGCTTCTCTCGAAGCAAAAGGGCTGGTAGGACGAAGGGGGCCAGGGGGTGCAAAAGGCATGGCGTCTAATCCCTTGCAGGTGGCAGGGGCCGAGAGCAGGTGGGCCGCTGGGACTGTGCGCCTGTGCTGGATCTAGGCCCGTCCTGTTGCTACGATTCACGCGTGTACGTTGCACGAGTTGAGCACGGGGTCTTTTAAGACCGATTGCAATCTCTACAAATTACCTTTGTATGTGTAATCAAAAGATAATGTGATTGAAATCAGAAGTCTGGGTTCGTCACTGGGACGCTCAAGCCACGTATGGTATATACTGTGCACATAAACCTAATAAATCTCCTCTGAAAACGTTGCTAGATTACATTTGAAATGAATTGCTTTATCCAAAGTTCGACGATTTTTGAGCCATCTATTTATTACGTACTTCAGCATGTCGGGATTTTTCGCCCTCGATTCCCGGTTTGCGTCAAATATGCGTGTTCCCACCCCTCCTCTCATTTGCAACTCAAGTTATCCATCTTTCATTTGTTTTCACACTCCTCTACCCTCCCTTATCTCTGCTATCAACCTTCCTCCTCTTCCGTGTCTCACTGCATTGAGATTTTGGAAGTTAAAAATGTCAATTGTATATCTCAAAATGGATAGGTCACTATTGTGCAGGTCGTGGCTAAATTTCCAGGTGAGAAATTATTAGGATATGTCAGTTTGTTGTTGGGCTGATATGATGGCCGAGGGGTATGCACACTTGCCTCAAAGCCGTCTCGCCGAGGTTCCAATCCTGACCCAGCTATAAACTCTTAGCCTGGTCGGTCCCTCAGATGGACGTTAAATGGGATTAACCACCTGCCAACAGTAGTTGGTGGATGTAAAATATCCCGTGGTGTCCTTCGCGAAGTCGGCGAGCTATCGCCGGCACCCTGAACAAAATACAAATTTTTGTCCTCACCAGCAGATGGCATCAGTGGAAGAGCCATTCCCTCAGCCAATGATGTCACCCCACAGCCTTGTGCTGCATCGTGCATACTAACAAAGTCGAAGTTAGTTATTAAAGATGTGTGGCTAAGTTAGATTCAGTTAATGTTTTATATATATATATATATATTGAAGACAGGTGAATTGATACTATGGATATGGCATCGGCATGATGGGCCAAATAATATACTCTGATATATAATGACAGAGGTGCATGTTGGCCATGTCGAACATGCAGTTAACATTCGCTTATAAAAACAAATATTACGTTGGACTGACCCTCACCAGATCATGAAAGAATCTGCAAACTCGTCATCTCCAACACCCAACTCGTTCTTAATGACCAAAGAGGAATGGTGACTGATATAACACAATCCCTGTCAATGGCCGACTCTACAACCCGACTGCTTTGGGAAGTAAACCAACATATTTGTCTTATCGACGATGCAGCTTCGACTTCACGTTGTCAAGCTACAGGGTTACAGATATCCTACTTAACACCTTGCAAACTACAGCGAGGTACACACAGGGAAGACCAACATTGCCCGAATTGACGTCACAATCATGAACTCAAGACGAGTGGGTAAATGTGTATGTTTGTTTCTCTGTTGACTCTCATTTCAATTTAGAAATGCAAGATGGGAGATCGTGGTGTGAAATTGTCCTGCTGGAAAGAAATGGTTCCCAGAGGTGCAAGAAGATCAATGGTATTGGCGAATGCAGAACAATTAAGAGTAACAGCACAGACCAGTAAAGTGTGTTAACCACCAGGAAACACCATGTTACTCGTGTGTTTTATCTTGCAGAGACGACGACCTTCAACATATGCCCTGCACATTACCTGATTGTCCAACATGGCTGTGAATGTTTGTGTGTGTGTGACATGTTCGCAACTTGGGTCACGTGATCAAGATCAGGTTATTTAGACTTTAGTAAACCATCAAGGAGATTGATGTTTAAATCTGCAGCAAAATTTAACTGAGGAGTGCACAACGTCAATGTTGGGCCAAATTACCTTATATTGAAAGTACCTATTGAGGCGGTGACCTTCCTCATGTGAAAATGTGGTGCAGCAAATTTCAGGCCAAAGACATTTGCCGAGCCAGCATTTTTATACAATTTTCAGATACAGTACACACACACACACACACACACACACACACACACACACACACACTTATATATAAAATTGAGACTCATGGAAGAGCAAGTTGACTAAAGGTAAAAAGTCAATGTTGTGGCAGTGGGGCAAAGGGACAACATTTGGACACAATGAGAGGGGGAAGGAACAAACAGGAAAGGAGGGGAGGAAATGCGGTAACCTATATGTGAGGGCATTGAGTTATTTGGGTAAAAGAGATCATGGGTAAGCATGTGGGTTGACATGAGAGAGGGTGGTGTACCACCACCCTGAAGCCTTAGAGGGAAGAGCGGGATTGAACAGTCTCAGGAAGGTGGTTCCATAATGGGGGTACATAAGAACAAAGTGGTTGAGATGTGCGGTAAGCCTGGATTTTGGAAGGTTAAACAGAAGGGAGTTGCTGGAAGAAAATGTAGATCCTGGAAGAGCTGTGATGATTTAGAGGGGTGAGAGAGAGCACGTGGAGATAGACTGCAGGAGAGGCAGTAAAAACAGAAGTCACTGACCTGTTTGTGATGTGAGAGAAACAGGCCTTGTGCTTCAACCTCACCACTTGAGATTTAAACCAGGTTGAGAATCTCGGAGAGAACAAGGTGATGCCAAGATGTCAGACCATCGGGGAGAGCATTATTCCATTGAGCTACGGACAAAGGCTTTGTATGCTGCGAGTTCTGATTTTTCAAGGAAAGACTTAAACGCAGAAAATGCTCTTCAACTGGCTGCTTTGCAATGTGGTCGGTCCAGGAAAGGTCATGGTTGATGATGAGGCTGAGAGGTTCAAGAGGCCGAAGCTCTTGCAGTTGCTGACCATGAAAAGAGATGAGTGGGTTAATTTAACGATCCTTCCAGAGTGGTACGATGAGACTGTGGATGTCACAGGAATGAAGGACGTTCCAGTCACTAGACCAGTGTCTATTCAAACAAATGGTATTGCAACCCTTCTATGACCTGAAAAGTCTCAAGACATCCCTCATGGCAAGTCTCAGGAGTCGCCATCACCAGATTTACTCCACAACTTTGGATGGGATGCCAGAAACTCTGGATGAGGAATTGCACCAAATCCCTCGATATCCATGAGTACGTGATTGTAGTCAGTTCTCCAACTTCAGCAAGTCAGTGAATCAGCACTGCCAAGGTCAGTGAATCTCTCCGTGACCTCAACATCCTCACCATAAACAGGTACAGACAAGATAGCAGCATCCAAGATGTCATTGAAAGCCTGGATCTTAAGGCCCGGTCACACCTTGACGTTTTAGCCAACGTATGCCGATTTTTGAATTTTTTTTTCTAAAATGCTGGCACACGTTGAATACATTATGGGTAAGTTTTGATAACATTGAGAGCACGCTGAAAAACACTGCCATACGTCGTTGTACGTTGGCTTTAAACGTTGTACTTTTCGGTTGTCCTCAAATTTTTTTCATGCTTGAAATTTCACGACGTATGCCGGCGTATGACTCACACGTTCCGCTACGCTGGCCACAAGTTGTATGCACGGTCTGCGATCGTTGACAGACGTCAACACATGCTACTTGTAAGTTAATCATAAGTTGAGACACGCCGAGGTAATGTTTAGCGTACCCGAAACTTATTTCTAACCTATGATTAACGTGTTGTTGGCACGTTACGCGATCGTTGCCACACATCGACAGACGTTACTTTTAATTTACTCATAGGCTGAAAGACGTCGGTATAATGGATCGTCCTTGCGTCAGCGTCCACGGCCACGGCCAGGACACTTATTTGCAGCGTTCTTCAAACTTTTCTTCGGCATGACGAGGATGTTCACACTTCGATGTCGAGCTTGGCTATGATTCCAATTGTCCATCGGCAGCGTCTATTTAAAATAGTCGAGTTTGAGCGTTTTAACACGTTCAGAAGAAACGCTTCAAATTTCAAAACCCCAGCGTCAAAAAACAAAGGCGAGTGACAGCAATTTAAATCGTTCATTGTAAGCAATGAAACTAGCTGAGTGGTACCGTTTAAAAGTCGTTGAGTGTAAAAAAAAATCCAATTGTTGAGCACAAGCGTCTACTTTCAATAGTGGAGATGCAGCCATTTAAATCGTTGAGTTTATCATTTAAATCGTTAAATCGTTAAACGCAAGGACGATCCATCATAACCCACACCCTCCCCCTCACACTCACCTACTACTGCCAACATGAACAAACTACTACTAATACTAATACTAATACTGATACTGATACTGATACTGTTACTGCTGACATGGACATCGACTCAAAAAGGACTTGAAAACACTGTTGGGTTCCCCTTTTATGAACACCATTTTTATATACCAATTTCCAAAACCACTGGGAACACGTCTTTATATGGCAGTTGTAAGCTAGAAATACGTTAATTTATTTTTTTTTGTGGAACGGAAGACGTCATTGGAATACGTCTCCATACGTCGATGTGTGTTGGGACTACGTAAAGAATTGGTTCAAAGCACGTCAAACATAAGTTAGAAATAAGTTTCGCGTAAAAAAGACATTACCGCGACGTGTTTCGACTTATGAGTAGCTTATAAGTAGCGTTTGTGGACGTGTGTAAGTGTCCACATATCGTGTGTAAAACTTATCCCCATCGCATGCGGAACGTGCGTCATACGCCGAGTACGTCGTAAAATTTTGAACATGTTTAAAATTTCTTGACGTACTCTACTTACTACGACATATGATAGCGTACTTTAGCGTTCTACTCACGTATACCAAACTTACTCATCCCGTATTTGACGTGCCCCAACGTTTTAGACACATTTTTCTTAGGTCGGCATACGCTGGCAAGATCACCAAGGTGTGACCGCGATGTTGACACTTCCATTTCTACGGCAGTTATGATTCGAATCGTTGTGCGTCAGCTTTTTAATAGGCTACGTCACGACATCGTCGGCGATGCGTGCAACACGCTATGCCTAAGTTAGACTATCGTTGGGCATCGGTTGTATAGGCCGACAACAGGTTCAGCATTCGTTGGTATAAGTTATCTATAACACAACGAAACGTTCTGTGTCTGTTACCAATGCGTTATACATAAGACTAAGTCGCTATGAATACGTCCGAATCTTTTAAAAAAAACATCAAAAGTTCAACGTAAGCCAGCGTTTTACATACATTTTAATACGTTGCCATTGCTGGCTAAAACGTCAAGGTGTGACCGGGCCTTTAGTTTTGACCCAGGAAACCCGTCATCCCAGTGGTTATGACTCCTCAACCAGTACCTCGAGGGCCCCCAAAAGGATATCCAGCCTCTGTGCAAAGATGACTATCATCTGCGAAATCATGGTCTTGACATTCCCAAATGAGATCTTGACAGATCTTGACATTCCCAAACGATGCACCACAGCTTGATCTCTCTGACATCCTCCCAAAAAACCTAGTCCATACAAGTGCTGAAAAGTGTGGGGGCCAGTACATCCCTCTGACGAACTCCAGTAACAACTGAAAGTAAGTCGGAGATGGTATCACCACATGTCACACCACTCTCAGTACCAGAGTATAGTTCAGACATCAGATTGATCAGTTTTGGTGGCACCCCACGAAGACCAAGAATCCTCCAGAGAGCATCCCGACTCACTGAATCGTACACTTTGCAGAGATCAACATTGGCTGCAAGCAGCCCCTGCCAAAACTCTCGTCTGCGTTCAGTGAGGACCCGAAGGGCAAGGATACGGTCAGTCGTTGACCTCTTTGGTGTAAAGCCTGACTGCTCTGGGTGCTGGTGCTCAAGCAGAGGTTGAAGAGCTGATGATTACCATCTTTATTCCCAACCACAAAACTGTTTTCTCATAACAGTGCTGTCGTGTGGTGAGAGACAATGCACTCGGGTAGCAGACGACTCTTGTTGCTCGGAAACCATGCAGCAATGCTGCGATGGGACAACATTCGTTCTGTACTCCGGTTAACATCAGGGTTGCGTTCCTGGAAAGTGCACCTCAAAGCGAATCCATTTTCCCATCGGAATCCATGTATGAAGGCTCGATACGTTTCTTGGCTGGGCTGACAAGTGATCTGCATTACATGGTTTGCCCCGTTCTGTTGCCGAAAACCCACTGACCCGTTTTAGTGTGGGCAAACCCCATATCAGACAGAAAGTACAAACAATTTCAAAAACGCAATGTTTCGTTTCCATTTCAAGGATACACACACAGACTGACATTACCTGCAGTGATGTGTAACCGACATGCAAGGTACCACTCTTGTCTATTTGCTGTGTGGCGACATAAGCTTTACACAACCCAAGGCCGTGTCACCATCCGCGAAGTTTCCACGCACAGCAGCCTCACATCTACCAAATTGCCATCACCCCAAATCAAACGGTATGTACATTCCAATTCGCTCTTCGACTTCATACTGTGATATTATTTTATCAGTATTTTCGAGTATTTTGAATGGTAGGATTCGATTCAGATAGTTTTCATGCATATACAGATCAGGTGTCCACAAATTCAAACCACAATAAAAAAAATTAATGATGTGGTTTGATGCATGTGAAAGAATATTTCTCAAAGCTTTATTGTCAAGATTATTATTGGGGCTGATGGGATGGGCGAGAGGTACAATATGTACACTCGCCTCTAAGTTGTCTAGCCTGGCTTCTCATCTTGACCCAGCTATAAACTGTCATCCCGATGTTTTTTCAGGCAGGGCGTTTCATTAATGTGTACCGTCCCTTGGATTGACGTGAAACGGGCATCCTGTCTGCCTGCATTAGTTGGTGGACATGTTAAAGATCCCACGGTGTCCTTCATGAAGAGTCGGTAAGCTATCGCTGGCACCATGAACAAATTCATAATTCCTGCCCGAACTTGCAGAGGGCACTGCATCAGTGGCACGGCCGTGTCTTCAGCCAATGATGCTACCCCACAGCTTTGTGCTGCATACGAACGAAGAAGATGATCATCATTTAGCATTTACCCTCACTTGGTTTCAAGAAACCAGGCAACACTACTCTTTCTTGTGCAGTGGAGTTACCATTTGCAGTGCAGTATATGTGGTGTCACAAGCAACACCTGGAAATGAAAAAGGTCAATAAAAACTATGAGTCTGTCTGGGAGGTTTGTGGTGGTTCGAACCCCAGCTGAGTCATTCCAAAGATTTAAAATGGTACAAGCTGTTTTCTTGCTTGACGCTCAGCATTTAAAATATAAAAAAAACTAGATTGAGCACTGACAAACTAGAGAATTCATCGAACACCTTACGCAGTCTTGAGAAAAAAGGATATGGGAAGGGTCTTTTAAACTCTTGCTTATTATGTTTCCAAGCATGATCTATATTTCCTTTGAGCAGTGAGTTTTGTCGAAATCTTGAGATTCCCCAATGCTGAGAGAGTGAGCGGAAAATCTATTTGGCAAAAAAGTCGATTTGTTCGATCGTGTTTGAGTATACGGTTTAATTAAATTGAAATAAAATAAAGGTTTTGAAGGTTGTAGAAAAAAAATAAATTCAGAACTTTCCTGCAGTTGATGCAGTATCTTTCACACCACCCTATCTAATGCCTCACATTAGTTCTTCGTGCATGTTGTTTGTCTGTCAAACAATATTGAAAATAAATCCAAACAGTAAACTTACTCAGGTCAGGTCAGGTATGGGAGCATGTGCCAGAACAGCGCGTCGCTGCGTCCACTTTCCGCCGGTACTCCAGGGGCCTCCGTCTGGCCATCCCCCAGGCAGATGCCAGGCCCATCCCCATCTCATTGAGATGATGGTCAACCTGTTGCAACCATGAGGCACGTGGTCGGCCCACTGGCCTCCTCCACTCATGAGACTCCCTCGCTGAGAGAATCTAGTGAGCAGGATCAGCGTCAGGAAAACGAGCCACATGTCCACACAGCCGCAACTGACGCTCACGGACTATGCAGGTAACAAATCTCATCCGAGTCTCTCTCAGCAACCGCTCGTTGGACACAAAATCTGACCAGCGATAGCCAAGGATTCTCCGAAGAGACCTGGTACCAAAGGAATTAAGTCTCCGTCTCAGATCCTTGGTCAGCGTCTAAGTCTCGCACCCATAGAGCAAGACTGGAAGTACCAAGGACCTGAAGACTCGGACTTTCGTCCTCCCGCACAGGTACCGGCAGCGCCACACCCCATGATCCAGTGAATCCATGACTCCCCAGGCCCGACCCAGACGTCTATTGACCTCTGACTCACAGCCAGCAGAGGCATGAATATCACTGCCAAGGTAAGTGAATCTCTCCACGACCTCAACATCCTCACCACAAACAGACACAGACAGGACAGCAGCATCCAAGATGTCACCGAAAGCCTGGATCTTAGTTTTGACCCAAGAAACCCGTAATCCCAATGGCTCCGACTCCTCATTCAGCACCTCGAGGGCCCCCAAGAGGATGTCTAAAGTCTCCGCAAAGATGACTGCATCATCTGCAAAATCAAGGTCCGAGATCTTGACATTCCCAAACGATGCACCACAACTTGATCTCTCCGACATCCTCCCTAACATCCAGTCCATACAAGTGCTGAAAAGTGTGGGGGCAAGTACACATCCCTGACGAACTCCAGTAACAACTGGAAATAAGTCAGAGATGGTACCACTACACTTCACAGCACTCTCAGTACCAGAGTAGAGTTCAGACATCAGATCGATCAGTTTTGGTGGCACCCCACGAAGACCAAGAATCCTCCAGAGGACATCCCGATTCACTGAATCGAACACTTTACAGAGATCAACATAGGCTGCAAGCAGCCCTTGCCAAAACTCTCGTCTGCGTTCGGTGAGGACACGAACTGCAAGGATACGGTCAATCGTTGACCTCTTTGGTGTAAAGCCTGACTGCTCCGGACGCTGGTGCTCAAGCAGATGGTGGCGAACCCTATCAAGAATTATCCGAGCAAAGACCTTTCCCGGCACTGAGAGCAGCATCACCCCTCGGTAGTTGTTGCAGTCTTGGCGATCACCCTTCCCTTTCCAGAGAGGGACAACAAGGCCCCTCTTCCAGTCAGTTGGGATGATGCCTGTGTTCCAGGCAGAGCACAAAACTGCATGCAACGACACGAGTGCAGCATTTCCACCAGCCTTGAGAAGTTCGGCATGGATGTCACAGATCCCTGGAGCTTTGCCCCGTTTCAACTGATTCACCACAGCCCGTGTTTCCACAAGCGAAGGTGGGCCACAGTTGATTCGAGGGTCAGCAACAGGGATTGTAACACCCTTGACGTCAAACTCGACAGTTGGGGGATCAGCCCGGTACAACCGCTCAAAGTAACCGGCCCAGCGGGCCTTCACTTCAGACTCCTCTGTCAAGAGCCTACCACTCTCTGCTCGAACTGCAGTGCTCCGAGGGATGGGCTTGGATGAACGTAATGCGCGAATTCCCCTGTAAGCGGGACGAGAATCACCTGTCCACAGGTGATGCTCTACCCCCTCACAGATTCCTCGCACATAGGCCTCCTTGTCCACCCTCAGTGCACGTACAGTTTTGCGTCTCAGCTCCCTGAACAGCTCAGCTCTGCCATTCAGCCTGGCCCTGCGACTCTGGTCAATGGTATCCAGTGTCCCTTGAGAGACAAAATTCTTCTTTGCCCTGCGGTGAGCTCCAAGGCATCCACCGGCAACATCAAGGACGGTGGTCTTGAAGGCGCTCCACAACTCTTCAGGACCCCCCAAAGCACCCAGACCCCCCCAAGTGTCCACTCAGCCTGTTCGCAAACTCCTCAGCTACTCTCTCATCCCTGAGCTTGGCAACATCCAGCCTAGGCTGGGATGGTACCATTCTCCAGGATTTAAGGTGCAGCTTTAGAGTTGCTACAACAAGCCTGTGGTCAGTATTGAGGAACTGAGCACTCCGGTAGACCCTGCAGTTCTGGATCATCCTCCAACGACCGTCAATGAGGACATGGTCAATCTCCTTTGCCACACCGTCAACGTTGGAATACCAAGTCCAGCGATGAGCTTGTGGGCGCTGAAACCATGAACCAGCCACCCTAAGTCCATGACTTCTTGCAAAGTCAAGGAACTTAGTGCTATTCTGGTTCATAGTTCCTGACCCATGGGGACCAACACACACCTCATAACCATCCCTATCAGTTCCAGTCGATGCATTGAAATCCCCCAAGACTAGAAGTGTATCTCATCTGGGGCACTGATCAACCACAGACTCGAGCGTGGCGTAGAATGCATCCTTCACGGTGAGATCACTCGCCTCAGTCGGAGCATAAACAGAGACCAGGGAAATGACACCTAAGGAGTGACGAATCCTTAATCTCATAATACGCTCGTTGACCGGTGTTACCTCAATTATCATTGGGGTCAGCTTATTGGACACAGCTACAGCAACTCCTTGGGTATGGTAACCATCAGAGTGACCAGACCAATAGTAGGTGTAACCACCCACCATTATCTCGCCGCAATCCGGTCTCCGAACCTCAGAGAGAGCTGCAATCCCGATGTCCAAATGCTTGAGCTCAGATGATAACAGAGACTGGTGATCATCCTCTCTTAGGGATAGGACATTCCAGGCTCCCACCCGAAGGGACCACCTCAGGTTAACCCAAGGAGACTGCCGTCTGGTGGACGACACCTCAGCACCACTCCGACACTCTCCCGCAATCTGACCCAGGGATGTTACCCCGTGGTTTCCCTCCTATCATCAAAGATTGGGGGTCCCGAAGGCTTTGCCCCAATCCCGTCATCCGGTGAGCTGCCCTGCGAAGGGAAGCTGCACAGGAGGTACTCCCACGGAGTGGGTTTTCAGATTTTTTTGCGTTTTTGCGTTTTGCGGAATGAAGGGTTTTACGGTGGCCGGAGTGCAAATCCTGCCACCAACCTCCTAATAAGAAGTGACCCAACTGCAGGAGGACGTCCGCAGACACAGTTGGGCACTAGATATGGATGGCCGTTGGCTCACAAGGAGCTCCTCCGCCCTTTGACAGGTTTTGTTTTTAATCCTGCTGGGTGTCCATATCCAAACACCCCCCTCACCACAAAACCTGGTGGGGGAGACGGTTTAGTCGCCGACAACCCGACCATGGAACAGGTTTACATGGTACCTGTAGCAGGTCACAGATCGAACCTGACCTGACAGTAATTCACTTACTTACTTAAACTTACTGTTTTTAAGTATGTTGTGGACACAGAGTAAAAATATGATCTTACTCCTTACTCTGTGCGCATGTGCGATCGGGAATGACATTCCATACAATTTGCCAAATTAAGAACCAAAGTACTGCTAAACTGCAGGTTCATGGTCTGCAGTGTTCAAATCTAACACTCAGTTGAAATAAAGTTGTTCCTCGATCATAAACTGACGTCTGGAGACAGACAGACAGACAGACAAACAGACAACCAGAGTGAACCAATTGCTTTTACCCCCCTTTTCGCTTTGCACATACAGGGTAAAAACCATAGGTCGGTAATAACAGCGCAGGTTTTGATGGGCCTAATGGCCTCCTCCTGCATCAAAGTTCCTTGTAAAGGAA
>NC_140961.1:13182162-13187162 GCF_056783735.1 Eptatretus burgeri | reverse complement strand
ATATATATATATATATATATACATACATATATATATGTACATACATATATATATATATGTACATACATATATATATATATATATATACATACAAATATATATATGTACATACATATATAAATATACATACATATATATATATATATATATATACATATATATATATATATATATACATATATATATATATATATGTATACGTATGTATATGTCGTGTGGCGGCTTAGCCCAAATATTCAAAAGAATTGTGCATTTTGTGATACAAGCACCAAATTTGGCACAAATGTACATTAATATATTGCAAACATTTTCAGATATTGGGCCACTTGAAATTCTCTCTTTATGTCCGCTATATTGGATTTCAAAATGGCCGCCACTTGAAATCTACATTTGCTATTATCTCTGGACGTAATGCAGCTATTGACTTGATTCTGGTATCTAAATGTATGTTTTTGGGGGCAAGGAATCCAATGGTAGTGGCCATGATCCGGCACTCACACAGTGATCCGGCACTCACATGTGATCCTACACAGTGGCCATGATCCAGCACTCAACGGACGTCGTGAAGAATGCTGTGGAACACCTGAATCCTGGACAGACACCAGTGGTCACCGTTGATCAGCCATTGTTTGCTTTGGCCAAGCAGATACAGTGGAAGTGGCCAGAGAGCTATGGTGAAGACCAGAGAGTGGTGATGTTTGGTGGCCTCCACATAGAGATGGCGGCACTGAGGACACTGGGGGACTGGCTGAAAGGGAGTGGTTGGGTGCAAGTACTTGTGCAACCCGAGATTGCGACAGCAGGGACAGCAGACTCATTCCTGCGAGCATCCCATGTCTTGCACAGAAGAAGAGCACATCAAGTGACTGCAGCAGCACTGTACATCCTGCAACACCGTGCCGACAACCACTACTGTCTGGGAGAAACCAGGGATGCAGAGGACCTTCCGTAGTTTGAAGACTGGTGTTGCCAGAGAGGAGAAGACATGCCCCAGTTTCATTACTGGGCAACCGTGCTGGAACTAGAACTGTTGGTTTTAGTGTATGTGCGTTCTCTCAGGCAGGGATCGTTAATGATGTACCTCGATGCTCTGACAGAGCTGGTCCCCTGGTTTCATGCACTGGATCACACCCACTATGCTAGGTGGATACCAGTGCACCTGAAGGACATGGCCGAACTCACCATCAAACACCCAGATGGAGCCAGGAAATTCAGGGAAAGCCACTTCACCGTTCAGAAAACACAGAGGGTGTTCTCTTCAATCCCGATTGACCAGGCACATGAGCAGAATAATGCCTGCATCAAAGGAGACTGTGGAGCAGTTGGGCTCACTGACAACCCTAGTGCCCTACGTCGCTGGATGGTTGCGGGACCAGAAGTTGCCAGGGTGATCGAAGAATTCCAGGATGGGAACCAACACTGGAGACGGCAAACAGCAGACGCACCTCATCATGATCAGACGCCAAGTGTACAGGCCTCATTTGTGAAAGATGTTCGCTCTCTTGTCGGTGTCATAGAGGAGATGGGCAACCCATTTGAGGAGGAGAGTCAGGATGTAGTCAAACTGGACACAAAGGAGATCGCAGATTCTGCTGCTGTGGAGACCGTGATGAATGCCAAGAGGATTGGCCAATAGCAGTTCGAGGCTTTCACCAGAGAGTGTCTGCTGGACAGAACAAAGGCAGTGGACGCACCCATTCCTCGTAACAAGCTGAAGGTGTTCAGCACTTCCACTCCAAGAAGCCAGAGCATAGGTCAGCAACAGCTCGCCTCCATCAAGAATGACCGTGAACTCTTCGCACGCCTGTACATTAGCTGCCAGACGAGGGATGGAAACCTTGAGAAGTTCTTTTGTCACGAGAATCAGGCATGTCCTCCTGCATTGTCTGATGGTGGAAGCCTCTGCACTGGTACCAAGAGTGATCATCTCACATGCTTGGAAGAAGTCTCCGACGCAAAGACAGAGACTCCTGTCACGACCTGTATTGTGCTTGATGGAGCAGCCATCGTCCAGATGCTGAAGCCGGCTGCATCAAAGACCTTTGAAGAGTATGCACAATAGATCTTCATCCCATATATGTTCACGAAGCTGCAAACAGTGTCACGCCTGGATCTGGTCTGGGATACTTACCTTGCTGATTCAATGAAAGGTAGTACACGTGCAAAGCGGGGACAAGGTGTGCGGAGACATGTGGTGGCTGCCGCAGCCATACCAGGAAACTGGCAGAACTTCCTACGAGTGGACAGCAACAAGACCAAGCTGTTCAGGTTCCTCTCAGCAGCTCTCATGGAATGGTTTGACCAGGAGGACAAGCAACTCGTCATTACTGATGGAGAGGCAGTGCTCAGCAAGCCACTACTGCCAGATCTGACCTCACTCGCCCCATGTAACCATGAAGAAGCTGACAGTCGGATGTTGCTGCATGCATCTCACGCAGTCCAGCATAGACACCATGCAATACTCATCCGGACTGTAGACACCGATGTTGTGGTACTGGCAGTGTCCCTGGCACAGGAGTTGCAACCAGAAGACAAACTGTGGCTGGCATTCGGAACAGGCCAGAGTTTTCGATACCTCGCAGCACACGAAATAGCAGCTGGATTGGGACGAGAGAAGGCTCGTGCACTGCCAATGTTCCACGCTCTAACTGGATGCGACACTGTGTCTAGTTTTCATAGACATGGCAAGAAGACTGCGTGGGCAGTCTGGACGGTACTGCCAGAACTCACTGAGGCGCTGCTGCTGCTGTCCTCTGCACCTCGTGACATACCAGATGTTGCAATGCGCATCATCGAGAGGTTCGTGATCCTGATGTATGATCGAACCAGCAAATGCACAGACATTGACAAGGCCAGGAGGAAACTCTTCGCAAGGAAGAACAATGTGCAGCTCATCCCTCCAACGAAGGCAGCTCTGGAGGAACATGTCAAGAGGGCAGTGTATCAAGGTGGACATGTGTGGGGTCAGATACTGCTGCCAGCACCAGAGCTCCCTCCATCAACCAACTGGGATTGGTCAAGGACTGGAGAAGGACAGTACACACCTTACTGGACCAGGCTAACTGAGGCAGCTCACAGCTGCATTGAGCTGGTTTCTTGCAAGTGCAAGAAAGGGTGTGTGAGGCGCTGCAAGTGCACAAAGGCTGCCCTTCAGTGCACAGCCCTCTGTGTGTGTGAAGGGGACTGCACATGA
This sequence comes from Eptatretus burgeri, assembly GCF_056783735.1. Taxonomy (NCBI): domain Eukaryota; kingdom Metazoa; phylum Chordata; class Myxini; order Myxiniformes; family Myxinidae; genus Eptatretus; species Eptatretus burgeri. The sequence goes on along the minus strand of NC_140961.1, from coordinate 13,183,969 downwards.
CGATGAGTCAACAACATACATGTACTTGTGGCAATGCTGAACTTGTTAACATGACACTGTTTATGTACACGTATCTTCAGTACCGGTGTATACCTAGCCTCAGATACCAGTACACCTAGCCTCAAATACTACACCATGTAGCATGTCAGTATTATACCTAAGACATTTACAGAACTAAGACATTCTTTTCAAAGTATTGTGTTGAATCCAATATTTGCCTCGATAATTTCCAAATAAAATTATATAACAGACTGTGATAGATAATATTAAGTCGAAAATGGTACCATTGGATTCCTTGCCCCCAAAAACATACATTTAGATACCAGAATCAAGTCAATAGTTGCATTACATCCAGAGATAATAGCAAATGTAGATTTCAAGTGGCGGCCATTTTGAAATCCAATATGGCGGACATAAAGAGAGAATTTCAAGTGGCCCAATATCTGAAAATGTTCGCAACATATTAATGTACATTTGTGCCAAATTTGGTGCTTGTATCATAAAATGCACAACAGGTTTGCGATGCTGCTACACTAATGTATATATATATGTATATATATATATATGTATATGTATATGTATATGTATATGTATATGTATATATATATATATATATCTTCTTCTTCTTTCGGCTGCTCCCGTTAGGGGTCGCCACAGCGGATCATCCATTATGATCCGCATAGTGATTTGGCACATGTTTTACGCCGGATGCTCTTCCTGACGCAACCCTGGTCGCCTCTTACGACACAGGGATATGGTACACCTATTTTAACCGGGGTATACAACGGCCCAGTATACTGGTACTCATTTCGCCGACCTCGGAAGGATGACAGGCTGAGTCAACCCCCTGGTGTATTAATTCAGTGGCTCGACGGGGCTTGAACTCAGGACCTCTTGGATCCCAAGCCGCTGCCCTAACCACTGCGCCAACACCAGGCTCATATATATGTGTATGTATATATATACATATATGTATATATATACATATATGTATATATATACATATATGTATATATATACATATATGTATATATATATATGTATATATATATATATATATGTATATATATGTATATGTATATATGTATATATGTATATATATGTATATGTATATATGTATATATGTATATATATGTATATATATATATATGTATATATATATATATATGTATATATATGTATATATATATATATATATATATATATATATATATATATATATATATATATGTATATATATATATATATATATATATGTATATATATATGTATATATGTATATATATATATATATATATATATATATATATATATATATATATATATATATATATATATATATATATATATATATATATATATATATATATATATGTATATATATATATATATATATATATATATATATATATATATATATATATATATATGTATATATATATATATATGTATATATATATATATATATATATATATATGTATATATATATATATATATATATATATATATATATATGTATATATATGTATATATATATATATATATATGTATATATGTATATATATATATATATATATATATATATGTATATATATATATATATATATATATATATATATATATATATATATATATATATATATATATATATATATATATATATATATATATATATATATATATATATATATATATATATATATATATATATATATATATATATATATATATGTATATATATGTATATATATATATTATATATAATATATATATATGTATATATATGTATATATATATATATATATA
>NC_140961.1:13160162-13177662 GCF_056783735.1 Eptatretus burgeri | reverse complement strand
TTGTCCTGCTGGAAAAAACTAATCCTCAGAGTTGGGGAACATTGTCAGAGCAGAAGGAAGCGATGATCTTCCAGGACAACCTTGCACGTGGCTTGATTCATGAGTCCTTCACAAAGACAAATCTGCCCGTTTCCAGCCTTGCTGAAGCACCTCCAGATAATCACCGATCCTCCACCAAATTTCACAGTGGGTGCGAGACACTGTGGCTTGTAGACCTCTCCAGGTCTCCGTCTAACCATTAGATGACCAGGTGTTGGGAAAAGCTGAAAATTGGACTCATCAGAGAAGATGACTTTACTCCAGTCCTCTACGGTCCAATCCTTATGGTCTTTTGCGAACCTCAGCCTGGCTCTTCTTTGCTTCTCATTGATGAAGGGATTTTTTTCGAGTTTTGCATGACTTCAGCCATGTCCCTAGGAGCCTGTTTCGAACCGTCCTCGCCGTGTACTTCACCCCAGCTGCCGTTTGCCATTATTTTTGTAGGTCACTTGATGTCATCCGACGGTTGTTGAGTGACATTCGAATGAATTGGCGGTCCTCCCGGTCAGTGGAAAGTCGTTTTTGCCCTCTGCCAGTCTGTGGCTTTGTTGTCCCCAATGTCTGCTGCTTGACCTTGTTCTTATGAACCGCCGTCTTTGAAATTTTAAGGATGGAAGCAACGTGACACTCACTGTATCCCTCTACCAGTAAAGCCAGAATTGAACCCTTCTTTTCTTTTCTTTTTTAAAAAAAAAAGATTTTTTTATTTCAATTACTTCTGTGGTACTGCAAGCACTCTTTTTGCCATCCAGCTGGTCCTATTGCAAGAGGATAGTGATGACCACAGCAGTGGTTTTTATACTTTTCCTTGTTAAATAGGATTAGGTTCAGGTGATCACCTAATTAGTACCTCACTAAGTAGAATGAGGTGTGCCTGTGTTGGAATTCAACAGACACTGGGATGGAATGGCTGCCACACATGCAGAGATGCTGATTTAAAAATTTTTTGGAGTGGTCTCTTATTTTTTTCCAGAGCTGTATATACACACACACATATATATATATATATATATATATATATATATATATATATATATATATATATATATATATATATATATATATATATATATATATTGTTACGGAAATGGCCCTTATTTAGCGACTAAATATAGGATTAGCTCAGATCCCCCATTAAATGCATGTTTAGCTGGGTTGTTCAGTAAAATGGATGTTACATGTGTGTCGGGAGATGTAGGATGCATGTTTTATTGTTCGTCCAGTGGTGGTGTGCTGAGGGCTTCTTCTTCCTCCACTCTCCGGACGATAGGCCCCGCCCAGTCGGCTGAGGGGGAGTGGCCTGGAGAGGGAGGTGGAGCGAAGGGGAGGAGTTTGTCGGCTTCGTAAGGGGGGAGGAGTCGGTGGCTTCGGAGGCGAGCGAATGAAGACCTCGTGGAATGGTTCAGTTTGGGGGAAACAGTCGGTTTTCGAGACGTGCTCGGGTTTCGAGGCGAGAAGGAAAGGAAATCTGTGGTGAAACTGAGCGCCGAGGTGGCGCCGATCGGCTGTACACGGGACAGCTGTGTCTGTTTTTTTGTGAGGAACGAGCCAAAAGAAAGGCAGGGAAAGCAACAGAGAAACGACGAGTGTCGAGTCGCGATCTGCTGGATGAGCAGTGGCTTGGAAGCGAGCGAACGAAGGAGAGACAGTGTTGATTCGGCAGAGAGAGAAAATTGAACCTGTGCAAGTCGAGTCGGCCTTTTTGGCGGTGGGAGAGGCGGCCTGCACGTCGAGTCGGCGATCGACTCTTATGAGGAGGTGATCGACAGGTTCAACCTGCGTCTGGCCGCGGAGCCTCCATCCTTACTCACCTCACGGCTCGACACATTTGCCGATCCGCTTGCCGGAGCCCGGCACCCCGATTTGGCCTTGTCTGGTGAACAGGCCAGGCCTGGATTTGTATGCTGGACCTTGAGAGAGATCGGCTGAAACCCATCGTCGATCTAACGGTCTTGTGCCGTCGACATTGCGCGGGGCCAGAACGCGCTGAGGAGGGCATGCGCACACGGTGCCTTGAGAAGAAAGAGTACGGCGCGCCATTTTGCCACGCGGCACGTTCGAGCTGGGGGCTCGAATCCGTGGACATCGGCTTGTTACGAGCGACATTCGTGCTTTTGACATGTTCCTCTCGTCCATGAAACATCACCAAGTACTCTGCCTTGTCTGCATGCTGTCTGTCTGTCTTGTTTGCATGTTGTTTAAGGTATATCTCGGTAGGGACCCCCTCGAAACCTGTAATCCGTAGTTCCCAAGTTAAGAATGGGTTAAAGATTGTTAATAAAAACATTGTCATGAATATTTTGCTTGTGTTGTGTTCCCCGATGTTCCCCAATAAATCTGGTTGATTCGGATGAAGTTGCCGCTATGGATTAATTGGTGCCGCGTCGAGGAACGATCCGTTCGATTGGCATATAAAACCAAAATGGTTACAGACTGGCAGAAAACGCTCGGCATCAGACAAAACCAGTCTGTAACTGGGGTTCTATTTCCCCAACTGGTAAGGTCCAGGATTACGTTGGTATCGCGATTGAAGACACGTGACCCGAGACCTGTGCAGAGCCAGCCGGCGTTATAAACCCCGGAGATGGCGGTGGTGAGGGTGGCGACAAAGAGTTGGGTGAGAATCCCGCCACCCCGGATCCGCAACAATATATATATATATATATATATATATATATATATATATATATATATATATATATATATATATATGTATATATGTATATATGTATATATATATATATATATATGTATATATGTATATATATGCATATATACGAGGTGTGTTCAAAAAGTATCCGACCTTTATTCATAAAAAATACTCGTATCCAGATACAACAAACTTACACTAATCTCCTTCAAAGTAGTCCCCTTGGGCTGCCACACACTTCTCCCAATGGTTCTGCCACTGTCGGAAGCAGCACTGGAACGCCTCTTTTGGGATGCCGTGCAGCTGGTCCGTTGCATTCCGCATGATGTCTTCTCTGGACTGAAATCTGGTCCCTTTCAGGGGCATTTTCAGCTTGGGGAAAAGCCAGCAGTCACACGGAGCCATGTCGGGAAAGAAGGGAGCCTGACGAAGCACAGGTGTGTTGTGTTTGGCCAGGAAACTCTGTATCAAATGTGAAGAATGGGCGGGTGCGTTATCGTGATGGAGCTGCCAATTGACTGCTGCCCACAGGTCCGGCCGTTTGTGGCGCACAGTGTCACAAAGGCGACGCAGTACCTCTTGGTAGTACTCTTTGGTGATGGTTGTGCCGTGTGGTGCGTACTCGTGATGAACCACGCCACTGGAGCCAAAGAAGACTGTCAGCATGACTTTGAGATTGCTGCGGACCTTCCTTGCTTTTTTTGGCCTCGGGGATGTTGGATGCTTCCATTGTAATGACTGGAACTTGGTTTCTGGGTCGTATCCATAAACCCAGGTCTCCTCGCCAGTGATCACTGTGTTGAAGAAGGTGGGATCGCTGTTCACAGTCTCCATCATGTCCTGTGCAATCTCTAAACGGAGTTGCTTCTGCTCGATCGTTAGCAGCTTTGGCACGAACTTCGCTGAGATTCTCCTTAAGCCCAAATCCTCAGTCACAATGGAATGAACAGATCCAATGCTGACACCCACCTCGTCTGCAAGTTCTCTGATTGTGATTCGATGATGCTGCATCAGCAGCATCCTCACTTGGTCAATGACAATCTCATTTCGGGATGTTGAGGGCCTACCAGAACCTGCTGCACTTTCCACTGATGTGTGACCATCTTTGAAGCAGTTGTACCACTTTTTTATCTGTGTGGTGCCCATTGCTTCGTTCCCGAAGGCCTGTTGAATCTTGCGGATTGTTTTCACTTGGGAATCGCCAAGCTTTACCCACAATTTAATGCAGTAGCGTTGTTCAAGTTTTTCCGCAATTTTGTCAAAAACGAAAATCCGACGGCGCTTACTTACACTTCCTCACTCATCGGCGGTCTGTCGGCGACTGACAGCTTCTGCAGGCGGGAAAATATTCACGCATACGAATTAGGATCGCCTACATACGTGCACCAAACCACGCCTCTCTAGCTTCATTTGTTTACGCACGAAAAATTAAGGTTGGATACTTTTTGAACACACCTCGCATCGATATATATATATATATATATATATATATATATAAAAATATAAATATATATAAATAAATATATATATATAAATAAATATATATATATAAATAAATATATATATATATATATATATATATATATATATATATATATATATATATATATATATATATATATATATATATATATATATATATATATATATATATATATATATATATATATATATATATATATATATGCCTAGTGTTGGCTTAATGGTAAGGGTGGTGGTCTTGGGATCTGAGGGTCCTGAGTTCAAACCCAGCTCAACTGTTGAATTCATACCAGGTGGGGTTAAATCGACCTGTCATCCTACTGAGGTCGGCAAGCAGTGAGTGCCAGCATGCTGGTATACTGTGTCGGAGTGGTGTCCCGTCCAGGATTGTGCCCAATAGCCAAGGAGACTGTTTAAGCAGCACCAACGCTCTGCAAAGAGTATGGTCCCAATGGATGGATGGATGGATATACATATATACATACATATAAAAATAAAAAATTTTATTTTTTGCCGATAACTGCCGATTTTTGCCAACTGCCGATCCCCTTCTCCACAAACCAAACCACAACCCTCTATCGGTGGCGCGCGGATTTTCTCGCCTGTTTTTCCCGCGTGCCGATCGGGGAGATCGTTCGTCATTGGTCGGTTCGTGGAAGTGAGGCGCTGGAGATAAGGAACGCTCCCTTTAACGTAGCTTCCCGCGGGAGCTGGAAGGGGGGAGGGGCGGAGCGAAAAACGGGGAGGAGCGAGGCGTTGGAACTGAAGAATATAAGGGCGTGCAGGACGTCAGGTCTGGGTCTTCGTGGTGGTTTCGTGTTGGTCTTCGGAGAGTCTTGGGTTCGGTGATTCGGGTCGAGTCGTCGGAGCTCGCAGTCAGTGGGGAGTCCAGGCGTGGCACGGGGGACGCGGACGGGAGGCGCCGCTTTGCCAGCTCTGTCGCGCACGCCTGCGCATCCGTGTGGAGAGCGCCGGAGAGAGCTCGCTGGCCCCGTGGAAGGCCGAGGCCAGCCGCGGCTGTCCTAGCTGCCGTGGGGGACAGACGTCGCGACTCACCCACCATCGCACCACGAGGGTGCAGGTAACCTGCAACGGTCTCGGGGGGCCCGTTCGGTCATCCAGGATCCACGCCATAAAGGTCTACGGACCCTGTCTGTCGCCCTCGTCTTTGAGGGTGGCCTTTTCCTTTCTTTTGAATGAATATTGGTGGCGCAGTGTCCTGTAAGTAAAAATTGTTAAGTGACTAGATAATTGCTGATAGACGGTCATAGTGCTTTCACCTTGCTCGTGTCTTTGTCCCCGTCCCGTGCATGATTGTTTTACTGTATAAGTGTTTTTCATTGCATGGCTGTATATGTGCATGTGTGCTGTGTAGAATAAATGTGCTGATTTAAATGTTAACCCGTTCGTCGTGTCCTCTTTCCCTTATTGGAAAGCCATCTCGTATTGAGGAATATTAGTTGGGTTTTAAATACCCGTTAAATAGAATCGGATCCAGCGAGGTCGGGCGATAATACCCGCTCGGTTATCACTGCAGAACGGAACGGACCGCTTGAGCGGTTCGTGTCCAAGCCGACCTGCGCCGAGGTACGGTCTGCCAGTGGGCTACCCGCGCAGGTATTAGGTATATCGATATTCGGCGATTGACGCTATTTTGTGCGGGTAGAAAATTGGCTAGGCCGTGGTGGGGTTGAAGACCCACCTGTGACAGGGTTCCGGCGTTGTTCCGGAAGGTCACGACTGAATTGTCCGTCCGGTGGGCGACGCGGCTGCTATTAGGGAAACGCGGTCGATCGAACGCCGGTGGGCGTGAATTCGTAACAATATATATATATATATATATATATATATATATATATATATATATATATATATATATATATATATATGTATATATATATATATATATATATATATATATATATATATATATATATATATATATATATATATATATATATATGTATATATATATATATATATATATATATATATATATATGTATATATATATATATATATATATATATATATATATATATATATATGTATATATATATATATATATATGTATATATATATATATATATATATATATATATGTATATATATATGTATATATATATATATATATATATATGTATATATATGTGTATATATATATATATATATATATATATATATATATATATATATATATATTTATATATGTATATGTATATATATATATATATATGTGTATATATATATATATATATATATATATATATATATATATATATATATATATATATATATATGTATATCTCCTGTTTAAAATGGCAGAGTAAAAATTATCTGTTTCTTATCCCAAAATATAATATTTACGTTGTTTTTTTATTTTTTTATTTTTTCCATCGGATTCCGTACATAACGTTGACGCCAAGCTCGAAATTCGAACATGTATTTACAGTGTTGAATCTATTCCGTGATAACTTTAAAACTGGACGCGCTGCAGGTCTAAAAATTTAGATTTAGCTATTTGAGTACATGCAGATTAACATAATGGGTTGCATTTCATGTTTCACTAAACTTTTTTTTTTTGCCCTTTTATTTGTGTAACTGTATGTGTACCCACTTTGTGAGCCATGCACATATATATATATATATATATACATATATATATATATATATATACATTTTATATATTTACATATATATATATATATATATATATATATATATATATATATATATATATATATATATATATATATATATATTGTTACAGATTTCCGCTGACGTCGGCGTTCGCATGACCGCTTCAGTCCAATCGCAGTCACGCGCCCATCGAAGGCCGGAATCCAGTTGTAGCTTTCCGGACAACCCCGGAAACCAGCTACGGGTGTCTTTTAACGCACCATAAACTTGTCAATTATTCTGTCCACGCGCTACAGGGTTAATCGCTGAATTATCGATATTCCTAACTATTCGCGTGGACAGAAATACCGAGAGTTTATACCTCGACGGGACTTGTACGGAAACGAGCCGCTTAAGCGTGCGCGTTCCGTATGCGAAGCCGAGCGGTTTTAAATCGTCAAGTGCCGTCGGACCAGATTATCACTTTTATCGGCTTTAATAGCCAGTTAATTCCTCGAACGCGGTTTGGCAGTCAATGTCAGGAAATGACGCAAACGAGCAGATCGACATTTAAACAATGGGGCATTTATTCACAATAAGCACGTAATCAATGGGGGATGGGGACAAGACACGAGCAAAAAGCGTTCAGCCGAGGTCTATGCGATAATGTACACGCAATCATGCAATTAACCAGCAATTCTACTTAATGAGACAAGGCGCCACAGACTTCCATACAAAACCCAAGAAAAAGAAAGAGGGCTCGTGAGCCTTTAATGGTACTCAGAGCCGGGTAATGGTAATGGTAATGGTAATGGTACCTTAAATGGTAATGGACTCCAAGAGACCAGGCTGGTTACATGGCCGCCCCTTGGTGGCGACTCGACGGTCTTCGGGTCGGCGACCCGTGTCTCTGTTCCACCGGGGTGTCGCAAAACGCGCCAGTCGCTTGAGTGGCTTAAGCAGCTTGGCGGGCGGCTCTCTTTGGTCGCCTGGCCTTCCCCGCGGCCTGGTCGATCGGGCTTGGCCGACGACGCTTCAGAGGAGCGAACGGGCATTGCTCTCTTGGAGTTGATGCTCTTTTAGGGCCCGTTCACTCCTCAGCGCCGCTCGAAGCTCTCAGGGCCGTCTGCCCAGACCGCGACGCAGCTTCGATGTGCCTTTCTCTTCAGCGACTCCAAACTCCGTCCTTCTGTCGTTGCGTCTCGATCCCGCCCAACTCCTGACGCTCCTCACCAACTCCAACTCCAACTCCCTCTTGGGATGCGACTCCGCCCTTTTTATCGGGTGGGGGTGCCCACCCTTCGAATCTTTACCCGAGGCTGGCTCCGCCTACTTTCACCTCTGCCCTTTCACCCCTGGTGGAAACCCCATTTCGGATTGGCTGGCTTTTTCCGAGGCAGAGCCCATTTTGATCTGAATATGTAAATCAGCCGTTTCACGGCTGTTTGCACACGGACGTTCTGATTGGCCAGTCCTTTCCGAGGCAGAGCTCATTTTGATCCGAATATGCAAATCAGCCGCTTGGCGGCTGATTGCACACAGACGGTGGAATGTGGCTTCCATTTTGGCGGCGTGTCTGCAACAACGGCATTTTGCCGCTGTTGCTGAGGAGGGCGTGATGGTGTCGTGATGTTGATGGCGCTGTCGAGAATATGGCAGTGTTGTGGAGTTGATAGCATTGTTGAGATGTTGTTGAAAATAAAAGACAGAAAAGAATAACGGCTACCTCAAAGATTCACAGCCCGGCACACGAACAAGATCCGTTATACATCGGTGGGTGAATCTAACCTGAAACACATACTTATCGAAATAACTGATCTCTGGGGAATCTGAATGGTGTTCTGTGAATTTCCACCACCGTAACAATGTGTGTATATATATATATATATATATATATATATATATATATATATATATATATATATATATATATATATATATATATATATATATATATATATATATATATATATATATATGTATATATTGTTACGAATCTGGAATTCAATTGCACACAACATACAGGTTCCCTAAGTCAGCTATGTCAATCAGTGCATGTTCCCTAGATAGCTCACCTTTCATTGTTTAAATGTTCAGAGATCGATTAGATGCGCTGCGGATCGATTTAATAGTTAGGGAACGAAACAATGGAGACGTCCCTCCCCCCTCTTCTGCGAAGAGGAAGAAGAACCCTGCGGTGACGTCAACAACTCCCTCCCACCTGTGGTTGAGCGGGGGGTGGATCACGAGGGCACGAGTCACGCCGGGTGCGGGGGAGGGGGTGCAAAGGATAAAGAGGAGACTTTTTCTTTGTTTGAGTGGGAATCCCGTGGTAGGGCTGAGTTCGTGGACCGAGTTCGTGGGAATCCCGTGGTCGGGCTGAGTTCGTGGGCTGAGTTCGTGGGAGTCCCGTGGTAGGGCTGAGTTCGTGGGCCGAGTAAGCTTTTTTGCTTCGGAGAGAGCAGTCGTTGAGCAGGCCATCGGGTCTTGCTTGGCTTGCTTGGCTTGAGGCCTTCAGAAGCTTTTTGCTTTGGCTGGCTCAGTGAGCTTCGGCTGCTGCTTTGTTTTGGAAGGAACTTGAGCCAGTTCGGCTGGAGCTGCAAGTGGAAGCTTCTTCCTCTTCTTCCTCTTCTTCTTGGTTCGTGGAGCTTTTCGTTCTCCATTTTGTTTTCTAGCTTGGTGCGATGCATCGGCCTCCTCTTGGAGTTGGATCCTCGAGGAAGCTACGATCGACAGGAAGGATCGGTGCCTTGTCTCACCGGCATGTGTTGAGAAGCGCGGGAGGATTCGCGTGAGCTCGGGAAGGATCGCGGCGATTGGATCCAGCTCGCTCTCGCTCTCGCCCGGGTCCGGACAAGTTGAAGACCACACGAGGTGGAAAGGTTCGAGTCAAGCTCTGAGTTTCAGCTCACCTGTCCTCCGAGCAGGAGCTCGTGATGAAAGGCCTCAGCCACCATTTCTTGTGTGTTTGTGTGTGTGTGTGTGTGTGTGCGCGCGCGTACGTATGTCCGTGGGCCCGTCTAATAAATAGGAACTGCTGTTAAGTGTAAATGACTGTACATAATAAGTAGACGGTTGTAGTTCTTTTGTCGTGCTTTTGTTGCTTGTATAATTGCATACGTGTTTTGCTTTATTTAATTGCATACGTGTTTCATTATAATAAATGTCCTTGTGTGAATGTAAACCTGCTCGTTGCGTCCATTCCCTCATTGACTGAACATTTAGTGTGTTGGGAGTTCGAAAGCCGTTGGTTTGCCGTAATAGGGGGACATTTGGACCGACGGTTCTCGGCGATTACGCCGCTCGGAATCGCGCACGGACAAGCTCGCCTCAGCGGTTTGTTCCGTACGAGTTCCGTCGAGGGTGGAATACCCCAGTAGTTGGATCACGTGGGTATTTAGGTAAATTGAAGATTAGCAATCGACCCTACCCCACGTGATCTGCCGATTGGCGTATTTCGGTTCTTGTACAAGGACCCGTCGCTCGGAGTTATCCGGCAGCGATCTATATTCCGGGCGATCGGTCGGGCCGACTCGACTGTTCAGAGCGGTCGGTTGGTGGCTGACCCCCGGCCAGTAACAATATGTTTTTATACACATATATATATATATATATATATATATATATATATATATATATATATATATATATATATATATATATATATATATATATATATATGAAGACAGCAAGGGGAAAACCAGAGATGTCACTTTTTATAAATTTCAGGGTTATTGCACCTGCCAATAGTTGGCAACATAAGGTTTCCTCTCACAATATGACTTTAACAAATAACCAGGGGTGTCACATAATTTATATGGTATAAAGTTTAGCCGTGCAATGAAAAAACAAGTGTTGTCAAAGCTGAACAAGTAGAAACCCAGAGTTGTCAGTACTTTACTCCTGGTTATCTCCCTTTCATTCATGTTAACTGTTCCACCATAATATTCAGAGTTGAGAAACTAAAAAATGAAAGGTTGTAAAACTTTCACAGCATAAACTCTGAGCACTACAATGGCCTATTTGGTTATATCATGGGCTCCGTAGTTGGTGCATATCGTGGTTCAAGCCTGGTCAAACCTTTATTGTGACTTTTATGGGAGCCACGCCATGGCTTAATGGTTAGCGCGTCTGAGTACCCATCCTCATTCAATGTACCCACCGCCCAATCAACCTGCTTAGGTATATGAGGGAGTCACATGAGGCGACTTCGGCTATCGCGGGGGTGGTTTATCCTTGGTTTCCTCCTGGTTTTCCATCATATTAAGTAGTACGAAGTAAGAAATGGAGAATCCGTCGTCATATAAGCGAAATACCCTTGAGTATGGCGTTGAACACCAATCAAACAAATAAACAATGACTGTTTCATGTTGAAAAAAATAATCTGTGATCACCAAAGTCATGTATGCTAATAACCAACAAGCATGAATTTGCTACACATCCTGGGTGAAAATAGCATGGCAATTATAAAACAAGGGAATAGAATAACCAGTGATGTCAGTTTGCAACATTGATTCGTTCTTTGCTCTTAAATGAAATAACACAGAAGCTTGGCCAATGCTACATGCTTAATTTGATCGGCCAATGATCACTCTTCCTTTCACTGGAAAAGAAATCTATATGACAGTTATTAAACAGTCAACCAAAGTCTTGAAACTTTGTTTTTCAGTTTCTTCAAAATTGACTTATCCTGACATCTTTGGTTTTCCCCTTGTAGTATATATATATATATATATATATATATATATATATATATATATATATATATATATATATATATATATATATATATATATATATATATATATATACATATATATATATATATATATATATACATATATATATATATATATATATATATATATATATATATATATATATATATATATATATATATATACATACATATATATATATATATATACATACATATATATATATATATATATATACATACATATATATATATATACATATACATATATATATACATATATATATATACATATATATATACACATATATATATATACATATATATTGTTGCGGATTCCGCGCCCGCCGGCGTGCTCACGGCCACGTAACTCGAATCGCGGCACGTCGCCCACCGGACGGACAATCCAGTCGTGACCCTCTCGGACTAACGCCGGGAACCAGTCACGGGTGGACCTTTCGGTCTCACCGCGATCGAGCCAATCAGCCCCCGCGTGGGATAGGGTTGCTCGCCAAATTCGACCTACCTAAGTACCCACGCGGAGGGTAGACCGGGCGATCGCACCTCGCCGCAGGTCGACTTCGGACACGGGCCACTTAAGCGACCCGTTCCGTACTATCAGAATAACCGAGCGGTGTTATCGTCGACCTCGACGGTTCGATTAATTATCGGGCGTACTCAGCCCACTACCAACCCTTTACGTGAAGCAAGATGAGGGTTCAATGGGGGAAAAGACGAAGCGAAGCGGGAGAACAGTTCAACAATAAAGCACATTTATTCGCGGCACACGGGAAGCACACAAATACAATTCCACCAAATGCACACAAAAAAAAGAAAACACACTTCCATTTACACAAAAAGCAAATATAAAAGTGAAAACAATGCAGAGCTAATACCGACTACCGAGCACACGGCAACACTTATACAATTCTACTTCACAGACGGCGCCGACAACACATACCCAAAACCAAGGAAATAATATCCCCAAGAATGAGGCGGGCCTGAGGCCGAGACCGGGTCGGGCCTACCCGTCTGGTGATGAGACGCGGAGCGGCGATGGCCCCGCAACCCGCGGGCCTCGTGGACGGTGTCTGGTAGGGGGTGGGAACGGGGCCCCCTTGGTCGCACTATCTCAGCGCGGGGGGAAACAGGAGGGGGTTGCTGATGCTCGGGGAAAAGAGGATCTTTATTATCCCTCGTGTGCGTCTCCACCTCGGCCAGGTCGCGCTGCCGGCCTCCCTCGGGCGTGCAGCTCCTGGCACCGACGCGAGCACCCCCTCGTCCGACTCTCTTCAGCTTCTCCAGCCACTGCAGGCTTCGGGCTCCAGACTTCCACACTCGTCCCCTCCGTTCCGACTCCTTCTCGTTCTCGTTCTCCTTTTCGTTCTCGTTCTCCTTCCTCTGACTGACGAACACCGTCCTTTTATCCCCCCGTAACTTCGCCTTTGACCCCCTCCCTTTGACCTTTCACCTCGCTCCCCATTGGCCCGAGAAAAAGTGGGCGTGAAGGCTTTTTGATCCACAAATTTGCATATATCGATCGCCCTGGGGCGGGGCCAATTCGCCCCTCGCTCACCGATTGGACGGCAAAAAGTGGGCGTGTGTCGTTTTTGATCCGTTTTTGAAGCACAAAATCCGTGATTTTGTACACGCTGTTCGACGCGCGTTCTGCATGAGTCCAACACCGGTACCCACAGCGGGGCAAGAACGGTGGCGATGCTACGGTTGCGAGGTGTGACGGGAAGGTCGTGGCGGTTGTGGTGAAGCGGCGTTGTGGTTGGTGGTTGATGTTGTGGTTGTGATGGTAATCATGGCGGTTGGTCCAAAATAAAGAGAGTAAAAGAAAAACGGCTATCCTGAAGAGTCGCAGCACGTATAAATGACATGTATTCCCACTAGACAACGGGTTTGGGCCTAACTACACATGCACTTACCGAGATACCTCACCTAAGGGACCTGAATGGTGGTTTGCGAATCTGGTAACCACAACACTACCCCCTTCCCTTTTTACAGACTCGTCCCGAGTCGTCAAATTTTCGTGTGCCATCATGTGTAGTTTTCCCCTAGTACATTTTACCTACGGATCCCTGAGTGCGACATTCATGGTATTCGTGTCCCCAAAATAAATAACCTGAGGGCTGCGTAACTACCTAAACAAACTCACTCACACGGACGACTTAAATAAAATTGCCGGCGCTAAGACATACATGCCGGGGGCGCACTCATATGTACAGTACATCTTAACCTTAACTTACAAATTTTACACTAAACCATGGCCCAGGATCATTGAACTCTGCAAAAGAAAAGCAGTTAGCAGGGAGCCAGGCTGCCCACATGCAGTCTCTGGCTCAAACAATGCAGGTGACAGGGAACGTGGCTGGCTGCTCACACGCAGTCCAAGGCCTTCCCTTTTGAACTGAACGCAGTGAACCACAATGGTGCATGGGCTGCACAAACGTAGTCTCCGTGCCAGCTCAAGCGGCACACGCAATGAGCACAACGAATGGATGCATGAACACAAACACGGTGCACGGGCCGCCACTGCAGGCCCGTGTTGTGGCTGCCAACGGGGCAGTTCTTGCAGCTTGCAAACTGTTGCTTGCTGATCCTGGCGCACATGGCAATGAACAGGGGGGTGGGGCAAAGCAAAAATTGAACGGGGCTGGTGCACGTGGGCAGTGGGCATGGCATGGCAAAGGTGGCAGGCAAACACAGCCCGCAGAAGAAGGCCGCTGCAGGCAAACACAGCCGGCAGATGAACTGGCCGGCACAGGCCTTGAAGTAAAACAGCCAGCAGATGAACTGGCCGGCACAGGCCTTGAAGAAAAACAGCCAGCAGATGAACTGGCCGGCACAGGCCTTGAAGCAAACACGGCCAGCCGATGGCACAGGCCTTGCAGCAAAACAACAGCTGCCGATGAAGTTGGCCGGCCTCCGCCTTGAAGACAAAACACGGCCAGCCGATGAAGTTGGCCAGCTTTTGCCGTTCAGTGGAGGTTGGTGGAGGGAGTGCGGTGGTGCTGGCCACTTGGAAGGCGGGCTCGGACCTACCTACCTGTCTCCCTCCCACCTATCGCCTTTGCCTGTCACTGTACATACCCACTCCCTTAATTTGTCAAACCCCAATTTAGCCCCAACTTATTTTTTTGTTGTTTTTATTTTTACTTCCCCACTATAAATCGTCCCCTAACCCCCTTTATCGTCCTTGTTTGGCTAACCTATCCTGTCACCTAGCCTACTCCCAACCCCTACGTTCCCTTCCCGGAGGGGAACAAGGGAGAGCTAACGTCCTGTGTCGAGGCCCAACGAAGCCTCAGAATGGCCTCCCCAGAGTTCGGCGATCTATAACC
Source organism: Eptatretus burgeri (assembly GCF_056783735.1). Taxonomy (NCBI): domain Eukaryota; kingdom Metazoa; phylum Chordata; class Myxini; order Myxiniformes; family Myxinidae; genus Eptatretus; species Eptatretus burgeri. The sequence goes on along the minus strand of NC_140961.1, from coordinate 13,162,806 downwards.
CAAAGTGGGTCCAGCAGCCCACAACGAGAGCGAGGGGATGGATGGTGCGGAGGGGTACATCTCCTAATCTACCCTATCCATTTAACAGTTAAACTACCCCGGGGCTTTCAACAAGCGCCTCTCGCTTAAACTATTGGTTCTAACAACCCAGATTCCCGTCGCCTATGTTGGTGTCCTCACAATTTCGGGCCTCGCCCCCCAATTTTCTCTCCGTGCCCTCACACGGTCTCCTGGCTGGGACACGTGGCTCCCTTTGGCAGGCACGACCCTCTGCCGAATCTCCCGCTATGGCACCCCCGGGCACTACACTGCCTCCGAGCCTACCAGCTCCCTAACACCGGGGAGTGCCCCCCATGGCACCTCCCCTGAAACGCACACGTGGCAGGCCGGCCTCCCGGGCCCCTTTCCGAGGGTCACCCGTGCCCACAACACTGCCCACGCGGCTAATGGCGCCCTGGGCCCCCGCACCAAGCAGGCGCACCCGTGCCCACTACTCTATCCCGGCCCCCCATGGGCCCTTGGCCTACCACGGCCGACTAGCCTGGTGCCCGGGGTACCCACTCAGCGATACTCACCTTTCGCAGCCACGCTCCCAAGCCCGTCAACAGGGCTCCTGCACCCCTCCAAATGGGTCTCGAGCCTACTTTCCCACCAACAACAAAACGACCTCCATTTTTCAATTTGACTAACCCAGCTAACTCAATCTACACTGACCCCGGGGTCCCTTGGGCGGGAGTCACTCCTCCCCCCAATCACTCATCGCACCATGCATTCCCCATTCACTCCACTCACACAGACCCGCTGGCTTCACTCACTCACCAAGCACATGCTTCCACTTCACTCACCAACTCTTCAACACACACACCACTGAACTCTGCCATCCTTCTAACTACATCCCCTAACTAACTCGTGCTCCCACGTCGTCCCTCTAACTACAGCACGTTCCTTTTAACACTACGTAGCGAAGCTACATCCCCTCTACACATTCACAAGTCTGTCACTGTCTCCAAATAAATCATTTTATTTCCCCACCTAAATCTGGCTACAATCCCTCTAACTAATCCATTCCACGGACTCCATGAGGACTTACCCCTGCCCCATGAAGTCGGTCTAACTAAGCTAACCCTTCCCCCTAACTAGTTTCCATCCTGTGCCCAGGGTAAGGGGGTCTTTCACCCCTTGCCCAGGAATCCTGTACACCCGAAAGTGAGGCTTGCTTTTTTTTTTTTTCATGCGCAGCACCTGCGCGGCAACTCAGAGCTCGCGCACTTTGCACCTGCCCGTGACGTCATGCAGCTGCACGTGTTCCTCGTCCCTCCTTGGGCCCGGGACCATCCGGCAGAGATACCCCCCCTGCCGGATTCCAACCCCACGCGCACCCATGACGCCACCGTGCGCATAAAAAAAAACAAGCCCCACGTCTCTCGAGGGTTCCCCACGCGAACACATGTGCTTTGCCCGTTGGAGCTTAACACACACGATCGCGTGGAGAACCCGTCCGGTCCAAATCCGTTTACCTGCCTAAACTTTGTCCGTCCGCGGGATCGGCAAATCCACCGCGTGCGTTTCCGGACCGGGACTTCACTCTCGCAAGCGAGCACGTGGCGGTCTCGTGCGTTGCACAGCAAGAACCGCGTGCTCACTGCTGGGTGAACCCGGCACGGTCCCCGAAATAGCTACAGCCGCTACTCGGCTTTCTTTACTCACATGTCGCCGTCGTCGCCATTCCACACACGCATACCTGCGTGTTTCGACGCACACAGTCCACTCCATCACATTCACACCGGGAGATGCGGCTGCGTGCTCCCGCATGCCAACCGACATCTCCCTCACATACCGCTCTCTCACACACACGGTCTCCCTGGCACACAGCGACCTTGCACACGGCCGTTCACTCACGCGTGCGGGGGCACTCACCCGCGGTACCTCACTCACACACACGGCGACACTCAAACACGCCGTCTCTTCCACACACGGTGCCTCACCCACACACGCGGGGGCACTAACCCGCGGTGCCTCACTCACACTCCGTGCCTCATCCACACACGGCGTGCTGGGAAGCACGTACTCCGGCACCATCGCCACCACACCACTCACACGTGGTGCCTCACTCATACCGGCCGTTTCATCCACACACACGGCCTCACTCACACACGGTGCCTCACTCACACACGGTGCCCCATCCACACCCGGCGTGCTGGGAAGCACGCACTCTGGCACCATCGCCACCACACCACTCACACACGGGGTCGCTTCCACACACGGGGTCGCTTCCACACACGGTGCCGCACTCACACCTTGCACCACACACACAGGGACAACCACACTGGGGATTCGTGTCCCCACAAGGGTCTCCGGGGCCTCTATACCCCCCAAGCTCTCCAAGCACCTGTCCACAGCACCCGTCCCCTCAACCTCGCAAAGCACGACCGAACTCACCTGGTCGTGACTTGCCTCAAGGGGGCATACTCCCTCCCCTCGTTCCTGGAGGAGGCCATCCAGGTGCTCGCACTGGGTCTCGACCCAGTCCGCCAGCTCACCCCCATTATCCTCCACTACCTCTGTGTGTGTGTGTGCGTCACTTACCCCGTCTTCCTCGTGTAGTCTCTCCTCTATGGTTCCCTTCCCGGCTACCGTCACTGCC
>NC_140961.1:13117662-13155162 GCF_056783735.1 Eptatretus burgeri | reverse complement strand
TTTCCCTAATTAACCCTAAATCACTTCAGGAGCAAATTATTTGTTTGAAAGGTTACAAAGTAAGTGTGATAGGTTTCACCTGTATGTAATCAGTGGTTCAACTTAAAAATTAATCTCCCCCACTTATCAATGGAGTTTTAAGGTGCAACTCACTTGGTCAACCAACAAGGCAAACATGAAGACCAAGGAGCTTTCCAAAGAAGCAAACATAAAATAGTGGAGAAGCACTGTTCAGGAGAGGGTTATAAGATTTCAAAGTCACTCATCCCTTTGAGTATGATGAAATCCATCATTGATAAGTGAAAGATTTATCATACCACTCAGACGCTACCCAGATCAGATCAAGCCGCCCATCCAAACTCAGCAGCAGGGCAAGTAGGAAACTGGTTTGGGATGTCACTGAAAATCCAACAATGACTTTGAAATATGTACAAGGCTCCATGTCTGAGATGGGGTCAGTGTTCATCAATCAACAATATCCCGTTCCCTTCACAAAGCTGGCCTCCATGGACAGGTGGCAAGAAAGAAGACATGTCTGAAAAAGATGCATCTAAAAGCTCGTATGGAGTTTGTGAAAAAGTATCTTATCTGCAGGCATGTGGAGAATTTTTTTTTTGATCAGACTAGACCAAAATTGAACTTTTTGGTCTAAGTTCAAAGCATTACATCGGGCACAAGCCTAACACTGCACATCACCCAGTCAATACCATCCCTGCTGTCAAGCATGGTGGTAGCAGAATCGTGTTATGGGGCTGCTTTTCTTCAACCGGGACTGGCAAGCTTGTCATGATAGAAGAGACAATGGACAGTGCAGAGCACATGAGAATCCTTGATGAAAACCTGCTCGAGTCGGCCATGAATGTGAAAATGGGTACGAGATTCACATTTCAGCAGGACAATGATCCGAAGCACAAAGCAAGCCACACTGGATTGGCTGAATAAGAAGAAAATAAATGTTCTTGAGTGGCCCAGTCAAAGTCCTGACTTGAACCCAATTGAACATTCATGGCGAGACTTGACAATTGCATTTCATCGACGATCCCCTTCAAACTTGGCAGAACTGGAGCAATTTTCACGTGAAGAATGGGTAAAAATTTCACCATCTCACTGTGAAAACCTGGTTGAGATCTAACCAAAAAGACTTGTAGCAGTCAATGCTGTAAAAGGTGCTTTCACCAAGTACTGACCTCAGGGGATGAATACTTTTACAACCAGTGAATTTTGATTTGTACATGATTTTTACAGGTATCTTTGACATGTAACTTCCTTCAACCAAAACAGCGTTTCGCTTGATCTCTCCAGGAATGAATAAAAAAAATTTTTTGAGAAAATTCTTTCTACATCATTTGTAATTCATCTAAATGTGGCATTTTATCTAAATGTGGCACAAAGGGGGTGAATACTTTTGCAGGCCACTGTGCATGTTTTGTGGGGCTAAGAACAATCACCTGTGACTCATCACAACTTTTGCAAATACAGGTAGGTTACAACATGTTTTGTTGGTTGTGATTCATAAATCTGTCCAAATGAGTGAGACATTCACATTATTTCGCGACTCACATGTACCCGCAAATATTCCGCATAGTGTGAAATGTAACTACTACAATATTATTCAAAGGACAGTTAAATGTCATGGGAATTTAGGATTGTCAAGCTGCAGGTTGTGGACAGGAAAATGGAAACACCTGAGTAAATGGACACCAAGCAACGGTTCCCACACAGATGTGACCCACATGTTAATTAAGCAAATAACATCCCAGTATGCTTTGGGTCATATATAAAAATGCTGCACAGAACTGGTTGCCTATAATTATGGCTGCAAGAGGACCCCCCCCCCCCCGCAATGCCCCATCCACTGAGCATGTGTGGTCACACAATGGTTTGATGAGCATGACACTAATGTTATCCATATGTCATGGCCTTCTCAGTCACCAGATCTGAACCAAATCGAGGATTTATGGGATATTCTGGAACGACGCCTGAGACAGCGTTTTCAAACTCCATCAAACAGGTGTGAGTTGATTGACTTTCTCGTGGAAGAATGGTGCCGCATCTCTCCTCCAGAATTCCAGACACTTTGACTGGATGCCAAGGCGCACACAGGCCATACTGGCTGCACTTGGTGGCACAACGCCCTATTAAGTGACTTTACATTGATGTTTCCATTTTTTTGTCCACTACCTGCATGAGCTCCCTCATGTTGCTTGATGAGATGAAAACTAATCTTTGATGATTGCGTTCCCCGTTTGCTTGTCACACCATCTCTCGGTCCCTGGTGGTCAAGCCGTGCCATCTCTGAGACATTAATGGTCTCCATCAAAGTCATGGCAACATATGATGGGACTGAAGTCACAGTCAAAATGTCCGATTCACAATCTTGCGAGATATGTCCCGCGAAAATTCCGTGGAATTACCAATCTCGAGTGATTGTCTTCTTCGGCTTCTCATTATTATTTAATGGCCAAAATTATTCCCACGTTCAGGTGGGGTTGGCTGGGAGAAGCTTGGCTCAAGTCTTTCACGAACTGGCTGGCCAGGCCTGACATTCGACTCAGGTTAGGTGAGGAATTTCTAATTTGTTCAGGGTGTTTGCGATTACCTCGCTTACTCTTTGCGATGGACCCCAAGGGATCTTGAACGTCCACCAACTAATGCTAGCAGATGGGACTCATTTAACGTCCATCCGAGGGGCGGCACACACATACATTGATGAATCACCCTGCCTGCGAAACACCACCATGACAGTCTATTAAGCTGGGACGGGATTTGAACCCAGGATAGATGGCTTTGATGCTAGTGTGCGTACTTCTAGGCCATCCTGCGAGCCCACTCTCACATATTGTGAGTATCCTAATTGTGTTAATAAATTGTCCCAAGTTAATGATATACGTCGTGATGAGTTCTGCATTGGCTCCAGGACAACAAACAAATTGCTTCATCTGACAGTTCCGTTCAAAATGTGTCCGTAGCACAACACAGACCGACTCTCCACACAATACAGACCGACTCTCCAGTCTTCGCTGAAGTGCAGTAATGTGCTAAACCGTTCTCTTGGCAGAATCGCAGTGGCCTGTCCGCCTTCACATCTCGCAAGTGCTCCATGTCAACTGGAAGGAAGGAAACACAGAAGGAGAAGTGAACACTTTTTTTTTCCCTGCATATTATCGAACATCAAATATATTATTAGGTTTACAACAATGATGTGCCTTCTTTGCTGTAACTTGCTCGAGCTGCCATTCTACGGGAGTGACACCGCCAAAGGGAGATACGCCTACATGCACCAATTTACCTCCAACAGCGTACAATTTTGCATCACCCATGAAATGTAAGCCAACTGCCCTGGATGAAATAGAACTCCTGTTCGTCTCTTTATTTATTTTGTTGTTTGCATGTGTCATTCTGGACATTAAAAACGAGGTAAATCTTAACCCGAGACCGATCAGGGCCAGACTTTACCGGGGTTCATAACCCTGGAAGGATTCACGGAATTCATAATCCGGAACTCGACATGCTCGGTACGTGGACCGTATCGGCCAACTGTATTTTGTTACAACGTACAATACAAATGAAGATACACAAATGTACAAGGTCACGGGCATTGGTATCGTTGGGGGAACGTGCGGAGGAGAAGACCACCGTCCTGGGAAGTTGAGTGGGCGGACGAAGAGGGAGATGGTATCGGAGAGAGGGGGATGTTGGTGAGGGAGTGTGGGAAACTAGTAAATTGAAACTTGTTGGGACATTGTAAGAACGAAGGTTTCCATTCACCGCATTGCTCGAGTTTGATTAGACAACAAAGATCTTATTAGGCAATGCAAGACCAAACAACTTGCAGGGAAGGGAAAGCTCCTCGAAACAACGATCAATAACCTTGAATATCACAGAGAGGTGAATAAAGAGGTTATCCCAAAATGGTGTTTGTATTAAAAAGTGAGATTACATGTTGAGCAGTAATAATCACCAAATTGAATGCATGTCGACACATTTTTCAATCTGTGTAATGATGATAATGAAAAAGGACATAAGATTGATTTACCAACATTAAGGAACAAAATTACGTTAATACCGATATATGACTGGTTCATACCAACCAACATATCGAACCCAGAGTTTTCAAAAGCGCACACCCTAAATAAACACTGTGCTTCCCCGGCAGACAATGCTAAAGTTTTAAAGTGGCTGCAGACATCCACAGGGACAAAAGCAGACTCCGGGGCAGCAAGACGAGGGAACAATTAATGTTCGACTAGCGCCGTGTTTTAAACAGTTAGACGCCTGGCAATTCCTCTTTCGTGAGCAGAGGCAGGACCTGCAATCCGGCCTATCTTGACCTTACGGTCCTCCATGATAAACCCATTCGTGACAGGAACATCCATACTGCGCCGAGCACGGCCATAAGTGGTGGCAATATTGTACAGAAACCAGGTGATCAAAGCCTGTACGGTCTCCTGCGATGCGATTTGAAGAAACGGCAAATTGTGAAAGAAAGTGGGGGTCGATGTGCAGGACAAACCTCAGCTAAAGTCATGGAAGACCATAAGTTTACAGACTTGAGGTCTTCCCACCCAAAAATTTCCAACCGGTATTATGACAAACAGTGACACTGACGCTAGAGTGTGCCTGACACCGTGCAGGTGTCCAAAGGGAAATAGGTTTTGAATTCCCGTTCAGACCGTCGGAGACCGACGCCGGCGCCTCCCCAATTTCCCGGCTCGGAGGAATGTGGATTTCTGGAACAGAATGATCTTTGACCCAAAAGATCTTGGACATAATCGCTCAAGCTGCCCGAGTAGGATTAGTGAATGAAGCGAGACTTGAACTGCGTACGGAGACCGAAAACACGCCGACGATGCGTGCAAGCGAGAGAAAGTGGTCACGCAAGACGTGGGAGGAACGGAACACTTCCAGGGAGGTGTATAGTATGAAGGACTTGACACGCTCCGGATGGTGAGCCTGGCTATCTCCTGGAGTGGCACATTCAGATATAAACAGAGATAAATGAAGATTGATCGGGACGAGAATGCTGAAAAACAAATCCTTATTCCATGTTTGCATCTAGACAGACAAGGCAATAAGGGAAGTGCAATTTTCCTTCTCGGTTTTGCAATAATGCCAGAACATCCGAGTACAGAATCTGTAAAACCCATTTGGCACAACAGTTAGTTGTACAATTTTACGCAACAAAAACCATGCGTTAAATGATTTGTATTTACAACAAATCCATTTCTACTTAAACAGAATATGCTTCTCTTATATGGACTGGAGCACTTCGCCGTTCACTTGTCCGAGTTAGAATTGGTCGAATCAAACGCACTGACCGATACCGATCCAGAAAAAGCTGTTTGTCCCCAGTGGAGATTTGTTTCAGGCCTGCGTGCTTCTTATAAATCGTTTTTACCATCTTACTCTAGATCTCCTCGATCTGAATGTCATCCTTCCATCATCGGCTGCTTGTGTTACAACAAGCTGTTCTTCCGACCCAATTTTTGTTTCTCTTCCACACTCTCGTCTCACAAGTAATCTTCATTCTTTTAATCCTCCTAGTCTCTTTTATCGAATTCTCTTTTTCACTAAGAAGTTTAACAAACTTCGGATGCTCATAAGCACTCGTATGCCTGGTGTTGGCTTAATGGTTCGGGTGGTGGGCTTGGGATCCTCGAATCCTGAGTTCGAATCCCATTTGGCTGTAATACCCGGTGGGGTTGACTCTGTCTGTCCTCCTTCTGAGGTCAGCAAAATGAGTGCCAGCATGCTGGTATCCTGTGTCGGAGTGGCGACCCATCCAGGATTGTGCCCAAAAGCCAAGGAGACTGCTTCGGCAACATCGACGCTCTGCAGAGAGTTTGGTCCCAATGGATGGATGGATAAGCACTCATCACATGACAAACTTAGGGTGCTCCACTACCTATTGCCAAGGTGTGTTCAATGCATGATGAAACTATTTATTTATGTTAATGTCATACGTTTTATTTCCCACACACACAAAGTAAAAAAAAACGGGTTAAGCAATTAGTTCAATTCTGCCCGTCTGGCAGTCAAACAAAATTGAAAATCATTCCAAACAGGAAACTTACTGGTTTTAGGGATGTCATGAAGGACACAAACAACAGGCACAAAAAAAAAAACCGAATGTAACGTGCTAAATAAGGTGGTGTAAAAGATGCTGTATCGATGGTGGTAAACTTCTGGAATTCTTTTGTACGACATTTAAAATCTTTATTTCATTTCAAGTGAATTATGAAGAAAAACATTGCGCTTGGCAGCATCAATCGCACAACACAATCCTGACAACATTCATCTTTTTGGATTCAGAAAGTTAAAACAAAGTTCCCCAGTGGTATAAATGTTGACGAGTAAAAACTCATTGATTCCAAAGCACCTCAAATCATTCACTTCACCTGTTTTTTTGAGAGTAACATCCTTTTTACTTTTCCATTTTATTGACAAATGCAGGCAGTGTATGTGTATGAATATGTTCATGTGTGTGTGTATATATAAGTATACGTGTACTCTATGTAATGTACACTCACTCTCTTTGAGGAAGGTGAGAGACGTTATGAGCAAAATATTACAGCGTTTTAGATCATCCTGACCAATGAAATTTGCCACATGCACACCCCGCCCATGTCCTTGTTTCTCAAGACAGCACGGGGGTGAGGTGTTCGATGAACTCTCCAGTTTGAGTGCAGTATTGAGAACATTATTTGATCTAGAATTTGTCGTGTGACACTGACTACATTTGTCGTATTTCATGAAATAAAATCAATGTGGTGTGCTTTATTACGAGTTCTTTACATATTGTAACGTGTTCGGGTCTTAATGGACCACGGACACACCAGGCGATTTCGCCTCTAGAAAAACTGACCAGCCTCATAGGCTCAATTGGAACCAGTCATGGGAACGGTCACGTGACCGCCGAGTTATTGTGCGAACAAATGGATTCTTCCTCTGCTGGTGAGATTTCTCCCACCAAGAGGACAGAGCAAAAAAGCTGTCTCATAAATTGGCCCAAGCATTCAATAATAACTAACACTGACACACACACACACACACACACACACACACACACACACACACACACACACACACACACACACACACACACACACACACACACACACACACACACACACACACACACACACACACACACACACACACACACGAAGGATCAGAGCAAAGAAAGACATCAAAGCCCGGAGGAGAAATAAATAAAAAAACAAAAATGCCACCCTGGCAGGAAAATGGCATCTCCTCATGCACCCAGGCCGGAGAGATCTCATGTGCCGCGCAGTCTTGTCAGAGACCGTGTCTAAACAGGGCTAGTGTCTCATGCGGAGACTCAAAATGGCACCAGTGGCTTAGGACACAGCTCGACTATCTGCAACTCGCATCACTCTCTGACCCTCCTCTCGACCAACTGTCATTGTCCACTGCTTACCTCATGCCAACTGAACTCCTCCTCTCACATCAATGCGTTACTCCACCAACCAGCTCAGTGCACCCCACCTTCGGCTTAAGGGGTCGGCCGAAGCCGAACCTCCTTCATGGCGCTTTGTACGCCACCACATCCCTTAGGGCTTTGTATATCCACGAAAAACTATTGATCTTGAGCTCCTGTGCTCAATATAATGTTGGCAGGTCTTCAGAAACCGAGGAAAAAAAAAGGCAGAAGCTTAATGTCCTACTCATTTCGCCAAGTCTATGTTTGTGCCTACTCAGGCTATTCGACAACTACAAAACAAATGCTAAGGAAGAAAACCTTTCGATAAAGCAGGTGAGGTTTCATACCTGTAGAACACTTGGAAAGTTACTCTATGAATGGTCAGAAAATGGGTGCATCCAACTCTCTACCCAATGATCTCTTTGCCACTGGAACAAGGAGGGTTGGATGAGAGAATGGTTTTGGATCAGTGCAACCCAAAATCACTTTTATCCTTTCAAGAAGAGTGGAGTCATGCATTTTCATCATTATGCAGGACTTTCAAAATGTTGTATGAATGCTAAACAAAGCCTTTCGTGAACGCAGTGTCTGTGTGTGTGTGTGTGTGTGTGTGTGTGTGTGTGTGTGTGTGTGTGTGTGTGTGTGTGTGTGTGTGTGTGTGTGTGTGTGTGTGTGTGTGTGTGTGTGTGTGTGTGTTTACATTGACTCGATTCTACTCTCCGGGCACTTTTAACCTGCCGTTGCTCGCGAGAAATCTGCGATTCAAAGAGTCTTAAACATGATTTTCAGCATTTTGACAAAAGAGTGGCAATTCCAAAATGGTTAACCATATTTGTTCTGTTCCTGAACGAAAATCCATCCATCCATCAGGACCATACTCTGCACAGACCGTCGGTGCTGCCGGAGCAGTCTCCTGGGTTATTATTGGGCACAATCCTGGACAGGCCGCCACTCCGATGCAAGATACTCGAATGGCTCAATCATCCCAGCAAGCTGGTACTCATTTTGCAGACCTCGGAAGGATGACGGCAGAGTCAACCCCACCTGGTATTAATGCAACAGCCGAGTGGGATTTGAACTCAGGATTCCAGGATCCCAAGCCCACCACCCGAACCACTAAGCCAATACCAGGCATTATGAAAATCAAACTCATGGACAGAAAGGAAATACGAGAAATATCCGTGGATGAGACTGAGAGGTATTGATTTCCTATCATTTCCTGGTTATACAATTAGCAGCTGTTGTGAATATATATCACGCGCACGCACGTACACACGCACGCATGCACGCACGCACGCACGCACGCACGCACGCACACACACACACACACACACACACACACACACACACACACACACACACACACACACACACACACACACACACACACACACACACACCTTTTAGCAACAGATGCAAAAATCTAATAGAATTTCTCTCGAGGCCCCAGAACCAAACGAACAATGTATTCATAATGGCCCTCACAGCTCCCGTAGTTCCTACCCCCTCCCGACATGATCAACAGTAAATATCATCATTTAAAACTTATCCTGCACTTTCAAATGTACCAGGTTTGTCCTTCCTATCAGTGTTCACCTAATCCAGATAAACAGTCCATTCGTTGGTAACGATCCATTGGGGGGTTTATGCAGCACACGCCCGTCCACTCGGGCCTTACACCGGTTCACATGGCTGGAAGTTTGCAGTATGAGCAGGTGCCCATTTGGCGAGCTGAGAAAGTTCTCCAACTCTTCCATTGTGCAGAGGCACAGCTCCTCTCTCAGGCAGTTTTCCAAGTATTTTCAGATTCTTGCAGAAGCTTTGTGAGCCATTTTAAGTAACAATCCTCAACTCCAACACACAGTATACTTTATGATGCCCTGTACACCAACGTTTTCCGAGGTTTCTGTGTATACGCTGCGAGCATTTTGGGGCGGATTATGTCATTTTGAAAGTGCCGTATTATCATTGATCAAGAGCTATCATGTTGGACGAAAAGTGAAGCGGCAGGTTTTATAAACCGACCTATCCGTGAACCCGCACATTGGTGTTGTCAGACTATGGTCATTACCGAATGAAGGGAGCAACATCTTTGATAACCAAGCAACCATTTTCACGGTAGCATTACTCACTTAACTCAGCAGAAGAGACAAGAAAAGGTGGCTGAAAAATTACCTACTACCTCCATTGCTGTCGGTGTTCCACAGCTAGCAGGCAATCCTTTCAGTGGGAAGAAAAACCTACAATCACTATAGATTGCCTCATGGAAAATACAAACATTTATTGACCCCAAAAACTGAATCGCAACAAACTTGAGAAAGAACATAACAGAGAGGAGAGTAAGATAGCTTCTGAGATACAAGATCGAGATAGCCCTCGGTGAGAAAAGGTTCACTGTCCAGGGGTACGTGAAAAACGGTGCTAACCTCACCTTCTGGAGTAGAAAACCTGTAAAATCTAAGAGAATCAAGGATTGGTTTTGTAGTTAGCAATCTCAATGAGGAACAGGAATAGCATTTGTTAGAGTGCATACCTCCACCAGGCTGAATAGTTTACGCTTTGTATCCCATAAGCTGGATATCTGCATTCCAGACCTGAACCAAAAATTTAATCGGCTTGCTCTTGTCACCTACCAAACACATTTACCAAGTTTCATCCGAATCTGTCGATAACATTTTGGGATATCTTGCTCACAGATAAACAACCAGATAGACAAACAGACAGACAGGGGGTGAAAACATAACTTCCATCCACCTTTGGTGGTGGAGGTAAACGGGGGGTAAAGACCACACTAAAGCCATCAATAATAAGCTCATGATCACGAGTGTGCCACTCAAGCAAAAGAGATATGCCACCCCAAGCAGTACATGAGTTCCCACAAATGACTACTGATTATAAAAACAGAAACATTCTCACACCTTGACAACCCGTTTCTCAATACTTCAGACACAGAAACTGAGTTGATTATTGGAGACTTCGATGCACATGACGGACATGACTCCGACAAATGGAGTCATGTAACTGAACGCAATAATGTTTGTAATATCAAAGAGCCTGGCTTGTTATTGCTCTCCAAATGTGCTCAACACAAACTCGTCATTTCCAGTACTCATTTTCATCAAACTAACAAATACACGAGCATGTGGCAGCACCCACGTTCACAATATTGGCATCAAAATAGATGATGTCACCCACGAAAGAGATCGCCAGGATGAGAAAACGACCCACGGTACGTGTGTTGCTGATTGCTGCACTCGACCTTCGCGTGATTAGATCCTATCACTGGTTGTCCAACCACATAATCTTGGAAGAGCACGAATCACCTCAACATGAAAGAATGTGTACGGAATGAAGGGGAAGAACCCGAAAGAGGGAATCCAAAGAAAACTCAAAAGAGAAGCTCCAGTCAATGGAAACAGCAGAAAGGAGTAAAAGTGTTTGATGACAGGCACTCTGTAAACCTGTGTTTCAAATTGATGGAAACACAATAGGCTTTGCAAAGTGCAAACACCAAGATAGGTTTGATCATAATGATCCTGTCATTCAATCATATGTAAAGAACAAAAGAGCTGCTCATGAGGCTAGTCTGTAAGATCCAACATCACAAGGCAAAATTATCCACTACAAGACCACCTGCAGGAGCTGCAATCAACCGAGAATCAAGCAAAAACACCTGGCGGGACAATAAACCACATGACTTCAAAAGTATGCTCACACCTGCAATGCCAAGCTATTTTGTGTTGAATGAAGAGTATATCTTGCTGGTGAAGGCTAGTGTCGATCTGCACCTGCAGACAGGTAGAACGATGGATGAAACCCACAGAACATTGATCGAGGTATGGGTAACCACCGTGGGGTGGTTATCATTCCTCTAATGCTGTTCTGATTACACCCATTATTTTGGAATGGCCTGAAATCCATCCAGGGTGAGAAAATACGAGTTTCACCACGAAAATGTACAGGTGGACCACCTCGAATGTCTGTCAGAAATGGTATTCTGAGAAGGTTACAGGAACACTCACAAATTACTCAATCTTAAATGTGTCTCTGAATTGAGTAAAACAACAATCCTCGCATCCAAACGTGGACAAATCACCAACCATGGAAGAGTTCATTAAAGCAATTAATACAATACATGCAGGAGAAGCAACTTGCCCAGATGGTCTGCCAGGTGAAATTTATAAATGTGATTGTGAAGAGTTGAACAGCAGATTTTTTTTCACCTGTTCTGTGACATCTGGGGAGTATGTGAAGTTCCTTCGGACTTTATGATGCCACCGCAAAAACAATTTACAAAAGAAAAGGTGGAATAGTAATTGCCAGAAGTAGATCTGGTTAATTAACGACAGGAACAATCATTTATTTGTATGTACAAGCTGAAGGGCCTGTCTAAGATGGGTACTGAAAGTACTGTTCTTCTCAAACAGCTCGTATAACCATGTTCTGTGATAGTTTCATGATTTAGTTTCAAATTAGTTTTTTTTTTTTGTGCACATACAGTACCAGTAAAAGGGTTGAACACGCCTACTCATTAAAGGGTTTTTCTTTATTTTTCCTATTTTCTACATTGTAGAATAATAGTGAAGATATCAAAACTATGAAATAACACATTTGGAATGATGTAGTAACCAAAAATAGTGTAAAACAAATCAAAATGTATTTTATATTTCAGATTCTTCAAAGTAGCCACCCTTTGCCTTGATGACAGCTTTGCACACTCTTGGCATTCTCTCAACCAGCTTCATGCGGTAGTCACCTGGAATGCTTTTCCATTAACAGGTGTGCCTTGTTAAAAGTTAATTTGTGGAATTTCTTTTCTTCTTAATGCGTTTGAGCAAATCAGTTGTGTTGTGACAAGGTAAGGTTGGTATACAGTAAATAGCCCTATTTGGTAAAAGACCATTATTTTGTCTGTACTGGAGTAGTCCATATTATGGCAAGAACAACTCAACTAAGCAAAGACAAACGACAGTCCATCATTATTTTAAGAAATAAGGTTCAGTCAATCCGGAAAATTTCAAGAACTTTGAAAGTTTCTTTAAGTGCAGTCACAAAAACCATCAAACGCGATGATGAAACTGGCTCTCATGTGGACCGCTACAGGAAAGGATGACCCAGAATTACCTCTACTGCAAAGGATAAGTTTTATTAGAGTTACCAGCCTCAGAAATTGCCAATTAACTGCACCTCAGATTGCAGCCCCAGTAAATGCTTCACAGAGTTCAAGTAACAAACAAATCTCAACATCAACTCTTCAGAGGAGCCGACATTAATCAGGCGTTCATGGTCGAATTTCTGCAAAGAAACCACGACTGAAGGAGACCAATAAGAAGAAGAGACTCGCTTGGGCCAAGAAACATGGGCAATGGACATTAGACCGGTGGAAATCTGTCCTTTGGTCTGAGGCATCCAAATTTGAGATTTTTGGTTCCAACCGCCGTGTCTTTGTGAGAAAAAGAGAAGGTGAACAGATGATCTCTACATGTGTGGTTCCCACCGTGAAGCATGGAGGAGGTGTGATGGTGTGGGGTTGCTTTGCTGGTGACACTGTCGGTAATTTATTTAGAATTCAAGGCACACTTAATCAGCATGGCTTCCACAGCATTCTGCAGCGATACGCCATCCCATCTGGTTTGTGCTTCGTGGGATCATCATTTGTTTTTCAACAGGACAATGACCCACAACACACCTCCAGCCTGTGTAAGGGCTATTTGACCAAGAAGGAGAGTGATGGAGTGTTCCATCAGATGACTTGGCCTCCACAATCATCTGACCTGAACCCAATTGAGATGGCTTGCGATGAGTTGGATCGCAGAGTGAAGGAAAGGCAGCCAACAAGTGCTCAGCATTTGTGGGAACTCCTTCAAGACTGTTGGAAAAGCATTCCAGGTGACTACCTCATGAAGCTGGTTGATAGAATGCCAAGAGTGTGCAAAGCTGTCATCAAGGCAAAGGGTGGCTACTTTGAAGAATCTAAAATCTAAAATACATTTTGATTTGTTTAACACTTTTTGGTTACTACATCATTCCATGTGTTATTTCATAGTTATGATATGTTCACTATTATTCTACAATGTAGAAAATAGAAAAAAATAAAGAAAAACCCTTGAATGAGTTGGTGTGTCCAAACTTTTGACTTGGTACAGTATATCTTTACAACTGAATTCTAGCTTCAGTTTCCCATTCCCTTCTGGGCTAGCGCAAACGCACCACCAGGGGGCGCTATTTCGGCTACATATATACATTCATACATACATACATACATACATACATAGTGGCAGTTTTCAGAGACCCCAGGAAAGCACATACAATACTGAACACACAAAGAATCCCTTGTGCAGTTATCTCAATGGTGTGTATATTGTGTAGCTAAAATCCCCCCCACCCCCACCTCGTATCAGTGGAAAGGGAATATGTGTTGTGTTTGTGTTGGATTCGAACCCCATTGTGACCCCCTTTCTTCTATATCTATCTCTATCTCTATCTCTATCTCTATCTCTATCTCTATCTCTATCTCTATCTCTATCTCTATCTCTATCTCTATCTCTATCTCTATCTCTATCTCTATCTCTATCTCTCTCTCTCTCTCTCTCTCTCTCTCCATATCTCCCTCCCTCCCTATCTCTCTCTCTCGTTCTGTCTCACCATCTCTGTTGCACCTCTACAGCGCATTCAAACACACTTTGCAACACGCACATACACCTTACCAACATGCTTTGCAACACACAAATGAAGTCAAAACAGTGCAGTCAAACACCACGAAGCCAGCGATCTACCAGGGAAAGTGGCTCAACATCTGCCAGAAAGGACCGTGCTCTACTGGGCTGAGGAAGCTGTTGAACCCCAATGGGAACATCAATAGCAACCTCAAGGCCGATGCCACGTTGCGGACACGGGCAGCGCAGCGAACCGTGGGCACAGCCAGTGAACATCACTTGGACACAGGGTGGGCCAATGGAGAGACAGAGCTCTGGTAAATTGCATATTGTGTTACTGAATTGATTCACCAATCAAAACCGATAAGCATATTGTTTTTGAGGTCAAAAGCTCAAAGGGGTCAGAGTTCAAGATCACATAAAATCAGCAATTTTCATTTCATTAAATTGAAATTTGAATAGGATTTGTGTATTAGGTCACAGACCTGGTATACCAAAAATCAGAACGATCTTTCTTCGCCTTTTTGACATGTCAACAGTTTCCATGACAACAATTTCACCCCATTATAATCAAATGAGCCTTTTTGTGAATTTATTGTTTCCTTACCTTCGTAATTTTTCAAGCTATCAAAATGAAACTTAAACTGTTTATTTGTACTTAAGTGCAGTGTATGTGAGGGAATTTTGGACAAAATTAGTCAAAGGTCAAGGTAAAGGCCATGTGGAACACGTAAAACACTGATTGGGCCTCAATTAGAAAATTATTCAACCAACTTTGTTATCCCAGACATTCAATCGTGCAAAATGCTTGATGGATCAAATTTTCGAAATTATCAAATTGCTGTTTCCATGGCAACTATTGTTTGTTTGGATTTCGCAAGTACCGGTATCATGCAATGTACAACATCTTTCTTGTTCGTTTGTTTGTGAGCAGGATATCTCAAAAAATTATGGATGGATTCGGATGAAACTTGGTGGGCATGTTGGGTGTGTGTGTGACGAGGATGAATTGTTTACATTTTGGTGAAGATCAGGATCCAGATACGGATACTAGAATTAATTTCATGATTCTTCATCATTGAGAGATGGAGCCAAAAACGATATCTCAAAAAGCTGAGGACGTCTTCTGACAAAACTCGGTGGATGAGTTGGGTAGGTGACAAGAGAGCAAGCCGATTAGATTCCGGTTAAGGTGGGGATCCATACTACTGGCCTATCAGAGGGGTAGAAAACGTAAACTACCCAGGTTGGCGGAGGTATGCTCTCTACCCAGTGCCATTGTAGTTACAATTTTATGATTCTATAACTGTACTTTGATGATAATGATGCTGTCATTCAATAATTTATGAAGAACAAAAGAGCTACTCATGAGGCTCGTCTGGAAGATCCAACATCACAAGGCAAAATTATCTACTACAAGACCACCTGCAGGAAATGCAATCAACCGAGAGTCAAGCAAAACACCTGGCGGGAAAACGAAACCACACAACTTCAAAAGTATGCTGACACCTGCAATGCCAAGCTATACCAGAGAGAGAGAGAGAGATAGAGAGAGAGATAGAGAGAGAGATAGAGAGAGAGATAGAGAGAGAGATAGAGAGAGAGATAGAGAGAGAGATAGAGAGACAGACAGAGATAGAGACAGAGACAGAGACAGAGACAGAGACAGAGACAGAGACAGAGACAGAGACAGAGACAGAGACAGAGACAGAGACAGAGACAGAGAGAGAGACAGAGACAGAGAGAGAGAGAGAGAGAGAGACAGAGACAGAGAGAGAGAGAGAGAGAGAGAGAGAGAGAGAGAGAGAGAGAGAGAGAGAGACATCATTACCTGAGATGTGATTGTCTGAGTGGCAGGATGCAGTTAATAACACAGACACAGAGACTCTATTTGGTTTCATCGTGATACATTATCATTTATCCAAACACCAACAGCACCCGATAATTCACCAAAATAAGTCTTTGTTAACGCATATAAGAATCCTTTTATTTGTTATCAAATTAAATTGTTAATAACCACATTTGACCTTCCAGACTGCGAAACTAAAGATTAGGAGGAGGAAGGAGAGCAGGGGGGATTGGGTGGAGGTGGTGTTGAGGGTGTGTTAAGTATATCATATAACAATATGTCCATTTGTCCGAACGCACCGACCATTATCAATTCGAATCACCTTGGGTCCTTGCAAGGAACAGCTATCGAGAGATTCATGGGAAAAGCTTTCGGATTATCCGAAGGAAACAACTATTGATGGCAAGTCCTCCCCACGGCAACCCCTCCCTTCTCATGTTATTGGATTTTCCTCCATCCTTATTTCCTGTTTTTTGTTTCTTCCTTGCTTTTTCCCTTTCTCTACTGTCTATGTTTCAGTCTGTATCCAGCTTGTTCACCTCCTGTTGCCTCTTCCCCCTCCCATTCTTCCTCTCCACCCTGTTGTTAGTGGGTCCTCCCCTCCCCTTCCCACTATATTCTTTGTGTTCTGTTATATTGTGTTCTGTGTTCTATCTCTTCCATGAGCCTCGACTTTGTTGACACAAATAAAGTAAAATAGTTTTTGAATTTCATTGTGCATCCCGACCAATCAATGAATGCCATTTAATCCACACAAAGTTGAATGGGATTCTATGAGAATGTAAATAAACAAGTGGATATATCAGGTGAGTGTTGGAATAATCTTCCGCAGCTCTTTCTTGGTTACACAAGAAGAAAACGCGAGTGAGAGCAAGGTACGGTACTGTGAAATTTCATGCACATGGAGCAAACCACTCCACTGCCATGGAGCGACGTGCCATGGTCAAGAAAATTCAAGGAAACGGCTACAGTATCACGGTAGTACAGTGGCGGTGGGAGAGCACCCACCAGTCCCATGTATCCAACGCCTCCTCTTCCCCACACAGAAATGTTAAATAGGATGTAATACACCTGAATGCCACATCAACATCTTCACAGTCCATTCTGTTCCCGAGAGTAATAACAGTTGGGAATGTTGAAGATAATATGCGGCTTTCAAAATGTCGCAAACTGCCCCAGAATTCTCAGCGTGCATACGCAGAAATACCTATCCATCTATCCATTGGGACCATACTCTGTGCAGAGCATGGAGCTGCCTAAGCAGTCTCCTGGGCTATTGGACACAATCCTGGACGGGTCGTCACTCCGACACAGGATATCAGCAAGCTGGCACTCATTTTGCCAATCTCAGAAGGAAGACAGGCTGAGTCAACACCACCTGGTATTAATTCAACAGCCAGGCAGGATTTAAATTCAGGACTCTAGGATCCCAAGTCCTACCACTGCAGCCATTAAGCCAACACCAGGTATGAAATACCTATCAACAGCGGTCATCAGAGCAGGGAACGTAAATCGTGCATGCCAGATAAGTATTGTCATCTAAAATGGCTCACAAAGCTTCTAAAAGATGCTGAAAATACTTGGAGAAGTACTTGAGAGAAAGGGGTGTGCTTCTGCACAACCAAAGATTTGGAGACCTTTCTGATGTCAACTCGTCCAAAATGATGTGTGGCAGCCCGTACTGCAAAAACTCCCAACAATGTGGACCCACACAAGGCCGTGCGCTCTACCAGTCCTCCCTGATAAATCCTGGCAGTGAGTAGACTTTCTTCCTTGCAGGAGTGCCACCTGTGGACATAGTAGGCTTGGTGATTTATTTAATGGATGTCTGCAATTGGGAAAACAATGCGGTCATTACCAACATTCAGGCAGACTTCCCAGAGGGAGACACCGGATCCGGTTTAGTTGCTTCTCAGCACCAATGCGAAGGTCGCATCTGGGGCTTGTGAACGCACAGGGTAAATTTTATAAAATGGCACTCAGTGGAGCACATACCTTCGCCAGGCTGAACAGTTTACGTTTTGTATCCCACTGATCAGCTGGAACTGCAATCAGACCTTAACCAAAATAGAATCGGCTTGTTCTTGTCAACTAACCAACTCAAGCACCAAGTTTCGTCCGAATCCGTCCATAACTTCTTGAGATATCATGCTATATATTGTTTTGGCCCAATATCTCAATGGTGAAGAATCACTTTTGAAAACTCCAGTATTATCAGATCCGGATCCGAATCTTCACCAAAATCTCATCAATTTGTCCTTGTCACACACCCAACCTCTCCACCACATTTTGTTTGAAATTTTCCATAACCTTTTGAGATGTTTTGCTCACAGACAGACAGACAAACAGACATGGGGAAAACATAACCTCTGTCCACCTATGGTGGCAAAGGTAAAAATGATATTTACGATCAATTGTGTGAGGGAGGACGGGAGAGAGTGGTGGGGGTAGGGGTATCTGGGGCAGCTGGATGGGCTGTGAGGGCTGTTATAAATATTTATTCTTGTTTGGTTCTGGGATCACGAGTGAAATTATACAAATTTTTTGCATTATTTGGTGAAAGGACAAGCATCCGTCCGTGTGAGTGTGTTATATCCACTGCCGCTGCTTGCTTGTACGAACAGGGAATGGTACAAACTCGACTCTGATCATTTATGGATATTTCTCGAATTTTTCTCTAGTTCTGTGTCCGATTTGGCCTTCAGGACCAGAACGATTGTGGTTAACCATTTAACAAGCCGGTAGGCGGACATAGGTAGTCGACTACCCAATAGAACCTGACGCGATGGGAAATGACCTGAGGATTAAGCACAAGAAAATTCATGATTCCAGCTTCAAGGGTTAATGCTGCAGATTGTTTTTTCATTAAAATACCCCCACATTTAGAGGTTTTTCGGCCATTGCTAGGCAACGGAGGGGACCATAGCAACAGTTCTCATTTGCACACAACTAGGTCATGGTATGAACCTGCCAACCAAGTTTCATCGAAATCACCATTGTATTAACGGAGCACTGGACCAAACAGACATACATACAGACAGACAGACAGACAGACAAATATATCGACGGAAATACTGATGAGGGTAGAAAAATTAAAAAAAAAAATTTTTCTCGACTACATCGACTACCCAACAGACAAACATATCGACAGAAATACTGATAATAAGGGTAGACTAGATCGACTTCCCAAAAATTGCCACTCGTTCGAATAAATGTTGAAAATTATGATTAAAAGACAATTTGAATCACAGATTTCGCACCAGCAAAGGCAGGTTAAAAGTGCTCGTCAAGAAAAACTGAGTCACGACACACACACACACACACACACACACACACACACACACACACACACACACACACACACACACACACACACACACACACACACACACACACACACACACACACACACACACAATTTGGAAAGTCGTGTATTGGGGAACCGAGTGGGCTAGTAAATAAAGAAAATACTCCATTTTGTAATATGATCCTGGCATGGTATATATGTAATCCCATCAGAGGTTACCCATGGATGTGAGCAAGTTCACATCGCATTAGAATATGCACATTAACGTGTTCTCCAGCTCAAGTTATCGATAGATTTGTGTTCATAATACGGACGGCCTTTCCTCCAAGGAGAAATGAACCGCATCTTTAACCAGGCTGAACAGTTTATGTTTTGTATCCCACTGAAAGGCTTTAACCAAAATCTAATCAGCTTGTTCTTGTCACCTACCCAACTCATCCACCATGTTTTGTCATAATCTGTTTGCAATTTTGAAATATTGTGCTATATATCGGTTTTGGCCTCATCTCTCAATGGTGAAGAATCACTTAAGACTAGAAGGGCACTCTTCGACGTCACGACGTCGCCAGATATGCCTCCGCCAATATTATCACATACTTGTACCAAGTTTGATTTAAATCCCTGAACCCAGATTTAAAATATTAAATAATTCTGGCTGCCAGAACATGCATCCGATCAGGTTGAAATTTTAAACATATATTCCGTGTATCTATTAGATCACAACTGTGATGTTTCACGTTGATTCATGAAGCAGTTCAAGAGTAATATATATTTTAATATTTCCATTCAATACAATATGGCTGTCAGACCATGTGACCTATTAATTATTCGTGAACAGCCTGGTATCCCCAAGGCTTAGGGAACATGTGGGTGAAGTTTCCGCTCAATCTGTCAAGGCATTTAAAAAAAAGTTTGATTCTTCAAAAAAAATCATAGCTGCCAAACCATGTGAACTGTGATGTCATAGGTGGAGATCTTTTGTTCCTCATGGATAGGCAATCATACCTGTAAAGTTTCCCCTCAATATGTTCATCCATTTCAGAAAAGAAGATTTTTGAAGGTCTTAATGTTAAAAATAATATGGCTGCCAAAGCACGTGACTGATGACGTCATCAATTTTTCCCCTATACAATTTAGCCCGAGATGAGGGTCAAAAATTTTCATAACGTTTTGATAAAACGTTCGACGTATGCAATTATAACGTCATAAAGAAGCCACCTATGACATCATCAAAAAAAATCACGTGTTTCCCATCGGGAGTACTTGACGTGCCAAGTTTCAATTTTTTCGAAGGAGCGGTTTCGGAGATACAGAGGTCCAAAGTTTTTCCTTTTTTCCAACATGGCTGCTACACCACGCGACTTATGACGTCATAATTATCACTAAAACATTCAACATGAGCAGTGGTACCTTTGGTGAAAATTTGTCAATCAGATAAGCAGTTGCACAGAAAACAAAGAAATTAGCATGGACGGATGGATGTACGTATGTACGAACGGACAACCCAAAACCCATAATGCTTCCAGCGACTTAGTCAGCGGAGGCATAAAAATTAAAAAATTCTCATACCATATCCGGATCCAGATCTTGAACAAAATCTAATAATTTCGTCTTTGTCACACACCCAACCTGTCCACCAAGTTTCATCCAAATCCGTCCGTAACTTTTTGAGATATTCTGCTCACATCCAGACAACAACAAAAACAACAACAAAAACAAAAAAACCAGACATGGATGAAAACAACCTCCGTGCACTAAAATCTGTTTTGGTGGTGGAGGTAACAATGAATTATCCTGTTACTCTCACAAACAAATAAGAAGCACCCCAATGTATTTACAACATTACTGGTATCGTAACTCAATCGATTCTGGCTTTCTCGTGGCCATCTAGTGTTCAATTAAATTAATTGGTTCAAAATAATTCAATTAAATGGCTGTCTAGTGAAATGTACTTTATAAAGTGATCAGTGATGACACATGCATTTTTTTAATGCCCAGTGAGATAAGTATGAAATGGATAAAATAAAACATTGGAGGGCAGAGGGATGGAGGGAGCAATATCTGAGGGCAAGCGGTAGAAAACAGAGGCTACCCGCCTGTCTGCTATGGAAGATCACAGGTCCTCCGGTTATGCTTCTTATGTGGGAGATACCAATGATGTTAAACCTTTTGGACTCCACAGCATCCAGGAAAGATAGGTGTGAAGTGGGTGTGCATCTTCAGTGTCACTTTGTGAATCCCATAACAAAATGGTTAAGGCAACGGAAATAAAACAGATGATGATTAAACTGTAACGGCAAGAATTGATCTTCAAGTGATATGGAAACTCAGACGAATGGAAGTCATGAGAGGCCTTAGTGTTTACAAGCTTCAAGCAATATTGTTAAAATCTGTTGAAAACAACTGTTTTGCCTTTTAATGGAAAGGGCTTTTTAACCTGAAGCCAAATAAACAGCGTCATCTTTCGAGCAACTGAGAGCAAGTCGTGCCTCACACACCAAGACTGTTGCAAGTATCAATCTGATCACATGCTTCGAAATGACGTGGGAACCGACACTTTTCTCATAGCTTTGTTCTTCAGTGCTAGCAGCCTCGCAAAGGCCTCCAGCCAAGTGCGTCTTGTCCGTCATCGCAAAATCGGAACTTCGCCACAACCCAAACATCGCTTACTTTCACTACCATTGCAATTGCGAAGAGGAATCCAAAGGAGCCAAAAGCACAAGCCGGCTCATCATAACAGCTGAGCAAAGCCGGTATCAAAACTTCCGCTGAGACATCATTAGATGTGTCTAGAACATCGAGTGAGCGCATCCGCAAAGCTGTGGCAGACGCCGTTTCCTCGGTCCATTTCCGCCAAACAACACTGCAGAAAGATATGTGGACACAACTGTACAGCAGATTTATCACTGAGCAGACAATGATTATTAAAATGTGGAGGGATGTGGGAGTGGGAGGGCATGGAAGAAGAATGGGCAAGTTACTTAAAATTAATGAAAATAAACAGAACAATCATGAGGTAATATGGCAGGAAAAGGATAACCTTGATGTGTATTTAATTTGAGTGAAAATGCAACTTCACCAAGCAACACAATAACAGACACGTACAAAAAAATATATAAAAATACAACTAACTAAAACAACATCAAAACAACATTATCATTTCGAAGATTTGCCTCAATTTTACACATTTGTCTTTTACACTTCCAAATACAGTCCGAACTAGAGGGGGAGCACTCGGTAGAGCGCATACCTCCGCCACGTAATGCCTGATTCACATGAACGTATCAGGCCCAAAACATTTTTGAAATATCATTCTATACATAGATTTTGGCCCTATCTCTCAATGGTGAAGAATCACTAAAAAATTTTTTATTGGATCCAGATTATTGAATCTGGATGATTCGGATGAATGATTCGGATCTTCACCAAAATTGAATCAATTCTTCCATGTGACACACACAACCTTGTGACACACCTGCCCACCAAATTTCATCCGAATCCATCCAGAAATTTTGAGATATTGTACATACAAACAAACAAACAGACAAATAAATCAATGTCACCCGCAGGGTGACCCGTATCTTGCCAAAAGGTGACCACGTGTGACTTCTTTAAGGTCACACTGAGGTGAACAGAGCTGCTATCCACCAGGAGCGACTCCTTGAGGAATATCTGCCTACGAGAGATTCCGATGAGAATCGTTCTACAGAGTAACCATGAAAAATATGCTTTTGCCTCATAACATCACCAAATGACGTCATAATGTCTCAAGCTTGACATATCTAGAAAGCACTCATCGAGGTGTTCAATTTGAGGTACTACACGATATGGTTCCTAAAACTTGAAAATTTGACCTTGGGGTCAAATATGTTTGACCTCAGGCACTAACCATGAAGGTCAAGGCCAATCACCACCAAAAACTAATCAGCTGAGCGCCAGACCATGTACTACATTCCCATAAAGTTTGGAGACGATTAGATTAAAATTACTCAAAAAATAAGGGTTTCGTCGACTCCCCTGATTTGCGACAAAGTGACCTTGACCTTCAAAATTTTATGCGCTGAAAGGGACCTCTATAGGCCTCTGATATGCGAAGTTAAAAAAATTTCCAATGATAATTGAGCTCTGCAGAATTTTTTAAACGTGATTACAGACAAACAAAAAAAAATAAAAAAAATTAAAAAAAACATACAAGCTGACTAACATATCTTGCAAAAACTTCGTTTTGGCAAGATAATAAACAAACAAACAAACAAACAGACAGACAGAGAGGGGTGAAAACAACCACCTTCACTTTCGGTGGCAGAGGTAGCAATCACTGCAGAAGTAACAAATGAAAGAGCTGGTTCTACAATCATTGTATAAATGAAAGTGCTGGTTCTACAATCGTGGTATAAACGAAAGAGCTGGTTCTTCAATCATTACCTTCGCATTCTGCGAAAGGTTATGTTTTGGTCGCTGTGTATTTATTTATTTGTGAATATGTGTGTTTGTTTGTTATTCGCATAACTCAGAAGGTATAAAACCGAATTGCATGAAATTTGGTGGGATGATTCGGGAGTAACCAAGGACGATTTGATTAGATTTTGGGAACGATCGGGTCAAAGGTCAAGGTCAAGGTCATGGTCATGAAAAGGTCAAAAACACTCTTTTGAGCATAACTTCCTTCATAATACAGCTATTGACATGCAACCACCGCCATATTGTTCCATGACGAGATACCTTTCGGATATGTAGTGTCGGATTTGACGTAACGTCATCAGAAGTGCGTCTACATGACGTCACAAGATGACGTAAATTTTCAGTTTTCGATCTCATCAGTTTTGATCATACCGTTTTGTAAGACTTACCTTAAGGACGTCACACACCAAATTTGACTTCGATCGGACTGACCGTTATGACGTCATTGACGTTTGAACATGACGTTTTTCAATTGTGGCTAAAATGTCCTGATATTTTACATTCAAATATCTATATCATTTATAAAGCAAAGTCTCCCAAATCCAGGCATTAGGATCAGTACCAAAATATCTGTTTATTGATGTACAGGTTTTGCCAATTAACTCTGTAGTCAAGGTCAAGGTCACACTCAAGGTCAAAATATACTTGTAGGCATAGCTTCAGATCTAATAGAGCTATTGACATGAAACCAACGTTAAAACGTTCAGTGAACTACAAGCTTTAAAAATGGTAGTCCCCGATTGGACGTGACGTCTCCGGAAGTGCGTCAAAATGACGTCAAAAGATGACGTCATTGTTCAACTTTTTAATTTTTCAGTGTTTATCATTCCATTTTGTTGGACTGCCTTCAAGGAGGTTACACACCAAATTTGACATCAATCGGACTGACAGTTGTGACGTCATGGACGTTTTAAAATGACGTTTTTCAAATGTGCCTGGAAAAAGGTTGCAGCGGCGAAGGTATGCGCTCTACCGAGTGCCCGTTCTAGTTGTATAAATAAAAGAGCTGGTTCTACAATCATTGTATAAATGAAAGAGCTGGTTCTACGAATCATTGTATAAGCTAGTGCATGTCCATAGATGTGTGGCCGTACGTGCAAACCCTCCCCTCCCCCCCCGCAAAAAAACTCAAACCGCGTGCCAGAAACAACAACCACACAAACCGTTCCTTCGCTTTCATGTGCCCGTACGTGCGTGGCTGTATGTGCAAAATTTTTTTATATATATATATATATATATATATATATATATATATATATATATATATATATATATATATATATATATATATATATATATATATATACTTTAAAACCGCTTGCCAGAAACAACCACAGGCTGTTCCTTCGCTCTCGCGTAGCCGTACGTGCGTGGCCATACCTGCGTGTCCGTACGTGCATGGCCGTACATGCGTGCCCATACGTGCGTGTCCGTACGTGCATGGCCGTACGTGCGTGCCCATACGTGCGTGCCCATACGTGCGTGGCCGTACATACAAAAAAAAAATAAAAACAAAAACTTTCAAACCGCGTGCCAGAAGCAACAACCACACAGGCCGTTCCTTCGCTCTCGCGTGCCCATATGTGCATGGCCGTACATGCAAAAAAAAAAAAACTTTCAAACAAACACACAGGCCATTCCTTCGCTCTCATAAACGACGACTGGATTGGGGCATTGTGTTTATCTATAAATGCGGATAAGAAATCGAGAAATTATTAGAATAGAGTAAGTCATCAATATCCAAAAGTAGTGCGTACCCGTACGGAATGTTCACATCATTCCACAAATTATCGCCTGCATTGAAGTAACAACTGCTGTGATACTTACACACAGAGTTAATTAAAATCAAGTTTACCTCCCTGTCTTTGCTCGCCATGACATTCGCTGCCATTTACCATTGGCACTCCTACTCCACGGTAACTAAGGCACCGATCGATCCCCATCGTAACCAGCACGGCACATGACGTCATCGTCGGCCGGCCGTGCACTGGCCTACGCAGCCACACCCACGCAGCAACGTGTCCTGTGATTGGTAACTAAATGGCGCATCGGCCACGCCTACGCAGCACGTGTCCTGTCATTGGTTGGTAAATAAATGGCCATAACTTGGGAATCACTTGTCCGATTAATATCAAATCTTGAAAAGGCACATCCTCGGGTCCCCAGCAATATACCTGGCAAGTTTCAATTAGATCGAACCAGTGGTTGTCGGGAAACAGCGGTCACAGACACACAGAAACACAGGCCACAGACACATACACAGACACAAACACAGAGATTGCTGGAATTATAGATAGATGAAATGAGGTCAATGAGATGACAAATGAAGGGGTTGAATGCAGACTGCAGAGCAATCAGTAAGGAAACCTGTCGTTGTGAATCGTTTTTACCACGAAATTGAGATGTATTTCGTTGGCAAGCATGTTGAGTTTCCTTAACACTTCCAAAGGCCACAGCGGTTTGACAATTGGAAACAAAAAAAAAGTTGTGCACTTTTTTTGATAAATTATTTTTGGAACAATTTTTCTTCAATAAATAAATAATAATAAAAATCGTCTCCATGTACATTGTACACACCTTTATCTCGTTAGCACCTCTTCATAAACAACATCGCTGAGGAAACGGCGCTTCTTCTTTGTTTCCTCGTCCAGGGCAAGAATACGGAGGCTTTTAATGGCCAATTATTCAATTAGCACCAACGTATTTTTGCCTTTTCGCAAGGAAATACACGAAGAGAAGAGAAGAGAAGAGAAGAGAAGAGAAAAAACCCGTAATGGCGAACGCGGCTGAGTTTCTCTTCTCCATCGACCACGGCTACGCAGCAACAATTCCTGTCATTGGTTAACAAAAAAATGGCCGCAGCAACGGTTCCTGTCATTGGTTGGTAAATAAATGGCCATAACTTAGGAAGCACTTGTCTGATTAATATCAAACCTTGAAAAGGCACATCCTCAGGTCCTCAGCAATATACCTGGAAAGTTTCAATTAGATCGGACCAGCGGTTGTCGAGAAACAGCGGTCACGGACACACACACACACACACACACACACACACACACACACACACACACACACACACACACACACACACACACACACACACACACACACACACACACACACACACACACACACACACATTGCTGGAATTATAGATAGATGAAAGCGCTGATTCTACAATCATGGTATAAACGAAAGAGCTGGTTCTACAATCATTGTATAAATAAAAGAGCTGGTTCTACAATCATTGTATAAACGAAAGAGCTGGTTCTACAATCACTGTATAAATGAAAGAGTTGTTTCCCCAATCATTGTGTAAATCAACCAGCTGGTTCTGCAATCATTGTATCAATGAAAGAGGTGGTTCCACAATCATTGTATAAATTAGTGCATGCCCGTAGGCGCATGCCCGTACGTGCGTGGCTGTATGTGCAAACAAAACAAAACAAAAAAATTCCAAACCGCGTGCCAGAAACAACAACCGCACAGGCCGCTCCTTCGCTCTCACGTGCCCGTACGTGCGTGCCTGTACCCGTTTCTTCTGCACGGTGCCTTGCCTCGTGTCCAGTGTTGTCTGCCAAGCGAGCATTTCGTTCTTTATCCGTTTTTTCTGCACGACGCCTTGCCTCGCGTTCAATGTTGTCTGCGAAGCGAGCAGTTCGTTCTTCATCCATTTCAGCTGCACGGCGCCTGGCCTCGCGTTCAATGTTGTCTGCTAAGCGAGCAGTTCTTTCTTCATCCGTTTCTTCTGCACGACACCTTGCCTCGCGTTCAATGTTGTCTGCCAAGCGAGCAGTTCGTTCTTCATCCGTTTCAGCTGCACGACGCCTTGCCTCGCGTTCAATGTTGTCTGCCAAGCGAGCAGTTCGTTCTTAATCTGTTTCTTCTGCACGACGCCTTGCCTCGCGTTCAATATTGTCTGCCAAGCGAGTAGTTCGTTCTTCATCTCTTTCTTCTGCACGACGCCTTTCCTCGCGTTCAATGTTGTCTGCAAAGCGAGCAGTTCGTTCTTCATCCGCTTAGTCTGCACGACGCCTTGCCTCGCATTCAATGTTGTCTGCCAAGCGAGCATATCGTTCTTCATCCGTTTCTTCTGCACGACGCCTTGCCTCACATTCAATGTTGACTGCCAAGCGAGCAGATCGTTCTTCATCTGTTTCTTCTGCACGACGCCTTGCCTCGCGTTCAATGTTGTCTGCTAAGCGAGCAGTTCATTCTTCATCCGTTTTTCTGAATGACGCCTTGCCTCACATTCAATGTTGTCTGCCAAGCGAGCAGATCGTTCTTCATCCGTTTCTTCTGCATGACGCCTTGCCTCGCATTCAATGTTGTCTGCTAAGCGAGCAGTTCGTTCTTCATCCGTTTCTTCTGCACGACGCCTTGCCTCGCATTCAATGTTGTCTGCCAAGCGAGCAGATCGTTCTTCATCCGTTTCTTCTGCATGACGCCTTGCCTCGCGTTCAATGTTGTCTGTGAAGCGAGCAGTTCATTCTTCATCTGTTTCTTCTGCACGACGCCTTGCCTCACGTTCAGTGTTGTCTGCCAAGCGAGCAGTTCATTCTTCATCCGTTTCTTCTGCACGACGCCTTGCCTCGCGTTCAATGTTGTCTGCTAAGCGAGCAGTTCGTTCTTCATCCGTTTCAGCTGCACGGCGCCTTGCCTCGCATTCAGTGTTGTCTGCCAAGCGAGCAGTTCGTTCTTCATCCGTTTCTTCTGCACGATGCCTTGCCTCGCATTCAATGTTGTCTGCTAAGCGAGCAGTTCGTTCTTCATCCGTTTCAGCTGCAAGATGCCATGCCTCGCGTTCAGTGTTGTCTGTCAAGCGAGCAGCTCGTGCTTCGTTAGATTCCATTGTACGTGCATGACGCGCAGCTTCGTTCCTTTGCTGTCGTAAACGACGGCTGGATTGCGGCATTGTGTTTAAGAAAATCGAGAAAGAAATCGAGAAAGTACAGAAATCGAGAAAGAAAGAATACAGTAAGTCGATAAATCAAGAAAAAAAAAATCGAGAAAGAATACAGTTATCATCACTGACTGGATTGGTGCATTGTGTTGAAGAAAATCGAGAAAGAAATTGAGAAAGTACAGAAATCGAGAAAGAAAGAATACAGTAAGTCGATAAATCGAGAAAAAAAATCGAGAAAGAATGCAGTACGAGTCACTATCCGGAAGTCGGGAAGTTAAGTCCTCACTGTCCGGAAGTTCACATAACGCAGTTACGATTATTCGCAATTTAGTTTTAATGGCCAATTATTCAATTAGCGCCAACGTATTTTGCCTTTTCGCAATGTTGTCGCAAGAAAAAACACAAAGAGAAGAGAAGAGAAAAAAAAAAAACTTCGTGCAAAAAAAAAAAAAAAATTTACTTCCTGCTTCAGAGCATACCAGCTCACTCTGATGTTACTGAAATGTATGCACCGTCTAATATGAAAAAGATCAAAACTTGGGGCATTATGTTTATCTATAAATGCGCATAAGAAATCGAGAAATTATTAGAATACACGAAGTCATCATTATCCGGAAGTCCGTACGTTGTAACCCGTAATGGGGAACACGGCTGAGGTTCCCTTCCCCCATCGGCCACGCCCACGCAGCAACGTGTCTTGTCATTGGTTGGTAAATAAATCGCCATAACTTGGGAACCACTTGCCCGATTAATATCAAACCTCGAAAAGGCACATCCTCAGGTCCCCAGAAATATATCTGGCAAATTTCAATTAGATCGGACCGGTGGTTGTCGAGAAACAGCGGTCACACACACAAACACGCACGCACGCACGCACGCACGCACGCACGCACGCACGCACGCACGCACGCACACACACACACACACACACACACACACACACACACACACACACACACACACACACACACACACACACACACACACACACACACACACACACACACACACACACTGCTGGAATTATAGATACTAGTGAGTGCACGTAGGTGCGTGCCTGTGGGTGCGTGCCCGTAGGTGCAAACAAAACAAAAAACTTTCAAACCGCATGCCAGAAACAACTACACAGGCCGTTCCTTCGCTCTCACGTGCCCGTACGTGCGTGGCCGTACATGCAAAAAAAAAAACTTTCAAACGG
The DNA here is from genome assembly GCF_056783735.1 of Eptatretus burgeri. Classification (NCBI taxonomy): domain Eukaryota; kingdom Metazoa; phylum Chordata; class Myxini; order Myxiniformes; family Myxinidae; genus Eptatretus; species Eptatretus burgeri. Next base: position 13,125,341 of record NC_140961.1, on the reverse strand, counting down.
CGAGCAAGAAACAACAACCACACAGGCCGTTCCTTCGCTCTCCTAAACGACGACTGGATTGGGGCATTGTGTTTATCTATAAATGCGCATGAGAAATCGAGAAATGATTAGAATACAGTAAGTCATCACGATGCGGAAGTAGTGCATGCCCATATGGAATGTTCACATGCAATCTACAAATTATCACTTGCATTGATTTTGCCTTTTATCGCAAGGAAAAACACAAAGAGAAGAGGAAAGAGGAGAAAAAAAAAACGTGCAAAAACAATTTACTTCCTGCTTTGGAGCATACCAGCACTCTGATGTTACCCAAATTTATGCACCGTCTAATATGAAAACGATCATAACTTGGGGCATTGTGTTTATCTATAAATGCGCATAAATCGAGAAATTATTAGAATACATGAAGCCATCATTATCCGGAAGCCCGTAAGTTGTTACCCGTAATGGGGAACGCGGCTGCCCGGAAAAAAAAAAAAATTCATAAATAAATATTCAAACCGCAAGCAACAAACAACAACCACACAGGCCGTTTCTTCGCTCTCGCGTGCCCGTACGTGCGTGGCGCGGAAGTTCACATATCACAGTTATGATGACTCGCAATTCAGGTTTTACTGACCAATTATTCAATTTGCGCCAACGTATTTTGCCTTTTCGCAATGTCCTCGCAAGGAAAAACAAAAAGAGAAGAGAAGAGAGAAAAAAAAATTACTTTCTGGTTCGGAGCATACCAGCACTCTGATGTTACTGAAATGTATGCACCGTCTAATATGAAAACGATCAAAACTTGGGGCATTGTGTTTATCTATAAATGCGCATAAGAAATCGAGAAATTATTAGAATACACAAAGTCATCACTCTCCGGAAGCCCGTATGTTGTAACCCGTAATGGGGAACACGGCTGAGCTTCCCTTCCCCATCGGCCACGCCCACGCAACAACGTGTCTTGTCATTGGTTTGGTAAATAAATGGCCATAACTTGGGAAGCACTTGTCCGATTAATATCAAACCTTGAAAAGGCACATCCTCAGGTCCTCAGCAATATACCTGGCAAGTTTCAATTAGATCGGACCAGCGGTTGTCGAGAAACAGCGGTCACACACACACACACACACACACACACACACACACACACACACACACACACACACACACACACACACACACACAGCTGGAATTATAGATAGATATGAAAGAGTTTCTTCTACAATCATTGTGTAAATGAAAGAGTTGGTTCTACAATCATTGTGTAAATGAAAGAGTTGGTTCTACAATCATTGTATAAATGAAAGAGTTGGTTCTTCAATCATTATATAAATGAAAGTGCTGGTTCTACAATCATTGTATAAATGAAGGAGTTGGTTCTACAATCATGGTATAAATGAAGGAGTTGGTTCTACAATCATGGTATAAATGGAGGAGTTGGTTCTACAATCATTATATAAATGAAAGAGTTGGTTCTACAATCATTGTATAAATGAAGGAGTTGGTTCTACAATCATTGTATAAATGAAAGTGCTGGTTCTACAATCATTGTATGAATGAAAGTGCTGGTTCTACAATCATTGTATAAATAAAAGAGTTGGTTCTTCAATCATGGTATAAATGAAGGAGTTGGTTCTATAATCATTTTATTAATGAAAGTGCTGCTTCTACAATCATTGTATAAATGAAAGAGTTGGTTCTACAATCATTGTATAAATGAAGGAGTTGGTTCGACAATCATTGTATAAATGAAAGAGCTGGTTCTACAATCATTGTATAAATGAAAGAGCTGGTTCTACAATCATTGTATAAATGAAAGAGCTGGTTCTACAATCATTGAAAAAATGAAAGAGCTGGTTCTACAATCATTGTATAAATGAAAGTGCTGGTTCTACAATCATTGTATAAATGAAAGAGTTGGTTCTCCAATCATTGTGTAAATGAACCAGCTGGTTCTGCAATCATTGTATCAATGAAAGAGGTGGTTCAACAATTATTGTATAAATGAAAGAGTTTCTTCTACAATCATTGTGGACATGAAAGAGTTGGTTCTACAATCATTGTATGAATGAAAGAGTTGGTTCTTCAATCATTGTGTCAAAGAAAGAGTTGATTCTTCAATCATTGTGTCAATGAAAGAGTTGGTTCTTCAATCATTGTGTCAATGAAAGAGTTGGTTCTGCAATCATTGTATAAATGAAAGAGTTGGTTCCACAATCATTATATAAATGAAAGTGCTGGTTCAACAATCATTGAAAAATGAAAGAGCAGGTTCAATAATCATTGTATAAATGAAAGAGCAGGTTCTACGATCATTATATAAATGAAAGTGCTGGTTCAACAATCATTATATAAATGAAAGAGCAGGTTCGACAATCATTGTATAAATGAAGGAGTTGGTTCGACAATCATTGTATAAATAAAAGAGTTGGTTCTACAATTAGAGGATTCTTAATCATTATTAATGATCATGTTTATTCTTATGTCTTTCAGACCGTGTTCATTGTTGATCTTACAATAAATCGCCAACTGGATTAACAAAAAGAACGACAGTCTTATTTATGAATACGGTCTTCCTTTCGTCCTTGTCTCTCTTTTGCGCTCCCGCTTTGGGCTCCCGGTTCTGCTGACACGCAGGGATGCTGCTCATCCCACTTAAGCGGTGTACTGGGTTTAAGTAGTTGCTGGAACGGCATCTTCTCAGCCATACTGAAAGCATATGACACTTGATTGACAAGTCCAAACCAAGAACGTACATCTGTGATGTCCTTGGGTGTTGGGAAATTGAGGATTGCGCGGAGGTATTTCCTGCAAGGACGGACACTATTGGGAATTATTTCGAACCCAGCAAATTCCACTATATCTTCACCAAACACAAACTTGTCAGGGTTCAGGGTGATTCCATTCTGTCCACAGGTGTCAAGCCACTGAACAGCCTGGAAGAAACTGTCTGCCAGCGAGTCAGACCATAGCAAGACGTCATCAACACATTTGGTATTCCTGATGAATTAGCTTCCGAATGTGGTCCTGAATTCACAGCCGTTGCCACACGTCAATTCCTCAAGGACTGGGGTGTACATCATCGACTCTCCTCAGTAGCTTATCCACATAGCAACTGCCGTGCTTAAGTTGGTGTCAAGACTGTAAAGCGTCTTATCGAGAAACAGCGGTTGTCGAGAAACAGCGGTCACACACACACACACACACACACACACACACACACACACACACACACACACACACACACACACACACACACACACACACACACACACACACACACACACACACACACCTGGAATTATAGATAGATATGAAAGAGTTTCTTCTACAATCATTGTGTAAATGAAAGAGTTGGTTCTACAATCATTGTGTAAATGAAAGAGCTGGTTCTACAATCATTGTATAAATGAAAGAGTTGGTTCTACAATTATTGTATAAATGATAGAGTTGGTTCTACAATCATTGTGTAAATGAAAGAGCTGGTTCTACAATCATTGTATAAATGAAAGACTTGGTTCTACAATCATTGTATAAATTAAAGAGTTGGTTCGACAATCATTGTATAAATTAAAGAGTTGGTTCGACAATCATTGTATAAATTAAAGAGTTGGTTCGACAATCATTGTATTAATGAAAGACTTGGTTCTACAATCATTGTATAAATTAAAGAGTTGGTTCTACAATCGTATAAATTAAAGAGTTGGTTCTGCAATCATTGGATGAATGAAAGAGGAGGTTCTACAATCATTGTATAAATAAAAGAGGTGGTTAAACTAATCAATGACAATCCATGGATAAAGGAGCATCTTTTAGACAAACTCAGTCAACTATATATCTTTCATCTCACATTGGTCTCGAGATGGTGACCAAGTTAGCATACCACTGTAGGCCCAACAACGCCAGGTTAGAACCTGGTGTTGGCTTAGCGGTTAGGGTGGTGGCTTGGGATCCTCGGGTCCTGAGTTCAAGCCGTTTTTCCGCTGAATTAACACTACGGGTTGACTCAGCCTTTCATCCTTCTGAGGTTGGTGAAATGAGTACCAGAGTAGCAGCCAAAAGGTTGCACATGAAGGGAAGGGATACCAATGGATTGATGAAATCTGGTGTTTGTGTGGCACAGGGATGATGGGCCGAATGACCTCCTCCTGTGCCTTAATTCCTTGTATAGGTTGAAATGGTCACAAAAGTCCAACATCGGACCTTATATGCTATTGGACGTTCGTCCATCTGTAAAATCGACGTCTATTTGGCAACGTTGGTCCAACGTCAGCAACATGGTTAAGAAGCATTTTGGACAACCAACGGTGGTGGTCGTATGGCAGCTATCATTTCTTGAAGCGGAACTGTGTCGCTGATGCAGTGCCCCTCTACCAGTACACACACTGGAACTGATACTCATTTTGCCGACCTCGGAAGGATGACAGGCTGAGTCAACACCCTGGTGTATTAATTCAGCGGCCGACGGGGCTTGAACTCAGGACCCTTGGATCCCAAGCCACCACCCTAACCACTGAGCCAACACCAGGCTTAAAACCAACAGTAATCCAATGGACAAAACTACTTCAGGCTAACGGTGGTGTTAGCCTTGGTCCAACATTAACCCAACATGAGCGTGTTTGCTGGGGCATTTATCCCTTTTTGGTGACGAAGGCTCCCTGAAGGTGTACGAATACTTTTGAGTTGAATGGAATGATTTGAAATGATCGTGATTTTTAAATTATTTTGAAGTTTGTAAAGCATTAGAGCTGGAGAGCTTTATGCTAAAAAAAAGGAAACCACAAGAGTTTTGGACAAAGTGTGTGGTCCATGTTTTGAGGATATAAGCTTTCCCCATCTACATCACTTGAGGAATAAATCTCCCCTTGTTTGTTCATCTGCTTGGAAGTAATATTGAAACAATGTCCAGAGCACTTAAAGCCATGCTCAGTAAATCATGTTTAATACCACATAGTAAGGCCGTCCAAAGTTGATTTCTTGGTTCTTATATCTGTGTGTGTAATTTTTCCCACCGGGTGAATTTGTTTTCAACAGTCAGCATTAACATTGCATACAAATACAGGCCTAGCATCAAATTGAATTATATTGTAGTTTTGGTGTCCTTTGATAATTAAAGGGTTTTGTTTGACTCACAGCCAAGGTCTTCTCACAAAGGTATGTAGATCGCGACCCCCAGGTTGAGAACCATTGAAGTAAGGCAGAGTGATCAGCATCTGCTCTTTGTCTGTTTTTTCTATCAATGCCTGATTAATTCTTTATTTGCTTGAGATTATTTTGATTGATTTGAATATACCTATATTCACCACAAATAAATAAAAAGTTCTTCAGTTTATATATTTTTTAACTTATTTCCTTCCTTGTTGACGTTCCAACCTGTCAGTGCTTGGCCTTTCCTTCCGTTGATCCAGCATTGTCCGAACCCAGATAGACTGGGAGGTAATTACCAAACTAATTAACCTGTCAGTCGGCTCACATCAGTGGTAAATGCTCGGCCACCCTAATTAAGATTGAATCAAGATAAGATTGGTGCTTTGCCGAGGGCGCGCTCCCCATTCAGGAAGCCATGTGACCTGTAGTTAAATGGCAAATTATATGGTGGACACTGGAACTCGTGGTGAAATGATTGGTGTTCGTGGTTGTAAAGAAACCCACCGTACCACGAAGTTAATTGTGAGTGGTAGCCCCAGGTCCGGTTCTTCCGAGGAGAAACGGGATTAACCCCCCCATAATACACTCGGTACCCATGGCCGTAAATATATATATATATATATATATATATATATATATATATATATATACATATATATATATATATATATATATATATATATACATACATAAAAAATGACAGTTTTTACAGCCATTTTTCCCTGCTGTGCAGGGGTTGGGCTTTTTCTTGAGGAAATGTTTTTTTATGGCCGGATGCCCTTCCTGACGCCAACCCTGGTCGCCTCTTACGACACACAGGGATATGGTACACCTTTTCTAACCGGGGCATACACCGGGGCCAGTACACTGGTACTCATTTTGCCAACCTCGGAAGGATGACAGGCTGAATCAACCCCCTGGTGTTAATTCAGCAGCCAACGGGGCTTGAACTCAGGACCCGAGGATCCCAAGCCACCACCCTAACCACGAAGCCAACACCAGGCTTTGTATATACTAGTACGTGCCCGTAAAAATAAATAAATAAATAAATATTCAAATCGCGAGCAAGAAACAACAACCACACAGGCCGTTTCTTCGCTCTCGCTTGCCCATACGTGCGTGGCGCGGAAGTTCGCATATTATTCGCAGTTATGATTATTCGCAATATAGTTTTAATGCCCAAATATTCAATTAGCACCAACGTATTTTGCCTTTTCGCAATGTCATCGCAAGGAAAAACAAAAAGAGAAGAGAAGAGAAAAAAAATTACTTCCTGGTTCGGAGCACACCAGCACTCTGATGTTACCGAAATTTATGCACCATCTAATATGAAAACGATCATAACTTGGGGCATTGTGTTTATCTATAAATGCGCATAAGAAATCGAGAAATTATTAGAATACACAAAGTCATCACTCTCCGGAAGCCCGTACGTTGTAACCCGTAATGGGGAACGCAGCTGAGCTTCCCTTCCCCATCGTCCACGCCCACGCAACAACGTGTCTTGTCATTGGTTTGGTAAATAAATGGCCATAACTTGGGAGGCACTTGTCCGATTAATATCAAACCTTGAAAAGGCACATCCTCAGGTCCTCAGCAATATACCTGGCAAGTTTCAATTAGATCGGACCAGTGGTTGTCGAGAAACAGCGGTCACAGACACACACACACAGACACGCACACACACACACACAGATTGCTGGAATGATATATATATATATATATATATATATATATATATATATATATATATATATATATATATATATATATATATATATATATATATATATATATATATATATATGTATATGTATATGAAGACCACAAGGGGAAAACCAGAGATGTCAGGATAAGTCAATTTTGAAGAAACTGAAAAACAAAGTTTCAAGACTTTGGTGGACTGTTTAATAACTGTAATGTAGATTTCTTTTCCAGTAAAAGGAAGAGTGATCATTGGCCGATCAAATTAAGCATGTAGCATTTGCCAAGCTTCTGTGTTATTTAATTTAAGAGCAAAGAACGAATCAATGTTGCAAACTGACATCACTGGTTATTCCCTTGTTTAATAATTGCCATGCAATTTTAACCCAGGATGTGTAGCAAATTCATGCTTGTTGGTTATTAGCATACATTACATGACTTTGGTGAACACAGATTATTTTTTACCTTCGCATTCTGCGAAAGTTTATGTTTTGGTCGGCGTGTATTTATTTATTTATTTATTTATTTGTAATCTTGTGATTCATATAACTCAAAAAGTATTAAACCGAATTGCATGAAATTTGGTGGGATGATTGGTTATTAGCCAGGAAGCATTCGATTAGATTTTGGGATCGTTCGGGTCAAAGGTCAAGGTCAAGGTAACGAAAACGTCAAAATCGTCTTTTTAACGATAACACGGTCAATTTTCATTCAATTTGCATGCAACTAACGCCAAAATGTTCAGAATTCAACGCCTCATCTTGTGATATGCAATATGACACAATGACGCCCATATTCTTGTTACCGGTTAGGGGTCAAAGGTCAGGGGGGTCACGACCTTG
>NC_140961.1:13110162-13115162 GCF_056783735.1 Eptatretus burgeri | reverse complement strand
GGATCAAAAGTGTCTAAATGGGTCTGAAGGGTCAAGGGGTTCTGAAGGATTTAAGAGGGTCTAAAATGGTCTAAACAGAATGTTCCAACAGTAGTTACAGGTCTAAGCGGTTCAAGAGAGTATAAAATTTCTGAAGGTCTAAGTGGTTCAAAGGCTGTAAAGTCTTCAGGAGTATAAGGGGTCTAAAGGATTGAAAAAGGGTCAATGAGTTGAATGGGTCAAGGAGTCTAAAGGGTGTAAAGGTCGAAAGGACCCGAGGTGGTATAAAGGGTCTTTAAAAGGTCCAAATGGTCAAAAGGGTATGTTCAATAGTCCATAATTAATATACGTAGTCAAGCTCCAATAATAAATAATTAATGGACGTACTGACATGGGTCGACCGAGGCTTTACCTTGACAAGGATTCATCGTCCACCCATGTTTTTCGGTTATATATAGTGTGTATATACACTACCGGTCAGAAGTTATAGAACACCCCAATTTTAGCAATTTTTACTGAAATTTAAGCAGTTTAATGTTTCAATGTACTCCAGAATTAAAGCATAGAACAAATAAACAATTGCAGATAAAAAAGAAATCATGGAATCATTTTGTTGAACAAAATTTAATCTAAATTTTTGACCAATCAAAGTAGCCACCTTTTGCAGATATTGTTGCGGGCCAGGGATCGGTTGCGAGCACGACCGCTAGGTGGAGCAGTAGGATCGACTCTACCGAACACCCGGAATCTAGATCATACCATTCGGAAAACTCCGAGGATACGGGTCCCTTACAGGACTGTGAATCGTCAATAATTCCACCACGTGGGACAGGGTTATCTGCCAAACTTCAAAATACCTAGAGACCCACGATGTGAGCTACCGAGTATTCACACCCGCGACGGCATTCGTATGGGACGAGCCCTATGCATGCTTGACCCGTGCGTAACCTGAGCGGATGGTTACCGAAGTCCCGTCAGTCCCAAATACACACCACTACGGCAACAACGGCCTTTTTAATTCCCCGAACATGCACCTTGCTAAACCAATGAAGGAAGGGACAGAAACAAGCTGAAACATTCAACAAATGGGGTATTTATTAACAGTAGGTGGGGAAGGAGGGAAGCACGTATGGGCAGAGTTATCACGACGACTAGAGATGCAAGTATTTACAGCAAAGAGCACTTAAACAATTCCTACTTACAGACAGGGCCCACAGACAGACGCACACCCCAAAAAAACCCAGAAGGACATGGACCTTCCCGCCTCGTGCAGTTTGGCTGAGACGAGCAAATCAGGCCAGCGTCGAGATGCGATCAGAAGAACCAGGTGCCAGCGAGACACGAGCAGACGAACCAGGTGCCAGCGAGACGCGAGCAGAGTCTAGAGCTCCATTCAGCGCGAGTCCCGACAACCAAAACTCTCCTGTCGTTCCAGGGAGGGCTTCGCTTCCCGACCACCCGCCTCCCCATTGGACGAGAGGTCCTCACGCGACTCGTGGCGGCCTCCCAATTGGACGAGGGCGCGCGTGTAATGCTCGCCCTCCGCTCATTGGCTGGAGCTTTGAGCCGAAGCGACAGAGGCTCCACCCACGTCCTCAGCTCTGGCCACGTGCCTAATGGCGCTGGTGCCGAGTCGGATATGGAGCGGGTGAGACGCCCACTCCTTGCCGATTGGCTGGGAGGGACGCCATGCCAATGTTAGGCTCCGCCCACGCTTGCTGGCGAGCACGCGAAGAATGCCGCGAGCGTTATGGCAACCGGTCGAGTGGGGGAAGGTGGCGTTGTTGTAGTGGATGTAGTAGTAGTAGCTGTAGTTATTGTTGTGAGTGATGTAAAAATCCTAACTATGAAAATAACTCCGCAGCGCATGAACATCCAATTCCCACGAGACTAGGGACGGCACCCGAACTAGAAACACACACTTAGCGATATAACTGAGCTATAGGGGACGGTTGTCCGTCTGTGTGCACAAGGCTTCCAGATTCGTAACAATTTAACAGCCGAACATACTCGTGCCACTCCTTCTACAATGGAAAACAAATATTGTTCGGAAAGTTCTTCCCAACACTGTTGCAGAAGTACTCACAAATGTGTTGCACTTGTAGGTTGCTTTGCCTTCACCCTTCTCTCTAATTCATCCCAAAACAGCTTGATGGGTTTAAGTCTGGAGACTGTGCTGACCATTCCATGATTTGAAGCCTACAGTCTTGTTCTTTTCTTCTCAGGTGGTTCTAACATGGCCTAGAGGTATGTTTGGGTCGTTATCTTGCTGTAGGATAAACCCCTGACCAACTAGGTGTAGACCAGAGGTTATTGCATGGCTCTGCAAAATGCTGTGGTCGCCCTTTTGGTTCAGGGTGCCAGTCACTCTGTGCAAGTCACTGACTCTGGATTCAGCAAAAGAGCCCCAGATCATCATGCTTCCTCCTCCATGTTTGACAGTTGATGTCACACACTGAAGAACCATCCTTTCACCGACTCGTACAAAAACCCTGCATGATGAACCGAAGATTTCAAATTTTGATTCATCGGTCGAAAAGACCTTCTTCCAGTTTTCAGTAGTCCACTGGCGGTGCTTCATGGCCCAGGCAAGCCTCTATTTCTTATTTTGCCATCTTTGCAATGGCTTTCTTACTGCCACTCGACCTGTCAAACCTGCAGCTCGAAGTCTTCTCTTTACAGTTGAAACTGAGACTTCCTTACTTCGACTAGTGTTAAGCTGTGCTTGAGGCTGCTGTCCTGTGAGCCGCCTAATCACGCGAGCTGTTGACTCTCAGAAACTTGTTTTCTGATTGTGTTGTGGCTTTGGGTCTGCCAGACCTCTTCCTGTCAGAGTTTCCTCCAGTTTCCAAGTGCCTTTTGATGGTGTAGGAAACTGTACTCACTGACACCTTGGCTTGCTTTGCAATTTCTCCAAAGGAAAGACCTACACTTTTAAGGGTTATAATGCTCTGTCTGTCTTCCTTTGTTAATTGTCTATTTCTCACCATTATGATAGCAATATAGTACTTCCTGCAGTGAAATATTGTCCAAATAATGCTTCAGATGGTGTAGCAACAAAGTCTGTTCCAACACTGCTTTTATACAGACAAAGGGTTTGTAACTAATAAACAAAAGTTGGGACGCCTGTAGGAATTGTTTGCATCAACTTTCAAGGCTAAATTTACTTCCATTGCTGCAGAACAGCTGCAGTTGCGAATTCATTACTTGTTCCCTGAAAAGGGCCTTTTTTAACAACTCTGAAATTTACATTATTTTTCAGTTTTTGGTAACCTAAACTTCTGTTTTTTAACCTCTAGCAGTTTACCGCTTAGCTTTGTACCATTTCAGGTTATTCACTGGACTTGAACTGCTTAAATTTCAGTAAAAACTGAAAAATGGGGGTGTTCTAAAACTTTTCAAGATACAGTATATATATTATACAAGCCTGGTGTTGGCTTAGTGGTTAGGGTGGTGGCTTGGGATCCCAGGGTCCTGAGTTCAAGCCCCGTTGGCTGCTGAATTAACACCAGGGGGTTGACTCAGCCTGTCATCCTTCCGAGGTCGTCGAAATGAGTACCAGTGTACTGGTCCCGGTGTATGCTCCGGTTAGAATAGGTGTACCATATCCCTGTGTGTCGTAAGAGGGGACCAGGGTTGGCGTCAGGAAGGGCATCCGGCCATAAAACATTGCCTCAAGAAAAAGCCCAACCCCTGCACAGCAGGGAAAAATGGCTGTAAAAACGGTCATTTATTATATTTATAGTATATATATTATACATATGAGGTGTGTTCAAAAAGTATCCAACCTTAATTTTTCGTGCGTAAACAAATGAAGCGAGGGAGGCATGGTTTGGTGCACGTATGTAGGCGATCCTAATCCGTGTGCGTGAATATTTTCCCGCCTGCAGAAGCTGTCAGTCGCCGACAGACCGTCGATGAGTGAGGACGTGTAAGTGAGCACCTTCGGATTTTCGTTTATTGACAAAATGACGGAAAAACTTGGACAACGCTACTGCATCAAATTTTGTGTAAAGCTTGGTGATTCCCAAGTGGAAACGATCCGCAAGATTCAACAGGCCTTCGGGAATGAAGCAATGGGCACCACACAGACAAAAGAGTGGTACAACCGCTTCAAAGATGGTCGCACATCAGTTGAAACTGAAGCACGTTCTGGTCGGCCCTCAACATCCCGAAATGAGATCAATGAGGACCCTGCTGATGCAGGATCGTCGAATCACGATCAGAGAACTTGCGGACAAGGCGGGCGTCAGCATTGGATCCGTTCATTCCATTGTGACTGAGGATTTGGGCTTAAGGAGAATCTCAGCGAAGTTCGTGCCAAAGCTGCTAACAATCGAGCAGAAGCAAATCCGTTTGGAGATCGCACAGGACATGCTGGAGACTGTGAACAGCGATCACAACTTCTTCAACACAGTGATCACTGGCGATGAGACCACAGTGATCCGTCATTTTGTCAAAAATGAAAATCCGACGGCGCTCACTTACACTTCCTCACTCATCGCCGGTCACCACCTTCTCCAAAACCGCCAACATCTCCTCAACACCAATCTCCACAAACAAACGAACTTCTCCTCACCAGCATCTCCACAACACCACCATCTTTTCACCAACAACAACATCCCAACAAACAACATCTCCACAAACAAACACGATGGCATCCTCGACAGCGGCAAAGTGATCTCAAACACGGCCGCGTTGTGAAAGTGATCTCAACCACGGCCACGTTTGATGGCAGAATCGGATCAGAACGGCGAAAGGGGCGGAGCCAGCCGGGGGTGAAGGTTCAAAGGTGAAAGGAAGGAGGGCGCTGATTTCGGGTGGTAAGCCCAGAGCGACCCCTCCCCTCCGGGCTATAAAAAGGCGCGTTTCAACGCCTAGGTTGTTGTTGGTCAGTGGAGGGAGTCGAGTTGGTGAGTTGAGTTTGGAGCCTGGAGTCCAGTTGAGCGGTTGAGGAGGCGCCGGGTCGCCGACAAGGAACGAACGACTTGAAGAAGAGAGCTGGGAGAGAGCGTTCAAGT
>NC_140961.1:13062662-13105162 GCF_056783735.1 Eptatretus burgeri | reverse complement strand
AAGGAGGGGGGGGGGGAGAAGCCAAAGGGAAAAAGAAGACGGAAGTCGACGATGACAAAACGAGGGATTAAAGAAGTAAAACAAAAAGGGTAAAAGTCATCAAGGCATTTTCAGTGTTACGTTCTGCTTTTGTGTATGTAGTCCTGTTCATGTTCACGTGGAAGTGAAGTCCAAACAGTTTGATAAACACTCTCGAGGCTAAGACTTACAAATCTGCTCTTTCAAGAGGCTACTTGGAAAGGAAACAACCCTGAAAACAGGCCAGGAAGAAGCACCTCATTGCAAATGGGATTATTTTTAGAGTCCCGCTACGATTGAACGTCATGTAATCAAGTGAAGCCAACCGAGGCAGCATTCCCTACTGCTTTGAAATGTGTGAAGAAAAACAAAACAGAAGATGAAGAAACAAAATACAACTACTGTAATATAAATAGCTTAGCAAGACAGGAACACAGTCATTTACTGCTTGGATCCTTCCTCGTAATGCACCAACATGCTGTACAGGAATCGGTGTCATCAGCTTAGTGGAGATTTGACATTAATCCTACTTCACTGGTTTCAAAGACTGTGTAAACATTTGGAATAGCTAGTTGAGTTTCCACCGCATGGGTGTAACTCGAGTTACAATGACTTGATTGTCACCCACAAGAAGTGTACTGCGTCTCTTACACAAAGGCACTCATTTATTTGAGACATTTCTACTTAGGTTTTGTATCTAACCGCTAATCCAGGAATTCATTGCAAACACACAAACAAAGCTCAAATCCTTTCACCAAAGGTGTGAGTGAGAAAACGCCCATAAGATCTCGACGGGTTACCGTATGCGTGTGTGTTTGTGTGTGTTCTTACTTTTGTTTCCAACCAGGGCCACCATGGGACGTCGTTCTGAGTCCGCCGCAACCTTTTGTACTGCGGTGTACCAGTCGTCGAGGTTCTCAAAACTCTGGTGGTTTGTTATGTCATACACCAGAAGGACACCCTGCATGACAGTACTTCTCTTAGGGTTATGTTTTATGTAGATCTATATATCTATGTGACGATTACTTTACAATACCGAAGGCTTTGGCAAAATATCGGACCATTACATACAGCACATCTTCGATCTTTTACATAAATTACAAATTAGTAGAAAATGGGAAAAAAAATATATCAACAGTATATGGGATTTAAAGCTGAGATCCGAGCATCATGAGCTGTGTGATCCGATGTGAACAACAGACCGATCGGTATCTTTTATCAAAAGATAAAGCCTCGGTTTGAGAAATATATATATATATATATATATATATATATATATGTATATGTGTATATATATATATATATATATATATATGTATATATATATATATATATATATATATATATATATATATATATATATATATATATATATATATATATATATATATATATATACATATATACATCTGGCACAGACATTGTGGAGTTTTGGAATAATCGTTGTAAAGATTTGGAGTAACTAGAATAATTTCAGGTGAAATGAAGTTGCAGTGGTAGTAGCAGTTGCATATGGAACAGCTCAAAGCCAAGACAATAATTGTCTTGGTTTAAAAAAAAAAGTTTTAAACAAACCTTATAACAAATGCAGTACTTGGTTTACAATCCTTAAGGCCTGACCTTTCACATAAGATAAACCAGACTCGGCATGCATCGAATGAACTTGTCAAGCCTTCAACAACGTACCAATGTTCATCTCATTGACATTTTGATGAGTCATTATCAATAAGCGGTAACAATGCATTCCACTCAACCAAACTTAACAACAGAGGGTCATCCTGAAAATATTTATACGCACATGAGAACCGTATATGTACTTGTCCAACATTGGCCCTCCAAGCGTTTGTCCCCCGATGTCCCACACCTGTAGTGTCACGTTCAGATTACCTACGACCACAAGAATGGAACATTTTCATTCATTCGCACATATTTGCAAACACTGTAGTCAGATAATGCATTTGCATGTGACAATGCAACCGGCCAGTAAAAAGAAAAACTCTTCAACTGCTATTTATAAGAACTTAGAAAGAGCGTTCAAAATTTCTTAATCAATCAAATGGACTATAATCTGGACACAGTGTTGGTGCTGTCAAAGGAATTCCTGGGCAAAGGTTGTGCCGAGTGGTTTGGTTGCGGCGGGTGGTTTGGTTGCGCCGGGTGGTTTGGTTGCGCCGGGTGGTTTGGTTGCGCCGCGTGGCTTGGTTTGGTTGCGCCGCGTGGTTTGGTTTGGTTGCGCCGCGTGGTTTGGTTTGGTTGCGCCGCGTGGTTTGGTTTGGTTGCGCCACGTGCTTTGGTTGCGCCGGGTGCTTTGGTTGCGCCGGGTGCTTTGGTTGCGCCGGGTGCTTTGGTTGGGCCGGGTGCTTTGGTTGCGCCGGGTGCTTTGGTTGCGCCGGGTGCTTTGGTTGGGTGGTCTGCCATTGCTTCACCAATAGTCAGTCAGATTAAGAATTAGCAATTCTTATCAGGGTGCCGGCCATAACTCGCCTACTCTTTGGGAAAACAAACCAAACACTATCGGATCTTTAACGTCCACCAATGATCAGTGCTGGGAGGTAGATGTGTCCTCTGACGTAATGCCCATCTGCAAAATGGCACACACATATGCTTCGCCCAACATGTGAAACACCAGGATGGTAATGGTCTAAACTGAGCTTTAACCACACTCTGTGGTGGTGTAATGGTTAGAGTTTAGACCCTCCTGACCTAAACACCATTCAGATTCCTTACTCCCTTCAGATTAGACCCATGACCATTTAGAGCTTCAGACCACTCTGACGTTTTTATATCCCTTTTCCTATCACTGACATAGGCTAACCCCCGCTTTAGCGGGGAAAATGGCCTTTAAATGCTTGTGTGTGTGTGTGTGTGTGTGTGTGTGTGTGTGTGTGTGTGTGTGTGTGTGTGTGTGTGTGTTCCCATAACTGACATCAGGACGAACTAGGGTGAGGGGGCAAAGGGGGGGGGGGAGCGGAATCTGAAAAAGGGGGTGGGGAGGGGGTGTGTGGGGTTAAAGCACTCTATGTATGGATAAATTTGTCTTCCTTTACTTCCTCTTCTCATCCAAATTTTTTGACAACTACAATGACTAATTGGTCCATCAGTGAAGTGATGGGTAGGCTCTGCGAGTTTCAGAATAAAATCAGCTGTTCCTGTAGGTTTCATCTGCTGGGTAGTGCATTTCACAGCAAAGACTCCACCATGAGCACCAAGGGGCTTTCAAAAGACCTCTGGGATAAAGTTGTGGAAAGGCACACATCAGGGGATGGGCATAAAAGTAGTTCAAAGGCCTTGAATAACTCTTGGAGCACATGCAAGACAATTATTAAAAGTAGAAGGTGCATGGTACCACCAAGACCCTTCCTAGATCAGGCCATCCCTCCAAACTGGATGACCAGCAAAGGAGGAGACTGATCAGAGAGGCCACCAAGAGGCAACTTTGAAAGAGTTGCATGCCTTTATGGCAAAGACTAGTTACTGTGTACATGTGACAACAACATACCAAGCACACAAGTCTGGCCTGCAGGGTGGCAAGAAAAGGAAGCCATTATTTAAAAAAGCCCACCGAAAGTCCCGTTTGAGGTATGCAAAACAAAACAAAGCAAAAGAAAATACTCCGGACATTCTGAAGCCAAGTGGCAAAAAAATTTGTGGTCTGACAAAACCAAGATGGGACTTTTTAGCCGAAATGCAAAACGTTACGTTTGGTGCAAACCCAACACAGCACATCACCCAAAGAACACCATCCCGACTGTGAAGCATGGTGGTGGCAGCATCATGTTATGGGGATGTTTCTCATCAGCAGGGACTGGGGCACTTGTCAGGATAGAAGGGAAAATGGATGAAGCAAAATACAGAAAAATCATTGAGGAAAAACTGCTGCCCTCTGCAAGAAAACTGAAACTGGGATGGAAGTTCACCTTTCAGCATGACAACGACTCGAAGCACACAGCCAAAGCTACACTGGAGTGGCTAAGGAATGTCCTTGAGTGGCCCAGTCAGAGCCCCAACCTAAATCCAATCGAAACCCTGTGGCATGACGTGAAGATTGCTGTCCATCAACACTCCCCACACAACTTGACTGAGTTTGAACAGTTTTGTGGAGAAGAATGGGCAAATTAACAGTGTGCACCTTAAATATCCGGGGCCTTCGCTCAAACCTTTCAGATCTTTCCATCCAGGTTACCACTGACAAACCAGACATAATCTGCCTAACAGAAACTTTCCTCCCTCAAGACATCTCTAACTCCCCGGTATCTCTCCCTGGTTACTCCCTTCTCCGGTATGACAGACCTGAGCCTCGTCCTGGTGGAGGAGTTGCTCTCTTCATCAAAGACTATTCCTCACTCTCCATGCACTGCCCTTACTCCTCCACACCCCCAGGAATACCTCTGGCTGCGGCTTCCCCTCCACTCCCACCTCATGTTTATATGTGTACTGTACCATCCACCAAACAGTGATGACACCATTTACACCTCACTATCCGAAAACATGGATCAACTTCTATCTTCTCATCCAAACTCTCTCTTCCTCTTATGTGGCAACTTCATTTGTCATCATGCCAGTTGGCGAGGTGTGGGTACCTCTCGCACCTGTCATGGCACTTCAGTAAAAGCTTGCTGCGACTCATTGGGACTGACTCAATCGGACAATTTCCCTACCCGGATCTTAACCAATGGTACTCTATCTCTTATGGATTTGATTTTGACAAATTTCCTTGAAAATATCTGCTGCTCTTCCTCCGCTCCGATTGGTTCTTTTGACCACGTCCTTGTCAAAGTGGACATCTCTCTGGCTATTATCAGAGAACCACCTCAGCGCTGTCGAGTCTGGCATTTCACTCAAGCCGACTGGCAGGGTACCCTAGCAGCCATCAAACTTATAGACTGGTCTCCCATCGCTACTTTCTCCAACATAAACTCATCCTGGGAATTCTTTCAAAGAAACTTGCTCTCCCTCATGCCCAGATTTATCCCCTCTCGTCTTCAGTTGTCATACCCTTCCTCGCACCCTTGGTTCACTGAAGCGTGTGGCGAGTCAGTTGTCCTGAAACAACTTGCCTTTGCCTCATCGAAAGCAAACCCAACAGAGGGTAATCTCAGTTCCTCCCATAAAGCTTGGAACAAGTGTGTATCTACACTCAAGAGAGCCAGAAAACAACATCTTTCAAAGCTCAAGTCTGAACTTTCAAACCTCTCTCCTTCCTACAAATCCTGGTGGCGTCTAATCAAATCTGTTTCTGGTGTATGTTCCCCCTCCATCCCCTCCCTTACCCCAAATGGCCGCATTGCTGATACCGCACGTGAAAAGGCTGAATGCCTAAACTCAGTGTTTGCATCGAAATCTTGTGTCCAAAACCCATCACTTTCTGTACCCACTTACCCAGTCGCACCCAACTGTCCCTGGTCTCTGTGTCCTTTTCTCCTGACAAGGTGGAGAGCTTGCTGTCAAACCTCGACTCAGATTCTGCAACCGGTCCAGGGGGCATCAGCACACGTGTCCTAAAAACCTGCTCCTCTGCTCTTGTTCACCCTCTCTCTGTTCTATTCACCTTCTCATTTGCTCAAGGTCATCTGCCTTCTGCTTGGAAATCAGCAAACATTACCTCCCTGCTTAAAAAGGTGCAAAAACAGATCCCTGCAACTACAGACCAAACAGCCTTCTCCCAATCATCAGCAAGGTTATGGAATCCATCATCACTTCAGACATTAAATCCTTCCTCTTCTCCAATGACCTGATTTCCGATCATCAATTTGGTTTCAGACCAGGTCACTCTACCCTGGATATGCTGCTTCTGCTCTCCCAACAATGGATGGAGGTCCTCAATGCCGGACATGAAATCAGAGCCATATCCCGAGACATATTGCGTGCTTTTGACATGGTCTGGCACCCTGCCCTGCTCACCAAACTCTCTTCCTATGGTATCCAAGGCCATCTCCACTCATGGCTCGCAGACTTCCTCTCCGGTTGCAGTCAACGTGTGGCCCTAAATGGAGTTGTTTAATCCCCTCTTCTTGTCCAGCTGGAGTTCCTCAAGGCAGCGTTCTGAGCCCTGTTCTTTTTCTGGTTTTCATCAATGATCTCTCTGACTCTCTGAAAATCCTCTTTATCTCTTTGCTGATGACTTCTCCCTCTGCCGTACAATCTGTCATCCCTCAGACCGGCATGCAGCAGCTTCTTCGCTCACTGCAGATCTGGGTAAAATCACAAACTGGTCCAACACGTGGAACATGTCTTTCAATCCGGACAAATGTTGCACTCTCACTATGACTCTCCGAAAGGACCGTTTAGACCCCCACGCCCCCCCCCCATTCACTTTCTCTACAATCCTCTGGAAGAAGTCCTTTCTTTCAAGCTTCTGGGTCTCAATATCTGCCATGACCTTTCCTGGGAAAGCCACATTTCCAACCTGGCCTCCAAAGCCAGTCGCCGACTGGGAATCCTCTGTCGTGCATAGTCCTTCCTAGGCCCACCTGAGTTCCTGACCACTTTCAAAGCTTTCGTCCCCAGCCTGATGGAGTACTGCTCTCCCCTCTGGGCTGGTGCTCCTGCCTCCCACCTTTCTTGGCTTCATGCTGTGGAAACCAAGGCATTTCGGATCATTGGCATCTCCCGCGATGAGGCTGTCTTTTGGCCTCTCACTCTCTCACCGCAGGCTGGTCGGTGGTCTTTCTGTCTTCCACCGTCTCCTCTTGAGTCCCCCCCCCACCCCGCTCTGTCTGCGATTTGTCCCCACCATATTTCCGCAGGGCGCTCAAGGTCCGCCAACAACCCCCTTCTGCTAAAACTACCAAAATCATGAATCAGTGCTCACCTTCACTCTTTCATTCCTCTTTTTCCCCACCTATGGAATAAACTCCCTCACTCTGTTCAATCCCATTCTTCCCTCCAGGCCTTCAAAACAGCTGTTCACCACCACCTCTTATCATCCCCCATCCAAATTCTCGATCTTTTCTACCCCCGTAAATCCACCCCAAATACACCTCCTTCAAATTCCCTGTTTTCCTTCCTGAAAGTCCCTGTAATGTCCATCTTGTATTCCCCATGTTCCCCATCCCATCTCTCTCCCTTCCACAGATCTCCTAATGTCTCTGTTCCCCACTCCCACCCCTCGTCTCATGCCCCCCCCCCCTTGCGGTGCATTGTGTGTTAGCTCTCACACGAGCCTCGACAAGGAATACAAAAAAAACAAAGTATTACCCAATCAAGGCGTGCAAAGATGGTGGAGACCTATCCCAACAGACTCACAGCTGTAATTGCTGCCAAAGATGCTTCCACCAAGTATTAACTCAGGGGGGTGGACACTTATCCATCCAAGATATTCCAGTCTTGTATTTTTCATTAATTTTTCACTTGGAAGTTGTGGGTTACGATGTGCAAATAAAGGTGGAAAAGTCTGATTTAATGCAATTTAATTCCAGGCTCTAAGGAAACAAAAGGTGCAAAATTTGAAAGGGGGTGTGGACTCTCTATAAGCATTAGAAACACCAATGTTTCTCTCTCTGTGGCTTTCTTTGTTCCTAATGAATGGCTGCATCTTTTAAGTTACAAACTCCAAACTCGTGATACAAATTCAGGTTTGTGTGGGTGGCAACATATGCTGTGTTGCCGCAGCCTGATGTGGGGGTTTGGGGGGCTGTGGAGCATAAATTCTATGCGTAAATGTGTACTGTGCAGTGCCACCTGGTAGTGGTGGCAGAGGGTATTACAATTCCCTTTTTACCTGGGCAACGCTGAGGTTAAAGCACTCTTTGCATGGGTAAATTTATCCTCCTTCCCTTCCCCCTACACCAAAAATGGAGGGGCCTATCAAAGCCTGTCATTTTGTGTGAGACATTTCTTGAGGGAAGGGATATCAGGCTGAACAGCGGGCAAAGGAGGGTGAGTGTGGGAGCGGGATGTGGGGACAGGGAGGAGGCGTTAAAGCACTCTATGCACAGGTAAATGTCTTCCTTTCCTTCTTCTCGCCCAATTTTTTTGGCAAACAGGATGGCCAATTGGTCCGTCAGCAAAGTGACGGAAAGGTTCTGCTAGTGAACTATAAAAGGATATGTTTACTGAGCCGAATTGGTCCATCTTCTTTTTTAAGCAACATTTTCTTCGGAACTATTAACCCTCCAAATGTATGTCACTCTGGATCTGCCCCCGAGTTTACATGGTCTCACTATAAACGATGTTCCAGGTTCGTCGGCCTGGAGCATGTTCAGTCCCTCGCCTTATCCAGAATTCATTCTGGTTGGTAATGATGCGCAGATCGAGTGGGTCTCCTACTCTACTCATTACAACGAACAGCTGTCCACGTGTAAAACACTGGTGGGAAGGAGGACTCCACAGCTCTGCAGGATCTGACCCTGGCTTGTGTTGATAGACATTGCAAAGGCTGACCTGACCAGAAACTGTTATTGGCAGAGTTGGAAAGGAAGATCCATGTCAGATGGAAAGGAAGAATTCCAGGAATAAGAAGAATAGACCTGGCACACTCACCACTGGGCTTCCACTCCTCAAGAATATGATCAGTGACCTTGGTTAAGATGTAACGTGTTCCATTACAGTGGCCATTGCGAGGATTGAGATTTCGCAACAATATGATGCGAGTGTTAACCTTCGTGAGGTCTTGTATGGTGGCAGACCGGTAAGATTTACTGAGTTAAAAAACTCAGGTGGATAAAGGGCAGCTAGGTGTTCATCGGCCAAAGAATCGACACATTTGAAGATGAAAGTGTCACCCGACAGGCAGTCCATGACCTTACTGTTGAGAAGATCAACATGTTATTTGTTATGGTTAAAATCACACGTGAAGCTGACCATTCAGAATTTGTACAATTGGACGGTTCTTCAAGTCCGGCATACACATGGTTTATAACATTATCTTCCGCGTTCACACAAAGAGCAGATGGCATTGCAATTACGTCATCGCTAAGGTTACCCTCCACCAAAGGCAGGTGCACCTCACCCAGTTACAACAACCAATCAGCATAATACTCGAGTCGTTTATGACTTCCTTCATCCGCATCATCAAGTAGATTGAGCACACTCAGATTTCTTAAAGTTAGCATCATGCAACATCTCCACAATGGAGAGTTTTTCATGCAGGCGTTGACGATGTTTGGTCACCTCCTCGTTGGACGACTGGAATAATTTGACGATGATCTCCAAGATTAAAAGTTTTCCGCCAAGCAGCAAGGAATCGTTCACCGTGATGTCTTGAATTGACCGATCAAGAGCCTCAATAAGAAAATGATGGTTCAGAGGAGTCTCGTTGCACACCAGCAAGGCTGCAGCCTCAATAAGATGATCAGTAGTGTCCTGTGGTGTCATGTTGCAGGTAGAATTATCTTGAGGTGGGATTGGCCGCTTAAAAAAGGGAGTGTGCAGTCGCCCAAGCTTAAATGTTTCCATACTATTTCCGAAGGAGCTGTAGCAAAAGCAATTCGATCCTGCTTTCCAACATATGCCAGAATAAGATTTAAAAGAAACGTCTTTCCTGTTCCACTTGGTGCATCGATAAAGAGGATGCCACTTTCTCTGCCATCAATTTTGCTTTTGATGGCTTCAAAGGCAATAAGTTGATCAGCGTTAAGATGTATACGGTCAATGAGGAAGTCATCTGCTTCAGGGTGCATTTTCTCTATGCCAAGGTTGTAATGATTACGCAGGTGACAATTTCCTTGAGGAAGACCAAACTCGAGTGTCGGTCACACACGGTGCTCGACCTGATCATGAAGCATGCAAGCCACATGCTAAATGATTCCTGAAGAGCTTGCCCGGACAGTTCCTGTCAATGATAATAAAAGTCACGGAATACATCATCAAAATAGTCATTGTACAGCTTTAGGGGTTCTATCGGTTCAAAAACAAGTAACATTTTAAAAAAACAGGTAAGCATGATGACGACTGTGTACGTGCAGCTTCAGCTAGACACTCAATCAATTTGTTGTCGTCCTCAAGTAAGGTTAGAAACTGGTAAGGAGGAGGAGATTGGGACCATACTCCGTGCAGAGCATTGGTGCTGCTTAAGCAGTCTCCTTGGCTGTTGGACACAATCCTGGATGGATCGCCACTCCGACACAGTATACCAGCATGCTGGCACTCATTTTGCCGACCTCGGAAGGATGACAGGCCGAGTTAACCCCACCTGGTATCAATTCAACAGCTGAGCGGGATTTGAACTCAGGACCCAAGGATACAAAGCCCACCACTCTAACCATTAGGCCAACACCAGACAATAACTGGCAAGCGTGCTTGAAGATCTCGCAGACTTGTCCGTTGATTGTCCGCAAACCCTCGGAGTTCGTAGCACCAGTCTGCTGATGAAGAGGAAGACACAGATATAAGATTTCTCCTTGGCTTGGGTGAACAGTTTAAACTATTTCTATTGATCTAGTGGGACCAACTCACTGTTACCAACGATTTTTCTTCCAGGTGAAGTGTTCATGGAAATTGCAATAAAGGATGTTTCTAACAGCCACGTCTTTAGAGTTCATCACAAAATAGGCAGTTAGCGTAGTACTTGCTGCTGCAGCGAACACTCAATCTGGATTGGCAGGGCTAAATGTGACATTCAGCAAATGAACAAAATTGTTGAACTGCCGGGGAGAGGTCTTGCATTGAAAACCCAAAGATTCTCCATCCTCCTTCTGAGGCACGAACAAATCAACACTGCTCGTACTATCTGATCTCATCTTCGCATTCATCGATTGCGACTCGGACCTGATCAATGCTTGTGGCAAAGCAGATTGTAGTCCGGTCAACACCTTTGGTTATGTATTTGTAAAGGTGTATGACAGCTCTTATTGAGACGCAGTATTCCACATTGATATGGGCATGATATTTCAGTAACAACCATGGATTGTAAGGCACGATGCTTTGGTTGTACACTTTAAATCCCTGCCAGATACCCTCACCTGCCGCCCATAGCTGGACTTCAATGAGGGCAGAAATCCTTTGGGAATTTCTTAGAACAGATGCCGAAAACAATGCATGGGCAATTCGGGTTCAGCGCTCTGCAAGGTCCATGCAGCAAGTATTTTCTGACTGATTCAAAAAGCTCTTGCGATCATGGTTGAGCACGGTCAGTGAATTTAGCACTGACAACTTTGTGTGTTAGTCTAAATGTGCTGTTCAACTTCGAGAATAATCAGCAAATGGGCGTGAGGCAGCCGTAAGCAGAGAACGTAAGCTCTTACACGACTGAGTACACAGTTTGTGATGTCAGCTTGGAGGTGATGCAACTTACTTTTGAAGACTCTGGCAGTCAAGTCAGGTCAATCAGCAGCCGTTTGCCCATTTTCCAGTTCACTGACGATTTGTGCCAACACACATTGCGGGTGAATGTGATGAACAGTGCTGGTTTTACAAATTTTGGGACAATTGCCATGGCATCTTGATAATTGCTTTGACATAAATTGTGGGCCACCCATGAATGTAGAAGGAAGAATCTCATGATGACCAGCATGCTCAGCATCCCTTGCAAGATTAGCATCTTGCAGGCCATTGTATAGGGGGCACACAGTTGATGTGGGTTGAAATGCAGACAGTGCAGCCAACTGGTTTCAATTTTGGCCCACATATCGATGCAGAAGTGCTGAAAGTCGTTTGCAGCTGTGCAGGATGTTAAAGCTTCCCTGATGTTTCATCAACTGGTAGGAATACAATTGTTTAGTAGTAACAGTACCTCGACAATTCTGAAGAAAATTTGGCGATGGAAACCATCAGTGCCATGTGGAAAAATAATTGGGTAACAGAGGAGATCATAGCTTTGATGATCATCCCTGAAGTGCTGCAAGCAAAGATCCCTGTTCCCTTATGCACAAAAGGTACACACAACCATGCGGCTCCTCTCCTGTCCTGTATCACCCTCAGAGGATTGAGGTAGCAGTATATCAATCTCATTGCTGGTCAGTAGATTATAGCATCCAGCATGTTTGCCTATCAGGTCAGCATGGAAGTCTTCTGTCAGCATGATAGGAAATTGAAATGTCTGAAAGAAGGTTTCCAGTTTCAATCTACTCCTGGACACCCCAAAAAGACAAAAGATAGTTGTTTGGGAGCATTGAGAAGCATTTCTGACAGAGTTCAATAAAGATTTTCCTCTGACTCGCAGTTGCTTTGTTGGGAAGGAGGAAGCCGCTGCACACAAATTTGGACTTTATCTTCAACATCATAGAAATATGTCTGCAGACCTGCTGATTCTTGGCCATCAGCATTCCTCGTAGGACCCATCAAATGAAAAACCACGCCGTGGATTCGAAAGTTGGCGCTCCCTCGAAAGATGGTCACATCTGTTATTTTCATGTTGGCCAATGACAATCCTGCGTTGAATTTCCTGATGTGTGATCACCAGTAAGAAGATGATGAAGTTGAAGTGGTGGATCAGGAATATTCGGGAAGCGAATCTTGCCAGACAGACATCACATACTAAATTGTGGTTCCCTGGTGGGTCTGTCAACATGCTCATCTTGCCACATCAAGGCGTTGCAGAAACCACATGATTGATCCATCATACCGCAGGTATGCTCATATACAGCAAGATCAGAAAGAGCAATTTCATCGAGATTCTGTCACCGTGCCACACAAAATGATTGCATAGAGCGGCATTGTCGCTGCAAAAGATTCCTGATGGCCTCATCTGCAACATCTTGACGCTGATTTTCAGGAAGCTGGTGTTGAGCTGCATCAGTGGCATGTACATATTGCAAGCAAGATGGAGACATAGCAACATGTGCCTGACCAAGTTGAGCTGCATTGGTTTCATGCAGATTGCTGACTCAATGTGCCAAAATTGGCACGGCGCCATTATTGATAATGTCATGTCAAATCACGAGGGCATTGTTCAGCAACATTGCGATGAACAAAAGTCTTTCGGGTACTTTTGGGCATTTTTGGGGCTTGTATAATGAGTTTAACAATTGAACAAGTCTGGAGACGGCGATGGTTCACGAGCAATGTACACGGTTCACCTTTTTTATTTTTTGACCTTCGAGGGGACGCCACGGGCAAACTGGCGGGAATCGTGAAAAACGGAAATGATGAAAGGTGTAGTACTAAAAGAGCACTACTTGCATACCAACTTTCATTCGAAAGAGTTGAAAACCCAAGGAGCTCGATGCCCAATTTATTGATTTTTTTGACATTTTCTAAGGTCGTGACCTTGTGACCTTGACCTTGGGACAAAAATGAAAAAAAAAAAAACGAGCTCCGTGGGGCTATGCAGGTGCCATTAGGCTAACCAAATACCGAAACCCCTGCCAGATTCGACAAACCCCCTCGGAGAAGATGCAACTTGAAATCAGCTACCCCCTAAAAACACGTTTTTGGGGCGTGGCTCCGCCCATAATGGGCGCAGCACGCCCATTCTCAGGAAAACACAACTAGATCATGATATAAACCTCCCACCCAAATTTTATCAGGATCGGATCAAAACCCACGGAGCTATGCTCGGGACAGACAGACACACACCCATAACGAATATAGTGGTCACTTACT
This sequence comes from Eptatretus burgeri, assembly GCF_056783735.1. Classification (NCBI taxonomy): domain Eukaryota; kingdom Metazoa; phylum Chordata; class Myxini; order Myxiniformes; family Myxinidae; genus Eptatretus; species Eptatretus burgeri. The sequence continues at coordinate 13,091,662 of NC_140961.1, read as the reverse complement.
GACTCGTGAACCAATAACGAATATAGTGGTCACTTACTGACTCGTGAACCAATAACGAATATAGTGGTCACTTACTGACTCGTGAACCAATAACGAATATAGTGGTCACTTACTGACTCGTGAACCAATAACGAATATAGTGGTCACTTACTGACTCGTGAACCAATAAAGAAGAATGGATTTGAAGTATGCTACTTAGCTGTCACCTGCAGTCATGCCAGCAATGCTGCAGTCAGGACAAAGGGAATATGCAGACTACAGTGTTACTGCAACAACTGTCATGCAACAATTAAGAAATTTAAGCAAATTAATTACAGCTTGTTATCAGTCATCAGAAGTGGGTTCTGAAATAATACACTGCTTCTCAATGAGTCATGAATAATTATACACCACACTTTAATAGAGTAACTTTGCAGTCACGACAAAGGGAATACAGTGTCACTACATTAATTGACATGTAACAATTAAAAAAAAAAATGAATTAGTTACCAGAAGTGGTTCCTCAAATAATATGCCGCTTTAATAATGAACGTTAGGACGGCATTATTATGCCGTTGTGGTGCGACATATTAGGAAGGTTGTGTTATTAATTATTACGATGAAAACGATATTATGAAATTTAGGCTAATTAGTTACAGCTGGACCTGCGGAACTTCAAAGGTAAACGTCCTTGTTGTGAATAGGCAATTTGAGCGCAGCCTTACACTCCGACAGAAAAAAAAAAATGCAGGCAGTGGATATAAAACTGAAACGCTGCATCAATTGCTCCGCACAAAAAATGTATATAATTTTTTTTTTAAAGGACCTACAGAACTTCAGCGGGAAAATTCCTTGTAAACGATGGGAGAAGACCTTTATTTGATCCCCCCCCCCCCGAAACTCCAACTCTCTCCCACAACCCAACCTCCAACTTTCTCCTCCCAACCCCAGCAAATTAGTTATGGCTTATTTGCAGTTATCAGTACACTGCTTCTACCGAGTCATGAATAATATACTGCTTTAACCTTGTGACTTTGCAGTCACAACAAAAGGGATTACATCGTCACGATTATCGTTCCTATTATTATTATCAGAATACCCACCCTACAGACAATCTTGTTCCAAGCATGCAACATGTTCTTCTGACGCATACCTTTATTTGGGCAGTGTATAGACAACTGGCAGCTCTGTATAGGCAAAAAAAAGAAATAAACCACATTGCATGCATGGAGCAAAAACATACCCACTGCTTATAAGCAGGGGTTCACACATATTTTCTTTATTTGGTTCTCCAATGAGTACCAGCAGAAATGGTTTGGTACTCATGGAAAAAAAAGTCAGCTTCGAGCATGCTCGTCTGCTTTCCCAGCGCCTCCAAGCTTAGTGTGCTTCTTTCACCTCTGCAAGCGCTCTCTCAGAATGTCCACTCCAGACGAGACACTCACAAAGCCGATCTTTTTCGTACCGGATGCTCCTGAACTTCCTCTTCTTCATCCCTGATCGCATGTTCTCCTTCGATCTATTTTTTTTAAATCTTATCTTAAATACAGGGGGTTTCAAAAAGGGAATGATGCAACTGTAAATGTTTATTCACAAAGAAACAGAAACCTCAGGAACATGAACCAAACATTTCTTGAAAGCGTATGACATGGTATTTTCTATCACTGATTGCTATTGCAGTAAGGCCAAAGTCATATTTGCTCTACGGCGAGGATTCGGTGGCCGTACGCCCTCTGAATTGACAGAAACATGCGGTGGCCGCAGAGGTTCTGCGGTGGCCTCAGGGTGGCCCTACACCATTTGGCTATCTTTTACAGTCCGTAGGGGTCGCCGTGGAATTATAATGCGGAGTTATAACTTTTTTTTATTTCTACGTTCGCCGTAGCAATTCGACAAGCCGAAAAAAAAAAAATGAACCCACTCGTTACCGTCCGTCTGGCCGCACGTTCGCCTTAGGGCCCCCCTGTGGTCGCCTTGCAGGCACCTTGAGACTTCCTTGCGTCTGCCTTGAAAATTCTATGGCCGCCGCAGGGCCCCCTTAAAGTCACCATGCGACATCAAATCAAAGACCATACGGCAACCCCACGTTTTCGATCTCCACGATTTCTAAATACGCTGTGCGGCTCCCCGAAAAATAAAAACATGTCACTGCTACATTGTGTGACCGTGGAAATACTGCGGCCGCCGTGTAATTGCTAGTGGCCATAGATTTTGGAGACCCCACAGCCGCCATGGCAAATGTGATTTCGGCCTAAGTCACTGCGAGAGTTAGTGAGAGTGCAAGGTCTGAAATTGCCATGAATGCAAAATTCTTGTCATGGACGTTCTTGATGTGTGCCCTCAGACAGGCATTGATCCTGACTCCAAAGTTCTGTCCAACTTTCCTGTTTGTCTCATGTGGCACTGCCTGGAGGTAGTCTGACACCTCCTGCTTCAGATCATCCAGTGTGGCAGGGTGGTTGACATAGACAGAGCCTTTGGCAGCCCCCCAGAACCAGTTGTCCAGAGGGTTCAAGTCTGGACTATGGGGTGCCCAGTCATGAGCGGTACCCAGGGCAACGAGGTTGTTTCTGAAGAGCTGCCGCAGGAAAGTGATGGTGTCACCAGCTATATGCGGGGGTACACATTCCTGCATAAACTGTCATGCTGAGCTAGTTTGGGGTGACCTTTTGGGCTAGCTCATTATGGGACTTCTGGAGCATGGCCCGGTAGTGCTCATCGTGTTGTTGTCATTCTCAAACCAGCAAGGCGCTCGCGTTCCCCATCCGGCATTGAAGGCGCAGAAGCAGTGACATTAGGCCCTTTCCGGTACCTCTCACTGATCTCCTTAGGTGGTTCTGCCCCCCCCCCCAGGTGTCTCCATATGATTTAGTCTCACACCACAGAGCCACGACTTTTGGCCTGCTTTACTGTCAATGGCATAGTTGAGCTACGGAGCTAGAAATCCCAGGGAACAAATACCACGATAACACCACCAAACCGTGAAAAGGAAAATGGTATAGGTCACAAAACGAAGAAATGACAGGAAGTCAAAGTTGTATCAATCTTTTTAAAACATCCTGTATTTTGGCCTGTCTGTTTGTCTGTCCTTGATGCATGCACAAACCATTTGACCTAGAGCTTCCAAATTTGGCAAGGGAACCTCTTAAGGGATGAAGAGGGAACACAGAGTCGGTCAGCCTGTCAGTTTGTCTATCTGTTTCTCTTTTATGCAAGCACAAACCATTTGACCTAGAGCTACCAAGAAAACCATTTGACCTAGAGCTTCCAAGAAAGGAGTGCGTAGTGTACCGGGCTCTGCAACAACACTGCATTTGACTGTACCTGCAGTTTGATTTGGTGCAATTCCAGATTTCGGTGCATTTTTTCCAAAAAATCGGTCCCATCATTTTCTGTCACATTAGGTCCCGTCATGTGCGTAATGGTTGATAAAGGAAGTTAATGTGGCAATGTTTTTTTTGCATTTTTTGAAAATCCCAACAACTTTACCATGTCAACAAACAAACGGGCAAGTTTGGGGCAGATCTACATCAGCAGCCAGGAAAAAAAACAACCCAGAAGCAGGAAAGCTCACAAGAAAGACAATCACGTCTTGAAGCTGACTGTGAACGACATGCAACAGCCAGAGAAAAAAAAATCGATTAATCAAATTCAGCCTTTTGTTTTAAACTTTATTTTATATAAAATGGGGAAATAATGTGAAATTTATCTTGGGTAACACTGGGTATCTCAGCTCGTATGCTATAAACCTGCAATATAACTTGTAAACTGTAATTTTATCGTTAATAAACTTAATTTTGAAATCACAGTGTATCAATTATCATAATTATCACAGAACAATCTTAAGGCCCGGTCACACCTTGACGTTTTAGCCAACGTATGCCGATTTTTGAATTTTTTTTCTAAAACGCTGGCACACGTTGTATACGTTATGGGTAAGTTTTGATAACATTGAGAGCACGCTGAAAAACACTGCCATACGACGTTGTACGTTGGCTTTAAACGTTGTACTTTTCGGTTGTCCTCAAATTTTTTCATGCTTGAAATTTCACGACGTATGCCGGCGTATGACTCACACGTTCCGCTACGCTGGCCACAAGTTGTATGCACGGTCTGCGATCGTTGACAGACGTCAACACATGCTACTTGTAAGTTAATCATAAGTTGAGACACGCCGAGATAATGTTTAGCGTACCCGAAACTTATTTCTAACCTATGATTAACGTGTTGTTGGCACGTTACGCGATTGTTGCCACACATCGACAGACGTTACTTTTAAGTTACTCATAGGCTGAAAGACGTCGGTATAATGGATCGTCCTTGCGTCAACGTCCACGGCCACGGCCAGGACACTTATTTGCAGCATTCTTCAAACTTTTCTTCGGCATGACGAGGATGTTCACACTTCGATGTCTAGCTTGGCTATGATTCCAATTGTCCATCGGCAGCGTCTATTTAAAATAGTCGAGTTTGAGCGTTTTAACACGTTCAGAAAAAACGCTTCAAATTTCCAAACCCCAGCGTCAAAAAACAAAGGCGAGTGACAGCAATTTAAACCGTTCATTGTAAACAATGAAAATAGCAGAGTGGTACCGTTTAAAAGTCGTTGAGTGTAAAAAAAAAATCGAATTGTTGAGCGCAAGCGTCTACATTCAATAGTGGGGTTTGAGCGATTTAGCACGTTCAATAGAAACGATTAAAATTTCTGAGCGCCAGCGTCAAAAAACAAAGGCGAGTGACAGCAATTTAAATCGTTCATTGTAAACAATGAAACTAGCTGAGTGGTACCGTTTAAAAGTCGTTGAGTGTAAAAAAAATCCAATTGTTGAGCGCAAGCGTCTACTTTCAATCGTGGAGATGCAGCCATTTAAATCGTTGAGTGGCAGCCTATGACCCTACCCGTGGACACGCGGACACAAGGACGATCCATCATAACCCACACCCTCCCCCTCACACTCACCTACAACTGCCAACATGAACAAACTACTACTAATACTAATACTGATACTGATACTGTTACTGCTGACATGGACATCGACTCAAAAAGGAACTCGAAAACACTGTTGGGTTCCCCTTTTATGAGCAGCATTTTTATATACCAATTCCCAAAACCGCTGGGAACACGTCTTTATATGGCAGTTGTAAGCTAGAAACATTCATTTTTTTTTTGTCGACCGGAAGACGTCATTGGAATACATCTACATACGTCGATGTGTGTTGGGACTACGTAAAGAATTGGTTCAAAGCACGTCAAACATAAGTTAGAAATAAGTTTCGCGTAAAAAAGACATTACCGCGACATGTTTCGACTTATGAGTAGCTTATAAGTAGCCTTTGTGGACGTGTGTAAGCGTCCGCATATCGTGTGTAAAACTTATCCCCATCGCATGCGGAACGTGTGTCATACGCCGAGTACGTCGTAAAATTTTGAACATGTTTAAAATTTCTTGACATACTCTACTTACTACGACGTATGATAGCGTACTTTAGCGTTCTACTCACGTATACCAAACTTACTCATACCGTATTTGACGTGCCCCCAACGTTTTAGACACATTTTTCTTAGGTTGGCATACGCTGGCAAGTTCGCCAAGGTGTGACCGCGATGTTGTCACTTCCATTTCTACGGCAGTTATGATTCGAATCGTTGTGCGTCAGCCTTTTAATAGGCTACGTCACGACATCGTCGGCGATGCGTGCAACGCGCTATGCCGAAGTTAGACTATTGTTGGGCATAGGTTGTGTAGGCCAACAACAGGTTCAGCATTCGTTGGTATAAGTTATCTATAACACAACGAAACGTTCTGTGTCCATTACTAATATGTTATGCATACGACCAACTCGTTATGAATACGTCAGAATCTTAAAAAAAAAACATCAAAAGTTCAACGTCAGCCAGCGTTTTACATACATTTTAATACGTTGCCATCGCTGGCTAAAACGTCAAGGTGTGACCGGGCCTTTACCTGCACTTGCAGAGAAAACCTTGTCTTCCTCTTCACTCACGTGTTCGTAGATCTTTCTTTTTTTAATCTTATAAGTTATATTATAACTCCAGGCAGTGCCACATGAGACAGACAGGAAAGTTGAACAGAACTTTTGAGACAGGATCAATGCCTGTCTCATACATGCAAGAGGGGCACACATCGAGAACATCAATTACAAGGATTTTGCATAAATACCGATTTCAGACCTTGGCCTCTCACTAACTCTAGCAGCGACTTACTGCAATAGCAATCAGTGGTAGAAAATACCATGTCATTAGCTTTCAAGAAATGTTTCGTTCACGTTCCTGAGATTTGTTTTTTTGTAAATAAACATTTAAAGTTGCATCACTCTTTTAGAAACACCCTGTATTTAATCCGGACGATATCCGATCCTCAAAATCGAAATAATAATTCGATGATATACTTTAATTAGTCTGTGAGAGTAGATCATGGAAAATTGCATCATATAATGGATGAAATCGTCCCAAGCTCTTAATTTGAAAGCTAAAGCAGTTACAAAAGTGATGTATGCAGCGATTTTTAGCTATGATGAGCAGGCATTCAATAATATGATTGAGGCAAGTGAAAAAGAAAAACTTCATCATTAAGAAATCATTGTGGCCTGTTCCAAGTCAAGGCATTGTTGAGCAGGCCAAAAAACATGGCGGCTTCAGACACCAGTGAGGTTACCCAGGATACGCCTGAAGACCCCAAATAGAGCAGTAATCGAGGATGTGCTTGATAAAGGATATAATAAAATAAGGCTGTTCATTATTTTCAAAAGAGGTGTTTTAATTAACCAAAACACCCAATTTTCAGTCAAGCACTTCCTTGGAGTTCCATTAGTATGCATGCAAAGTTTCAGGATGCTAGGTTTTATGGTTTTGGAGTAATGGAGGACACACACACACATACACACACACACACACACTAATATAGATATGTCACTTGTACGTCTATAGTCTATACACAAGACGTCCACCCTCCCCAGTGTGTCTAAAAACCACCAACCCTGTGACCCTATATTTTATGTTCTACCCTTTGGAATCTGTCCTTTACGTCTCTTTTTAGCGTCTTGACAGGCCTCAAAGCTTTCGTTTTGGCACGAAAGCGGCTGCCAGTCTTGCGTAGGAGGAAGGGAGAGGGACCGTATAAACTCCAAATGTAACAAGTCGGAGATGGGTGGTCCTCCACCCATCAAACCAGGCCATGGTCCAATGGAAAGTGAGAGGGGAGGGGCATGGCAAGTCATCACTGACAGAAGAGTCCGAAGCCATTAAGTGAGGTGGGTGGAACGACCACAGAAGCCAGAGGAGATACCCGGACTCTGCCAAGGGAGAGCTGCACGTCAGAGTTTGCAAAGCTGCACGTCAGAGCCACACCCCTATCCAGCCAGCAACGCCTTCTCACAAGTGCCAGGAGTGTGTGCGGACCACAGCTGCTGCAAGGACGCCTGCTGCAAGGCCAATTGCAGCTGCCACCGGCATCAGTTCTTGCTGTGTCTCGCCAGCTACAGCGAGGGTATTTCTTGTCTTGTCAATCGCTTGCTGTTATCTATCTTGCATGGTATGAATGGGGCCCATCAAGTTAGAATAACTAAGGATCCTGTTCATCATTTGATCCATGGGTGAATACGATCAGTAGTGGGTAAGGGGTTGTATTTGTTGATAATTGTTTTTGCTTGCTTCTTTGCATTTCTTCCCCCGTGACCATTCTTGCTATAATTAAATACACCCGGACCCCAACATTTGTGGTTCCATCATTCGCAGGTTCTGCGTATTCGCGATTGATAAAATTTGTGACATGCTCCTACATTCATGAGAAATTGCCCTGCACATTCGCAGTTTTTGTGGCGATTTTTTTGGCACGAAGCACAACACAGTTCTAAAACATATCTTCCACGAGCCACGCACAAAGCAGCAGGATGTATGTAAAGTACAATACTGTACGCACGCAAAAAAAAATCTTCCACAAGCCGCGAACATGACCTGCTTCCGTATGTGTATTGTAGTTTCGCGACATAAACAGTTTCGCAGGATGTCTCACCAGTGTAACACGTCATTCCCCACAACGCCATCTCCTGTGAGTTACTTGTAGAATGAAAACACTAACAGCATCTATTGATGTATTCAGTAATTACCAGGCCACCACATATTTACATTACACAATGGAAACATTTCACGCATCTTTGGGTAAATCACCATCTTGCTACAAACAGCACCATCTGAGCTGTTACATTTTAAAAACGCTCAACATATAATCTCCCTGCAGATAGGAAAGACGTCATGTCCTGTGAGTTAAAGAATGGAAATGTTCAGCATATCTATTAGTGTAATTACCAGCTAGCTACATACGGACTAATTACACCAGTGATCTTCACTATTTTTAGAGGGGGTCACTTTTGCCGATGAGGCATCAGTGTGAGATGCGCCACACCACCTGAAGGACTCCGTAATGGCTGCTATTAGGCCCCACCTCCACATACTCTTCTTCGCTGTGGTTAACTGGGCGGCAAGCATAATTACTGTATTTGCATACTGCAACCATATTCTGATGTAGTGATGTTACTTTTATGCTTTGCGTTGGAGCAATCATTTGGAACCATTGTGTAAATTTGATAGCATTTATGGCAGATCATGATGGGGTGTTTTCGCATTTGAGTATTATTGGCAGCACGTCAGGGGCTGCACTTTAGGCCACCAGGGGCCGCCAGTGGCTTGCGGGCCATGCAATGAAGGACAGTGAATTACACAATGGCATCACTCACCGATCTATTATCAGCTGCCCAATACAGCATCACCCGTAAAAATCCCCCACAAACAATGCACAGACTACTCACCATGCCCTGGATCGCCATCATTCTCATTCCATTGCTCTGACCTGTGTATTGCCTCTCACTCTGTCCATTCTTCAAAAATGGCTCCCAAGGATCGAGGATAACACTCAGAAGGGTATTCCTCTAAGCGGACCACTGATACGGGAGAAGGCGAAGCTCCTGCATGACCATCTCTCTGGCGCGGGTTGTGCAAGCACAAGTGCTGCGGGTACAAGTGGCACCTCCAGCCCTTTTACAGAGAGCAGTGGGTGATTCCACCACTTCAAGGTGCTATATAATTTGCGCAACGTCAAGCTCGAAGAGGAGCGTGCCTCCACGGACCACGACGCGGCTAAGGCATCCCCTAAAGAACTCGTGAGTCTCATCGAGGAGAAGGGGTACCTGCCAGAGCAGGTCTTTAATGCTGATGAGACCAGCTTGTTTTGGAAAAAGATGCCGAACAGAACCTTCACCTCTCAGCACGAGAGCAAAGCAGCCAGCTTGAAGGCCACAAAGGACCAGGTATCCCTTCTCCTCTGCAGAAACACTGAAGGGGACTTCATGTTAAAGGCCATGAACCCACGTGCACAGGAGAACAAAAACAAGCAGGCACTGCCTGTGTACTGGAGAGCAAACAGGAATGAGTAGGTGACGTCTGAACTTTTTATGGACTGGTTCCATAACTGTTTCGCTCCTCAGGTCAAGGTACCTGGCAGGAAAGACCCTTTCGTTCAAAGTACTCGTGCTGCTTGACAATGCTCCTGGCCACCCCACAAACCTGAAGGGCGCTCACCAAAACGTTGAAGTCATGTTCCTGCTGCCAAATACAACCTCCCTCATCCAGCCGGTCGACCATGGGGGAATATCAACTTTCAAGGCTTATTACACCCAGCGCACCCAATCTTCATCGTCGTCATCATCTTGATCTTCATCATTTTGCAAAGTTACGTGCGCTGTGTTTGTTTAATAAAATATCGAAATGGTACATGATGATGTTGTGTTTTTTTTTCATTTCGCGGTATGGTTACGAGACTTTAAAATGCATTCTTCAATAAATTGGAAACGGTAGCTGGTGTTGTCGTGTTTTTTTTTTTAAACTTGTAAGCATCAAACTGCAATCGTGCATTCGTGGTCAAAAACATTTTAAACTTTAAAAACTTTCCCCTTTGAACCAGGAACCACCAAAAACCGATAACGTTCTCCCCCTTGTCCCCATTTATCAATTCCCCGACTATGGTGGTGTCACCATTTGCAGCCTTTTTCATGAACCAGGAACCACCGCGAACTGACAACGTTATCCCCCTTGTCTCCATCGTAACAATGACAAAACACTCGCGGATTTTACCCCGACATTCACTGATTTTTCATGGGTCGGAAAATTCCTGGAACCTATCCCCCCCCCCCCATTTACCATTGAAACAATGTCCCCACATTCGTGTTTTCAACTTTCGTGGGGTTTTCCTGGAACATATCCCCCGCGAATGTCGGGGTCCTGGTGTATGCCTAGTTTTGGGGTGAATTTGGGTTATCATTAACTCGTTGGTAATTGAAGAAAGACAATTGAGGGTTAATTGGCTGTGGCTACTGGCACCCTATATCCAGACTGTACCGTCTATTAACCGCGCGACAACAACAATATGATAATGATTTTATGAGACGTTAAAAATCTCATTAAAGATCATTTTTGAGATTGATTATAGAGTTCTAAAGCCTGATAAATTTGAATCAGCATGAGAGATATCAATCTTTTGTTTGTTAGGTTATATTGATCGTTTATAAAACTTTGGTCATGTCTGTTTAAGCACTAAGACTTTAAAGAAGAGGAGGAGGCACAGAAACGAATGAGTATCATCCTCAGGAAACATCAGTTTTTAAATTGCACTGAAGCAAACCATTTGTCAAGCTAGCATACATATAGTTCAAATTGCAAGATTGAAATGTCAATTGCAAAAATAAAAACATTATACAAGCACACAACTTTGATGCTCTAAACTCCGAAAGAATACAGGAAGAACTCAAACAGCTTACTCAAAGATGAATGGATACCCACAAAGATGAAAGTTAAATAAAATCTTGTAAACTTGAGCTGATGTTTATTTCTTACCAAATTATATTGTACAATATCATAGCAGATGAGATGCAAGTTTTATTGAGGCTTGTAGCATGGTATTGTGTACACTGGTCCTAAATGAGGAGAAAGCTTAGAAATTGAACCCAGTTTTAATAAGATAAACAATCTTAATGTTATATAATGCCCAAGTGTCTGTGCTTTCAGAAAATGTATACTTTGCTATGGGTCCTATGGATATAGTTGCTTACAAAGCATGTTTTTTTTTATCCAAACACAGGCTATTTTTTCCATTTTTATAGCTCATTTTTTAGAAATGGGTTTACATGTATGATTGTATATGTTGTCCAAAATGGTTGAAAATGCATTTTTTGTTTGATATATATCATTATACATAAGAATAGAATAATTCCTCGAAACAGTACATTTCTTATGACCTTCTGCATATCTTGGCACCTTCAAATGTGTAAAATCTCAGATTTTGCAAAAATTTCCCCCAGTCATAGTGAAGCATACAAAATCTTATTCCAGAAATTTGAAATGCATCTGATAGAACATCTTAAATAGCAATTTACTTCTCCATAAAGTGATGATTTAAAATGGCAAGTTTCCACATAGATCATTACTACATACCAGTTTCTAGGTTCACTTCCATGATTGCGTCAAAAATGTTAGGAAGTACGTAACAAATTGCATTTACCAAGCTGCTACAAAATTACTGGTAGCCATAAGCTTTATTTTATAACCATAGAATAAGTTTACCATGATGGCCCTATGATATAAAAATCAAAACCAAAGGCCAGTTTGTGTTCAGTATACAGAACATCAAAGGTTGTTTGGAAGTACGTAACGTTTTTAGGAAATCTGTACTTTTAATCCGAAGATGTTAGTTTGGTTCATCACAGCATGTATTTCTATGGTTAAGTTTATGTGCATATACAGTATATTTATGACCTGAATGAACATTGATCAATTTGTTAATTTCATGACCTTGACCTCTTTGCTCAAGTACAAATATCAGGTAAACCAAATATTCTCCATATATGTGGTTTCCAATTAGTGTATAATACATATCTAAGCCATCAGACCAATTTTAGAATGATATGAGTGGTTCCTTGATACAGATTATTGATAACCAACTTTGACCCTGTCAGAGCAATAGAAAGAGGAAGAATTAAGCTCTGCTCAAATAGATCCTGAATCCCCATGATGTTGGCTAACAAATGATATGGAAAACTTAATCATAGAATGACTTTCATTTTTTGGTCCCCCATGTCCTAAATGTGTACATAATACCTTGCTACAACCCTTGATTAAAATCACTAAAGGGTAAGTCGAAAGTAATCCTAATGTAATCCCCCATAATGAGCCTCAAGCACAGGGCCTGTCAATCTCACATCGCAAAAAGGTTGATGGTCTGTTTTTATTTTGACCTCTCCTCCGGTCTTGCCCCCTCTGTTCTCTCGGCCCTTGACCTCTCCGACCCTCGCCAACTCCTCCAGGATGCACGCGCTCCTCCAGTAACTCTCTCCTGGTTAAACTCCCAAAATCCAGGCTGACTGCACACCTCCACCTCTGTTCTTCCCTCCAGGGCTTCAAAAGCAGGTATAGAACCACAGCCTCAAATGATCCCCTCTCCCGACCCATTATCATTTCTACCCCCAATAACGCTTCCGAACTCAGCACTTGGAGTTTAGTGTTTTTATTCACCATCATCACGAGTCACAGTACTGATGCACCTGTAATGGGTGTGCTCTGTCTACCTGTGGTTTTATCAAATAGCTTCAGAGAAATGCCTGACAATGAAATGGACTGCCACAGGCAGCTGCCACTGCTTCCTCCTCAATGGTAGGGATGGGGGTTCATATGAAGTACTGCATGGGAAGATCACCCCACCCCTCAAGCAGGACCTGGGCATTTGTGCTCTCAGGAACACCTTGATAGTCTTTGTTTTGTTTTCTAAAAAGTGTTCAATCGTTGATAACAATGAACAAAGTTGGTGATTTTTTTCCCACCCAACTCTGGTGTTTAACATATTTTATATTTCACCGAAACCACCAAGAAGAGGTAAGTAGTGCAGACCATGCCAATCAAATGAGTTTCAAACTTTTCTTTTTTGTTGTTTATAACATACACACATGCAGACGCCAGACAACACAGGACTTCACCCTTTTTTTTTCTTTTTAAACGTCAGACAAAAACAGTATGTGACCTTGGTGGGGGGGGGGGGTGGAGAAGTGACAACTTCACATAGCACTCTGGGTACTCTCCTTTTATTTATTTATTTTTTAGTCAGCAAGGCAATCAAGGATCTATCTTCCCCAACCCCTCATCATAAAATTCCAACACAGGGTTTGGCCGTGCTCTATCCTTTTAAATGCTAAATGTCAAGCAAGGAATCAGCCACCGAGTTTGGTCATTGTTATAAGTTATTTGTTTGTTCAACTCAGAACCTGATTTATACCTTAACATCCATGAACAACGCATTTCACAATTTCCTGTGAACTATAACGATTGGACAAAAGAACAAAAGTGGGAATCATGTCAATAATAATAAGAAGTACACCACAAGTTTCATAAAATTATTTGACAAAACAACTGTCAAACAAAAGAAAAGTGATGAAAAAAAAAACAGGTGAAGAGGTGAGAAAGGTCACTTTGCTTGCACCTTGGTCAATGACAGCAAAACCGACCCCTAATCTCGACAAGGACGCGAACTGAAAAATTTACTATCGAGCTTCATATTTAAAAATTACTCCAGAGTTAGTGCATCTGTCATTCAATATCATGAAGATTATACAGTAAGCTTTCCTTGTCATGCAACTACATACTGTAACTGTTTGTGTTGTTGCTCTCGTGACTTATCCATTTAATTTAACAGAACAAAGCTTACACAATAAACTTTAAATTAGAAGGGCACTTGGAAGAGCGCATACCTGCACCAGGCTGAACAGTTTATATTTTGTATCCCACCGATAGGCCGGAGCTGCTACCCTGGACCAAAATCTAATTGGCTTGATAGAGGAGTCTAACAAACTCATCCACCAAGTTTTGTCAAAATCTGTCCACAACTTCTTGAGATATCATGCTATATATTGTTGTGGCCGATGCCTGGTGTTGGCTTTATGGTTCAGGTGGTGGGCTTGGGATCCTAGGATCCTGAGTTCAAATCCCCCTTGGCTGTTGAATTAACACCAGGTGGGGTTAACTCTGCCTGTCATCCTTCCGAGGTCGGCGAAATGAGAACCAGCTTACTGGTATCCGATGTCGGAATGGCGACCCGTCCAGGATTGTGCCCAATAGCCAAGGAGACTGCTTCGGCAGCACCAATGCTCTGCACAGAGTGTGGTCCCAATGGATGGATGGATGGATGGTGGGCTTGGGATCCTAGGGTCCCCGAGTTCAAATCCTGCTCGGCCGTTGAATACTCGGTGTCGTTAACTCAACCTGTCATCCTTCTGAGGTTGGCAAAATGAGTACCAGCTTGCTGGGATGTTTGAGCTATTCGCATGTCCTGCATTGGAGTGGTGACCAATCCAGGATTGTGCCCAATATCCCAGGAGACTGCTTTGGCAGCAATGATGCTCTGTACTGAGTATGGTCCCCATTGGATTGGATTGTTTTCAGCCCCATTTCTCAATAGTAAAGAATCACTTAAAAAATAAAATTTCTCATATCTGGATCCAGATCTTCACCAAAATCTAATCATTTCCTCAATGTCACACACCCAACCTGCCTATCAAATTTCGTCTGAATCAGTCCACAACTTTTTTGAGATATCCTGTTCACAGACAAACAAACAAACAGACAAACAGGGGTGAAAACAACCTCCATCCACCTTTGTTGGCAGAGCTAATTATAACCAATCGCACTCCTCCGATCTTGATAAATATTTAAACCACTCAATCGTATATTTCATTATTCACATTCTTGTGCATTAAATGATGTTACTACATTAAATTCTTGTACATTAAATGATACATGATGTCTTGTACATACATACTGTTTTTCACTTGAGCAGTTAGTTCTTCTGTGAAATGTTATGTCTTCACTTCTGCTTTGGTACATTGTACTTGTTCAGTAAAAATTTTACAAAGGTAAATGGCATAACAGGATTATTCCAGATATAATGTGTGGGGTGGCCAACAGAATGATGACATTTGCAATTTGCAGAACAGATTACATTTGCAATTGAAATGTTTTAATGTATCTAACATATAAAGAACAAAGTATGATTGTGTGCGAGTTTGTTTGTTTGTTCATTTATGCAATCGGACCCTGCAGGGACCAGTGCAAACAAACAAACTTTGCATGGCCTCCTCTTTCATCCAGAGGAAGGTTGAGGGCTCTGTTTGGATAAAAAAATAAATAAATATAATTTTAAAATTCAAATCAGATAATTGGCCATTAGGCCTCGATCGGGTATTGTGCTTATACACTACCTGGGTTTTCTCCCGGAAGCGATCGAGTGATATGTATTGTGAAGATTGTATGTGGAGGATGTATATTGTGATTTGTTGTCAACAACTCAAACTGAATTACTATAGGGTTTATACGTGTGCCTGATATTAAAAAGATTGCTTTACACAGGTTCATTCTAACAGTTCAGTGTTCAGGCCTTAAACGAGTATGTTCTTACATACTGCCTGGGATTTCTCCAGGAGCCATTGAGTAATATGTTTTATGAAGATTGTATGTTGATGTTGTCGTGATTTGTGGTACTTCAAAAGTAAAATTAAAATTAATAAAAAGAAGTCGAAAGGAGGGAAAGTGGTCAAAGCACATTTTACAACACCCAACATTGGCAATTCATACAAAACCATAACGTCAACATTTCCCAATTTGTCATGCAGGAAATATTTAAACACATATTTCAATGAATTTCCCCAGGCAACGCTTCAGCTAGTTTACAATAATAAATGCCAGTGTGTCAATCAGTCAGTGTATGCGTCAGTGTGTGTCTCCTCCGTAACTCCAAAACCATAAAGCCTATCAGCCTGAAACTTTGCAAGCACACCAAGAAAACTCCAAGGAAGTGTCGGAATGACAACTGGGTGTTTGGGTTCATTAAAAGACCCCTTTTGAAGATAATTAACGGCCTTATTTAATTATCCTTTATCAAGATTCATCCTTTGTCACCTCGCTGGGGTCTTAATCTGCCAATTTTTTGGCCTGTTTAACAATGCCTTGACTTGGAACAGGCCACAATGGTTTCTTAACGATAAAGTAAAAAAAAATTCCACTTTCCTCAGTCATCTCATTGAATGCCTCATCATCATACTTACAAATCGCTGGATACATTACAATGTTTATACTCACCCGGAGACACCAGCGTTAGTGGCTTTATTTAATTTCTGCACATGCCATAACCTCTAGAATCTCTTAACCTCTGCCGAATTTCAAAATGTAAACTCCAGAATTGAACTTATCAGCAGTTCCAACTGCTAAAAAAAAAGAAAAAAAGTGTTCATTTGTCCATCTTGGACATCGTTTGACATTCCGGGTGTGACTCCGGGTGCATGGTGTTTATATGACTAATCGACTATCACAAATCGCTTGCCAAGCCAGCTGTTCATGATCACCTGTTTCAGTGGAGTGCTTGCTTGAGTGCTGAAGCCACTTGGCGAGCTTAGTTGTTTGTTTGTTTGTTTCCAAGCCATGACCAAAACGGCAAAAGTATTTGCAATGTCGCTGAATATATCGATCAACTTGAACAAAGTTCAGGCCTACTCGCCAGTGTTTAGCCCCATGTTGTCTTGTGTGTGGTCCTTCACTCATTGAATTTTATTTTCACATTTCCCTTTTTTGCACGATCTCCTTTCATGATACAACCAGTCACTTCGACATAGATAGATACATATAAAAAACAATTAAACATTTCGTTTTTAAAAGTTCATCCAAGCATTTTGTTGGAGTGTTTCTGTAGAGTGCTCTTCAAGCTTCGATCTCCACAATCTTCCATAGTGATACTGTGGCACAGTTCTCCATGGGGACATTTCCGAAGTTAGAAAGGCAAAATAAATTAGATTACAGCGAGTAAAAAATGTTTTCAGTTGTTACAAAGCAATGATTCGCTACATCAGGGCAGGATAGCCGAGAGGTACGCACGCTCACTGTAAGCTGTCGAGTCTGGGTTTGAATCCTGACCCAGGCAAAAACAGTCATCCTGGTGTTTCACAGGCAGAGCGATTCATCAATGTGTCTGCAGTCTCTCGGATGGATGTTAAACTGGATGGCATATATGTTGGAATCCTCCGTCTCCACCTCCGCCTCCCCCACACCCATCCCCCTCCCTCTCTCACCCACACCTCTCCCCCCCTTCTTGGTCTCCCTCACCGCTCCCTGCTCACCCTCATTCCCTACCCCTCTCCTGTTGAGGGGACTGTTAAGGACTGATGGTTCAATTTTTAATTCCCGAGAGTGTTGCATGTTTAAAATGATAATATTTACTTTTAAAACACCGATGGGAAGGTCACATTTGAGGCTTGGCGATGCACAGGAAGTTTAAAATGATGATATTTACTGTTGCTCATGTTTGGAGAGGAGTGGGGAGGAGGGGAGGGGGAGTGGAAGCTATGGGGGCTGTGAGAGCCGTTACAAATATTTTTTGTTTGTTTGGTCACAAGAGGCCACAAGATAAATTATACTGGATTTTTGCATCTATTCATAAAAAGAGAAGCGTGTGTGCGTGTGCGTGTGCGTGTGCGTGTGCGTGTGCGTGTGCGTGTTGTATGTGTGTGTGTGTGTGTGTGTGTGTGTGTGTGTGTGTGCGTGTGCGTGTGCGTGTGCGTGTGCGTGTGCGTGTGCGTGTTGTAACCACTATCGCCACTTGCCTGCACAAACAGAAAATGATAGGAACCCGACACTTCTCATCCCACGTATATTTCTCATATTTCCGATATTTCTGTGAGTGCAATTTTCATTCAGGAACAGAACAATTATGAACAATTTTCAAATTTCCATTCTTTCGTCTAAATGCTGAAAGTTATGTTTAAAAAAATATTTGAATCAGAGATTTCGTGCCAGTAACGGCAGGTTAAAAGTGCCCGGCAAGCAAAACTGAATCACTGTAAACACACACACACACAGCACACACACACACACACACACACACACACACACACACACACACACACACACACACACACACACACACACACACACACACACACACACACACACACACACACACACACACACACACACACACACACACACACACACACAGCACATGCGGAAAAGGCCTCATTTAGCATTCAGACGTCATTTTTAAAGTATTGTATTGGGGCCCAGCTTTGGTGAGGGTTGGTTTACCCTCTGGACAATCATCCAATAGCATCACTGTCGTAGTCTTCTGTTATGTTCATCAGCGACCTTTAGTTGCCATATATAAAAGTACAAAGAAAAGTGATTTTCTTTTTATGTGCAACTAGACAACCCGTGAACCCGTTGTGACAGCAGTTGATGAAAAAAATCATTTCAAGAAAAGAAAAATAAAGCTCCAGCGAACTATACCGCTGAGGTTGTTTGCATTGATCAAATTCTCCCGAAGAGTACTTCACTGAATCGGGAATTGATTTTTTAATAATTTTTTTCGTTGCCCCATTTGAACGAAACTTGATACTGTACACCGCAGGAGAATGGTGAGTAAGGTAGCCCGAAAAATTTTGCGCCATCGTGTACCGTTTTGGCTGTATTTCGGGAACATACATACACATATATATATATATATATAATAATATATATACATATATATATATATACACATACATATATATAAATATATATATACACGTGTATGCCCCGGTTAGAATAGGTGTACCATATCCCTGTGTGTCGTAAGAGGCGACCAGGGTTGCGTCAGGAAGGGCATCCGGCGTAAAAACCTATGCCAAATCATTATGCGGACAACAAAACGAATTTAATGGAGACTGTTGGTCCGCTGTGGCGACCCCTAACGGGAGAAGCCGAAAGAAGAAGAAGAAATACATATATATACATATATATATATATATATATATATATATATATATATATATATATATATATACATACAAGATGAGAGTTTTAGTAATATATGGATGTATCGTGCAAACAACCACTGCTTAAAAAGAAAAGAATATCCTCTTCATGCACTGGAGTATAATATGCACCCAAAATATATTTTAAAACAATAATAATGGAAATGGTGATAAAATATTTTTGTTCAGATATTTGGGATTACCCGTTTCGTGTTCTCATCTGAGTACACGTCTCATAAAGCTGCGATCCCAAGTCTAAATCCCACACATATCATTTGCCCATCGTCTCATGTCCGAGTAATTGATATAAAAGTAAAACAAATGCCTCCTAAATGTCATTCAAACCATACAATGCATGTACAAGATGTTAAAACAGTGGAAAATATTTTGTCCAAGTACTGCTAAACGGAAGGTTTTTGAAAGTGCCAAAAAGGCGATTAGTGTTCTGCAGTGTTCAAGTATATAATTCATTTGAAATACAATAGAGATTTAAGTTTACCGCTGTTGGTGCAGCGTCTTATACACCACCTTATTTAAGAAGTTACATTTGTTCTTCCTGCTTGTTGTTTGTGCCCTTTATGACGTCTTTAAAGACAGTGAGTTTCCTGTTTGGAATGATTTTCAATTTTGTTTGACCGTGAGAGACAGACAGACGTATTAAAAAAAAAAAATCATCTCGCTCCTCTCTGCACATACACGATCGGGACTAACTGAGAGCCAAAGTTCTGTTAAACTACAGGTTTGATTTCCTATTAATCTTACGATAATTCACCGTCTGTCTGTCTGTCCGTCTGTCTGTTCCCAGGTACGGCAAAAATGGCTGAACCGATCGCAACTATTTATTAACCTCCGCCATCGAAGATCGGAGGTTACTGTTTTCACCCCTTTCTGTTTGTTTGTTTGTTTGTGAACAGTATTACGGAAAAACTCCTTGACGGATTTCGATGAAACTTGGTGGGGGGATTCGGTATGGTCCAAGGATGATGCCATTAGATTTTGGACTTGGTCCAAAATCCAATATGGCCGCTATGGCGGCCATTTTGAAAAAATATTTGAATTTTTTTTTTGCATTTCTACATGTTTTAAGTGATTTCCAACCCCCCCCCCCCCCAAAAAAAAAATTAGAGAAAAAAAATATTTTTGCAACTCTTTTTTCAACAAAATTTCGATTTTTTTTTTCCATTTCTACATGTTATAAGTGACTTCCAACAAAAAACATTCCAAAATTATAATTGCGGCTGATTTTGGAATTTCAGTTGGATATACCCACGTAAAATCAATTTCTGTGTCAAGGAATCGAGTTATGACGAATGAATTGAGAATGTAGAAGGGAAAGTTGCAAACTATAACTCTGTGAGCACTGTTGACGTCAAATTGAATGAATAGGATATCAGGTTCACTCGAGTGACCTAGCAGTATTGGCGGCGGAGGTTTTGCACTCTACAGAGTGCTCCCCCTCTAGTTGGGTATGTAATCCTGGAGTAAAATAGATTGGAGTAAAATAGGCATAAATATAACAACATGACCCACTTGACGGATCCCGTAGGGAGCGGGTGCTTCTCATGTTCAAAATATAACATTCAATTGAAAATCACAAACTGACCGGTGTGGACAGACAGGCAGACAAAGTGAACCGATCGTTTAACCCCGCGTTTCGCTTTGCGTGAGTGGGTAAAAATAAAAAATGGAACTCTAGTTTTATTGTAAACAACGCTCTTAATTTGATCATTGATGGACAATTGATACACTCAAGGGATTTCTGCTCCCTGGATGAAAGTCCATTTGGACGATCAGACAGACACAACTTCAGTGTGATGATGATTATGATGATCATGATGATCCACATGAAGACAACTTCAGTATGATGATGATTATGATGATGATGATGATCCACATGAAGACAACTTCAGTATGATGATGATTATGATGATAATGATGATGATAACGATGATGACGATGATGATCCACATGAAGACAACTTCAGTATGATGATCCACATGAAGACAACTTCAGTATGATGATGATGATGATGATAACGATGATGACGATGATGATCCACATGAAGACAACTTCAGGATTATGATGATGATTATTATTACATAAGAGTCATCAGGTATCTCGGAAGAAATAAATCGAAT
This sequence comes from Eptatretus burgeri, assembly GCF_056783735.1. Classification (NCBI taxonomy): domain Eukaryota; kingdom Metazoa; phylum Chordata; class Myxini; order Myxiniformes; family Myxinidae; genus Eptatretus; species Eptatretus burgeri. The sequence goes on along the minus strand of NC_140961.1, from coordinate 13,070,654 downwards.
ACAGAACCATAAAGAACCGTTACCTGAGAGCGTTATCCGCTTCAGGAAGAAGTCCAGTCCGACGGTCTGTTTGTACTGCTTTCCGAAAGCGTCGTGTACCAGCCGCGTGGCCATGGCCGTCTGCACCAAACGGAGCAAGTTAAACTCGAAACGTTTCAAATTCACATTCAACGTCAATCTGCGGTTATAAACGCGCGACGTGTTTGCGGCCTAACCGAGGCCTACTAACCCCCCCGTCCTCGACTAGACATCCGAGGGACGTCCCCACGCACGATCCCCCATGCCGAGTAGTACCACACGGCGGAGCTTACCTTTCCTGAGGCTCCGTCTCCCAATATTACAATTTTGAGCAGTTTGTCTCGCGTTTCATCTTCGGAGTCAGACATGACGGTTTGTTCTCTTCGTCTCGTGATTGTTAGAATGAGTGAGTAACGCGTCACGCATGTGAGGATAATCGCTCGATTCAGGGGACGCCGAAACTTCGCTCTCTTGGCAACGGAGGACGAAAGTAAATAATAATAATAATAAAAAAATAATAATAATGATATACAGTACAATATTCTCCCTTATAAAAACACAATACATATCGTATTATAACGATCGTCACAAATCGAAACAACCTTGCTGGATTTTAATAACGAAGCGAACGGATGAATCATCGCCACAAGTCGGACTGTGACGGACGCGGGTACAGGTACAGCATTCCTGATTTCCGATCCATTGTGTAATTTGGAATTGGAAAAGGAAACGTTCAGGACGTTTTATATATCATCCAATGTTGCATGAAGTGTGAGAGTCATTGTGTGGACCTCTCTCGATATGTTCGCGGGGATATTCAACAAAGCTCAATTTGTAAACGCAATGAATGCGTTTTGATTTTACACCATGATGCATGTTAAATTAATCATAATCTCTCTCTCTCTCACACACACACACACACACACACACACACACACACACACACACACACACACACACACACACACACACACACACACACACACACACACACACACACACACACACACACCTGGTGTTGGCTTAATGGTTCGGGTGGTGGCTTGGGATCCAAGGATCCCGAGTTCAAATCCCCCTTGGCTGTTGAATTAATACCAGGTGGGGTTGCCTCTGCCTGTCATCCTTCCAAGGTAGGCAAAATGAGTGCCAGTTTGCTGGTATCCTGTGTCGGAGTGGCGACCCGTCCAGGATCGTGTCCAATAGCCAAGGAGACTGCTTAGGCAACACCAACGCTCTGCACAGAGTATGGTCTTAATGGATGGATGGATATATATATATATATATATATATATATATATATATATATATATATATATATATATATATATATATATATATATATATATATATATATATATATATATATATATATATATATATATATATATATATATATATATATTGTTGCGAATTCGCGCCTGCCGGCGTGCGATCGGCCACTCGACTCGAATGGCGGCCGCCTCGCCCTCCGGAACGGACAATACAGTCGTGACCCTCTCGGAACAACGCCGGGAGCTAGTCACGGGTGGGGGTTTAACCTCACCACGATCGTGCCAATTGTCCAACCGCGCAGGATCGGGTTGCTCGCCAAATTCGATCTACCTAAGTACCTGCGCGAGTGGTCGACCGGGTGATCGTAACACGCCACAGGCCGACTCCGGACACGAACTGCTTAAGCGATACGTTCCGTACTACAGTGATAACCGAGCAGTGTTATCGTCGGCCTCAACGGTTCCGATTAATTATCCGGGTTCCCGAAACCCGCTACGAGCCTCTTACGTGAAGCAGGATGGAGAGTCAATAAAAGGAAAGGAGACGAAGCGAAGCGGGAACAATTACACAAGCACGTTTAATTGCACATGCAGACCAGCACGGAAGGCACATATTTACAGTCACAATAGTCATGTACAATAAAGCAAAAGCAAGTCAAGAATTGACACGTACACACAATCACAGGCAAAAGAGATGTCCCGACTAAACCCGACACACGGCAACACTTAACCAGTTTTACTTCAAGGACAGGCGCCACCCACAGTCATTTACACGAACCCAAAGGAAAAGAGAAAGTTGCGACTTCCCTGCACGCGTCGTCCCGCGTCGCGTCCTTGACCTCGAATCCGAGCCTCCCCCGATGTGGTCTGCGACTCGCACCTCGCGCCGGCACGTGTAGCCGCTCCGCGCCACGAACGGGGCTTCTGGCACCTGGCAGAAGGCTTGCCCTCTCCTGCTGTAGACGGCGACAGGGCCCAGGACAAGGATGCGCCGACCCAACTCCCTCCAGCTGGACTCGTAGGAGAACTCTCTGAAGAACTGGTAGACGAACGAACCACCAACAGCAACAACCACACGCAGACGAGCGAAGAGGAAGAGGAGGAGGAAGCGAGTGGAGGAAGAGAGAGCGCCCCGCCCGTGTTCGTCCTTTATAGCATGGGGCTCCGCCCTTCGCTCCGCCCCGTTTTCGGCTCCACCCTCCTTCGAGAGGGTTCTCGAAAAGGGGCGTTCCCTCACCCCGACCGACTCACGCTGTTCATTCACCAATCACCGGTGAGCTGCCCTTCACCCTTCCCCCACACCAAGCGCTGGGAAGAATGGCGGGAAAAGCCCACCAGCATCGTTGGCAGTTTTTGTTTGTTTGAAATAAAAGATAGAGAAAGAAAAACGACCAACTGAAGGATCGCAGCCCGAATGGATCACATAAATTCCCTCTTTACAACGGGTTTGGGCTCACTACACATGTACCTACAGAGATATTTCACCTGAGGGCCCTTTATGGTGTAATGCGAATTTCCACAGCCATAACATATATATATAGTTGTCATTCTGCAAAACCGCATGCCTCTAAGGCAATGGCACCCAACATACAGTGATCCCCCAGCAGTTATTTCCTTAGACATGAGGGGAAGGTCTGACTGCACGAAGACTAACGGGTTAACGGGATGAAGTACGTTGTGTGGGTCCAATAGCGAGGTCTAATAATTCATTATATCTCAATACTCTTTTCAATCCTGGTTTCCATTTCAACCCTTTCCTTTTATCCATGATACAAATCGAAGCAGGTACCGCACCCAGGCAGCCACCCTATGAGAGACTCACCACCAACACTGTACAGGACGCACATGGCACTCCCTTTTATTCGAATCTGCATGCCAATTTATAACGGCATCTCACCTTGCTCAACCTTCATTCACCAAATGCTCACCACCTTCATCACCAACATCTCCCGCAGAAGGGAAAGGTCATCCCACACCTCCGCATTGATACAGTTCGCCACCAAGCAGGGGCGTGCTGCACGGCCCAGGCCACTCGGGCCGCGTGGCACGGAGACTGGCCAAGCACGCTAACAGCACCAACTGCAGCTCGCAGGGGGTGCCCTGAACGGGCATGCAGGACCAACGCGACCCTCGTCCAGTCGCTAGAACACGGCCCGGACCGTTTCACACCAGATTTGAGAATGAGACCACTTCCGGCCCCAGGAACCTGGTAGGGCAGGGCCGGAACCTAATGAGGTCATGCGATTCAGGTGACGGCGAGTCGCTTCGGGTCGTCACCACACCCCTTTGTCCGGGGCTTATAAAAGGCGGACCACGAAGCCGTCCACCCTCTCTCTCCCTGCACTTCCTCGCCTGCCTGTCTCACACTCATCTCCGTCTGTTTGCCACGTCCACTTCTCTGCTCCACCATCTCTTCGCTGCATCTGCACTCGGGATTGGTGTGCGACAGACGTTCTTCTGGACCAGTGCGGAGCACACATTTCCACGAGCCCCGGAAAAGTGATTAAGCAAGAGATAACGCGATTACTCAAGCAGAGCATCCCTCAAAGGGTACTGTGTTGCATTGGTCGGCCGACCGAGCCAGGTGTTGTGAGGCCGTTGGTTCTCATCTGCTCTCCTTCCTTCTGGCTATCTAATCTTCATTGTGTGTGTGTGTGTGTGTGTGTGTGTGTGTGTGTGTGTGTGTGTGTGTGTGTGTGTGTGTGTGTGTGTGTGATGACACCTGTCGTAGAATAAGTTAAGATTGTAGAAGATATAACGGGATGAGTCTGCTCTGTGTCTGCTTTTGTAAATCGCTTGCCTTTTGTCACACCCCACAAATTCCTTGCTAATCCCTGCTGTATGTCATAACAAACCCCATTCACTGTGCCACATACCTTTCCTCACCTGATTGTAAATAAATGCTTTATATATAAATGTTCCCAGCTCGTTTTCATCTTTTCCTTCATTGATCCAGCATGGTCCGTATCCAAGCCTCGCCAGGACGTTATCCTACAACGATCTGTTTTATCGCCGGTACGTCCTTGGCAGTTACGCTTGGCTGCATCTGTTCCGGTAAGGTGATCCGGTTTTAAGAAGGCGTACTGAGGGCGTATCACCTCATAATTAGATCACATGACCATTTTAGGTAACCGGTTCCATTAGATGGACGACCCTAAGTCACGTGGTTGAGTTATTGGCGTCACGGTCGATTTGCGACCCGCTGCGTCACGGAGTTATCCGTGTGTGACGGCTTGCGATTCCGGAGAGTCTGATGTGAACCGAGGTAGTTCTACCCCCCACCCCATCAGGTTCGCAACAATACATATATATATATACATACATATATATATATATATATATATATATATATATATATATATATATATATATATATATATATATATATATATATAGATAGATATATTGTTACGGTTCTAGGAACCATGTGCATACAACAGACAGTTGTCCCGAGTTAGTTATGCCATTAGTGTATGTGTAGACAGAACCCCTCCTCGTGTTTCATGGGAAATTGAAGGGGTGTGTGCGATGGGCTTTTAGTTAGGATTATAAATAATTTTTCCCCTTTTCTTTTATTCCCCCGCCTTTTGGAACCACAGCGTGACGAGTGCCTAACCAAAGACTGGTTTTCTGAGCCAGAATCCCAAGGATGATTATTTTAGCTGCACCACCATCTACCTTCCCAAGCCCAGACGTGCAGGTGTGGGCGGGCCTTACCGGGGTCTGGCCGAAACCCTCGCCCAGAAGGGCGGACCCATTGAAGCCCCGTCCAATCAAGGCGGACAGTGACATCAGCTTCACCAAGGCCCCTCCCCACTGAGGGTGATCTATAAAGTACGACACCATCCTCAGTCTTGAGTTCTTTGGGGATCGCTCGTTCTGCGCCGGGAGGTCGGAGAATTCGTTAGCGAGTGCTTGGAGGTTGGAGTTGGTTGGAAACAAAGGGGTTCCCGCTGCTTGGCTCTGCTCACGTCTCACCCCGACTACTGGTCCCGGCCCACTCGAGCTCCTCCACGGACCCGAAGTCCACACGGGCGGCTGTGGACCTGACTGCACAACTGTTGGCGGGTGCCGCACCACGGAGCATTCCTTTCCCCGAGACTCAGGTACTCAAAAAAACTGTGACCTCAGCTCACCTCCCCCCCCCCCCCCCCCGGCTACAAAAGTCCTTTGCCTTCAACTGGGTTTATTTTGTCCGAGCGTGTGTGGTGCCTTCCATTAAGTAGAACTGTATAAGTTATTCGAAGCTTGTAAATCTTGCCTGTATTATTCTCGCAAGAAGTCTGCTTTGTGCCTGCTTTATAAGTTGCTGTAAAATTGTCGCACTACATCTTTCTCTCATCTTCCCCTGCATAACATCCCAATAAACCTGTCACTTGTACCACATAACTTTCCTCGCTTTATTATAAATAAATAATGATTAGAAATGTTCCCTGTTCATTTTCGTCTTTTCCTTCATTGGTCCAGCATGGTTCGGATCTGAGTTTAGCTGGGTTTTTATACCCGATATTCCGTTCATTCTAGCCGGTACGACCTTGGCAGATCCACTCGCTGCATCCGAACCGGAAAGGTAGTTGGCAGTTGGTAGTCGGTGGAGTGGTCCGGTTCGGGCAAGGTGTACTGAGGGCGTGGTTCCCCGGTAGACGACATCATGTAGTTAATTAGGTAAATTGGTTCTAGACAAAAAGACCCTTCACTACCCGGTTGAGATATTGGCGTCCACGGTCGGTTCAGCGACCCGCCGTCATGGAATTATCTGAGAGGGACGGCCTACAATTCCGGAGAGTCTTGTGGGAGACGACATAACCTCCCCCACCTAGTTGTCGTTTTCGCCAACGGACCTCCGGCCCGCAAATATATATATATATATATATATATATATATATATATATATATATATATATATATATATATATATATATATATATATATATATATATATATATATATATATATATATATATATATCATGAATTCCATCTAAACGTCAACCAAACACCAAAAATTAAAAATAGCTCAGATTCTCTCTTATTTTCGTTTTTGAAATATATTACATCAGATGTATGTTAAAATTCCTCTTTTTGGCCAATCCAAGCAAGCGAATTTTATTTCTGCGGGCCTGTGTAACATGACACATAGCAACGAGCATGAAGATTTCGCCACGTGCGAATTTCGACTATTTTCCCACGTCAAATATGGAGACTTGTTGCCATTATTCCGAGAGGTAAGTAAACATATTACATGTCAATATGATCAGGAAAAGTAGCTGCACACGTTTATGTTTGAGATGGCTGTTTAATTCATATGATAGTTGAGACCAAGCTTGTGCAACTTTGGGATACATTTGAACTGTCGCTTTTGTGCGATTTTGTGATTCCGTCACGATTTCTGTTGTTATTTCTTTCTAGCTTCGTGATATTCAAGGCAGGCTAATCAAATACTAAATAACCAATAGTACATTTGCATGCTTTATCGCTGGAAATTCAGACTTTTGTCATTTTAGCCCCAGTCATAGCTGGTGAGCGTGACGGAATCACGAAAATGTGACGGAATCACAAACTCTGCACTGCTTTGGGATATATATATATATATATATATATATATATATATATATATATATATATATATATATATATATATATATATATATGACAAACAATACACAGCGGAAACTTTCTAGCAATAGAAACAATGTAATGTGGTAGTACGGATAGGATGCTGGGGGAGTTGAGCTGAGCATTGAGATGTGTCACACATATATTAACCCCTTATTGCGCCGCTGGCACAAATATCACTGCACATCAATTGTGGACGTTGGACCTTTCAGCCTGATCACGCCACCTGACCATGTAACCCCCACCTTACCTCCCGAGTTGCAGAATGCCACACCAGGTTAGTGACTCCGTTACATTGTGCAAGTCACACTGCCATCTGTTGGTAAAGCATGTTACTTAATTTTGTACCTTCCTGGCTGTCGGCACACCCAATTAGAAAATCTACTCTTATACCTATCGACTTGTTCATTTAAAACCTCTTACTATAGAGTAGAAACGACGGTGTACTATTTCAGATCCGGGTTCTTCGAACAACGAAGTGGCTCCCAACGCTGGCCCCTCCCGTGCCATCGACGAAGAATAAGAATCTGAAGAAGGCGAGAAAGAAGAAGTAGTGTGTGACCAGACCACGGGGAAGAGCTGAAATCAATAGGGACGACCAGAGCAATGTATGTGGTCTGTGTGACGGAAACTACTGGGACGACGCCAACCAGGATTCAGAGTCCTGGATCCAATGTCCGCTTTGTTCCACATGGTTCCATGATACATGTGCGGGGGTTTACGGAAGAGCGGGGGATAATTTCATCTGTGACGAATGCGCAGAATAATTATGTACTAGTAGTTGCGATAAGACAATCAGATGTTTGAATGTCCCTTCATCACCATAAGAAGTAGGCCTGCCTTTAGGATACTGCCATTTAGTTACTTGTTAACTCAGATTACCGGTTGCTTCGTTTTCATTCATTGTTCCACGAACTAACAATTTAATTTGACAATGTTACCTTGTCCCCATTTGTGATGTTTAATAAAATCTATTGAACATTCTCACTTTTGATCAGTCTTTGATCAATTATAAAATAATTAACCCCAAGAAATTGCAGTCGTGATCCCGTCACGTCAACTCTGTGATTCCGTCACAAGTTTAAATT
>NC_140961.1:12982662-13057662 GCF_056783735.1 Eptatretus burgeri | reverse complement strand
AGAGGCTCTGCTCCGAAGAAGGGCAGGGAGTGTTTCCTCCAGCCAATGGACGAAGAGCCAGCAAAGCCGAGGCGCTCCAGCGAATGGGAAGCCAGAAGGCCAGAAACAACTGCAGAGCCTCTTCGGGGGGGCGGACCACCGACATGCCACCCATCCAATGGGATGCAGAGTTACCTCAGGACGGATCCCTCCCACCTCGCAGGAAGGGTTGAACAATTGTCGGTGCGATCCGTCTGGGTCATGTCTCGTCTGGTCTGTTGGCCATCTTCGGTCTTGGTGCTCGCTGGCGTCTGCCGCTTTGTCTTGGTTCCTTGGCGCTTGGTGCGAGGTTGTCCATGTGGGTTCGAGTCCCACCGTGGTGGTTGGAGCGTCCGATCTTCCCAAGCCCTTCCACAAGGATCCCGCGCTCCACAAGGGCAGGTCGGCAAGCCGTGCGAACGCGGCCAGGTACCAGCAGAAGTCTGACCTCCAGCCTGTCTATCCCCTTGGCTGCGAGGGTCGAAACTTAGACAATCTGGGTCCATTTTCTTTTGGTGTGTGTGTGTGTGTGTGTGTGTGTGTAGTGGTGCCGTCCTGCAAGTAGAAATTGTATGTGTTGATTGCTTATTGTACATTTGCCTCCATATTCGTGATAACTCTGCTCTGTCTCCCTTCCGATTATTGTAAATAAACCCCTGTTAAATGTACCAGCTTGTTGCCTGTCGTTTCTATCATTGACCCAGCACGGTGCGGTCTTGAGAAATAGTGAGGCCGTCTGTGCCGTAAATTGTTATTTGGACCGGCGCGGCTTTAACTCCCGCTCGGTTACGTCAGATCAGAGTCGGTCACAGCGACTCGGTTCGGACAAAGCCGGCCGAGGGTGTTGCTTCCCCAGTAGTTAGATGGCGTGAGTACTTAGGTAAATTGGAATAGACAAGTGGACCCTACCTCACGCCGTCGAAATATTGGCGACCACGGTCCTTTAAGCGACCCGTCGACCCCGGAGTTCTCCGGGGTGACGACCTTTCAATTTCGGTGTTCGGTGGGAGACGGCCCGACTGCTCCGTCAAGCGGTCGTCCTCGCCACCGACCCCCGGCCCACAACAATATGACATGATGCTGACATCGCAGACATCATGCCTCGTAAATTTTGGGGGTTCGATATATATTGTTGCGGATCCCAGGTTCGAGTTTCGCCACGAGGTGAAGCACTCAGCTCTCTCCCAAACTCCTGGCCCTGAGCTGCCGGCCACAGATAACTCCGCGCATACTGTCTCTGTTCCCCTCTTCTGTCCTTCCCTCTCCCACCCCTCTTGTCTCCTGCCCCTCCCCTTGTTGTGCATTGTGTGTTAGTTCTCATACGAGGCTCGACAATGTATGCAAAAATAAAAAACATTTTTAAAAAAACCCCACAAAAAAAAAAAGGGATTGGCTCCAGGACTATACAGGTTACCAAAAATACACAAACAAGACACCAGTACTGAGACCGATCGTCTCCATCATAAACACACCATCATATTGACGGTCTTTGTTACTTGGCATGAATCAATGGCACATTGCTTGGAAAAACAGGAAAAAAAAAACGGTGAAAAACAACTAAGTTTGGAAAAAGATTGAAAGACATTACAATACGACATGATGAGAACACGGTTTCTTTTGATGCGATTTCCCCGTTTACCAACATCTCTGTGGACCTTGCAATCCAAGCTACAAGAGAGCGTTTGCAACAATCACACATATGGAAGTTGAGGTGTGGAGTTGGCAACTTCACTTGGAATGACGTCACAAATTTACTCAGGACTTGCCTCAACAGCACAAACCTTCCTTTACAATGGAGAGCAACATCAACAGATTTTCGACATGGCACTTGGATCACCAATATCATCAGTCATGGCAAACTTGATAATGGAACACTTTGAAAGCAAACTTTTCACCAAGAATGTGCCTTTGTTGCCATGTTTCTGGGTCAGATATGTTGATGACACGTTTGCAATTGTACACCGAGACCATGTTGACCTTCTTCTCGAGCAGCTGTGCGAGGTTCTTCCTATTATTAAATTCATCATGGAAATTGAACAATTCAACAAGCTACCGTTCCTAGATGTGGAGGTTCAACGACAACCAGATGGCACTTTGAAAATGTCAGTACATAGGAAACCCACACACACACAGCTAAACTACTGGACTTCAACTCATACCACCCTATCACACATAAGCGCAGTGTTACCCGCATCCTGACTTCCAGAGCTTGGCAGGTTTCATCCTCAAAAATGCTGCCATCAATGAAATTAGATGGGTAAGAGACATTCTAACACAAATTGGACATGACAAAAGAATGCTACCCAGACTTGTGAACCAAAGAGGAGAGAACAGAGAGGAGGAAGAAGAATAAGAAGACAAATGTGGTTTCTGCATCTTACCATATGACCCAGTATTATCAGAGAAGATTGGCAAAATTATACGCAGCGCACAAATCCAAGTAGCATACAAACCCCTCTACACCATTCATCATGCCATCACAAACATAAAATACCATTTGGGGACTGATCAGATGTGGTATATCGCATGGTATGAGTGTGGCACAGCTTATGTATGGGGTAATGGGAAGAAATTTAAAACCAAGGATAAATTAACATACCAGAGCTACGAGGTTGGGAAAGGCCTCACAATCAGCAATGGCACCTAATTGCATACGTTTTGGTCACAGTTATGATGGAAGCAATACACAGATTCTGGACATCACATCAAACAAACACCGCAGACTAATTTTGGATTATTGGCTCGCTGAAGTTCAGGAAGATGGATTAACAGAAGAAACATTAAAACTTCCCGCTCAGTACTACCCCTTGATCCAGAAAGCAGAAAGTGGTTGGTGCAAATTCTAAAAACGAGGACAGTGTGGACCACAAATAACCCACAACGTTCCTAGAACATTGTGCCCAGAGGACACACCAATCACTCTACAACAAATATACCCCATCACCGAGGCAGACTCGCTCCACCCCCATTCCAACCCCACCTACAATAGGACCACGTGACCACATCACACCACTAAGGAAGACTAACTCGGATGTACAATGCATGCCCAATAACTTGCCAAGTTTTAATTCGCATACTTAGTTTACCAGATCACGCAGGAAACAGATGCAGAGGGAGCAGACAATCGATCAAGGATGATTAGCGTGAACAACAGGATGAAAAAGTAATAATTTTGGTTTCAATTCCAAACATCAGTGTGTTGGACCAGAACAGGATTAACACAAGGCAGAATAAAGTAGGCCACACACTTGATTGTTCACTGGGCTTTGAAGACATTTGTGTGTCACAAACGAAACGTCGCCTTGAGACTTGATCGGCTCACGCTCGTTTGTATTAAAATAGGTGCGAGTTTGGTCGAGTTTTATCATTTTGGTTGGCTGTGCATTTTAATAATTACAATGGATCATCCCAACTGCAAAAACCTTAAATATATATTCTATATGAAAGTCACTTTACGCCTCCCCAGTAAAGCATTCGTTCTTGACGCTTGATGGAGTACTGCTCTTCCCTACCTCACATCTTTCTGAGTTTGATGCCATGGAAACCAAAGCCTTTAAGATCATTGGAATCCCTCGTGATGAAACCGAGTCTACAGGCCTATCACTTCACCATGATGGTGGTCTCTGTCTCCTACCGCCTCCTTTCTGGTCTTGCATCCTCTGCTCTTTCCGTGCTTTGCTCCCCCAAGTTTCTTCAGGGAACACATTGTCCACCATCAACCCTCTTCTGGTGAAACTACCTAAATGCAGGATCACTGCACACCTCGACTCATTTGTTCCTTTTTTTTTTTCTCCTGCCTGTGGAACCAACTACCATATAATCTTCAATCTCATTCTTCCCTCGAGGTCAAGACAGCTGTTCACCAACATCTCAGCTGGTCCCCAATGAAAAACCATGATCTTTTCTCCCCTCGTTAACCCCCACCCCCACCCACCCCAATCCCAACCTTTCTCCAAATGGTCTTCTCTTGTGATAGTTACCTGTATTTTCTTGTGAAAGCTTCCACTCTGATGGGTTTGTGAAGGGTGTGGGCCAGAAATGTTCCCTGGCCAACCCCTTAAGAAGGTAGGAATTATTGGGGCCAATAATCCATCCATCCATCCATTGGGACCATACTCTGTACAGAGCGTTGGTGCTGCCTAAGCAGTCTCCTTGGCTATTGGGTACAATCCTGGACGGGTCGCCACTCCGACACAGGATACCAGCAAGCTGGCACTCATTTTGCCGACCTCAGAAGGATGACAGGCAGAGTCAACCCCACCTGGTATTCATTCAACAGCGAAGCAGGATTTGAACTGAGGATCCTCTGAACCCAAGCCCACCACCCTCACCATTAAGCCAACACCAGGCACGGCCGATAATGAGGCAGTAAGATGTTGTAGATACTGTGTATTAAAATACCTCCACAATGTTTTCTACATTTTCCTTACCATACAGTAATGCTTCAATTTTACATATGGGAATACAAGATATTTCAGTCATTCAAAGTTCACGGCACAAAAACTTCACTGAACTCTTCCTATAAATCTAAATAAAACCCTATAGCCTTGAATTTACAACGTAGCTGCTCTATGAGCATATTGTTATGTAAAAGTGATCAACTCTCGTAAAGTATTGTACCCCAAGCTGTTAACCAGAATATGGTCCGATTGCGAACACAAGTTTTGGTAAAATCATCATACTAACCACTCAAAGCCAGGAGATGTGAGCAACTTCCGAAAAAAGGTGCTCTCGGTTGACGTGAAAATATTCAGGTAACAATGCATACCTGTTGCAGCCACAGAATAACCTTTTACCACATCATTTGCCAGGTGTCCATGGCACCATGACAACATTGAAAAATGCTGCAGAATGCCAAGGAGGAATTTGAAACAGAGTCAAGGACCTCTTGGGCCAGAAACATTCCGCGAGTTGTTTTTTTTTCTTAAAGTCCACAAACATCCTTATGCTGATCGAAGGGTTATAGAAGAGCTTTTACATAGATCACAAACAGTGGAAGACATGAGCAGACACCAGTGTAGTTCGCACGAATTACAAGGGAAATTGCAGACAACAGACGAGTCACCATTGGATCTGGGATGTGCACCCAAGAATACCATAGGAATCGTGAGCCATGTGCTCAGATGGGAAATGCAAACAGGCCAACCCAAAATAGGAATAGGCCATATTCAACAAGATTAATGTTCTCTCCAAAATTATATCAAATGCATGTCATAAAACAAAGGCCTTTATGAAATAAACGAGGGCACTTCATATCTGAGACAGTTGCAATGTTAAATGGGTGGTCTTGAAATATGAATGATCTTTGATCTATCCGTAGAGGAAGATCTTGGGCACACTGCAAGCATGCAAACTTCCTGGAGTTGTAATGTCGGACAAGGCCTTCCACCGTTCCCGGCCTGACGTAACACCGCACGTTTCATGCTCTGTAGTCCAAATCCACAGGTACGGCTGCACGGTCCCAATGCCATCGGGCGAGACATTTTACAGTTGACCTTTTTCAGCTTCGAAAAGCGACCTCGTGCTTTGGGAGGCCATGTGGCGTAGATCTCATCAGGCACCGCATCTTCATTCGGGTTACCCAGCACTAAAGTTTGCATTTGCAATGTTGATCTTCTTGGAGACACCGATTGCTGATCCTCCACTGGCAATTCTGTAACAATATTGTATTTATTAAGGTTATTGCATGAAACTTGAAACTGATCGGTTTTTATCTTGTGGGTCTTAAGGAAACCGAGCAATCGAATGTCCCACGTACATTAGCTGTTAACGAATAGACACTCGAGGTGATATTTTTTTCATTCCCTGTACATTTACATGAATCGTGCAATAAAGCATTGTCCATTAAATCTGAGAAATGTTTAAAATCCATTTTTCAAAAGTGATTGGATTAAACCAGCTTTTCTCCACTCACTGGCCCACCCAAGCTACGAGACTAGTTTACGCCAATGACAAAAGAGTATTTTCTATCCTTCAACCGCCCAGGCAAACACATACCACCTTCTGTAACTTGCAAAAGCCACAGAGAAGGAAAACAGGTGGATGCATCATCATAGCAATGTCGTTTGAAAAATGAATCGACTTTCTTTAAAAAGACAAAAGCTTCTTGTTAAAAATAAACAAATAAATAAGAAGCAAGAAGATAAACAAAACAAGGGCCCACAGCCATCTTTCACAGGATGTCTCAGGCTCTTCTGCGCATCTCCCTGCTTATTGCTCCTCCGCTGTGACAGGCCCGCTTCCTGCCCTGGTGGAGGTGCTGCCGTGTCTGTCCATTCCTCTGTTCACAACAATCAGTGCCCTCACTGATCACTAACAACCCAATGGAATACATTTGGCTTTGCGTGTCTCTCCGTAGCAACGTATTGTTTCTTTGTGTGGTCTACCATCAACGCTACTCCGATGACTCCATCCATATGCGAGGCTCTCTCCACAAACATTGACACACTGCTTTCGTGCGGAGTGTGACAGATGCATACAAACGGTGACTTAATCATGAACACCATGGCTTGTGCTAGGTGTGATGGAAGTTTGGATAGAATGGTGCATGTCTGGCAGCTGGGTACTACTCAAAAAGGTTACACCTCCTGGCGGTGTGAACGAGGTGACCACTGTAGCACGGTGGCGAGAATGTATAAATGTGATAGGATATTCACAATGCAATTGTCCCACATCATGACATCTTGTGATCATGGTTCACAGATCATATAAAGAATAAAGCTCCAAATTGCTCGAAATACAGTACCCACAGACAAAATCAGCATCAAATCACATTGCTCTTCACTGGATAACAATCACTTCCAAAACTTCCTCCATGTATCACTATTATATTTAATCCTATAATGAGCATTCCAACGATGTCTGAAGTGCCGTGAACGGGTTTTCTCATGTGGATGAATCACTTGGATGTTTGCTGCATCATTTATAAAGAGGCAGCCATGCCGTCGATGCACTGCCTTCCGATAGATCAGTAATTTGTAATAGACTGGTATACAATGGCCTACTATTTGAAGGGGTACACTCAGTTTTGCCCGGCCGGTGAACTTTTCCCTCCGGAGGTTGGACAATGTCCACGTTGGACATTGAAAAACGATGGTGTTATTGACAACACCTGACTCCACATCCAAATATAAACTTTTTAGCAGCTTTTGATGGCTTCAAAATGGCCTTCAAAGCCAACGTGTGGTCGCTTAAAACCATGCCCAGATTCTAAGTATTGACATCCAAAAGTTGGGTCTTGGAGCTACGGTTCGGCCGTGAAAGAGTAACGTAGTAAATCCAACGTAGTAAAAAAATAACGAAAGTAAATGCACAAACAAACTCAAACACTTGAAAATATTTACAAGATGACGTAAACGTAAATATGCATTAAATAAAACAAGAGTTGGCCAATTTAAAGGTCCACTCGAGACAATCAGGTGAGCACAGGCTTGAGGCTGCACTATGATATTGTTTAAAGGTATCAACTTGCTAAACAATGATCTTCAGTTTGTCAAGGCATGTTACATAATGCTTCTTCATTACACAACTTACTGCAGGTTATTTCAAGCATGAAAGCAGACGTGCACGTCTCTTAGAGTTAAACCCAAGACTGGCAGTGCACAATGTGATGTGTGCACTACACAAAGCTGCTATTCTGTCGCCGTGATGTGTTCATCTCCGATTTAATAAACAGGTGCAAAACATTCAGTTAATGTAAGAAGCATCTTACCTGAAGGTAAGCCATCATCAAAAGGAACGCGAGTGATCGATGGCTTTGTTGTGACATCTTTCACCGTCATAATCCTTAAGTCCTCATCAGGATGTGTCACTCGGAAATGTTTGCCCTCTGTGGTTTGCCAGGAAACAGCGTCTCGGTGAGACTGTGATTCGGTTAGATGAGGCTCTGCAGAACTGGTGAAGCTCGTGGGATTGGTTAAACTTGCATTGAGATTGTCCCTTCCCGTCTCCTGTGGAGGCAAGGTTGATGTGGCAGAGTAAAGTCCAGCATGTGATGTGAACAAACCCTGCCGTTCAGAAGCCTCTCGTTGGGACAAACCCTGAGTGCTGCTTCCCTGAACTTTGTCTTGCATCTGCGTTGCACAAGGCCCTTTTCTGCAAGGTGATTCCATGTGGAGGGGAGGGCACAAAAGGCCATCGTTGGCGGGGTTGAGGATGATGTATCGGGTGCTGCGTTTGACACCAACTCCACATGATTGACTGCAAAACCCCCATGGAGACCAAGGCGAGACCTCACAATCTAGGGGTGTCGCTTCTTCTTCAGCAGGTCCTAGATGTGACACAAATGAACAGAGAATGAAATAGATGAGCATTCATCTTGGTAAATCACCCAATGTGTGCACGAGTAAGTGAGCTATCGTCGGCACCTCAAACAAATTCAAAACCTACAGGGGGCAGTGCATCAGCATCACCACTGCACACCTGCGAGAAAACTGATGCTAATTCACAATCACCTGCTACATAGGATCGAAGACGACGACTCACTGTGTCTTGGTTTAATTACACCCTCCGACAAATGGAATGCATTATATTCGAGACAAATTTCATCAAAATAACATAATTATCTGTGAGCTTGGTCTTTATCAAGTAGGGAGAAAGACAGAGGGAAGGCTGCATGCCAAGGGCTCAACTGAAGGAGGCAATCTGGGTGGTGGGTTAGTGATTCACTTTGAATGAAGAGTTGAAGTTACTGGTGTTGATTTGTATCACTAACAAGGTGGAAGTTACGAGTGTTGATTTGTATTACTAACCAGGTGGAAGTTACTGGTGTTGATTTGTATCACTAACCAGGTGGAAGTTACTGGTGTTGATTTGTATCACTAACCAGGTGGAAGTTACGAGTGTTGATTTGTATTACTAACCAGGTGGAAGTTACTGGTGTTGATTTGTATCACTAACCAGGTGGAAGTTACGAGTGTTGATTTGTATTACTAACCAGGTGGAAGTTACTGGTGTTGATTTGTATCACTAACCAGGTGGAAGTTACTGGTGTTGATTTGTATCACTAACCAGGTGGAAGTTACTGGTGTTGATTTGTATCACTAACCAGGTGGAAGTTACTGGTGTTGATTTGTATCACTAACCAGGTGGAAGTTACTGGTGTTGATTTGTATCACTAACCAGGTGGAAGTTACTGGTGTTGATTTGTATCAATAACCAGGTGGAAGTTACTGGTGTTGATTTGTATCAATAACCAGGTGGAAGTTACTGGTGTTGATTTGTATCACTAACCAGGTGGAAGTTACGAGTGTTGATTTGCATCACTAACCAGGTGGAAGTTACTGGTGTTGATTTGTATCACTAACCAGGTGGAAGTTACTGGTGTTGATTTGTATCAATAACCAGGTGGAAGTTACTGGTGTTGATTTGTATCAATAACCAGGTGGAAGTTACTGGTGTTGATTTGTATCACTAACCAGGTGGAAGTTACGAGTGTTGATTTGCATCACTAACCAGGTGGAAGTTACTGGTGTTGATTTGTATCACTAACCAGGTGGAAGTTACTGGTGTTGATTTGTATCACTAACGAGGTGGAAGTTACTGGTGTTGATTTGTATCACTAACCAGGTGGAAGTTACTGGTGTTGATTTGTATCAATAACCAGGTGGAAGTTACTGGTGTTGATTTGTATCACAATGATAATCATTTTTACGATGGAGTAATGTTCAAAAGCTTCGTGTTTAAATAAACAATATTGACCAACAGGAGAAAGACAGACGGTCCATATTAACCGACAGGAGAAAGACAGTCAGTCCATATTAACCGACAGGAGAAAGACAGACGGTCCATATTAACCGACAGGAGAAAGACAGTCAGTCCATATTAACCGACAGGAGAAAGGCAGACGGTCCATATTGACCGACAGGAGAAAGACAGTCAGTCCATATTAACCGACAGGAGAAAGGCAGACGGTCCATATTGACCAACAGGAGAAAGGCAGACGGTCCATATTAACCGACAGGAGAAAGGCAGACGGTCCATATTAACCGACAGGAGAAAGGCAGACGGTCCATATTAACCGACAGGAGAAAGGCAGACGGTCCATATTGACCGACAGGAGAAAGACAGTCAGTCCATATTAACAGACAGGAGAAAGGCAGACGGTCCATATTGACCAACAGGAGAAAGACAGTCAGTCCATATTAACCGACAGGAGAAAGGCAGACAGTTCATATTGACCAACAGGAGAAAGACAGTCAGTCCATATTAACCGACAGGAGAAAGACAGACGGTCCATATTAACCGACAGGAGAAAGACAGTCAGTCCATATAAACCGACAGGAGAAAGACAGACGGTCCATATTAACCGACAGGAGAAAGACAGTCAGTCCATATTAACCGACAGGAGAAAGACAGACGGTCCATATTAACCGACAGGAGAAAGACAGTCAGTCCATATTAACCGACAGGAGAAAGACAGACGGTCCATATTAACCGACAGGAGAAAGACAGACGGCCCATATTGACCAACAGGAGAAAGACAGTCAGTCCATATTAACCGACAGGAGAAAGGCAGACAGTTCATATTGACCAACAGGAGAAAGGCAGACGGTCCATATTAACCGACAGGAGAAAGGCAGACGGTCCATATTGACCGACAGGAGAAAGACAGTCAGTCCATATAAACCGACAGGAGAAAGACAGACGGTCCATATTAACCGACAGGAGAAAGACAGTCGGTCCATATTAACCGACAGGAGAAAGACAGACGGTCCATATTGACCAACAGGAGAAAGACAGTCAGTCCATATTAACCGACAGGAGAAAGGCAGACAGTTCATATTGACCAACAGGAGAAAGACAGTCAGTCTATATTAACCGACAGGAGAAAGGCAGACAGTTCATATTGACCAACAGGAGAAAGACAGACGGTCCATATTAACCGACAGGAGAAAGGCAGACAGTTCATATTGACCAACAGGAGAAAGACAGTCAGTCTATATTAACCGACAGGAGAAAGGCAGACTGTCCATATTGACCGACAGGAGAAAGGCAGACGGTCCATATTAACCGACAGGAGAAAGGCAGACAGTTCATATTGACCAACAGGAGAAAGACAGACGGTCCATATTAACCGACAGGAGAAAGACAGTCAGTCCATATTAACCGACAGGAGAAAGGCAGACAGTTCATATTGACCAACAGGAGAAAGACAGTCAGTCCATATTAACCGACAGGAGAAAGGCAGACGGTCCATATTGACCGACAGGAGAAAGGCAGACGGTCCATATTAACCGACAGGAGAAAGGCAGACGGTCCATATTGACCGACAGGAGAAAGGCAGACGGTCCATATTAACCGACAGGAGAAAGGCAGACAGTTCATATTGACCAACAGGAGAAAGACAGTCAGTCCATATTAACCGACAGGAGAAAGGCAGACGGTCCATATTGACCGACAGGAGAAAGGCAGACGGTCCATATTGACCGACAGGAGAAAGACAGACGGTCCATATTAACCGACAGGAGAAAGACAGTCAGTCCAGATTGACCGACAGGAGAAAGGCAGACGGTCCAGATTGACCGACAGGAGAAAGGCAAACGGTCCATATTGACCGACAGGATAAAGGCAGACAGTTCATATTGACCGACAGGAGAAAGACAGTCGGTCCATATTGACCGACAGGAGAAAGACAGTCGGTCAATATTAACTGACAGGAGAAAGGCAGACGATTCATATTAACCGACAGGACAAAGACAGACGGTCCATATTGACCAACAGGAGAAAGGCAGTCAAGCTGAACCTGGAGAACATGTTCAACAGCAGAAGAAACTTCAACCTGAAGAAGTAGATTTTAGTTTGGATGGTCTTTGTCCGACAGAATATGGTGTAGGGGTAACAATCACAGCATACTTACCTATGAACTGCACTATCTGGGTTTGATTATCGATGAAACGACAAACTTTAAGATTGGCGCTATTCAGGCAGGGTGTGATGTCACCATGCCTCTGTTGGACAATAGGCTGGGTATACCATCTGCTAGCAATAGCAGGTGGATGTCAAAAATCTCAAGGTTTAGTTTGTGAAGAGTATGCAAGTTCGCACCAACACTCCAAACACATTTATAAATTCCGACCCAAATCAGCTTCAGTCGAACGTCAGGCCCGACAAGCCAGTTCTCAAAAGTATTGGGCCAAAGTATACAGCAGCTGATGCCATAATAAAGTAGTATTAATTGACACCTTCAAAGTAATAGTAGAGGAGGTCCAGGTGTTTTAAAGTGGACTTTTGTGCAACCATTCTTACATCATATAATTAGACTTGTAGGATTGAAAAAAAAAAAAAATTAAAAACAAAATTTAATAACCTCAAATATTCTTCAACCTACTTTTGAAGATACGAGTCGTGTTGTCGTCCTGGTCCAAGCTGGTCATGATGATATTGAAGACTTCGTCCCCCTCAGCCCCAGAGTCCAGTCGTTTTGGTTTCCTTTGAAGAGTATTTTTCTCATCAACACGCACTCCGTTTAACCACAGAGCGCTGTTGAATTCCACCGTCTGGCCAAAGGTATTCGCGCTGGAGTTTTCGATCCCCGTGCTCCATGACTCTGCACACACAAACTAGACGTAAGTTTTAAGGAGCAAGCAAAACCTTGAGAAAACAAATGGGCTGAACAAAGAAGTGTGCAAGCTTTGTATAAAGGTTGGTGGAATTTGGGCGAGCTTCAACGTGCTGATTGTTAAAGCGCCATGGGAGAAAGCAACCATGTAAAAGTAAAACCATGACCATATTAAACAAACAAACTGCAGCAAATGGTGAAAGCAAAATGTGACCAGAAGCACTGTTGCAGCACCTGGAATGCTGGGTATAAAGTTGAATTCCAAGTAGCCTATTCTAGGCAGGCTTTTCAGGCGAGGATAGTAGAATGAACTTGCAGGATGAGAAGGTTTCTGGGCCGTGATTCTCGATACGCTTTCTGGAGGGTTAGATGCGAAGTTCGGGGATGAGAACGTGAAGCCACTATCGGTACCTGCATCCCACAGAAGGAGGTCCTGCTGGAGCTGCGCAATCCACGCATGGTCTTTGGGAGAGCACAGGTTGATGGAGTGCACTCCAATGAACCAGTCCGGACTAGGAACCAATCGGACCAGCGCAGAAACCTGCGATCATGGCAGCATATCATCCATATTCAATAAACAGTCATGTAATGTGCACACATGGATTATTTCAAACATGCAATGCACTCTTTAAAAGTGTACAGTGATGTTTATCATTTTCTGTTTGTTGCCAAATTGTACTCGTGAAACCGATATGGAAGTTGAAAAGGAGAATTTTGTCAATGCATTTTGATTTTTATATGTTATACGAGTTAATAATTGTGAATCGCATTTAACTCATAGTTCCCATCATGTGCTGCCTTTTTGGTTGCCGATTGCACCATTGGTTAGGGGCGCGGCTATGCCGCTGATGCAGTGCCCCGATTACCAGTATACTGGTGCTCATTTTGCCGACCTCGGAAGGATGACAGGCTGAGTCAACCCCCTAGTGTTAATTCTGTGGACAACAGGGCTCTAACTCAGGACCCAAGGATCCCAAGCCACCACCCTAACCACTAAGCCAACACCAGGAGGAGGAGGAGTAGGAGATTGAGACCATACTCTATGCAGAGCGTTGGTGCTGCTGAAGCAGTCTCCATGGCTATTGGGCACAATCCTGGACGGGTCGCCACTCCGACACAGTATACCAGCAAGCTGGCACTCATTTTGCCGACCTCGGAAGGATGACAGGCCGAGTTAACCCCACCTGGTATAAATTCAACAGATGAGCGGAATTTGAACTCAGGATCCGAGGATCTAAAGCCCGCCACCCCAACTGCTCAGCCAACACCAGGCTACAACTTATAGTATATGAATATGTATACCATGATGGGTTTTCACAATACATTAACTAATTACTTGAGAAATGTTGTGAGAGGTGTACAAGTATAATTATTATAGGTCAGTTTGATTTTAAAAGAAAGATGAATTTGAATTACTGGTGCAGTACACCCGCTCCCTCTGGGAAGGGGGTTAAAGCTATTATCCTCATTGTTATTACTATTACGATTGTTTATATATATATATTTTTATTATTGTTATTATTAACAATAGCGACTGTTTTTGTGGTTTATGAGTTTCATTTCCAGTAGGGGTGCCCCACGAAACACCAACATAAGCTATTTATACACATTAACACGGTGTTTGTCCAAGGAGGAAAACCCCTTTGGGAGGGTGGATAATATCAGTTTAATATTGTTTTGTAATCACATTAATATTATGCGATTATCATCATTATTGTTGTTGTTCGCCCCCGTTGGACTTGGCCGAAACAGGGGCTTATGGATTTGGTCTCCATTTTCATGTCCGTGCGTGCATGCACGTGTCCGCAACCGTATGGACCAATTTTATTCGTACTTGTCACAAAAACAACACATGGTGGCTTACATAAGCATGCCACTTTCATCCCCCCCCCCCGAGATCAGATCCAAGATGGCTGACTGGCGGCCATTTTAGTTGTAAAAAAAAAACCTGATGTTGAACACGTCCTCAACCATTTCTCGGACATGCATTTACCGATGCTGTTCAAACTTGGCAAACATATAATGAATGATGGTTTACATATACACGTCATTTGTTTTCGACATCAGATCCAATATGGCCGACTGGCAGCCATTTTAGTTGTAAAAAAAACAAACAAACCCGGTGTCGAACACGTCCTCAACCATTTCTCAGACGTGCATTTAGCAATCTTGATCAAACTTGGCACACAGATAACGAATGATGGCTTACATAAGCACGTAATTTTTTTTTTAGAGATGAGATCCAAGATGGCTGACTGGTGGCTATTTTGTTACTTCAATGTGTCCCTATCCATTTCTCAAACATGCATGGTCCAATTTCATTCAAACTTGGCACAAGCGCAGTAGATGATGGCATACACGTGCCCCTCAATTTGTTTTGTGATCTGATCAAAGATGGCCGACTGGTGTCCATTTTAGTTGTACATAAATATGGGCTATCCCTTTAATTCTATACAGCAAAATTACTAAAACAATGGGGGCTATGACATTTTATGTCTTTTTTACTTGTACGTTTTGCTATTAGAAGTGGCCTTGGAAAAACCCCACAATAAGCCATTTATACACCTTAACACAGATTTCACCCAAGGTGGAAAACCTCCTTGGGGAGGGAGGCAAATGAAGTTGTTACAACCTGCGTCGTGTGACCTTTAACTCATCTTGCGAGTTTGGTTGAGATTGGATAAGGAACAACCAAATGTATCACGGACAGACAGACAGACACCAAATTGCATATTTTAGTATGATTATGGTTCCTGGAGGAAGGCATTAAGTGTTTCGTGTTGTGATTTTCAATTATAGAATTTTTCAATTGCCAAATCTTTTTTTCTCAATTTCCAGTGATTTAATTTTTTCAAATTTACAATTTAAATATTTTTTCAATTGTATTTGCTTTTAAAATTATTATGGTTATGGTTCCCATCCATCCATCAGGACTGTACTCTGTACAGAGCGTCAGTCCTGCCAAAGCAGTCTCCTGGGCTCTTGGGTACAATCCTGGATGGGTCACCACTGCAACGAAGGATATTCGAATAGCTCAACATCCCAGAAAGCTAGTACTTATTTTGCCAACCTCAGAAGGATGACAGGCTGAGTCAACCCCACCTGGCATTAATTCAAAGGAAAAGCAGGATTTGAACTCAGGACCTAAGGATCCCAAGCCAGCCACCCTAACCATTAAGCCAACACCAGGCATATGGTTCCCAGAGGGAGGCATCAAGCGTTTAATCTGGGTGTCCATGGTGCAGCATATAATCCACCATTTTTTTCATTTTGGAAAAAAAAAAGAGGTTTGTTTTCATTATGAGGAAGAATTTCAAGTGCTACCAATTGGATAATATTATGAGTTGGCTATACCAGGAATGAGCAATATCCGATCGCAGCCCTCTCGCTATTGTTGAATATGTATGCTCGAAGAAGAAGCACAATCAATTCATATCAGGATTTGATGAAGTGAATGAAGAACGATGAACAATGTCTGATGATACATCGCTTCCTCCTATTCCTACATATATCCTCCCCCCTCCTCCCCCTCCCCCCAACCAAGGTCATTTTCCTTTTCTTTCTCTCCCGCACCAAATTCACATAGGAACACAGAACAGACCTGGCCCTATCGAATCATATTCATTCACATGGGAGCACGGGACAGACACAGCCCAAACTAATCGGATTCATTCACATGGGACAGCCTGGGACAGCCACAGCCCTATCAGGTGAGAACACGGGACAGACATGGTTCCATCTCATCTTATTCATTCACATGGGAACATGGAACAGACATTTCTCCGTCTAATCTTATTCATTCACATGGGAACACGGGACAGACATAGCTCTATTCAACTTATTCATTCACATGGGAACATGGGACAGACATGGCTCTATCTCATCTTATTCATTCATTCACATGGGAACATGGGACAGACACGGCTCTATCTCATCTTATTCACTCATTCACATGAGACAGACACGGCTCTATCTCATCTTATTCATTCACATGGGAACATGGGACAGACATTGCTCTATCTAATCTTATTCATTCACATGGGAACATGAGACAGACATGGCTCTCTCTCATCTTGTTCATTCATTCACATGGGAACATGGGACAGACATGGCTCTATCTCATCTTATTCATTCACATGGGAACATGGTACAGACATAGCACAAGGTTAATGAGACAGATTAGAGAATGTAATCTGAGCTGTGGGTAATGATTTTTTTGTATTCTCAGAGCCAGCTTTCACCACAGAGACACGTGAGACATGAACAAGGATGAGGGAGTTGAGTGGACAGAGAAGGTGAAATATTTATTTTATTTTTTTTGTGTCGCAGGTTGTTACCACAGAGTGGTCTTTCTTTTTGGACCCATGGCTAATACCACTGCATTGATCTGTTTGTAAAAGTCATCAGAGAATAAAAATCAATCAAACTTGAGAACCAGTTCAGTCATATGAAGTAAAGTTTCGATGTGACGGTTGAAAAAACACTTTAGTGCCTGAAATCCCTCGACATCATAAAGGATAACAGTGGAGAGTGACGAGATGTCCATGGTGAATGGAAGTTTGTTGTCCATGGTAGAAAAATAGACCCGATCGAGAATCTGCAAGTTGTATTGGTATCTGTGGTGTACTATCTGTGCATATCTGTTGGTATCTGCGCATATGATTGGAGCCATATAGTTATCTAAGTACCGGTAGGTAGATATTATCTCAGAAGAACAGCACAGGCAGACAACAGGACAGCCGGGCTTGTGAATCTTTGGCATAAATTAAATAGGTGATACACTAGGATGACTGACATCAATATTACGAGAGGTAGGTGGGAATTCCTGTTTGGAACTCCTGGAGATTTTAAAATCGAGGATTCCTTTGGAGCTGCCATAAAGTCGACCATCACATACATGCATGGTTTATGGAGCTGTGACATTAAAGGGAATCTTCAGAACAATAAATTAATTGGCCTTTCATTCTAATATTTGGACTTTCATGTCGCAACCTTGCTCTTGCTTTATCACGACTTTTCTATCAGGATTTTGTGAGTGGTGCTGATAAAGCTGCTTTGTGGTTACAAATCTGGAAACTCCAATGAAAGAGACATCATTGCATATTGCCTGCAGGGCTTATATATTGTTTGTCATACAGAAGCGATAAAACAAAATAAACATTGAAAAACTATAACATGTTAAATTCGATGTCACCATCATTTCAATAATAAACTAGAACGGGCACTCATAGAGCACATACCTTCGCCGCCACTACTTTTTTTGTTCTTGGTATGAGTGTGGGGAACTGGTTTTCAAGGGCGTGACCCCCCCCCCCCCCGGCATTTTACCCCAACCGGTGACATGTGTTATGACGTCATTGTGTCACAAGATTGGGCATTCAATTCTGAACATTTTGGTGCTGGGTTCATGTAAAGCGGACAAGAATTGACCGCGTTATGACAAAAACCGCATATTTTTCAAGGTCGTGACCCCCCTGACCTTTGACCCCTAACCGGTAACAAGAGTATGGGCGTCATTGTGTCATATTGCATATCACAAGATGAGGCGTTGAATTCTGAACATTTTGGCGTTAGTTGCATGCAAATTGAATAAAAATTGACCGTGTTATCGTAAAAAGACGATTTTGACCTTTTCGTGACCTTGACCTTTGACCCGAACGATCCCAAAATCGAATCGAATGCTTCCTGGCTAATAACCAACCATCCCACCAAATTTCATGCAATTTGGTGTAATACTTTTTGAGTTGTACGAATCACAAGATTACAAATAAATAAATAAATAAATAAATAAATAAATAAATACACGCCGACCAAAACATAACCTTTCGCAGAATGCGAAGGTAACTAGAAGGGCACTCGGTGGAGCGCATACCTCCGCCATGCAAGGCCCGATCCACAAGAACATATCGGGCCCAATAAGTTTTTGAACTATTTTGCGACATATCGTTTGTGGCCCTATCTCTCAATGGTGAAGAATCACTTTAAAAATTCTAGTAGTCGGATCCGGATCCAGATCTTCACCAAAATCTGATCAGTTCGTCCTTGTCACACACCCGGATCCGTCCATAACTTTTTGAGATATCCTGCGCCACAAACAACCAAACAAGAAGAAGACCGTGCAGAGCACGATACTTGCAAAATTCATCAAACAAATTTGATCTCAAAAATAATTGGTGGTTGAATTCAATGACCTCAAATATAAATCCTCTTCAAATTTCAAGTTAATCAGATGAAAATTGAGGAATTTAGAAATACCACTTTAGTTGTTGACCTTTGTCCTAAGTTGACCTTTTGGTCCATATTGACCTCAGAAATAATAGGTGAGTTGAATTCAGTAACCTGAAATATAAATCCTCTTCAAATTTCAAGTCAATCGGATGAAAATTGAGGATTTTAGAAATACCATCTAAATTGTTGACCTTGGGCCTACGTGGACCTTTTGACCTGAAAAATAATAGGCTTCTTCCTTATGACAAACTCTACCATGTGGTGAAGTTTTGTGAAGATCGGTTTAAAATTGTGACCTGTCGGCGATAGACAGACAGACAGACAAACAAACACAAAATCGACAAACCAATATACTTGAAAAAATCTTCGATTTTGCAAGTAACAAACAGACAGTAAGGAGTGAAAGCACAACCTCCTTCAGGTTCTGTGGTGGAGGTAATAAGGGTCAGAAGAATAGCAATTTTCATGCAACTTCGTTAAAACCCTTGTGAATAGCCTAAAGGTATCTCTACAATTTCACTCCCAGGCAAGCAAGGACCAAGTAGCACAAGCAAGAGAGCATCATTACCTTCATAGTGGAATGTCATCCACATCCTACATGATATCCACACCAGCGCACCATCCACACAAACACACCATCCACACCAGCACACCATCCACACCAGCACACCATCCATACCAGCACACCATCCACCTGACTACACGATATCCACACAAGCATACAATCCACCATCCAGCTGCCTTTTCTACTGTTGATGATCATATTCCACATGTACATCACACCCAGGATCTGTTTGCAGCATCTGTCATTCTTATATCTCACTACAAAGCCTGGTGTTGGCTTAGTGGTTAGGGTGGCGGCTTGGGATCCTAGGGTCCTGAGTTCAAGCCCCGTTGGGCCACTGAATTAATACACCAGGGGGTTGACTCAACCTGTCATCCTTCCAAGGTCGGCGAAATGAGCACCAGTGTACTGGTAAGGGGGGCACTGCATCAGCGGCATAGCCACACCCTAACCAATGATGCAACCAGTAGCCACAGGTTGCACTCTATAGAGAGAGATCTCACTACAAAGTGAAGCTGGAAGCATGAAACACGAAGCATGAAGATGTGCAAATCAGGAAGCACAAAGCATTGTAGGCACGCTTCCCCTCTATCTGTTCCATTCAGTCTGCCCTTCTCCTTTGATCGCCTCTGCTCTACATGAAAATCAGCAAACATCACTCCCATCCACAAGAAGGATGCAAAAACAGACCCTACCAACTATCACTTAAAAAATTAGGCCAGGGAGCTTGTTTCCAATTACAAGCAAAATCATGCAGTCCATCATTGCTGCTGATATCACGACATTTCTGTTTTTGAAGTCATCTCTGACCATCAGCTTGGATTTTATCCGAGTTACTCAACTCAACTCTGGACATGCTTCTGCTCTCTCAGCAATGGTTGGAGACCCTAAATCTCAAAAGGTTAGGACCGTCTCGCTGGACATATCTCGGACATTCCATAGTTTGTTATCCTGCTTTACTTGTCATGCTCTCTGCCAGTGGGATAGAAAGATTCAATCTGAGATTTCTGAAAAACTCCTCTCACACAGTAAACATGTTGCCATCATTGGAATCCCTTCTTCCCCTCTCCTAGTGGAAGCTAGAGTTCCTCTTGGGCTCAGTCTTGCTCCTAATCTACAGTATGTTAACAACCTCTCCAATGCTCTGGAAATCCCTCTCTTCCTTTTTGCATCATACAGTTACTCCCATCCCTCTGCAAGGTAGACAGCAACTGCATATATATATATATATATATATATATATATATATATATATATATATATATATATATATATATATATATATATATATATATATATATATATATATATATATATATCCTGACTTGGAAACGATTGAGACTGGTCTGATAAATGAAACATGTGCTTCAATCATAGAATATGTTTCTCACCATAAGCGCTCCAGAAGGATCATCAATCTAATTCGCCTATGTATTTCCTTGGTCATCCACTGGAAGAGTTTGCTTCTTGAACATCTCGGCCCCACCATCAGCCATGACCTTTCCTGGGCCGACCGCAGAACAAAGCTGGCCTCCAAGCTAGCCGCAGACTGTACATCCTCCGTTGATCCAAGTCTTTCCTTGGAAAATCACAATTAACAACAGTGTCTTTGTCCTTTGTCCATAGCTTAAGCCTTAAGGGAATACTGCTCTCAGCTATGGGCTGGCACCCAAGCATCACATCTAACTTTCCTGGATTCTGTGGACTAAAAAGCTCTCAACATTATTGGAATCTCTCTTGATGAGGTCGAAGAACAAGGTCTGTCGCTTTTGCATCGCAAGTGTCTTTTTTTTTTTTCACCCTTTTTTAACCCAGGCAGGATTTTTTTTTGTTTTGTTTTTCTCCTCGATATCGAATCCTCTGCTCTGTCCTTCGACCCTACTTATCGACTCCAAGATGCACGTGTTCTTCCAGTAACCCCCTTCTGGTTAAACTTTCAAATTGGTGTCCCACAATCGCGCTGTCAATTTAACCTTGCACTTCCTTGAGCCTCATTCTTGTGGAGTTAATGTTTTTTTGTTGGATTTCAAAGGCATTTCTCCCACAAACTAAAATGATGTTATTGACGTACAGCATTCTATTTGTAGACAGGAAGTAAAAAGTTGACTTGTTACCTGTGAGTATTGAGCGGTTACTTTGAATGCTGCACTCGAAGTTCCCAATCCGCTGGGAATGGCTGGTCCAAGGAACCAGTCAAAGGTGAGGCCGGTTGAGATTCCTGTTTCCACCATGGCTTGGAGGGCCACATATTCACCTTCCTCGGCAAATGCTCTGAGGGCAGGTGAAGCGATGCTTCCCTCGGTCCACAGGCTGAAGTTTGCAGAGTGCACATAACCTTGACACATGGTATATACACATTACAGCCATTTTACATGGTACATAAAGGGAGGGGTGAGAGAGAGAGAGAGAGAGAGATTGAGAGAGAGATTGAGAGAGAGATTGAGAGAGAGATTGAGAGAGAGATTGAGAGAGAGATTGAGAGAGAGATTGAGAGATTCAGAGATTGAGAGAGATTGAGAGAGATTGAGAGAGATTGAGAGAGATTGAGAGAGAGATTGAGAGAGAGAGATTGAGAGAGAGAGATTGAGAGAGATTGAGAGAGAGAGATTGAGAGAGATTGAGAGAGAGAGATTGAGAGAGATTGAGAGAGAGAGATTGAGAGAGAGAGAGATTGAGAGATTGAGAGATTGAGAGAGAGAGATTGAGAGATTGAGAGAGAGAGATTGAGAGATTGAGAGAGAGAGATTGAGAGATTGAGAGAGAGAGATTGAGAGATTGAGAGATTGAGAGAGAGAGATTGAGAGATTGAGAGAGAGAGATTGAGAGATTGAGAGAGAGAGATTGAGAGATTGAGAGAGAGAGATTGAGAGATTGAGAGATTGAGAGAGAGAGATTGAGAGATTGAGAGAGAGATTGAGAGAGAGATTGAGAGAGAGATTGAGAGATTGAGAGAGAGATTGAGAGAGAGATTGAGAGAGAGATTGAGAGAGAGATTGAGAGAGATTGAGAGAGATTGAGAGAGATTGAGAGAGATTGAGAGAGATTGAGAGAGATTGAGAGAGATTGAGAGAGATTGAGAGAGATTGAGAGAGATTGAGAGAGATTGAGAGAGATTGAGAGAGATTGAGAGAGATTGAGAGAGATTGAGAGAGATTGAGAGAGATTGAGAGAGATTGAGAGAGATTGAGAGAGATTGAGAGAGATTGAGAGAGATTGAGAGAGATTGAGAGAGATTGAGAGAGATTGAGAGAGATTGAGAGAGATTGAGAGAGATTGAGAGAGATTGAGAGAGATTGAGAGAGATTGAGAGAGATTGAGAGAGATTGAGAGAGATTGAGAGAGATTGAGAGAGATTGAGAGAGATTGAGAGAGATTGAGAGAGATTGAGAGAGATTGAGAGAGATTGAGAGAGATTGAGAGAGATTGAGAGAGAGAGAGAGAGAGAGAGAGCGAGAGAGAGAGAGAGAGAGAGAGAGAGAGAGAGAGAGAGAGAGAGAGAGAGAGAGAGAGAGAGAGAGAGAGAGAGAGAGAGAGAGAGAGAGAGAGAGAGAGAGATTGTTATTGTTCTTACCTCAGCCTATCTTTCCGTATTAGGGTTCTTGTACACTATTTATTTTGGTACGTATGAAAATATGGTTGAATTTTCACTCGTTAAGCAGAACCAAGGACAGAAAGGTCCATGATGAGTGAATATAGTTTGGTTCTCCTGTAAATCCAGTTGAGAGATGAAGCTGAATTAATATATACAAGGTACTCAGGTCAGGTAACATATTAAACAGTCTTGCTTTGATCACATTGTCATACTCACACATTTTCTCTCTCCCCCACCCCATAAACATACACCCCAATATATATATATATATATATATATATATATATAGAAATATATATCTCTGTCTCTGTCTCTGTCTCTGTCTCTGTCTCTCTTTCTCTGTCCTTCCCAGACACCATGATGAGCCTCCACTTCATGAATTCTCCAATGAGGACAAGTGGTGTTGAGAGGTCCAGTTATAGCTCCACAGAAGCTTTTTCTCACACAGATCTTACTCATTTGCTTCACATATTGACTGCTTGGCTCCCCACCTCTCCCAACCCACATTCTCCTCCTCCCTCAAAGTTTTGTGGCTTCCTCATAAAACGCTTCTTTATTTAATCATGTCTGCCAATGTTCGATGACATGGTGTCAAAGCAAACTCACTCTGTGGTGGGTCTTGGTAATGCAAATGCATTTGTCTTCCAAAACACTCTGCCTCAGTAAACACACTCACAAGACCATTTGTCATATCCAGCTGAGGAAGTGAAAAAAACAACAAAGCTCAATGATTTCATACCTGCATTAGTGTTCATCAAATGTTAAAAGGGCAGCACCTATAGCATAACTTATAATGCAACACTATAGGCCACTTTTAGAAGAAAACAAAATCCTTTTCTCAGAAGTTTAAATGACCAATTGGTGCAGAGGTAGGAAACTTAACTGCTTCCCTTTGAGCTGCCTAGTCTGGGTTCAATTCCTGGCCCAACTATAAACTGAAAGTTGAACTTTCAAACTTGTAGCACCTTGTCAAGTCTGTCTCTGTAGTCCACCTCCATCCCTTCAAATGGCACCACAGCTGACTCTGCTCGTGCCTTAAATCTGTGTTTGCTTCAAAATCTTGTCCCCACCCCCTCAGTTTCTGTACCTATCTTACTCAGTCGTACCCAACTGCTTCTAGAGTCTGTCTTTTGCATCTGAGAAGGTGGAGAAGTTTCTGGCAACCCTTGACTCTGATTCTGCAACTGGACTGGATGGCATCAACTGACGCTCTTGCACATCTTCATTCTGCTCTTTTCACCAATATAATTTGCCCTTGGTCATCTCCCATCAAATTACAACATCACTGCATTGCATTTAAAAAAAAAAAAGGTGCAAAAACAGATCCCCAAAACCACTGACCTATCAGCTTATTTCCAAATATTTTAGCAAAGTCATGGAATCCATCATCTCAGTTCACAGCATCAATCATCACATCTGGTCTACCAGTAACTCCCATCTGTGAAAATCCCAAAATCCAGTCCCACTGCTCATGTCCACTCATTAGTTCCTTTTTTCTCTCACCTATGGAACAAACTTCCTCATTCTGTTAAATCCCATAGTTTCTTCCAGGGCCTCAAGATACCTTGTCACAATCACATCAGCTCATACCCCATATTTACCCATTAACCCTTACCAAGCCCACCCCTTACTCTCCATGTTATTGTATTTTCCTCCCTCTCCCTCCTTCCCATTTTTTGTTCCATCCCTGATTTTCCCTTCCTCTTCTTAGTGTGTTTGAATCTGTATCCAGCTCATTCAGCTCCTGTGTCCTCCTCCCCCCCCCCCCATGCCCATTCTTCCTCCAAGTGTCCATCTCTTGTGTCCCTGGAATGTGCTGTTGGTGAGTTTCTCCATTCCACTATGTTCTGTCGTGTTCTGGTCCATTCTGTGTTCCGGCTTTATTATGTATACAATTTTGTTTAAATTGCATTGCTGATTCTCAGGCCAGGGGTTGGATCACAAAGTTTCTGTTTCTTGGATTGACTGAGCCAACAATGGTCACCTTATGGTCAGCCAACAATGGATGGAGGCCCTCAATGTCAGACATGAGATCAGGGCCGTCTCTCTGGACATATCATCTCGAGCATTCCATGCAGTCTGGCATCCTGCATTGCTCTCCAAACTTTCTGACTTTGGCATCCAAGGCCAACTACACACAAGGATTACTGACTTGCTCTACTCTCATAGCCACTGTGGCACTCAACGGAATCCTTTCATCTCCTCTCCTTATCAAGGCTGCATCTTGAGCAGAGTCCTGCTCCTCATTTTCATCAACAACATTCCAAATTCCTTGGAAAATCCTCTTTCGATTTGCTCATCACTCCACCCTGTGTAACATCCTTCAGATAGACAAGACATGCAGCATCTCCTTTCCTCTCTACAGACCATCATAGAATGAGGAAATTAATGAATCTTGACTAATAAATGTCAGGTGTGTGTGTGTGTGTGTGTGTGTGTGTGTGTGTGTGTGTGTGTGTGTGTGTGTGTGTGTGTGTGTGTGTGTGTGTGTGTGTGTGTGTGTCATTGTGTCTCCTCCATAACTCCAAAACCATGAAACAGAGTGGCCCCAAACTTTGTATGCATCCAAAGGGAACTCCAAAGGAGTAAGTACATTGAATGAAAATTTGATGTTTGGGTAAAAGCAAACACACCTTTTAAAAATAATTTACGGCCTTATTTAATTTTCATTTATCAAGGCTCATCCTTGGTCTGCACGCTCTCCCTCGCTGGGGTCTGAATTTGCCATTTTTTTTTGGGCCTGCTCAACAATGCCTTGACTTGGAACAGGCCGCAACGGTTTCTTAACGATAGTTTTCTTTTTTTTTCCACTTTCCTCATTCATACAATCGAATGCCTCATCATCATACCTAAGAATCGCTGGGTACATTGCAATGCTTAGAAACACCCAGAGACACCAGCGTTTGTGGCTTTATTTCATTTCCGCACATGCCATAACCTCTCGAATCTCTTCATCTCAGCTGAATTTCAAAATGTAAACTCTGGAATTGAACTTATCAGCCGTTCCGACAGCAAAAAAAAATTGAGTTCATTAGTCCAATTTGGATATTGCTTGACATTTCAGGCATCTCCGGGAATTGTTTGTAATAACCGAACAAATTGCTTGCAAAGCCAGTGTGGTCATACTAAACACAGCCAGGAAATGACCAGAAACGTCCAAATTAACACTTTTTTGAAAAAAATTTCACATTCGGAACTGCTGCCAAGGTCAATTCCGCAGTTTAAATTTTGAAATTCGGTTCAGGTTAAGAGATTATAGAGCTTATCGCATTTCACATGTAATGCATTGAAACATCCAGAGTTGGATTCGCACATTATGCGATTCTCCGGATGTGTCCAGGAGGCGGTCGTCTCCGGATGTGTCCAGACGGTGTTTATCTCCAGGTGATGTTTATAGTATGATTGGTAGAGAATGTATTTGACATTATTTTTTCTCCATCTTCACTGTTATTCGATGCAGAATCATTTTGATCAGACAGTATGAAAAGTAATTAACGCTCCACCGAATGTCTGCCTTCCCTTCCCCTCACCTCATGCTTACTTCCTCCCAAACCCCTTCCTAACTCATCCCAAACCACCTCCCCCTCTATGCCCATAAAACTCTGAACATTTATAAGCATTGCAGCTGAAATGCAATAAGCTCTAAAATCTCTTAACCTGAACCAAGTTTCAAAATTTAAACTGCAGAAGTGGCCTCAACAGAAATTCCGACTGCTTAAAAAAAGTGTTCATTATTCCAATTTGGACATTCTTTGATACTCCGGACATCTCCGGATGGTGTTTAGTATGACCCAGCCAGCCGTTCCTTATTAACCATTTCATTGGAGCGTTTGTCTGAGTGCTTAATAGTAGGTGGGCAAATCCATTCCAAAGTACTCTATTCCAACCATGGAATCCAAAAGGAATTGAGAAGTGAACCGGAATCGATGTCAAAACAGAGTCATTCCTGCTTCCGTGAGAGAATAGTTTTTGTTATTTTTCGGGGCATCCCATTTGCAATATAGCAGCAAAAGCAAGGAGTCACTTGCAAAATAACCACACGCCAAGGGTGTATTCCTTTTCTATGAATAGTAAAGCATTTAATCAAGTAAAGAGTAAAGTAATTTAGAATAGTAAAGAGTTAGTCGGTAAAGTGTCGATTGCTTTTCCAACCAGACTAGTAGACAATACATTGACTGCTAAAGTTTTGACAAGATATCATTCAAAAGGTCCAGAAGTTCAGTTTGGAATTATTTTGGGAAGGTAAAAGAAGACAGCCTGAAAGTTACACACTCACTTTTTTCAACAGACATTGCTTATTACTGGAATACATCCAATATGTTAAAACATTTGAAAACCAAAAACCAGAGAGAGTAACTATTAGCGACAGTTGAGAATGCGGATTCAAAGAAACCAAGGTCTGCAACAGCAACAAGTTTGCTTTCGCAATAGATGATTGAAAGCATTTTTGCCGTGATAATGCCCCAGTATGCTGCCTTCCATTCCCTTCCCTTCCATTCCCCTCATGCTGCCTTCCATTCTGCTCTCCACCCAGCACGCTGCCATCCCTTCCCTACCCTGCATGCTGCCTTCCCTTCCGCTCCCCTCATGCTGCCTTATCTTTCCCATCCCTTCCCCTCCCCTCACGCTGCCTTCCCTTTCCCACACCACACGCTGCCTTCCCTTCCGCTCCAGCTGCCTTCTCTTTCCCATCCCCTAAAGCTGCCTTCCTTTTTCCTTCACTTTGCCTCATGCTGCCTTCCCTCCCCTCTTTCCTCCTCACTCCACTCTACCCCTCCAACACCCCTTCTTGCTTGCCATCCTCTCCTCCACCCTCCTCCCCTCTCTCTCCCCTCCTAACTTAATATTCCCATCAGCAAAGCAATGGGATGGTGGTGAATAATACATAAACAAGTAGCAGTACATGCAAAGTACACCACCCCCATGCCAAATAAATAAATCCTCCAGCATGCGACATTGCCGCCGTGTAGCACATGGATGGAATTGGGAGGGAGAGGTGTACTTCTGAGGTGAATATATACAAATGTACTGTGTTTACATGTACAAATGTACTTCTGAGGTATATATGTAGAAATGATACTCGCCATGCAACAGAGCACATGTCAGGCCAGATTAGATCTGTGACTTCCTGCAGGTATCATGTAAACCTGTACTAACCTGTTCCATGGTCGGGTTGTCGGTGACTAAACCGTCTCCCCCACCAGGTTTTTTTGGTGAGGAGGGTGTTTGGATATGGACACCCAGCAGGATTAAAAACAAAACCTGTCAAAGGGCGGAGGAGCTCCTTGTGAGCCAACGGCCATCCATATCTCGTACCCAACTGTGTCTGCGGACGTCCTCCTGTAGTTGGGTTACTTCTTATTCGGAGGTTGGTGGCAGGATTTGCACTCCGGCCACCGTAAAACCCTTCATTCCGCAAAACACAAAAACGCAAAGAAATCTGAAAACCCACTCCGTGGGAGTACCTCCTGTGCAGCTTCCCTTCGCAGGGCAGCTCACCGGATGACAGGATTGGGGCAAAGCCTTCGGGACTCCCAATCATTTATGATAGGAGGGAAACCACTGGGTAACATTCCCGGGTCAGATTGCGGGAGAGTGTGTCGGAGTGGTGCTGAGGTGTCGTCCACCAGACGGCGTCTCCTTGGGTTAACCTTAGAGGGTCCCTTCGGGTGGGTGCCTGGAATGTCCTATCCCTAAGAGAGGATGATCACCTGGTCTCTGTTATCATCTGAGCTCAAGCATTTGGACATCGGTATTGCAGCTCTCTCTGAGGTTCGGAGACCGGATTGCGGCGAGATAATGGTGGGTGGTTACACCTACTATTGGTCTGGTCGCTCTGATGGTTACCATTCCCAAGGAGTTGCTGTAAATGTGTCCAATAAGCTGACTCCAATGATAACTGAGGTAACACCGATCAAAGAGCGTATTATGAGACTCAGGATTCGTCACTCCTTAGGTGTGATTTCCCTGGTCTCTGTTTATGCTCCGACTGAGGCGAGTGATCTCACTGTGAAGGATGCATTTGACGCCACGCTCGAGTCTGTGGTTGATCAGTGCCCCAGACGAGATACACTTCTAGTCTTGGGGGAGGGGAGGGGGGGGGTATTTCAATGCATCGACTGCAACTGATAGGGATGGTTATTAGACGTGTGTTGGTCCCCATGGGTCAGGAACTGTGAACCAGAATAGCACCAAGTTCCTTGACTTTGCAAGAAGTCATGGACTTAGGGTGGCCGGTTCATGCTTTCAGCGCCCACAAGCTCATCGCTGGACTTGGTATTCCAATGCTGGCGGTGTGGCAAAGGAGATTGACCATGTCCTCATTGATGGTCACTGGAGGATGATCCAGAACTGCAGGGTATACCGGAGTGCTCAGTTCCTCAATACTGACCACCGTTTCGAGCAACTCTGAAGCTGCACCTTAAATCCAGGAGAATGGTACCATCCCAGCCGATGCTGGATGTTGGCAAGCTCAAGGATGAGAGGGTAGCTGAGATGTTTGCGAACAAGCTGAGTGGAGATTTGGGGGGTCTTGGTGCTTTTGGAGGTCCTGAAGAGTTGTGGAATGCCTTCAAGACCACCGTCCTTGATGTTGCTGGTGGATGTCTTGGAACTCACCGAAGAGCAAAGAAGAATTTTGTCTCTCAAGGGACACTGGATACCATTGACCAGTACCAGGGCCAGGCTGAATGGCAGAGCTGAGCTGTAAAACTGTATGTGCGCCAAGGGTAGACAAGGAAGCCTATGTGCCAGGAATCTTTGAGGGGGTAGAGCATCACCTGTGGTCAAGTGATTCTCATCCTGCTTACAGGGGAATTCACGCATTGCATTCATCCAAGCCCATCCCTCGGTGTACTGCAGTTAGAGCAGAGGGTGGTGGGCTCTTGACAGAGGAGTCCGAAGTGAAGGCCCGCTGGGCCGGTTACTTTGAGCGGTTGCACCAGGCTGATCCACCAGCTGTCGGGTTGGACGTCAGGGGTGTTACAATAACTGTTGCTGACCCTCCAATCAACTGTGGTCCACCTTCGTTTGTGGAAACACGGGCTGCGGTGAACCGGTTGAAATGGGGTAAAGCTCCAGGGATCTGTGGCATCCATGCTGAACTTCTCAAGGCTGGTGGAAATGCTGCACTCGTGTCGTTGCACGCAGTTTTGTGCTCTGCCTGGAACACAGGCATCATCCCAACTGACTGGAAGAGGGGCCTTGTTGTCCCTCTCTGGAAAGGGAAGGGTGATCGCCAAGACTGCAACAACTACTGAGGGGTGACGCTGCTCTCAGTGCCGGGTAAGGCCTTTGCTCGGATAATTCTTGTTATGGTTCGCCACCATCTGCTTAAGCACCAGCGTCCAGAGCAGTCAGGCTTTACACCAAAGAGGTCAATGATTGACCGTATCATTGCTCTTCGGGTCCTCACCGAACGCAGACGAGAGTTTCGGCAGGGGCTGCTTGCAGCCGATGTTGATCTCTGTAAAGCGTTTGATTCAGTGAATTGGGATGCCCTCTGGAGGATTCTAAGTCTTCGTGGGGTGCCACCAAAACTGAGCGATCTGATGTCTGAACTCTACTCTGGTACTGAGTGCTGTGAGATGTGGTGATGCCATCTCTGACTTATTTCCAGTTGTTACTGGAGTTCGTCAGGAGTGTGCACTCTCCCCCACACTTTTCAGCACTTGTATGGACTGGATTCTAGGGAGGATGTTGGAGAGATCAAGCTGCGGTGCATCGTTTGGGAATGTCAAGATCTCTGACCTTGATTTCGCAGATGATGCAGTCATCTTTGCGGAGACTTTATATATCCTTTCGGGGGCCCTCGAGGTGCTGAATGAGGAGTCTGAGCTGCTGGGATTATGGGTTTCCTGGGTCAAAACTAAGATCCAGGCTTTCAATGACATCTTTTGGTTGTTGCTGTCCTGTCTGTGCATGTTTGTGGTGAGCATGTTGACGTCATGGAGAGATTCACTTACCTTGGCAGTGATATTCATGTCTCTGCTGGCTGTGAGTCAGAGGTCAAGTCAGGTCTGGGTCAGGCCTGGGGAGTCAAGGATTCACTGGATCATGGGGTGTGGTGCTGCCGGTACCTGTGTGAGAGGACGAAAGTCCGAGTCTTCAGGTCCTTTGTGTTTCCAGTCTTGCTCTATGGATGTGAGATTTGGACTCTGACCAGGGATCTGAGGTGGAGACTTAATTCCTTTGGTACCAGGTCTCTTCGGAGAATCCTTGGCTATCGCTGGTCAGACTTTGTGTCCAACAAGCGGTTGCTGAGAGAGGGACTCAAATGACATTTGTTACCTGCATAGTCCATGAGCGTCAGCTGTGGCTGTATGGACATATGGCTCGTTTTCCTGACACTGATCCTGCTCACCAGATTCTCTCAGCGAGGGAGTCTCCTGAGTGGAGGAGGCCAATGGGCCGACCACGAGCCTCGTGGTTGCAGCAGGTTGATCGGCATCTCAAGGAGATGGGGATGGGCCAGGCATCTGCCTGGGGGATGGCTAGACGGAGGCCCCTGGAGCACCGGTGGAAAGTGGACGCGCTGCTCTGGCACATGCTCCCATACCTGACCTGATGCAACATATGGAGATGGATTTGGAATGAGCAGTGTGCAATATAATTAATTGATTCAGTGAATAATTGTGTAATTAAAACAAAACATAAATAAATAATAATCGTAAAATAATTAATTTCTCAATCGTTTGCCCAATAACATGCCAAAACCACCACCGTTTCATCCGAATCCATAACTTTAAAAAATATATAATCGAAAATGAATAATTAATCGATGAATCAAAAATACTCTTAATAGCCAAATCACTTGGTCCCTGTTATATATATATATATATATATATATATATATATATATATATATATATATATATATATATATATATATATATATATATATCAAAATATCAGCTTCCCAGATCAAAAGGTGCTGGAGATATTGCCAGGATGAAAAATAAAATAAATAAGTAATTAAATAAAATCGATAATAATTAAGTAATTAATCAATTTATTGATTAATGAAAAGATTTTTAAAAATAACATTTTTGCCAAAGCACATCTTCACTTTGGTCCCCAAATTTTAGCTTCCGAGCTCAAAGGATGGTTGAGATATTGCCCAGACAAACAAACAAACAAAGAAAACAAGAAAACAAGAAAATGGAGTGAACATTGAGCACTCCCTTCCTTCAGCGCCCGGCGATGACATCATGCATCACCTGGATATGGAATTGGGAAGGAGCGGTGTACAACTGTTTGTAAGTTAAAGTTTGTGGAAGAGTGAGAACACTGAACGGATCAGCACACAACACAACAAAAGAGACAGTGGAGAGGGGGGGGGGGGATTAACAGCATGGTTGAAGGACAAACAATCATGGGTGTGGGGAGGAATGAGGGATAGGGGAGGTCACATTGGGTGGACAACATGGATACTGAAGGAAACTATCAGGAAGAAAAAAAAACATTGGAAGGAAGTGTGTACAGGGATATGTAGGGGCAGGGTTAATGGTGGTAGAAAAAAAAATCATGGTTTCGGATAGGGATGAACAGCTGTATGTATGGTGGAAGGATGGGGGTGTCAGGAGGACAGGAGGAGAGAGATGAAGAGAAGGAGGTGGGGGAGGGGAGGGAGGTGAGCAGGAGGAGAGGAGAGAGAGAGAGAGAGGAGGTGGTGGAGGGGAGGGAGAAGAAAATAGAAGAAGGTGGGTAGGAGAAGAGAAAGAGGTGGGAGGGGGAGAGAAAGAGGTGGGAGGGGGGAGAAAGAGGTGGGAGGGGGAGAGAAAGAGGTGGGAGGGGGAGAGAAAGCCGTGGGAGGGGAGAGAAAGCCGTGGGAGGGGGAGAGAAAGCCGTGGGAGGGGAGAGAAAGCCGTGGGAGGGGGAGAGAAAGAGGTGGGAGGGGGAGAGAAAGCCGTGGGAGGGGAGAGAAAGAGGTGGGAGGGGGAGATAAGGAAGGGGGATATGTAAGGAGGGGGAGAGGTGAGGAGGGGAGAGGTGAGGAGGGGGAGAGGTGAGGAGGGGGAGAGGTGAGGAGGGGGAGAGGTGAGGAGGGGGAGAGGTGAGGAGGGGGAGAGGTGAGGAGGGGAAGAGGTGAGGAGGGGAAGAGGTGAGGAGGGGAAGAGGTGAGGAGGGGAAGAGGTGAGGAGGGGGAGAGGTGAGGAGGGGAAGAGGTGAGGAGGGGGAGAGGTGAGGAGGGGAAGAGGTGAGGAGGGGAAGAGGTGAGGAGGGGAAGAGGTGAGGAGGGGAAGAGGTGAGGAGGGGGGAGATGAGGAGGGGGGAGATGAGGAGGGGGAGAGATGAGGAGGGGAAGAGGTGAGGAGGGGAAGAGGTGAGGAGGGGGAGAGATGAGGAGGGGAGAGATGAGGAGGGGAGAGATGAGGAGGGGAGAGATGAGGAGGGGAGAGATGAGGAGGGGAGAGATGAGGAGGGGAGAGATGAGGAGGGGAGAGATGAGGAGGGAAGACCACGTCGTCTCTGAAGTAAAACGTAAAAATCGATCGCAGCGGTAAAACCCTTCCAGCCTGAAGTCGCCACTTCAAGCCCTGTGGGTTCATCGGGAACTCCCCAAGTAAGACCAGCCGTGATGAGTCAGCACGTGTTTACACACACACCAGATGACCGCGCGAGGGGGTCACTCACCAAAAAAGGGCGACCATTGCGCGGGTGGTCGGTACCGAGGATACTGTTTGGGGAAGGACAATTCGTTCCACGTGGCGTGAAAGGTTACCGAGTAGCGGACGATCTCCTCGCCGACGCACCTCGACGAGCTCGAGCCGGAGGTGTAGGCCCTCGCCGGTCCGAGCAACAACAACAACATGGTCCAAACAAGAACGTCGCGGATTCGGCCTCGCAACGACATCGCAAACGCACTCTCCATTCACCGTACTCCGTGCTGAGCAAAGCCGAAGGCGCGCGGACTCGCCAGCACGGAGATCGCAGGATACGAGCGCGTGAAGCCCCTCCCGCCATTTGGCGGGAGATTTACGAAGTCGAGATTGCTCGTCCAACTGAGTTTAACGGCGAAGTCAATCGGTTGTCATGGTAATCACTTGGTATTATTAATGATCGAACACGAGTTATCGTGCTCATCACGAGGTGTGCATTCGATTTACAAGGATCTGTTTTAATTGGTTACGCGTAACCTTTCGGGGAAGGGTCAAAGTTTACCTGTTGTGCTTTTGTTTTTCAATTATCGGAAAACAACGGGAAAAAAAACATTGCTGAATGTTCAAGGGTTCCGTTGTGGAGACATCTGACAACTCAGGTGAGCAGTGTGCGCAAGGAATTCTGGGTATTTCCGAGAGAAGAACGACAGTTGGCCAGGTAGTCTTGTTGAGTGAAACGTGTTGTTCTCACTCCGAAGTGAGGAGTTTGGAATGGAATGGCACTGAAGGGTTAAAATGGATGTGTATGACCTGTGCTGCTGTGTATCAGTTTTGGAACTGCAGACAACGTTGTTGATTTTCATCTGAAAGTCAATGAAGTCATGATTGGGGAAGGAGACTGGGGAGTGGGGGGAGCGACAAATATTTCTAATTTGATCAGAATGCAGTTACGATTGAAATAAGTTACCAAATCCTTGCTGTATGGGCCAATTCGTTATGAAGTGGTTATGTGGTCCAGATACCACGGTGTGGTGATATGGTTCAGATATGTTACTGTGGATGTATGGCTCAGATATATGGTTATGGTTCAGGTCAGGTATGGGAGCATGCACCAGAGACGTCACCACATCCACTTTTGGCCGGTACTCCAGGGGTCTCTGTCTGGCCATTAGGTCAGGTCAGGTATGGGAGCATGCACCGGAGCAGCGCGTCGTTGCGTCCACTTTCCGCCGGTACTCCAAGGACCTCTGTCTGGCCATCCCCATCTCCTTGAGATACCGATTAACCTGCTGCAACCACAACACACGTGGTCGGCCCATTGGCTTCTTCCACTCATGAGATTCCCTCACTGAGAGAATCTGGTGAGCAGGATGAGCGCCAGGAAAACGAGCCACATGTCTATACAGCCACAGCTGATGCTCACAGACTATACAGGTAACAAATCTCATTTGAGTCTCTCTCAGCAACTACTCGTTGGACACAAAGTCCGGCCAGCGATAGCCAAGGATTCTCCGAAGAGACCTGGTGCCAAAGGAATTAAGTCTCCGTCTCAAAGATCCTTGGTCAGAGTCCAAATCTCACACCCATAGAGCAAGATTGGAAGCACCAAGGACCTGAAGACTTGGACTTTCGTCTTCCCGCACAGGTACCGGCAGCACCACACCTCATGTTCCAGTGAATCCATAACTCCCCAGGCCCGACCCAGTCATCTATTGACCTCTGGCTCACAACATGTGGAGGAGACATGAATATCACTGCCAACGGAAGTGAAAATCTGTGACCTCAACATCCTCACCACAAACAGGTACAGACAGGACAGCAGCATCCAAGATGTCATTGAAAGCCTGGATCTGAGTTTTGACCCAGGAAACCCATAATCCCAGCAGCTTCGACTCCTCATTCAACACCTCGAGGGCCCCCAAAAGGATATCCAGAGTCTCTGCAAAGATGACTGCATCATCTGCGAAATCAAGGTCAGAGATCTTGACATTCCCAAACGATGCACCGCAGCTTGATCTCTCCGACATCCTCCCCAGAATCCAGTCCATACAAGTGCTGAAAAGTGTGGGGGCCAGTACACACCCCCTGATGAACTCCAATAATAACTGGAAATTTGACAAGGAACTGAAGGTCAGTCACACATGCATGGTGAACTCTGAGCTGCTCATTTCCACCTCAATAAAGCCGAATTTTCTGAACTGGATTCGTCGTGTTTTATGTTGTGTCTTTCGTAAAAGTGTTGCTGTTTTATTCCGTGCAATATTTCATGTTAATTCATTTGTTGGTTTGTGCAATTCATTTCGCATTGTCAAGGCCTGAACAGATTGTCAAGGGCCAAGGCCTTCCCTCAGATAGAATAATCCTACTTTTATTCTGGTTGTATTCCTGGGTATCTTGCTTCTATTTCCTCAGCACTATCCTATCCTATTTCTATTTCCTCTCCTCGCTTCCAAAAAAAATCAAAACAAACAAACGAACAAGAAAATCTTTATATTTCACCCCATAATGATTCTCATTTCTACTGAATCTCCTTCTGCTTCCAGTTCTACATCCCTGCACCCTCTTCTCTCCAAACTGAATCTACATTAAATATAAACGCTTATTCTTTAAAGAAACACAAACAAAAAAATCATTTAAAGAATGCATTTCAACCCTTGCATCTCCCTCACAAATTCTGCAGATGTTCTTCTCCACCATTATATATATATATATATATATATATATATATATATATATATATATATATATATATATATATATATATATATATATATATATATGTATATATTGTTGCGAATTCGCGCCCGCCGGCGTGCGGACGGCTACGTCGCGTCGCCCACCGGACGGACAATTCAGTCGTGACCCTCCGGGAACTATCGCCCGGAGCCAGTCACGGGTGGGCCTTTCGACCTCACCACAATCGTGCCAATCGGCCACCCGCGTAGGATAGGGTTGTTCGCCAAACTCGACCTACCTTAGTACCCACGCGGATGGTAAACCGGGCGATCGTACTTCGCTGCAGGTCGACTCCGGACACGAGCCGCTTGGGCGGCCCGTTCCGTACTTTCGGGATAACCGGGCGGTGTTATCGTCGACCTCGACGGTTCAGATTATTTACTGGGCCTTTTGCACCAACTACGAACCCTTTACGTGAAGCAGGATGGAGGGTCAATAAGGAAAAGACGAAGCGAAACGGGAAAACCGTTCACACAAAGCACATTTATTTTCCGGCACACGGAAAGCACACATATACAGCCATACAGTCAAAATTCACATATAGCAACCAAAACAAAAGCAACAACGACGCAGAGTTACTACCG
Source organism: Eptatretus burgeri (assembly GCF_056783735.1). Classification (NCBI taxonomy): domain Eukaryota; kingdom Metazoa; phylum Chordata; class Myxini; order Myxiniformes; family Myxinidae; genus Eptatretus; species Eptatretus burgeri. The sequence goes on along the minus strand of NC_140961.1, from coordinate 13,020,779 downwards.
ACTACGCGCACACACGGCAACACTTATACAGTTCTACTTTTCAGACAGCGCGAACACACATTTACTCAAAAGCAAAGGAAAGAAGCCATCCTCATAAACAAGGGGGCAGACGGGCCTGTAGGCCAATTGTGCACGTGACCTGGAGGAGTGGCCAGGTCCGCGAGACCGGGGGGGGGGGGGGTCCTACCTGCGCCCTCGTGATGCGTTGGCGGACGAGCCGCAGATGTGGCCGCGTGGCTGTGCCCCGACTCCGTGCTCCTTGGCGGGTTTCGTTGGCACGATGATTGGAGTGGGGTGGGAACGGGCCCCCTTTTTGCACTATCTCAGCACGGGGCAAAGGGGGAATTGTTGATGCCCTGGGGGAGGAGAATGGCTGGCTGGCTTGGGTCCCGTGATGAGCGATCTCACACCACGACCTCGTCGCCGACCGGCGTCCTTCTCGCCTCGGACCCGAGCTCCTTTGCCTCTTCCCCCAACTCTCCTCTGCCGACTGCAGAACCCAACTCGATGCCACACCGATGACTTCACCACCCGACACCACTCTCTGCCACACCGATCACTTCGCCACCCGACTCGACTCACTCTGCCCCCCACTCTCTTCCACTCTCCAACCCAAAACTGACTCACTCTGCCACGATTCGCCTTGCGCTCGCCGTTTTATAGGCCGGCAGGAGAAAACAATATGCAAATATCCGGATCAGGATGACCTCGGGGGTGGAGCCACGCTCGCCAATTGGACGGAGGAAAAGTGGGCGTGAACCTCCCCTGATCCTGGAATTTGCATATATCGATTTCACACAGACGCTCCTGGAGGCGGGGCCAAGCCGTCCCACGCTTGCTAATTGGACAGAGCAAAAGTGGGCGTGTCGCGTTTGTGATCCGAATTTCCCCTCGGAAAGGCTGCTATTTGCGCTCGCGGCTCGGTGCGTATCGCTGAACGGGCCCAAGACAGCCCGACGTTCAGTGTTCACAGGTGGTGAGGGAATGGCCGTAGAAGGAGAGAGGTGAGGGTGGTGGAGAGTTTTCGGTGGTGGTTTGATGGTTGGTTAAAAATAAAGATAGAACAGAAAAACGCCTAACTCAAAGGATCGCAGCCCGAATGGATCACATAAATTCCCTCTATACAACGGGTTTGGGCTCGCTACACATGTACTTAGAGATATCTCACCTACGGGACCTGAATGGTGTTATGCGAATTTCCACAGCCGTAACAATATATATATATATATATATATATATATATATATATATATATATATATATATATATATATATATATATATATATATATATATATATTGTTGTGGTTGACGAAATTCGCAAACCACCATTCAGGTCCCTTAGGTGAGATATCTCTGTAAGTATATGTGTAGTTAGGCCCAAACCCGTTGTGTAGAGGGAATAAATGTCATTCATGCGGGCTGCGACCCTTTTAGATAGCCGTTTTTCTTTTACTATCTTTATTTTGGACCAGCCGCCATTACTACCATTACTACCACCACCAACCACGTCTCAACAGCCATCACACAACAACCACCAGCCGCAACGCCGCTTCACGACAACAACAACGCCAACAGCCACGACCCTTGCCGTCACATCTCGCTCTCGCAACCATCGCATCACCGTCATTCCCGCGCCGCTTGTGGGCACCGATACTGGACTCGTGCAGGGCGCGCACCGAGCGGCGGGTGCGGAAACACCAGCCTTTCCGAAGAAATCGGATCAAAAACGACTCGCGCCCACTTCTGTTCCGTCCTGTCGGCGAGCGTGGGGCGATTTGGCCCCGCCTCCAGGTGCGTCGGAGTAGTGTCGCTGTGTGCAGATTCATGGATCAAGGGGCATTCACGCCCACTTTTCTTCTGTCCGGTGGGGAGCCGGCCAGAGGTGGAGGGTCGGGGCTGAAGGAGCGAGGCCCCGGGGGCTATGGAGGGCCGCGTTCGCTCGCCAAGAAGGCAGTCGAGTTGGGAGTTGGTGGAGTTGAGTTGAGTTGGGAAGTCAGTGAAGAGAAGAGTCGGAGAAAGCAGTTGGACGGAGCTGTGGAGAGTTGGAGAGGTGGCGGCGGCGAAGGCAGTCGAGGGGGCGCTCGTGTCGGAGTCGGGGAGCTGCGGAGAGGGGAGGCCGATAACGCGACCGAGGTCGCGGTGGAGACGCTCGTCGCGGGACCCAAACCAGCGAGATATCCTCATCCCCCCCGAGCATCAACAACCCCCTCCTGTTTCCCCCCGCGCTGAGATAGTGCGAGAAGGGGGCCCCGTTCCCACCCCATACCAGGCAGTCCAGGCGAGGCCCGTGGAGTCGGGGCGCCACCGCCATTTTGCGGCTCATCACCAGACGGGTAGGCTCGACGCAGTCTCGGCCCCAGGCCCGTCTGCCCCCCTCATCGTGGAGGGTGGTACCTTTTTCTTTTGCTTTGAGTATATGTGTTATCAGCGCCATCTGTGAAGTAAAACTGTATAAGTGTTGCCGTGTGCTCGGTAGTCGGTGGTAGATCTGCATTGTGTTTTGCTTTTACATTTTCTTTTTGTGCATTATTGTGTGTTTCTTCTTCTTTTACATTTGCTTTTGGTGTATAATTGTATATGTGTGCTATCCGTGTGCCATCGCGAAATAAATGTGCTCTATGTTGAACTGTTTCTCCCGTTTCGCTTCGTCTTTTCTCTAATTGAATCTCCATCTTACTTCACGTAAAGGGTTGGTCGTGGGCTAAAATGCCCGATAATTAATCAACCGTCCAGGTTGACGATAACACCGCTCGGTTATCCCGATAGTACGGAACGGGTCGCTTAAAGTGGCCTGTGTCCGAAGTCGACCTGCGGCGAGGTGCGATCGCCCGGTCTACCCTCCGTGTGGGTACTTAGGTAGGTCGAATTTGGCGAGCAACCCTATCCCACGCGGGGGGCCGATTGGCACGATCGTGGTGAGGCCGAAAGGCCCACCCGTGACTAGTTCCCGGCGTTAGTCCGAGAGGGTCACGACGGGATTGTCCGTCCGGTGGGCGACGTGCCGCGATTCGAGTTCCGTGGCCGTCCGCACGCCGGCGGGCGCGAATCCGCAACACTGGTGTCAGGTCGTGAGATACAAACTCATCCCCCTCCTCGCGACACTGGTGTCGGAGAACGGGACAACGGGCTCTCCTGTCTCCAGCTAAATTCACGGGAATCGGTCCAGGGGTGAGAGGAGCGACCCCCGATTCCCTCCAAATTACGAGCGAGCTAAATTAACCCTTTACGAGAAATAAGATGGCGTCTCAAGGCGAGCGGGAGCCGGGGGTATTAGAAATGTATATGTGTAGTAATGAAGGATCCATGGTCCAGGATGAAATCCCCGTGCAGGAAATGTTGGTTGTGCAGGAACACGAACTCCCCCAACTGAACCCAGAACCCGAAATAGGTGCGGCGGCGGCCGCGGTGTATGACACCTCCCCTCCCCCTCTCCACCAAACCCCCCCGATCCTTGCCGAATCGGCTCACCCAAGCGCACCCGACATGGCCCGGCTATGCGCCATGCTGGCAGGAATCAGTGGGGAAATGCACGAAATGAAAACGAGGATGGATGCGAATACACAACAAATGAACGAAAAAATGGATGCGAATACACAACAAATGAACGTAATAAAAAGCATGAACGAAAAGATGGAAACAAACATGAAGGAAGAAATGAAAGAGCTGCGGGGTGAGACGCAGAGCCTTGGCCGAAGCCTGCAGGCGGGCATGAAGGCAATGGCAGCGGAGCTCAAAATGGCGACTCCACGTGTGGGAGCGAACGAGCTGGGAGGGAGTGCAACGGCTGTCGGGCCCGCGGTGGAGGCAGGTAAGGAGAAAATAATTCGGGAGACAAGAGACGAGGTGAAAGTAATTGGGAGGGAGAGAAAAGAACAATTAAAACGGAAAGCAAGGATGAGGTACGCGGAGATCGTGAAAGAGCAAGGAGTGAAAAACAGGGAAGGACGGGAGCGACTTAAGGAGAAAGCAAGGTTGACCTACATAAAGATAAGGGAAAGACGCCAGAAAGAAGCGGAGACTAATAGACAGGAGGGGACAACAGAAACTTATAAATGTATAGAGACACGGGAGACAGAAAAAATAGAGGAGAGACTGCATGATAATGACAAGGCTAGAGACGTACACACACACACGGAGGTAGTGGAGGATAGTGAGGGTGAGCTGGCGGACCGTGCAGGGACCCGGTGCGAGCAGCGGGATAGCCTCCTCCAGGAACGAGGGGAGGGAGTATGCCCCCTTGAGGCGAGTCACGACCAGGTGAGTTCGGTCGTGCTTTGCGAGTTCGAGGGGAGGAGTGCTGTGGACGGGTGCACGCCGAGCTTGGGGGGTATAGAGGCCCTGGAGACCCTTGTGGGGACACGAATCCCCAGTGTGGTTGTCCCGGTGTGTGTGGTGTCGAGGTGTGTGTTCACGAGTGTGGCGAAATGCGTGCTGCGACGCACGCATAGCGCGGGTCCAAGGGCGTGTGTGAGAGTGACCGGGTGGGTGACAAAGACCCCGTGTGTGGAAGCGACCCCGTGTGTGAGTGATGTGCAGAAGGGCGTGCTTCCCAGCACGCCGTGTGTGGATGAGGCACCGCGGATGAGTGCCCCCGCGTGTGTGAGTGAGGCACGGTGTATGAATGAGGCACCGCGGATGAGTGCCCCCGCGTGTGTGAGTAGTATGGTTTGTGTGAGGTAAATGGCACGAGTGAGTGAAAGGCCGCGAGTGAGTGGAGCCACGTGTGCAAGGGAAATGGCATGCGTGAGTGAGCGGCCGAGTGTGAGAGAGACAGCGTGTGCAAGGTCGTTGTGTGTAAGGGAGATGTCGGTCGGCATGTGTGAACATGCAGCCGCGTCTCCCGGTGTGAGTTTAATGGTGAGGTGTGTTAGCGTCGTAACACGCGGGAGTGCGTGTGTGGAATGGAGACGGAGACTGCGACAGAGGAAAGAAAGCCGAGTAGCGGCTGTAGCTGTTTCGGGGACCGTGCCGGGTTCACCCAGCATTGAGCACGAGGTCCGTGCTGTGCAACGCACGAGGCCCCCACGTGCTCGCTTGCGAGAGTGAAGTCCCGGTCCGGAAACGCCAGCGGTGGATTTGCCGATCCCGCGGACGGACAAAGTTTAGGCAGGATTACGGATTTGGACCAGACGGGTTCTCCACGCGATCGTGTGTGTTAAGCCCCAACGGGCAAAGCACATGTGTTCGCGTGGGGAACCCCTCGAGACGTGGGGCTTGTGTTTTTTTTTATGCGCACGGTGACGTCATGGCTGCACGCGGGGTTGGAATCCGGCAGGAGGGGTATCCCTGCCGGATGGTACCGTCCAAGGAGGGACGAGGTACACGTGTAGCTGCATGACGTCACGGGCAGGTGCAAAGTGCGCGAGCTGTGAGTTGCCGCGCTGGTGCTGCGCATGTAAAAAAAAAAAAAAAAAAAAAAAAAACCTCACTTTCGGGTGAACAGGATTCCCGGGCAAGGGGTGGAAGACCCCCTTGCCAGGGCACAGGATGGAAATTAGTTAGGGGGAAGGGTTAGCTTAGTTAGACCGGCTCCATGGGGCAGGGGTAAGTCCTCATGGGGCCCGTGGAATGGATGAGTTCGAGGGATTGTAGCGAGATTTAGGTTGGGAAATTGATTAATGGGATTATTTGGAGACAGTGACAGACTTGTGGATGTGTAGCGGGACGTAGTTTAGCTACGTAGGTTAAATGGAACGTGCTATAGTTTAAGGGACGACGTGGGAGCACGAGTTAGTTAGGGGAGGTAGTGAGAAGGATGGCAGAGTTCAGCGGTGAGTGTGTTGAAGAGTTGGTGAGTGAAGTGGAAGCATGTGCTTGGTGAGTGAGTGAGGCCAGCGGGTCTGTGTGTATGGAGCAAATGGGGACTGCATGGTGCGATGAGTGATTGGGGGGAGGAGTGACTCCCGCCCAAGGGACCCCGGGGTCAGTGTAGAGTGAGTTAGCTGGGTTAGTCAAATTTACAAAATGGAGGTCGTTTTGTTGTTGGTGGGGAAGTAGGCTCAAAACCCGTTTGGAGGGGTGCAGGAGCCCTGTTGACGGGCTGGGAGCGTGGCTGCGAAAGGTGAGTATCGCTGAGTGGGTACCCCGGGCACCAGGCTAGTCGGCCGTGGTAGGCCAAGGGCCCATGGGGGGCCGGGATAACGTAGTGGGCACGGGTGCGCCCGCTTGGTGCGGGGGCCCGGGGCGCCATTAGCCGCGTGGGCAGTGTTGTGGGCACGGGTGACCCTCGGAAAGGGGCCCGGGAGGCCGGCCTGCCACGTGTGCGTTTCAGGGGAGGTGCCATGGGGGGCACTCCCTGGTGTTTAGGGAGCTGGTAGGCTCGGAGGCAGTGTAGTGCCCGGGGGTGCCATCGTCGGAGAATCGGCAGAGGGTCGTGCCTGCCAAAGGGAGCCACGTGTCCCAGCCAGGAGACCGTGTGAGGGCACGGAGAGAAAATTGGGGGGCGAGGCCCGAAATTGTGAGGACACCAACACAGGCGACGGGAATCTGGGTTGTTAGAACCAATAGTTTAAGCGAGAAGCGCTTGTTGAAAGCCCCGGGGTAGTTTAACAGTTAAATGGTTAGGGTAGATTAGGAGATGTACCCCTCCGCACCATCCATCCCCTCGCTGTCGTTGTGGGCCGCTGGACCCACTTGGTGTTAAGATCGCCGAACTCTGGGGAGGCCATTCTGAGGCTTCGGTGGGCCTCGACACAGGACGTTAGCTCTCCCTTGTTCCCCTCCGGGAAGGGAACGTAGGGGTTGGGAGTAGGCTAGGTGACAGGATAGGTTAGCCGAACAAGGACAGTACAGGGGGTTAGGGGACGATTTATAGTGGGGAAGTAAAAATAAAAAAATAAGTTGGGGCTAAATTGGGGTTTGACAAATTAAGGGAGTGGGTATAGACAATGACAGGCAAAGGCGATAGGTTGGGAGGGAAACCGTAGGGTAGGTCCGAGCCCGCCTTCCGAGTGGCCAGCACCACCGCACTCCCTCCACCAACCTCCACTGAACGGCGAAGGCTGGCCAGCTTCATCGGCAGCTGTTGTTTTGCTGCAAGGCCTGTGCCGGCTGGATCGGCTGCAGCTGCTGTGCTGCAAGGCCTGTACCGGCCGGATCGTCTGCAGCTGTTTTCTGCAAGGCCTGTGCCATCGGCTGGCCGTGTTTTGCTTCAAGGTCTGTGCCGGCCACTTCATCTGCTGGCTGTGTTGCTGCAGGGCCTGTGCCGGCCCACTTCATCTGCCGGCTGGCTGTTTTTCTTCAAGGCCTACACCAGGCCAGTTCATCTGCCGGCTGTGTTTGCCTGCAGCGGCCTTCTTCTGCGGGCTGTGTTTGCCTGCTGCCTTTGCCATGCCATGCCCACTGCCCCTGTTCACCAGCCCCCATTCAATTTTGCGTTACCCTCCCCCCCCCCTGTTCATTGCCATGTGCGCCAGGATCAAGGCAACAGTTTGCAAGCTGCAAGGACTGCCCTGTTGGCAGCTACAACACGGGCCTGCAGTGGCGGCCCGTGCACCGTGTTTGTGTTCATCCCTCCATTCGTTGTGTTCATTGCGTGTGCCACTTGAGCTGGCACGGAGACTGCGTTGGTGCAGCCCATGCACCGTTGTGGTTCACTGCGTTCAGTTAAAAAGGGAAGGCCTTGGACTGCGAGTGAGCAGCCGGCCACGTTCCCCATCACCTGCATTGTTTGAGCCAGAGACTGCATGCGAGCAGCCTGGCTCCCTGCTAACTGCTTTCTTTTTGCAGAGTTCATTGATCCTGGGCCATGGTTTAGTGTAAAATTTGTAAGTTAAGATTAAGATGTACTGTAAATATGAGTGCGCCCCCGGCATGTCTGTCTTAGCGCCGGCAATTTTATTTAAGTCGTCCGTGTGAGTGAGTTTGTTTAGGTAGTTACTCAGCCCTCAGGTTATTTATTTTGGGGACACGAATACCATGAATGTCGCACTCAGGGATCCGTCGGTAAAATGTACTAGGGGAGAACTACACATGATGGCACATGAAAATTTGACGACTCGGGACGAGTCTGTAAAAAGGGGAGGGGGTAGTGTTGTGGTTGACGAAATTCGCAAACCACCATTCAGGTCCCTTAGGTGAGATATCTCTGTAAGTATATGTGTAGTTAGGCCCAAACCTGTTGTTTAGAGGGAATAAATGTCATTCATGCGGGCTGCGACCCTTTTAGATCGCCGTTTTTCTTTTACTATCTTTATTTTGGACCAGCCGCCATTACTACCATTACTACCACCACCAACCACGTCTCAACAGCCATCACACAACAACCACCAGCCGCAACGCCGCTTCACGACAACAACAACGCCAACAGCCACGACCCTTGCCGTCACATCTCGCTCTCGCAACCATCGCATCACCGTCATTCCCGCGCCGCTTGTGGGCACCGATACTGGACTCGTGCAGGGCGCGCACCGAGCGGCGGGTGCGGAAACACCAGCCTTTCCGAAGAAATCGGATCAAAAACGACTCGCGCCCACTTCTGTTCCGTCCTGTCGGCGAGTGTGGGGCGATTTGGCCCCGCCTCCAGGTGCGTCGGAGTAGTGTCACTGTGTGCAGATTCATGGATCAAGGGGCATTCACGCCCACTTTTCTTCTGTCCGGTGGGGAGCCGGCCAGAGGTGGAGGGTCGGGGGTGAAGGAGCGAGGCCCCGGGGGCTATGGAGGGCCGCGTTCGCTCGCCAAGAAGGCAGTCGAGTTGGGAGTTGGTGGAGTTGAGTTGAGTTGGGAAGTCAGTGAAGAGAAGAGTCGGAGAAAGCAGTTGGACGGAGCTGTGGAGAGTTGGAGAGGTGGCGGCGGCGAAGGCAGTCGAGGGGGCGCTCGTGTCGGAGTCGGGGAGCTGCGGAGAGGGGAGGCCGATAACGCGACCGAGGTCGCGGTGGAGACGCTCGTCGCGGGACCCGAACCAGCGAGATATCCTCATCCCCCCCGAGCATCAACAACCCCCTCCTGTTTCCCCCCGCGCTGAGATAGTGCGAGAAGGGGGCCCCGTTCCCACCCCATACCAGGCAGTCCAGGCGAGGCCCGCGGAGTCGGGGTGCCACCGCCATTTTGCGGCTCATCACCAGACGCGTAGGCTCGATGCAGTCTCGGCCCCAGGCCCGTCTGCCCCCCTCATCGTGGAGGGTGGTACCTTTTTCTTTTGCTTTGAGTATATGTGTTGTCGGCGCCATCTGTGAAGTAAAACTGTATAAGTGTTGCCGTGTGCTCGGTAGTCGGTGGTAGATCTGCATTGTGTTTTGCTTTTACATTTGCTTTTTGTGTATTATTGTGTGTTTCTTCTTCTTTTACATTTGCTTTTGGTGTATAATTGTATATGTGTGCTATCCGTGTGCCATCGCGAAATAAATGTGCTCTATGTTGAACTGTTTCTCCCGTTTCGCTTCGTCTTTTCTCTAATTGAATCTCCATCTTACTTCACGTAAAGGGTTGGTCGTGGGCTAAAATGCCCGATAATTAATCAACCGTCCAGGTTGACGATAACACCGCTCGGTTATCCCGATAGTACGGAACGGGTTGCTTAAAGTGGCCCGTGTCCGAAGTCGACCTGCGGCGAGGTGCGATCGCCTGGTCTACCCTCCGTGTGGGTACTTAGGTAGGTCGAATTTGGCGAGCAACCCTATCCCACGCGGGGGGCCGATTGGCACGATCGTGGTGAGGCCGAAAGGCCCACCCGTGACTAGTTCCCGTCGTTAGTCCGAGAGGGTCACGACGGGATTGTCCGTCCGGTGGGCGACGTGCCACGATTCGAGTTACGTGGCCGTCCGCACGCCGGCGGGCGCGAATCCGCAACAATATATATATATATATATATATATATATATATATATATATATATATATATATATATATATATATATCTTCCTCTTCCTCTCCCCTTCCCCTCCCCTTCCCCTCCCCCTTCCCCTTCCCCTTCTCCTTCCTCTTCCTCTTCTGCTTCTTCTTCTTTCGAAGGTGTTTGTCTGCTCTGCCCCTCGTTCACCAACCTCCTCCCCCCCAATTACCTCTATTCCTCCCCATCCCTCACCCAAACAGCGCAGCATCTTTCTGAACGTTAAACAAGTGTTCTAATATCCCATTCCATGATCTTTATATCCGTTTATCAAAGTTGGAAATATGGAAGGAGAATAAGCATCCACCCCCACCCCACCTCCTTAAAGCTTCATGTCCCCCCTTTCTGCATCCCTGCTCACTACAACCTCTCATGCCTCCCCCTCACACCACCCCCTAAATGCTTCACCCGCACCCCTGACACACACAAATGCTCCTCCACAGCCCCCACACTCAAACCTTCACCCGCACTGCAGAAATTCAAACCTTCCCCTACACCCCACACATTCAAACATTTTCCCTCACACCCCCCCCCACCCAAAGCTTCACCTTGCCCACACAAAGCCTCCTCCCCAATCCCACACCATCCCAAATGCCTCCTCTCACTATTTCTAACCGTGTGGACCTAAAACGTCTGAGGTCTCCGCTCTAACCTGACAGATCTCTCAATCCAGGCCACTGCCTATAAAGCAGACATCATCTGACTCTCTGGAAAGTCCTCTTTATCTCTTTTCTGATGACTCCACCCTCTGCCATTCTTTCTGTCATCCCTCGGATCGGCAAGTAACAGCCTCTTCAAACTCTGCAGATCTGGAGAAAATCACAAGCCGGTCCAACACGTGTAACGTGTCTTTCAACCCTGACAAATCTCACACTCCCACTGTGTCTCTCCGAAAGGACCATCTGGAAGCCCCCCCCCCCATATACTTTCTCAACAATCCTATTGAGGAAGTCATTTTAATCAAGCTTCTGGGTTTCACTATCTGCCATGATCTTTCCTGGGAAAGCCACATTTCCAACCTGGCCTCCAAAGCCAGTCGGCGATTGGGAATCCTCCATCGTGCAAACTCTTTCCTTGGCACACCTGAACTCCTGACTACATACAAAACTTTTGTCTGCAGCCTGAAGGAGGACGACTCTTCCCTCTGTGCTGGTGCTCCCAACTCTCACCTTTCTTGGCTTCATGCTGTGGAAACCAAGGGATTTAGCATCATTGGTATTCCTGTGATGAGGCTGAGTCTTTGGCTGCAGGCAGGTCGGTGGTCTTTCTGTCTTCTACCATCTCCTCTCCGACCTCGCCCCTCCCTCCCTGCTCTGTCTGCTATCTGTCCCACCCATATTTCCACAGGGCGCTCAAGGTCTGCTAACAACCCCCTCCTGGTAAAACTACCAAAATGAAGAATCACCGCTCACCTTCACTCTTTCATTTCTCTTTTTTCCAGCCTTTGGAACAAACTCCCACACTCTCTTCAGTCTCACGCTTCCCTCCACGTCTTCAAACATCTGTTCACCACCACCTCTTATCTTCCCCCATCCAAAACCATGATCTTTTCTACCCCCGTTAATCCACCTCCTTCAAATTCCCTGCTTTCCTTCCTGAAAGTCCCTGTATGTCCATCTTGTATACCCCATGTTCCCCCCCCCATCCCTCTCCCTTCCACAGATCTCATGTCTCTGTTCCACACCGTTTTCTGCTTCCCTCTCCCACCCCTCTTGTCTCCTGCTCCCCTTGTTGTATGTTCTGTGTGTTCGCTCTCATATGAGCCTTGACATTGTGTACAAAAAAGAAAAACTCTGTTCAACAGAATCCTTCCTCCCACAGTACATCATCCCCAATCCCTTCGTGTCTCTACCCAGTGACTGTCTCCTGCGAATTGATAGGCCTGAACCACACCCCAGCGGTTGAGTTGCACTTTCCATCAACAACTCAATTTCTCACCACCCTTGTATTGATCTGACACCTCCTAACCCTAGGAGTACCTCTGGCTGTAACTTCCCCTCCGCTCATGCCTCTTGTTCATCTGTGTTGTACTGTATTTTTAACAAAAAGGACTCTATCTACATCTATCTCTCTCTCTCTCTCTCTCTCTCTCTCTCTCTCTCTCTCTCTCTCTCTCTCTCTCTCTCTCTCTCTCTCTCTCTCTCTCTCTCTCTCTCTCTCTCTCTCTCTCTCTCTCTCTCTCTCTCTCTCTCTCTCTCTCTCTCTCTGTGTCTCTCTCTCTCTCTCTCTCTCTCTCTCTCTCTCTCTCTCTCTCTCTCTCTCTCTCTCTCTCTCTCTCTCTCTCTCTCTCTCTCTCTCTCTCTCTCTCTCTCTCTCTCTCTCTCTCTCTCTCTCTCTCTCTCTCTCTCTCTCTCTCTCTCTCTCTCTCTCTCTGTCTCTCTCTCTCTCTCTCTCTCTCTCTCTCTCTCTCTCTCTCTCTCTCTCTCTCTCTCTCTCTCTCTCTCTCTCTCTCTCTCTCTCTCTCTCACAACAGGAGTAAACTTTTACCCACTCACCACAACTCTCTCTTCCTCATATGTGGCGATTTCAATGGTCACCATGCCACTTGGCTTGGTGTTGGTACCTCTCTCACCAGTAATGCCACTTCACCAAAGGACTTCTGTGACTCCATGAGACTGACTTTCTGACCCAGACTTCTCCCAATGGAAAATGCTCCCTTTGGAGTTGGTGATGACAAGTTTTCCCACAAATATATCCTGTTCATCCTCTGCTCCAATTGGTTGATCTGATCATATGCTTGTGAAAGTGAATGCATCTCTGGATATTCTCAGGGAGCTGCCTCAACGCGGGTGAGTCTGGCATTTTACTCAAGAAGATTGGTAGGGACTGCAAGTAGCCATCTCTCTTCAGGACTGGTCTCCCATATCTGCTGTCCCTGATATTAACTTCCAATGATATTATTATCTGCTGTCTTCCAATGGCTATCTCCAGCAGAGCCTTCCCCTGCTCATAACCACCTTCTGGATTTGTCTCTTCACCTCCCCCGGACAAACCTGATATCCATGGGACCTCCTACTCTCTGTGCCCAGATTTGGTTCCCGTGGTGCTCTGGTAATGCAGCTCTCGGTGCAGTTTCCGGCTGTTTGTGGTGCACTGTGGTGACAAAGCTGGGATATCATGAGACAGTCAAAGCCCCTCAAGGCCGCATGCCAGCATTTATTGGTGCCAAAATCAGGCCAGCCCCCCTCCCAGGTTATTTTGTGTCGACAGAGAGAGAGAGAGACACAGAGACAAAGAGACAAAGAGACACAGAGACAAAGAGACAAAGAGACAAAGAGACAAAGAGACAAAGAGACAAAGAGACAAAGAGACAAAGAGACAAAGAGACAAAGAGACAAAGAGACAAAGAGACAAAGAGACAAAGAGACAAAGAGACAAAGAGACAAAGAGACAAAGAGACAAAGAGACAAAGAGACAAAGAGACAAAGAGACAAAGAGACAAAGAGACAAAGAGACAAAGAGACAAAGAGACAAAGAGACAAAGAGACAAAGAGACAAAGAGACAAAGAGACAAAGAGACAAAGAGACAAAGAGACAAAGAGACAAAGAGACAAAGAGACAAAGAGACAAAGAGACAAAGAGACAAAGAGACAAAGAGACAAAGAGACAAAGAGACAAAGAGACAAAGAGACAAAGAGACAAAGAGACAAAGAGACAAAGAGACAAAGAGACAAAGAGAGAAAGAGAGAAAGAGAGAAAGAGAGAAAGAGAGAAAGAGAGAAAGAGAGAAAGAGAGAAAGAGAGAAAGAGAGAAAGAGAGAAAGAGAGAAAGAGAAAGAGAGAAAGAGAGAAAGAGAGAAAGAGAGAAAGAGAGAAAGAGAGAAAGAGAGAAAGAGAGAGAGAGAGAGAGAGAGAGAGAGAGAGAGAGAGAGAGAGAGAGAGAGAGAGAGAGAGAGAGAGAGAGAGAGAGAGAGAGAGAGAGAGAGAGAGAGAGAGAGAGAGAGAGAGAGAGAGAGAGAGAGAGAGAGAGAGAGAGAGAGAGAGAGAGAGAGAGAGAGAGAGAGAGAGAGAGAGAGAGAGAGAGAGAGAGAGAGAGAGAGACCAACCTACCTTAAAATAAATTTTAAAAAGTCTGTCATTGGCATCATAGGTGAGAGGGTTAGATATTTATTCATTTGTTTCAGCGGTCGCATTATTTTCCCTTTGTTCCCACCCTAATTTATTTCTTGTGAATAAATCCTTCGTTTTGTGGTCACTGCACGAATGGGGGCTCTGCAGTGCATCAATTAAATCGGCACATAAACCCATATGCGGAAAATTAGAAAGCGGTGCGACAAGGCGCCATTGTTAAAAGCAAACTGTCCTTCGGGCATCGCTCGGCCAAATTCTTGAGGGCAGTTTTGGAACCGTGCACAGCAGCAAATTACCGGTTGATGCGATGACCTCTCCTACCCGACCCTCTTGGTGGTCTTGGAGACCCCGTGACTGTAATGATATATCTATATATATATATATATATATATATATATATATATATATATATATATATATATATATATGTTGTTGTTCTTCTTTCGGCTGCTCCTGTTAGGGGTCGCCACAGCGGATCATCCGTTATGATCCGCATACTGATTTGGCACAGGTTTTATGCTGGATGCCCTTCCTGACGCAACCCTGGCCGCCTCTTATGACACAGGGATAAGGATTGGGTTTCACCATGATTCCGGGCTGCCCTTCACCCTCTTATAGCACGGCCCAGCGCAGAGTGCCCGTCCTCAAGCGATCCTCCAACCCAAGCCTCTGAGTAGCCGGATTACAGGCGCACGCCACTACGCCCGGTATGTATATATGTATGTATGTGTATATATATATATATATATATATATATATATATATATATATATATATATATATATATGTATATATACATACATATATATATATATATATATATATATATATATAAAACCGGGCGTAGTGGCGTGCGCCTGTAATCCGGCTACTCGGAGGCTTGGGTTGGAGGATCGCTTGAGGACGGAGACTCTGCACTGGGCAGGGTGCAGAGCAGCCTGGAATCATGGCGAAACCCAAATCCTGATCCCTGTGTCGTAAGAGGCGACCAGGGTTGCGTCAGGAAGGGCATCCGGCGTAAAACCTGTGCCAAATCAGTATGCGGATCATAACGGATGATCCTCTGTGGCGACCCCTAACGGGAGCAGCCGAAAGATGAACAACAACATATATATATATATATATATATATATATATATATATATATATATATATACATATATATATATATATATATATATATATATATATATATATATATATAATCACACACACTATTATTTGTGCATATGCTGACAGGTAGTTCCACCAGAATCCATACACCAAAGAAATGTCATAATTCAAGTAGTCTATTTTGTAATACCAATTACTCCTTTAATATACCACCATGACATAATTTGATCATTGGTTAACAATTTTAATTCCTTGTGTTGGTGTTCATTATATACACACATTTATGGTATACATTTCCCAGGAATACAAAATGCGAGTGTGTATTGATGAGTACCGAGTGCAACAATGAACCATTGTGTACCCAGGTTTGTTTATGTCATAATTACAATACGCGACTGTTAAAAAAAATACCAAAAATATTCAAACATTGTAATCAATACATATCACACTCCTTTGCGTCGGATTAAAATGGCAATTGTAAATCTCTGTGCATATTGAATGTGGTGCAGACGATGGAAAGAAACTGTTTATGTATTGATTCATGAATTGCTTCGATGATGATATTTGCATCTTGTTGATGTGGAACATCCTTGTTAATAATTGTGGACCTCATTCACTTTAGTGTTTTTTATTTTTAATATTATATTTCAGATTAAACATGCGCAACAAACTGTGCATTGCAGGCATGCCCAAGTACCGTATACTCTCTCACAAAATATATAGAAGTATTAATTAAATAACGTAACATTAATGTGGTACATGGCTCATCTGTTGAGAACAATGACGCAAACAAGTGCTGTTTACACTGCATATATAAATATACATGTCTAAGGATTACATTATGAAGAACATTCATGCAATTTATGACCTATGCTGTATGCGTTAAACAACCATATCAATGTATATTTCATGTTAATTATTTCATTAAAATCACCCGTCAATTTCAGTCACATGACAAAGGTCGCTCAATGCACACAATAAAGTGTGTGTGTGTGTGTGTGTGTGTGTGTGTGTGTGTGTGTGTGTGTGTGTGTGTGTGTGTGTGTGTGTGTGTGTGTGTGTGTGTGTGTGTGTGTGTGTGTGTGTGTGTTATAGTCTTCGTAATGGCAAATCTGTAACATCCTTGTTTCATCATCATGGCATTTAAAAGATCACAGCTTCATAAAGGTGAAGAGGATGTGGCACAGGTTGGTTTTTCATTGTGATCCACTGTATATAAGTGCAGGAATTGCTCTTGGCTCAGATAGAAGATCTGACTCGTTTTGCAAAGACCTCCTTTGAAAATGACTGCAGTTAAATGTTCTTACTTAGCGACGCACATGCTGCAGATGTCCAGCTTGGCAAGAAATAGGTGCAAAGTGCAGGGTAGTGACAGGCAGGACTGTAGAGGCTCGCTGGGTGTCCAATAGACCCGTACACGTTAAAAGGGACCTCCGTGGGATCATATTGACGTTGGTCGTCTCTTACAAGCACTCTTACGGCCACCTTTTTGGCCGCTGTGATCGGCGGTGTAATCCCGGCAAGCGACGATCCGATACCAGCCGTGGCGATTTGACGCCTCTTGGTCTTGTAGCGTCTGTTTTGGAACCAAATCTTCACTTGCGTCTCTGTCAGGTTGAGGGCCAAAGCTAGGTGTGCTCGCTCGGGGCCCGACAGGTAACGGGTTCTGCTGAACCTTCGCTCAAGCTCAAGGACCTGAGCAGGTGTAAATGCCGCACGAGATCGCTTCTTCCGCCCATGTGTCGTGTGCAGATCCTCGCACGTGGCCGAAACCACCAGTTTGACGTCCTCTATCGCCGCTTCCATGGAGTTCCTCGTGGGGGTTGCCACAGTCTCCAGTCGAGATCGCAATCCCTCTCGATCAGTGGGATTTGTGTATGGGTTTGCCTTTGTCATCCGAATATTGACTGCCGCTCGGTGCATGATGGATGTGGTTAGATGGGTTCCAAGGGGCAAGACCGAGTCTGAAAAACATGGGAGTGGAAGCAACACAAGACTGAAAACTCATTTTTAAAAACTGCACTTCTCTTTATAATATATGGTCATCATCATCATCATCATCATTTCATATGCAGCCTATTGCAGGGAGCAGGCCGTTCTGCTGATGCAGTGCCCCCTGTTTTCAGTAAGCTGGTACTCATTATGCCGACCTCGGAAGGATGCCGGGCTGAGTCAACCCACCCGGAATTATTTAATGCCACAATAGGAGCTCAAACTCAAGACCCTAATATCTTAAGCCAGTCACCTGAACAGTTAAGCCAACACCAAGCTTATAATGTATGGTGAGAATAGAAAATACAGTTGCTGAAAATCAGATGATTATTTTTACAAGATTATTGTTATATGACGTTAAAATAATACTGGATATGCAGTTATCTGCGTGGTCACCTTTGTAGTGTTATTCTCTATTAAACATTTGTAGGAACTTAGAAGTGTGCAATATCGGTAGATAATTATTCAAATTTCGGTGAAAGTCAAGTTAATTTCATAGTTACTTTGAAGTATACAAAACAAATTCGGAAATCGAAAAGTTTTATTTTTGCAATACATATACTAGTAATAGGTGTCCACAACCATCCTTGACCAAGTGGAATGTCAGCCGAGGCCCTCACTTGTTTTTCCTTCCGCACTGACTGTTTCATCTCTATTCGCTTTTAAATTCGTTTTCTCCACAACCGCTTGAGCGATTGAAGCAAAACATTCAACATAGGAGTGCCTTCCCATGGATAATTTTACTTAAACAAAGTTACTTATTTATCCAGGTTCTTCCCAACATCTTTGTTCTTTGTTCCTTTCACACTTCTTTCTTCTTTTTCACATTTCTCTTTATTCACTCTAATTCTTGCTTTTTTTTTCTTTTATCTCTTTTACTTCCATTTCTCTTTCTTTTTCTATCTGTCGAGGAGAAGTGAATTCTTGCAAAAAAAATTTCTGTTGGGCTTACTTCACTGCACCTGGATGGGTTTGTGGGTGGAGGAGTTGCAGCTGAAACCCAAATCCTATGCAGGTTTCCTCTTGATGATTCTATCTTTGATCTTTACTTCTTTGGGTTCTTTCTGATGACTCTAAAGTAATATTTGGTCCTCCATTTTATTACATGATGATTGGATGGAAAATACAGCCAGCATTCAAAAAGTCCGTTTTCTACAGGTATGGGTTGCAGGGTGTTTCACGTATCAGGAGTAAATGGCCTCGACCTCGCTTCGCTTCCAACAAATTACTTAAATAATCAACACCATTTACATGAATGCAAATGACAAGAAACCACAATAAAAAATTTAAATCAGTGAATAGTTGTAATTCGTTATCAGCTTCTTCCCTTGTTTGAAAGTCTATGAGTGGGTTCAGAATGGCACCAAGGAAGCAACTTTCAACAGAACAGCATGTGGATACAATATCTGTGAGAAGAAGGGCACACTATGAAGAAAGTAGAAATTGGCTCGATGCAAGACAATAAAAGGCCAGGAAGACCCAGAAGAACCCCCCCCCCCCCCCCCATGGCAAGACAAGTACTTGAAATCGACAAGCACAAGATAAGCACAGCTTATGTGATCGAAGAAAATCAAGTCTGCAGCTGATAAATGAAATGAAAGCAGGCCTGAGCATCAACATGTTGTCCAGCACTGTACACAGAAGAATGACCACAGAAAAAGGTGAAAAGACTGAAATTTGCAAAGCAATACAAGATTGGGTGAATGAACAATGGAATCGGGTACTCTGCTCTGATGAATCGAAGTTTGAACTTTTTTGATCGAAGAGACACCAGTTCGTATGCAGAGGACCCGGAGAACGTTATAACACGCAATGTTTGCAACCTACTGTTAAACACGGGGGAGGTTCTGTGGCTATGTGGGATTATATCTCAGGTTTGTGTGTCAGAAAACTTGTTAAAATCAATGTAACGCCAACAAAAGAGAAGTACAAGCAGATACTGCAGCACCATGCAGTTCCGAATGGAAATCGTTTAATTGGAAGAGGATTCAATTTCCAACAATATTATGATGCATAAAAGCTTCCAATGGAGTAACACTGTGTTTGGAAAACACACAGTAGACAGTGAGTGTGCTCAAAGTGTTATAATGGCCACTTCAGATTCTGGACATGAGTCCCATCGAGACCCCATGGGATTGCCGAGAAAATGAGAAGAACAAGAGGAACCCGACTAACTTCACAGAACTGTGGAATGTACTGCAGGATGTTAGGCACAATATTCCTGGAAGAGTGTTTCAGTACTGTGTTTCAGTACATAGGAAGTATGGATAAAAGAGTGATGGCACTCAAGAAGGCAAAGAGGGGACACACAAAGTATTGACTGATACTATAAAATGACACTGTTCTTGTTATTAACTTGTGTACGCAAAGCGAACAGCGGGGTTAAGCAATTGGTTAACGTCTGTCTGTCTGTCCATCCGTCCATCAGTCTATAAACATCAGTTTATGATCGAGGAACAACTTATTTAAATTGAATGTTATATTTTTAACATGAATGGCAACATGAATAGGAAGACAAGGCTCGTTTACCATACATTGGTTCTGAATTCGACCCGATCTCACATGCGCAGAGAGTAGTGAGATATTTGTTTTACTTTGTCTGCCTGCAAGTCAAACAAGATTGCAAATCATTCCAAACAGGAAACTTACTCTTTTTAAGGATGTCATAATGCACGCATAAGATGGGCACGAATAACTAATGTAACGTGTTTGATAGGATGGTTTAATACACGCTGGGGAAAACAGTGGTAAAACCCAGAATTTCTTTATTTATACACCTTTAAACATCTTTAAACCTTTATTTTAATTTAATTACAAACTTGAAGACTGTAGAAGAAAAATCACCATCATATTCCTTCCAAAAACTGTGCACTATATTGATATATAGCATCAGATGGAGTGGTATGTTTTTCGAGGATGGACCAATCGAGGATTTTGAGGGGAAGTGGCTGCCATTATGGGTATGTATCGATCATCTCCATTAACTAGTCTTTATCACAGCCATCATCAACATTGCAATCGCATTATTGGATCAAGCTGTTTTGAAAGCTAAAGGTAAGTTTCATGATCTTCATAACTCAATAAAATAAACTTTATTTTATGTTCTTCGTGCAGGAAAGGAAGCCTGGTGCTGACTTAACAGTTAAGGTGGCTGGCTTAAAATCTTAGGGTTTTGAGTTTGAGCCCCTGTTGTGCCGTTACATAACACCAGATGGGTTTCCTCAGCCTGTCATCCTTTCAAGGTCAGCAAAATGAGTACCAGCTTACTGGAAACAAGGGGCACTGCATCAGCGGCTCAGCGGCACTCCCAGCAATGATGGAACCAGCAGCCACAGGCTGCATACGAAATAATAATTCCAACTCAAGAAAATAAACTTTATTTTATGTTCTTAATAACCCTTTTATTCATGACAATAAATAGCACAAAAACAATGCACAGACATGTAAATTAAAGTACAGTTCAGACAAATTTTAAAGTTGAAGTCACAAACCCTATTTTCCCCATTGCTCCCTAAGTTTGCGGATTTGCGGTTCACGGGGACTTTCAAGAATGTAACCTCTGTGAATGGCAAGATCCTCCTGTATACAGTGCTGATAGAAAGTCGTCCACACCTCCTTTCAAATTTTCAAAATTACCACCTTTTGTTGCCTCATAGCCTGCAATTAAATTCCATCAAATTAGACTTTTGCCACGTTTATTTACACTTCGAAACCCCCAACTTCCAAGTGAAAAACAAATTCGACAAATTTCAGAAAATTAATTAAAAATACAAAACGAGAATATCTTGGTTGGATAAGTGTCCACCCCCCTGAGTTAATATTTGGTGGAAGCACCTTTGATAGCAGTTACAGCTGTGAGTCTGTTGGGATAGGTCTCTCCCAACATTGCACACATTGTCATTGATTGGGTAATATTGTTACGAATTTGGAAGTTTACTGCAAACAACATTCAGGTCCTATAGCTCAATTATATCGATAAGTAAATGTGGATAGATAGCTCCTTTTCCCTTGTCTAATGGGAATTAAATGTACGTGTGCTGTGTTATTTTAATAGTTAGGTTTTTTACACCCCTTATAACAACAACAACACGCCTTCACCTCGCTTCCTCACACCGACGCCATTGTCTACATGCGTTCGACCACGTACGTGGGTGGTGTTTCCTCGGCCACCAGAGCTCCGACTCCGCCCCAGAGAGATGGAATGTTCCCCCCGACTAATGGGAGGCGTGAGACGTCTCAGACACCGACGTTCCCACGAACCCCGGACCAATGGGAAGCGTGAGACATCTCAGACACCGACGTTCCCACAAACCCCGGACCAATGGGAGGCGTGAGACGTCTCAGACATCGACTTTCTCACGAACCCCGGACCAATGGGAGGCGAGACGTCTCAGATGGTGATCCTTCCCACGACACCCCATCTCGCAGGAGAAATGCCATATAAGAAACGCCAGGGCCTTGGAAAGAGCATCAGCGTGAGTGTCAGGGTTGGGCGATCGGGTTTGAAATGCCGGAGATCGACTCATCTGGTCTGATCGGCTTGGCAGTGATCGGGTTTGAGGTGCCGGAGATCGACTCATCTGGTCTGGGCGGCTTGGCAGCGATCAGGTTCGAGGTGCCGGAGAGCGACTCGTCTGGTCTGGTCGGCTTGGCAGTGCCTGGCGTCCGACACTTTTCCTCCGTCACTGGTGCTTGGAGTGGCATCGTGTTGCGGGTTCGAGTCCCAAAGAGCAAGATCGTCGAAGACCACACGAGGTGGACAGGTCCAAGCGCAGGCCCTGATCTCGAGCTCACCTGTCCTCAAGCTGGAGGCCTTCAATAAAGACTATTGGGGTCCATTTCTGTGTGTGTGTCTGTGTGTGGGCCCATCTTTAAGTAGCAACTGTTCAGTGCCTTGTACATTATTTGCATTTCATTTCTATTAGTCGTGATAACTCTGCTTCTTACGTGCTCCCCTCCTTCCCCACCTATTCTAAATAAACCCATGTGTTAAATGTATCAGTTCGTTTTTGTGTTTCTTTTATTGGTTTAACACGTTGCGTGTTG
Source organism: Eptatretus burgeri (assembly GCF_056783735.1). Classification (NCBI taxonomy): domain Eukaryota; kingdom Metazoa; phylum Chordata; class Myxini; order Myxiniformes; family Myxinidae; genus Eptatretus; species Eptatretus burgeri. The sequence goes on along the minus strand of NC_140961.1, from coordinate 12,998,729 downwards.
GAGAATTAGCCAGGCTGTTGCCACTGTAAAGGGACATTTGGACCGACGAAAGCTCGGTGACCGTCTGCTCAGGTCGCACATGGTTCGAGTACGCTAGCGTCTCGTTCCGTACGAGCATCGTCGAGGGTGAATTTCCCTGGTAGTTGGACGACGTGGGTATTTAGGTAAATTGAAATTGGCAATCGACCCTACCCCACGTGGTCGACCTATTGGCGAACTTCGGTCCTCTAAGGGACCCGTCGTCTCCGGAGTTATCCGGGGTGACAACCTTACATTCCGGGTGATCGGTGGAGCAAATTCTACTGCTCCATCTGGTGGTCCTGCTCGTAGCCGATACCTGGCCCCGCAACAATATTTCCCCATTCTTCTGTCCAAAACTGTTCAAGCTTAGTCAAGTTGTGTGGGGAGCGTTGATGAACAGCAATTTTCAAGTCATGCCACAGATTTTCGATTGGATTTCGGTCAGGGCTCTGATTGGGCCACTCAAGGCCATTTATCTTTTTGTTCCTTAGCCACTCCAGTGAAGCTTTGCCTGTGTGCTTTGGGTCGTTGTCATGCTGAAAGGTGAACTTCCGTCCCAATTTCAGCTTTCTTGCAGAGGGCAGCAGGTTTTCCTCGAGGGTTTTTCTGTATTTCGCTCCATCCGTTTTCCCTTCTATCCTGACAAGTGTCCAGTCACTGCTGATGGGAAACATCCCCATACCATGATGCTGACACCACCATGCTTCACAGTCGGGATGGTGTTCTTTGGGTGATGTGCTGTGTTTGGTTTGCACCAAACATAACGTTTTGCATTTAAGCCAAAAAAATTCCATCTTTGTTTTGTCAGATCACAAAACTTTTTGCCACGTGGCTATATAATCTCTGGAATGTTTTTTTGTATACCTCAAATTGGACTCAAGGTGGGTTTTTTGAGTAATGGCTTCCTTATTGCCACCCAACCACACAGACCAGATTGTGGAGTGCTTGGGATATTATTGTCACATGCACACAGTGACCAGTCTTTGCCATAAAGGCCTGTAGCTCTTTCAAAGTTGCATTGGCCTCTTGGTGGCCTCTCTGATCAGTCTCCTCCTTTCTTGGTCATCTAGTTTGGAGGGACGGCCTGATCTTGGCTGGGTCTTGGTGGTACCATACACCTTCCACTTCTTAATGATTGGCTTGACTGTACTCCAAAGGATACTCAAGGCCTTTGAAATATTTTTATACCCATCGCCTGATTTTTTTTTTTTGTATACCTTGTCGAGGCTCGTATGAGAGCTAACACACAATGCACAGCAAAGGGGGGGGGGGGCATGAGACAAGATGGGCGGGAGAGGGAAGGACAAAACAGTGGGGAACAGAGACGTTTGGAGATCTGCGGAAGGGAGAGGATTGGGGCGGGGAACATGGGGTATACAAGATGGATACTACAGGGACTTTCAGGAAGGAAAGCAGGTAATTTGAAGGAGGTGGGTTTGGGGTGGATTAACGGGCGTAGAAAAGATTGAGGATTTGGATGGGGGATGATAAGAGGTGGTGGTCAACAGCTGTTTTGAAGACCTGGAGGGAAGAATGGGATTGAACAGAATGAGGGAGTTTATTCCAAAGGCAGGAAAAAAGAGGAATGAAAGAGTGAAGGTGAGCAGTGATTCGTGATTTTGGTAGTTTTACCAGCAGGGGGTTGTTGGCGGACTTTGAGCGCCTTGCGGAAATGTGGTGGGGATAAATCGCAGACGGAGCAGAGGGGGGAGGGGGTGAGACCGGAGAGGAGACGATGGAAGACAGAAAGATCACCGACCTGCCTGCGGTGAGAAAGTGAGAGGCCCAAAGACTCAGCCTTATCGCGGGAGATGCCAATGATCAGAAATGCCTTGGTTTCCACAGCGTGAAGCTGAGAAAGGTGCGAGGCAGGAGCAGCAGCCGAGAGCAGAGAGCAGTTCTCCATCAGGCTGCAGATGAAAGCTTTGTATGTGGTCAGGAGCTCAGGTGGGCCAAGGAAGGACTTTGTATGATGGAGGATTCCCAGTCGGCGACTGGCTTTGGATACCAAATATCATGGCTCGCAAGTACCACCCATCGCTTCACTGAAAGGAATACCCAAGGGGGGAGGGATAAAAAGAGGGGGAGCGAAAGGGGTGGCGGAGAGAGTGGAAGGACAGGGAGCGAGGAGGGTTGGGGGATCGAGGAGGAGTGGGGGAAGCGAAGGCAGATGTGCGGTGGAGCGTTAATTACCACCTGGGCGCGTCTAGAGACAAACTCCCGTCCAGACACAAACCCTGCCTGGACACGTCTGGAGACAAAAACGTCCGGACACAAATCCTGTCCTGACACGTCCGGAGACAAACCCTACCCTGACACGTCCGGAGACAAACCCTGCCCTGACACGTCCGGAGCCAATCCCTACCCTGACACGTCCAGAGGCAAACTCCCGTCTGGACACAAACCCTGCCCTGACCCGTCCGGAGACAAACACTGTCCAGATACGTACAGAGACAGAGAGAGGGGAGGAGAGGGTGAGAGGTGTGGGAGGAGGGTGCTGCACTGCATTGGGAGGGGGGTAGAGCAAGTATGGGACAGAAAGAAAGAGAGAGAGAGAGAGAGAGAGAGAGAGAGAGAGAGAGAGAGAGAGAGAGAGAGAGAGAGAGAGAGAGAGAGAGAGAGAGAGAGAGAGAGAGAGTGTTAGTTATGCTTTATGAACAACACACACACACACACACACACACACACACACACACACACACACACACACACACACACACACACACACACACACACACACACACACACACACACACACACACCCACACTTGGCTGATATTGGCAACAACACAAACACCATGAGTAGCTTTCACTGAAAAACAATGTTACATTAATTTCGAAGTTTCAGGGAGATGTTCCCAAACATGAATCTTTATAAGCAGCTGCGTGTGATGGGTGGGAAAAAAAAATTGGCTCGGTAATTTAGAAAATACGTTAATATGTAAAATGGCTCGGAAATCGTGTGTTATTTCACAATCACTCACACAGGGTCGAGGAGCACGAACCACTCTCTCAGGGCAGAGGAGCACAAACCACTCGCTCAGGGCGGAGGAGCACGAACCACTTGCTCAGGGCGGAGGAGCACGAACCACTCGCTCAGGGCGGAGGAGCACGAACCACTCACTCAGGGCAGAGGAGAATGAACCACTCGCTCAGGGCAGAGGAGCAGGAACCACTCGCTCAGGGCAGAGGAGCACGAACCACTTGCTCAGGGCAGAAGAGCACGAACCACTTGCTCAGGGCAGAGGAGCACAAACCACTCGCTCAGGGCAGAAGAGCACGAACCACTCGCTCAGGGCAGAGGAGCACGAACCACTCGCTCAGGGCAGAGGAGAACGAACCACTCGCTCAGGGCAGAGGAGCAAGAACCACTCGCTCAGGGCAGAGGAGCACGAACCACTCGCTCAGGGCAGAGGAGCACGAACCACTCGCTCAGGGCAGAGGAGCACGAACCACTCGCTCAGGACAGAGGAGCACGAACCACTCACTCTGAATGATGTGGCAGGCAATCGCATCCGCAGTGAGTGAACGATTCGCTCAGAAGGACGTAGCGCGTTACTGCTATCAACTGTAAGGTGTTCGGCAAGTGGTTTAAGCACTCATGTAAGTTCTCCAATGATAAGGAACGGTTGGTCAGGCTGTTGCTGCGTATCATATAGGATCTGTTTAAAGGCCCGGTCACACCTTGACGTTTTAGCCAGCGATGGCAACGTATTAAAATGTATCTAAAACGCTGGCTTACGTTGAACTTTTGATGTTTTTTTTTAAAGATTCGGACGTATTCATAGCGACTTGGTCTTATGTATAACGCATTGGTAACGGACACAGAACGTTTCATTGTGTTATAGATAACTTATACCAACGAATGCTGAACCTGTTGTCGGCCGACACAACCGATGCCCAACGATAGTCTAACTTAGGCATAGCGCGTTGCACGCATCGCCGACGATGTCGTGACGTAGCCTATTAAAAGGCTGACGCACAACGATTCGAATCATAACTGCCGTAGAAATGGAAGTGTCAACATCGCAGTCACACCTTGGCGATCTTGCCAGCGTATGCCGACCTAAGAAAAATGTGTCTAAAACGTTGGGGAACGTCAAATACGGTATGAGTAAGTTTGGTATACGTGAGTACAACGCTAAAGTACGCTATCATACGTCGTAGTAAGTAGAGTACGTCAAGAAATTTTAAACATGTTCAAAATTTTACGACGTACTCGGCGTATGACACACGTTCCGCATGCGATGGGGATAAGTTTTACACACGATATGTGGACGCTTACACACGTCCACAAAGGCTACTTATAAGCTACTCATAAGTCGAAACACGTCGCGGTAATGTCTTTTTTACGCGAAACTTATTTCTAAATTATGTTTGACGTGCTTTGAACCAATTCTTTACGTAGTCCCAACACACATCGACGTATGTAGACGTATTCCAATGACGTCTTCCGGTCGACAAAAAAAATAAATTAACGTGTTTCTAGCTTACAACTGCCATATAAAGACGTGTTCCCAGCGGTTTTGGGAATTGGTATATAAAATGCTGCTCATAAAAGGGGAACCCAACAGTGTTTTCGAGTCCTTTTTGAGTCGATGTCCATGTCAGCAGTAACAGTATCAGTATCAGTATCAGTATTAGTATTAGTATTAGTAGTAGTTTGTTCATGTTGGCAGTAGTAGGTGAGTGTGAGGGGGAGGGTGTGGGTTATGATGGATCGTCCTTGCGTCCGCGTGTCCACGGGTAGGTTCATAGGCTGCCACTCAACGATTTAAATGGCTGCATCTCCACTATTGAAAGTAGACGCTTGCGCTCAACAATTGGATTTTTTTACACTCAACGACTTTTAAACGGTACCACTCAGCTAGTTTCATTGTTTACAATGAACGATTTAAATTGCTGTCACTCGCCTTTGTTTTTTGACGCTGGGGTTTGGAAATTTGAAGCGTTTCTTCTGAACGTGTTAAAACGCTCAAACTCGACTATTTTAAATAGACGCTGCCGATGGACAATTGGAATCATAGCCAAGCTAGACATCGAAGTGTGAACATCCTCGTCATGCCGAAGAAAAGTTTGAAGAATGCTGCAAATAAGTGTCCTAGCCGTGGCCGTGGACGCTGACGCAAGGACGATCCATTATACCGACGTCTTTCAGCCTATGAGTAACTTAAAAGTAACGTCTGTCGATGTGTGGCAACGATCGCGTAACGTGCCAACAACACGTTAATCATAGGTAGGAAATAAGTTTCGGGTACGCTAAACATTACCTCGGCGTGTCTCAACTTATGATTAACTTACAAGTAGCATGTGTTGACGTCTGTCAACGATCGCAGACCGTGCATACAACTTGTGGCCAGCGTAGCGGACGTGTGAGTCATACGCCGGCATACGTCGTGAAATTTCAAGCATGAAAAAATTTGAGGACAACCAAAAAGTACAACGTTTAAAGCCAGCGTACAACGACGTATGGCAGTGTTTTTCAACGTGCTCTCAATGTTATCAAAACTTACCCATAACGTATTATATTCAACGTGTGCCAGCGTTTTAGAAAAAAAATTCAAAAATCGGCATACGTTGGCTAAAACGTCAAGGTGTGACCGGGCCTTAACTTTAAAGCCGGTCTTCACCGCACATGCAACAGTTAATGAAACAAAATGAATTCGTTCAAATAATGACTTTATCCACAAAAGAGTTGCAGCATAATGCACAACAACCCTGGACACCCACCCCTCTCCTCTCCTCTCCTCTCCCTGTCTCTCTCTGTCTCTCTCTGTCTCTCTCTCTGTCTCTCTCTCTGTCTCTCTCTCTCTCTCTCTCTCTGTCTCTCTCTCTCTCTCTCTCTCTCTCTCTGTCTCTCTCGCTCTGTCTCTCTCGCTCTGTCTCTCTCTCTCTGTCTCTCTCTCTCTGTCTCTCTCTCTCTGTCTCTCTCTCTGTCTCTCTCTGTCTCTCTCTCTGTCTCTCTCTCTGTCTCTCTCTGTGTCTCTCTCTCTCTCTCTCTCTCTCTCTCTCTCTCTCTCTGTCTCTCTCTCTGTCTCTCTCTCTCTCTCTCTCTCTCTCTCTCTCTCTCTCTGTCTCTCTCTCTCTCTGTCTCTCTCTCTGTCTCTCTCTGTCTCCTCTCTCTCTCTCTCTCTCTGTCTCTGTCTGTCTCTCTCTGTCTCTCTCTCTGTCTCTCTCTCTGTCTCTCTCTCTGTCTCTCTCTCTGTCTCTCTCTCTGTCTGTCTCTCTCTCTCTCTTTTCTCTCTCTCTCTCTCTCTCTCTCTCTCTCTCTCTCTTTCTCTTTCTCTCTCTCTCTCTCTCTCTCTCTCTCTCTCACCCACCCACCTTCCCCTAATATTCCCATCAGCGAAGCGACAGGTTGTATCTGGGAGTACCAAATATATATAAATCTCTTTCTAATCACTGACGAGAACTGCCTGGCTGATATTAAAGATCGGTGCCTTCCGGGTGATGTAGATTGCTGAAATTTTGCATGTTGATGAACATCGAAACCAGTACACCGGAAATATCACATCATCGTTGGACAACATCCATAAATGAGAATATCAACAAATGAAAAAAAAAGAAAGAAAAAAATGCAGGTGAGTGACCTGAGACAATGGGGAAGCTTGGTAAGTTAGTGTGCCGATGGACATCGAAGCCGATACACCAAGAAAAAAAAATCACAGAACCATCGGAAAGCATCCGTAAATGAAAATATCTGAAAATAGGTGCAGCCTTCATATAGCCTGGTGTTGGCACAGTGGTTAGGGCAGCGGCTTGGGATCTAAAAGGTCCTGAGTTCAAGCCCCGTTGGGCCACTGCATTAATACACCAGGGGGTTGACTCAGCCTGTCATCATTCCGAGGTCGGCGAAATGAGTACCAGTGTACTGGGCCGGTGTATACCCCGGTTAAAATAGGTGTACCATATCCCTGTGTCGTAAGAGGCGACCAGGGTTGTGTCAGGAAGGGCATCCAGCGTAAAACATGTGCCAAATCACTATGCGGATCATACGGATGATCCGCTGTGGCAACCCCTAACGGGAGCAGCCGAAAGAAGAAGAAGAAGAAGGTGCAGCCTTCACCCTTCTCACTCATATTATTGATACCTACGAATCGCTGGACACATTATAATGCTTTTAAATGCCTGGAGACGCCAGCGTATGTGGCTTTATTTCATTTCTGCACATGCCTTAATCTCGAGAAGCTCTTAAACAAAGCTGATTAATAAACATTTAAGCTCCAGAAATGAATTTCATACGAAACTTCTTCCATAACTGCCTTTATTTAATTTTGGCACATGCGATAGGCTCGATAATCTCTTAACCTAAGCCAAATTTAAAAATTTAAACTGCGGAATTTACCTTAGCAGCAGTTCCGACTGCTAAAAAAAGTGTTTATTTGTCCAATTCGCACATTCTTTGATACTCCGGGCATCTCCGGGTGGTATTTAAATGACTGATCGCTAATCGCTTGCTAAGCCAGCCGTTCCTTATCAACCGTTTCATTGGAGTGCTTAAACCACCTGTTGAACACCCTACTTTTGATAGTGGTATTACGTACGCTGTTCCTGTCATCTGGTTCGCCTGTTGAAAGTGTTGTGAATTTCTTTTTTCACACGAGATCGCATTGTATCATCTTTTTATGTGATATGCTTTCACTATGTTAACAAAATTATATTAATATACAGTACCTATCAAAAAAAACCTTCCAACCTCAAATCTAAGCTCTTGTTTATAACTCTGCCAAGGGGGAAATTGGGGCATGAACGAGAAGGAATGCATGCAGGGCACATGTGACCTCACATGAGAGCATGCATGACCACATAGGAGAGCGCTTCTGTGCAGCAGGAGCCGACTGTATGTCCTGATCGAGAGGTGCAGCCGGCAGTTGCTGTCAGCACGAAGAAGTATGAATGAAGAGATTGGAATTTGTAAACGGACTCTCTGCGGGTGTGTTTGCATGCCTGCATGCTTGGTTACGTATGTGTGGTGCATGGATTTTGCGAGCATGTCGACTGCACTCGCACCCGGGCCTGGGGTGCATGGCGCGGTGGTGGAGGTTATACGGCCGTCTCATGAACCATGTGTTTCGGTACATGGGGAGTGGATGTTCTGTGGCGCCAAAGTCATGCGGGACGTGCCGTGAAGTGTGGGAGTGGGGAAAGTTGAGAATGTCGGTGAGAATCCGTGCACATGTGCGAGTGAAAGGATGAGTATATCGCCAGTGCATGAGCATTGTTAGCATTAACCACAAAAAGGTTGGAGGAATGCGTATGGGGGGCTGTTAAGGACTGGCATTTTAGTTTTGAACTTAAAACGGCTTCCCCAGAGTGTAGCATGTTCAAATCCAATTTGGAGTGAGCATGCCAAAGGGGTGCAAGGGTCACTGCATGTGTGAGTATGCATGCATACAGGCCATTGCCAGGCAGCTAGAAGAGTTTTAAATGCTCCCATCCGGTTTTATATAGAATCCGGCGGTGAAAAAGGAAAATGCTGCTGTTTGAGCGCATTTTATCCCCCCGGTCCACTGTCTTCCCTTCCACTCCCCTCATACTGCCTTCCCTTCCCCTCACTCTGCCTTTCCTTCCCTTCCCCTCATGCTGCCTTCCCTTCGCTGAACGCTGCCTTCCCTTGCCCTCCCCTCACGCTACCTTCACATCTCCTACCCTCATGCTGCATTCCCTTCACCTCTCTTAATGCTGCCTTCCCTTTCTCTCCCCTCACGGTGCCACCCCTTCCCCTCCCCTCATGCTGCCTTCCCTGCCCTCCCTTCATGCTGCCTTCCCTGCCCTCCCTTCACACTACCTTCCCTTTCCCTCCCCTCACACTGCCTTCCCTTCCCTCCCCTCATGCTGCCTTCCCTCCCCTCCCTTCCCCTCATGCTTCCTTCCCTTCCCCTCTTCACATGCTGCCTTCCTTTCTCTGTATGCTGCCTTCCTTTCACCTCCCCCCATGCTGCTTTCCCTTCCCTTCACATTGCCTTCACTTCCCCTCCCCTCATGCAAACCTCCTCCCAACTGCCCCCCTCCCCACCACCACCATACAACTCTCCAGAGGTCAAGGAGAGGAAGGGGGGTGTGAAACAACGTCCGAATTGGACAAACAAACACTTTTTTTTGAGCAGTCAGACCTGCTGGGAGGATAAATTCCGAAGTTTAAATTTTGAAATTCAGATCAGGTTAAGAGATTCCAGATCTTATCACATTTTAGTTGTAAAATGTGTGCAGAAGTTAAATAAAGGCATAAACAATGGCGTGGCTTTTCTGACGATTGAAGGAAAACGCCATTCCTTCCCTTCCCCTCCCCTTATGCTTATCTCCTCCGAAAGTCCCTCCCTCGTCCACCACCCATGGACGTCTCCGGGTAGTGGTTAGTAGGATCCGTTTAAACATGTTGTTTTAATGTACCCCATTTTATTCAATCCTGTGTTAATGCTCGCAGACAGGACCACCCCCCCCCCAACACTTCCCCTCAAGCACCCGACCAAACGCAAGTCCAGAACACCCCTTCCCCTTCTCTCTCCCCCATCCTCCTTGTTCCCACCTCCTCCCAGAGTGTATAGCGACGTGTAGTAAGGCGTCTCTCTCCCCCCCTTTTCTTCCCTCCCTCCCTCCTCCCTCCCTCAATATTCCCGTCATTGAAGCGATAGGTTGTGTTTGCATGTATATATATATATATATATATATATATATATATATATATATATATATATATATATATATATATCGTTGTGCCCCCAGAATCCGAACGCCCCATTGTTTGAACAAATTGGAATCTGAACAATTTTTTCGAGAAAAATTTGCCCGAAAAACAGAACACATTTTCGAAAACCGAACGCAACGTGGCGTTCATGTTTGTTCACGTGCGTCTCCCCCGCCTGTTCGACTCGCATCTTCACGCTTTGTTCATTCAGTTCGTCGGTGGAAGTCCTCGTGAAAGCATCTCTCGTGTGTTGTTCGCTACTTTACCTCGTGTTTTCACCTTGATTTGTGCTGTTTTTTTTTCTTCAATTATCACCCTTGTGCATTCACCATGGCAACCAAGAAGAGCAGTGAAGCAAATATGAGTAAGAGGAAGTCCGTGAGAACGACAATTGAGTTGAAGAAAAAACTTATCGCGAAGCATGAGAGCGGTACGCGTGTGTCTGATCTCGCTGCCATGTTCGAGCTGCCGAAATCGACCGTGTGTAGGATTCTGAAAAATAAAGAAGCGATAAAAGCGCGAAAACCCGTCGTGAAGCGAACCCATTCAATGAACCCTCTGACGAATCGGCTGTAACGAACTCAACGTTTTTTTCGCGAGCATGGTAGTGACGTCATGCTGTGTCACCCAATCGTGTCACCCAATGTGTCACTCTTGATTATATCTCCGTGGAACCGTGTGGTGAAAACGGCACGTTTGTGTCTCCACAGAGTGTACTGGGATATAAAACACCATTTGGTGCTTCATGATGGTTAATTACATAACTCCACCAGGCTGAACAGTTTACGTTTTAGATCCCAATGGCCACTGATAGGCCGGAGCTGCATCCAGACCTGATGGAAGAAGCGACAACGCTCCTGCTCATGCCCCAGGCTTGGAAGAAGATTCATGACTCAGAAAAGGTCATTTACTCATCTTATTTTACCTCAAACATGGGTAATTTCAGTTGAAAGTGTCTTGAAAGTGGGTTTATTGGGATCCAGGAACGGATTAATTCACTTTCCATTATTTCTTATTGGGAAAATAGTTTTTGGAATCCGAACTTTTTGGAATTTGAACAGCCTCTTGGAACGAATTAAATTCGGATTCTGTGGGCACCACTTATATATATGTTTCTATTAATACGTGTATATATATATATATATATATATATATATATATATATATATATACATGTATATTTATACATGTAAATACACCTAAACACACATACATACATACATATATATATATATATATATATATATATATATATATATATATATATATATATATATATATATATATATATATATATATATATATATATATATATCCGGGCGTAGTGGCGTGCGCCTGTAATCCGGCTACTCGGAGGCTTGGGTTGGAGGATTGCTTGAGGACGGGAGCTATGCGCTGGACCACGCTATGAGAGGGTGTAGGGCATCCCGGAATCATGGCAAAACCCAATCCTTATCCCTTTGTCGTAAGAGGCGACCAGGGTTGCGTCAGGAAGGGCATCCGGCGTAAGACCTGTGCCAAATCAGTATGCGGATCATAACAGATGATCCGCTGTGGCGACCCCTAACGGGAGCAGCCGAAAGACGAACAACAACATATATATATATATATATATATATATATATATATATATATATATATATATATATATATATATATGTAAATACAAATACACACACACACATATATATATATATATATATATATATATATATATATATATATATATAAACATATACACACACATATATGTATATATACTTACAGACCGTATATATATATATATATATATATATATATATATATATATATATTTTTTTTTTTTTACATATATACATACATACATATATGTATATATACATATGTATATCTCGGTATATATATATATATATATATATATATATCTATATATATATATATATATCTATATATATATATATATATATATATATATATATATATATATATATATATATATATATATATATATATATATATATCTTCTTCTTTCGGCTGCTCCCGTTAGGGGTCGCCACAGCGGATCATCCGTATGATCCGCATAGTGATTTGGCACATGTTTTATGCTGGATGCCCTTCCTGACGCAACCCTGGTCGCCTCTTACGACACAGGGATATGGTACACCTATTTTAACCGGGGTATACACTTGCCCAGTACACTGGTCCTCATTTCGCCGACCTCGGAAGGATGACAGGCTGAGTCAACCCCCTGGTGTATTAATTCAGTGGCTCAACGGGGCTTGAACTCAGGACCTTTTGGATCCCAAGCCATTGCCCTAACCACTGCACCAACACCAGGATATATATATATATATATATATATATATATATATATATATGTATACATATATACATATATAAGTATATATATACGTATACGTATATATATATATATATATATATATATATATATATATATATATATATATATATATATATATATATATATATATATATATATATATATATATATATATATATATATATATATATATATATATATATATATATATATATATATATATATATATATATATATATATATATATATATATATATATATATATATATATATATATATATATATATATATATATATATATATATATATATATATATATATATATATATATATATATATATATATATATATATATATATATATATATATATATATATATATATATATATATATATATATATATATATATATATATATATATATATATATATATATATATATATATATATATATATATATATATATATATATATATATTGTTGCGAATTGGCGCCCGCCGGCGTGCAGACGGCTACGTAACTCGGATCGCGGCACGTCGCCCACCGGACGGACAATTCAGTCGTGACCCTCCGGGAACTATCGCCCTTAGCCAGTCACGGGTGGGCCTTTCGACCTCACCACAATCGTGCCAATCGGCCACCCGCGTAGGATAGGGTTGTTCGCCAAACTCGACCTACCTAAGTACCCACGCGGATGGTAAACCAGGCGATCATACCTCGCCGCAGGTCGACTCCGGACATGAGCCGCTTGGGCAGCCCGTTCCGTACTATGGGGATAACTGAGCGGTGTTATCGCCGACCTCGACGGTTCAGATTAATTACCGGGCGTATTAAGCCCGCTACGAACCCTTTACATGAAGCTGGATGGAGGGTCAATAAAGAAAAGACGAAGCGAAACGGGAAAACAGTTCACACAAAGCACATTTATTAGCCGGCACACGGAAAGCACACATATACAGCCAAACAGTCAGAATGCACATATATCAACCCAAACAAAAGCAACAACGACGCAGATCTACTACCGACTACGCGCACACACGGCAACACTTATACAATTCTACTTTGCAGACGGCGCCAACACACATTTACTCAAATGCAAAGGAAAGAAGCCACCCTCATAGACAAGGGGGCAGACGGGCCTGTTGGCCAATATGCGCGCGTGACCTGAAGGAGCGGCCAGGCACGCGAGACCGGGGGGGGGGGGTCCTACCCGCGTCCTCGTGACGCGTTGGCGGACGAGCCGCAGATGTGGCCGCGTGGCTGTGCCCCGACTCCGTGCTCCTTGTCGGGTTTCGTTGGCATGACGTTTGGAGTGGGGTGGGAACGGGGCCCCCTTGTTGCACTATCTCAGCGCGGGGGAAAGGGGGAATTGTTGATGCCCTGGGGGAAGAGAATGGCTGGCTGGCTTGGGTCCCGCGACGAGCGATCTCACACCGCGACCTCGTCGCCGACCGCCATCCTTCTCGCCTCGGACCTGAGCTCCTTTGCCTCTTCCCGCAACTCTCCTCAGCCGACTGCAGAACCCAACTCGATGCCACACCGATGACTTTGCTACCCGACTCCACTCTCTGCCACACCGATGACTCGACTCACTCTGCACACTGATGACTCGACTCACTCTGCCCTGCCGACACACACTGCTACTGCCACACTCTCCCATGATTCGCCTTGCGCTCGCCGTTTTATAGGCCGACAGGAGAAAACAATATGCAAATATCCGGATCAGGATGACCTCAGGGGCGGAGCCACGCTCGCCAATTGGACGGAGGAAAAGTGGGCGTGAACCTCCGCTGATCCTAGAATTTGCATATATCGATTTCACACCGACGCGCCTGGAGGCGGGGCCAAGTCGCTCCGCGCTTGCTCATTGGACGGATTAGAAGTGGGCGTGTTGCACTCTTGATCCGAATTCTCCCTCGGAAAGGCCGCTATTTGCGCTCGCGGCTTGGTGCATATCGCTGAACGAGCCCAAGACAGCCCGACGCTCAGTGTTCACAGGTGGTGCGGGAATGGCCGTAGAAGGAGAGAGGTGAGGGTGGTGGAGGGTCTATCGGTGGTGGTTTGATGGTTATGGTGCCGTTTGGGAATGACGGTGATGCGATGTTGGCGGGATTGAGTTGTGAAGGTAAAGGTCGTGGCTGTTGGCATTGTTGTTGTTGTTGTCTGAGGGTTGGAGCATGGTTGTAGTTGGTGACGATGGCTGGCGTGGTGGTTAAGGTGGTTGTTATGTGATGGCGGTTGAGACGTGGTTGGTTCAAAATAAAGATAGAACAGAAAAACGGCTATTTCAAAGCGTCGCAGCCCGAATGAATCACATAAATTCCCTCGAGACAACGGATTTGGGGCTAACTACACATGTACTTCGAGATATCTCACCTACGGGCCCTTCATGGTGTAATGCGAATTTCCACAGCCGTAACAATATATATATATATATATATATATATATATGTATATATATACATATATACATATATATATATACATATACATATATATATATATATATATATATATATATATATATATATATATATATATACATACATATACATATATATATATATATATATATATATATACATATATATATACATATATACATATATATATAGATATATACATATATATATACATACATATATACATATATATATATATATATATATATATATATATATATATATATATATATATATATATATATATATATATATATATATAACCCCCAAACTTGATAAGGCAGCAAGGCATGATTTATGTATATGACCTTGGCATCATGCCACATTTCGGGTTGGAGATGCTCCTTTTGTTGATATATATATATATATATATATATATATATATATATATATATATATATATATATATTTATTTATATCTATGTATTACACATACACAAGAGAAAAATTTACTTATTTGGCCTATGTATAAGTTACATTGTGTGTTTGTGGATTTGGAGAAAGCTTATGATAGGGTGCCAAGAGAGGAGTTGTGGTATTGTATGAGAAAGTCGGGAGTGGTGAAGTATGTGAGGATCGTGCAGGATATGTATGAGGACAGTGTGACAGTGGTGAGGTGTGCGGTAGGAATGACGGACCGGTTTAAGGTAAAAGTGGGATTGCACTAAGGATCGACTCTGAGCCCTTTCCTGTTTGCAATGGTTATGGACAGGGTGACGGACGAGATCAGGCTGGAGTCTCCATGGACTATGATGTTCGTGGATGACATCATGATCTGTAGGGAGAGTAGGGAGCAGGCTGAGGCGAGCCTCGAGAGGTGGAGGTACGCACTGGAGAGAAGGGTAATGATAGTCAGTCGGAGTAAGACGGAGTACATGTGCGTAAATGAGAGGGAGGGTGGTGGTATGGTGCGGTTGCAAGGAGTTGAGGTGGGGAAGGTGGATGGGTTTAAATACTTGGGATCAACTATCCAAAGTAACGGAGAGTGTGGTAGAGAAGTGAAAAAGAGAGTGCAGGCAGGATGGAGTGGGTGGAGAAGAGTTGCAGGAGTGATTTGTGACAGAAGGGTAGCTGCAAGAGTGAAGGGGAAAGTATATAAGACGGTAGTGAGACCAGCTATGTTGTATGGTTTGGAGGCGGTGGCACTGACAAAAACACAAGAAGCGGAGCTGGAGGTGGCAGAGTTAAAGATGCTGCGATTCTCGTTTGGAGTGACGAGGATGGACAGGATAAGGAATGAGTATATTAGAGGGACAGCGCAGGTAGGACAGTTTGGAGACAAAGTGAGAGGCGAGATTGAGATGGTTTGGACATGTGCACAGGAGGGAAGCGGAGTATATCGGGAGAGGGATGCTGAGGATGGTGCCGCCAGGTAGGAGAAGAGTAAGGCCAAATAAGAGGTTCATGGATGCGGTGAGGGCGGACATGCGTGTGGTTGGAGTGTCAATGGAAGATGTGGAGGATAGAGCGAAATGGAGACGGATGATCCGCTGTGGCGACCCCTAACGGGAGCAGCCAAAAGAAGATATATATATATATATATATATATATATATATATATATATATGTTTTCTCACACA
>NC_140961.1:12955162-12975162 GCF_056783735.1 Eptatretus burgeri | reverse complement strand
TTTGCAGTCTTGAACGATGTTTAAATGGTTCATCGTCCACACGTTTAAAAGATTTACCTCACTTGACGTTTAGATGGTTCATCTCGCTCGAAGTTTAGACAGTTTATCTTCCAAGACGTTTGGATGGTTTATCTTCCAAGTTGTTTAGATGGTTTATCTTCCAAGATGTTTGGATGGTTTATCTTCAAAGACATTTAGATGGTTTATCTTCCAAGAAGTTTATGTGGTTTATCTCACTCGAAGTTTAGACGGTTTATCTTCCAAGACGTTTAGATGGTTTATCGTCCAAGACGTTTAGATGGTTTATCTCGCTCGAAGTTTAGACGGTTTATCTTCTAAGACGTTTAGATGGTTTATCTCGCTCGATGTACTGATGGTTTATCTTGCTCGATGTTTTATCTCGAACGATGTTTAATCTCGTTTGATTGTTAAAATGGTTTATCTTCCATGACATTTAGAGAGTTTCTCTCACTCGATGTTTCGACGGTTTATCTTCCACGATATGATTTACCTCACTCAACGTTTAGACAGTTTAACTAGCTCGATGTTTTTTTTATTTTCAAAGTCAAGGCTTGTGTAAGAGCCAACACACAGAACATATAACAAGGGGAGCAGGAGATTAGAGGGGTGGGAGAGGGAAGCACAAAACAGTGGGGAACAGAGACATGAGGAGATCTGTGGCAGGGAGAGGGATGGGATGGGGAACATGGGGTAAACAAGATGGACACTACAGGGACTTTCAGAAAGGAAAGCAGGGAATTTGAAGGAGGTGGGTTTGGGGTGGATTAACGGGGGCTAGAAAAGATCGTGGTTTTGGATGGGGGAAGATAAGAGATGGTGGTGAACAGCTGTTTTGAAGACCTGGGAGGGAAGAGTGGGATTGAAGAGAGTGTGGGAGTTTGTTCCAAAGGCAGGAAAAAAGAGGAATGAAAGAGTGAAGGTGAGCAGTGATTCTTGATTCTGGTAGTTTCACCAGAAGGGGGTTGCTGTCAGATCTTGAGCACCCTGTGGAAATATGGGGGGTGGACAGATAGCAGACAGAGCGCGGGGGAGGCGGAGTGGACAGATTGCAGACAGAGCGGGGGGGGGGGGGGAGCAAGGCAGGAGAGGTTTAGATGGTTTATCTCACTCAAAGTTGAGAGGGTTTATCTTCCATGATACGACTTACCTCATTAGACGTTTAAGACGGTTTATCTCGCTCAACGTTTAGACTGTTTATCTCACTCAATGTTTGGACTGTTCATCTTGCTCAATGTTTAGACTGTTTATATCGCTGGATGTTTAGATGGTTTATCTCACTGGATATTTAGACTGACTGTTTATCTCGCTGGATGTTAAGACGGTTTATCTTGCTGGATGTTAAGACGGTTTATCTTGCTGGATGTTAAGACTGTTTATCTTGCTGGATGTTAAGACGGTTTATCTTGCTGGATGTTTCGATGGTTTATCTCGCTTGATGTTTAGACTGTTTATCTCACTCAATGTTTAGACTGTTTATCTCGCTTGATGTTTAGACTGTTTATCTTACTCAAAGTTTAGACGGTTTATCTCGCTCGACGTTTAGACGGTTTATCTTCCACGATATTTAGACAGTTTATCTTGCTCGATATTGAGAGGGTTTATCTTCCACGATACGATTTACTTCGCTCGATGTTTAGATGGTGTATCTTGCTTGAAGCTTAAATGGTTTATCTCACTCAAAGTTTCGACAGTTTATCTCGCTCGACGTTTAAACGGTTTATCTCACTGAAAGTTTAGACGGTTTATCATGCTCGACGTGTGGATGGTTTACCTCGCTCGATGTTCAGATGCTTTAGCTCGCTCGACGTTTGGACAGTTTATCTCGCTCGACGTTTAGACAGTTTATTTCACTCGACGTTTGGATGGTTTATCTCGCTCGACGTTTTGATGGTTTATCTCGCTTGACGTTTCGACGGTTTATCTCGCTTGACGTTTCGACGGTTTATCTCGCTTGACGTTTCGACGGTTTATCTCGCTCGACGTTTTGATGGTTTATCTCGCTCATACTTAGATGGTTTATCTTGTTCAATGTTTGGATGCTTTATCTCGCTCAACGTTTAGACGGGTATCTCACTCGGCGTTTGGACGGTTTATTTCGCTCAACGTTTGTCGGTTTATCTCGTTCAACGTTTAGACAGTTTATCTTGCTCGACGTTTCGACAGTTTGTCTTAATCAACGTTTAAATGGCTTAAACATTAAACTAGTAAAGTATACACATGGTATGGACATCGGCAACGTGAGGAGATTATATCGGGGGTTTATGTCGGGGAGAACATATATACTTTTACATGTAATTCTGGATGGATGTTTTCTGATTTGTTAATAAAAGTGCATTTGATGGTTTATTTTATGGCAAGCATAATATTGGACATAAAAATTACAACAGAATAACAAGAATAATATGGAAAGACATATGCAGGATGTTCAATGTCTACAAATGAGATACTCAAAATAGACTCAGAAACCCTAAAACAGTACGTGAGGTTTATATAATTAGATGCAATTCTATATTTCGTTACCAAGAACTACTTGGATTTCGAGTTATAAAACAAACCTTTAGCGCTTCTTGGGCTAAAGTGAGTACATGTTTGGTAGAACCTTTTAAAGGCCCATTGCATGTGGATATGTCATATTAACATACATTGAGCGTTAACAACATTAATCACGTCATTATGATTGATGGTAGAAAGCTCAGGTTGGAGGTATCTGGAGTAAGGGCATTATACCTGTATGAAATGGTGTTAAAACAGTGAATTACACTGTACTTTTATACCTAGCGTCCTCGACCTGCAGTGCAAATGGTGCAAGCTGCTGTAGAATCACATGACAAATACCGTTAAATTACCACTGGGCTAAATGATTCTTGTAATGACAGGATGACACATGTAAAAATGTCTTGAATGCACTGTACATGACTATCAAAGAAATTTAATGACATACATATATTTTCATGGTGTGAGGATAGTTACTTATATGATTGTGAAGCTTTCAGGTGTTTTGGAAACTTTATACAGCATAGTATGTGCGAATGTTTAATCAATTGGGTATACTGAATGTGTCAACTCAATATACTGCTTTATAGTGTGACTGCCAGACTGTTCAATCCCCCCCCCCCCCCCACTTCCGAAACCCCACATGAAATTGTTGATGAACCAATACATTGGATTAATTTGGTGTCGATAAAGTGCAGGCATGATGGGCCAAATGGCCTACTCCTGTGTCAAAGGTATGCACACACACACACACACACACACACACACACACACACACACACACACACACACACACACACACACACACACACACACACGATGTTCAAAGAGTTATCGATCAACATACTCACGATAGTCCCTGACATGCCAAGGTTTTATTTCATTTTCTAACACAAGTCATTGTCATCAAAATCATCATGTACTCTACAAAGAACATTGGTCCTGCCAAAAACTCCGACGTTGGCTACTAAACTGATTATAAGGAATTTGGAAATTGTTCAGGTTGATGGCGATAGCTCACCAACTCTTCGCTAAAGACACCATGTGATCATTTAACGTCCAACAACTCATGCTGGCAGAAGAGACACCCGGTGTAACGCCCATCAGAGGGATAGTACACACATTGATGAATCGCCTTGCCTGTGAAACACCATGGTGACAGTTTACAGCTCATAGAGGATTCAAATCTAGGCTAAACAGCTCAGAGGTAAGTGTGCATACCTCTAGGCTATCCTGTCAGCCCGAATATTCAGTAAAGATATTAAATTAGTGAGGAAATATATAAATGTATAAACACAGAATAGTAATGTTAATAACGACTCCAGTCGATCTCTGTTCATAGAAAAACAAGAACAATAATTTTTCACAATCGATTGTTGAGACAGGTATGATGACTGCCACGGGAAGTAAGGTTTGCATAAGCACCTCAGTATACCTTGTTTTGGCATCTTTGACTATTGTAGCTTATTCGTACAACCTTTTGAATGGCTCATGTATCTCAAACACAATCACCTTCACCGTATATTATATATAAAGTGAAAAATGGTGAGATGTAATAGATCGTGAAATGAGAACAACAAATTATTCTGTTTCAAAGACAAATAAAGCTTGGATACAATAAGATACAATTACGATTAACACAGATAAACCTGGTTATAACACGATATAATTATTATGAACACAGATAAAGCTTGGTTATAACAACATAATTATAATGAACACAAATAAAGTTTGGTTACAATAATATATAATCGTCATGAACACTGATAAACCTTGCTTGTAATAAGATTTAATTATAATGAATAAAGACAAAGCTTGGTTATAAGATATAATTTGAATAAACTTAAATAAAGCTTGGCTATAATAAGATGAAATTATAATGAACACAGATAACCTGGTTGTAATGACATACAATAATGAAAATAAATAAAGCTTGATTATAAGATATCATTATAATGAACACAGATAAACCTGGTTGTAATAAGGCATAACTAAAATGAACAAAGCCAAAGCTTGGTTATGAGATATAATTATAATGAACACAGATAAACCTTGCTTATCAAAAGATATAATTATAATGAACACAGATAAACCTTTTTCATTATAAGATTTAATTGTAATGAATACATAAATCTGGTTGTAATAAGATATAACTAAAATGAACAAAGACAAAGCTTGGTTATGAAATATAATTATAATGAACACAGATAAACCTTATTTATAATAAGATATAATTATAATGAACACAGACAAAAACTTTCTTTTCATAAGATATAATTATGATGAACACAGATAAGCGTTGCTTTTATTAAGATTTAATTGCAATGAACACACATAAAGATTGGTTAGAATAAGATTTAATTATAATGATCACAGATAAACCTTGCTTCCAATAAGATATAATTATAATGAACACAGATAAAACTTTATTTTCAAAAGATATAATTATAATGAACACAGATAAACCTTGTTTGTAATAAGATATGATTATCATGAACACAGATAAAACTTTCTTTTAATAAGATATAATTATGCTGAACACAGATAAACCTTGCATATAATAAGATATAATTATAATGAACACAGATAAACGTTGCTTTTAATAAGATATAATTATGATGAACACAGATAAGCCTTGCTTTTATTAAGATTTAATTATAATGAACACAGATAAAGATTGGTTATAATAATATTTTATTATAATGAACACAGATAAGCCTTGCTTATCATAAGATTTAATTATTATGAACACAGATAAAGCTTGATTATAATAAGATATAACTGTAATGAACACAGATAAAGAATGGTTAAAATAAGTTATAATTACAATAAACACAGATAAAGCTTGGTTATAAGATTTAATTATTATGAACACAGACAAAGCCTGATTATAATAAGATATAACTATAATGAACACATAAAGCTTGGTTATAAGAAAGTGTAATTATTATGAACACAGATAACGCTTGGATATAATAATATGAAATGATAATGAACACAAATAAACCTGGTAATAATAAGAATGCTTGCTCTGTCATCACACAATTGCAGTTAAATGTGTAAATTCAATACGACACAATCAAGTATGACGATTATCTTCCTCAGAGTACAGGATAAAGGTATCACAACACGAGTTTAGTAGTTCATTTTGTAATAATTACTATCAATGATATTCATATGTTCAAGTACCCGATAATGCGGATAATAAGCACATGATTGTACACTTTGTCACAGGCTATCCACATCCACCCAGGGTATAACACTTTGCAAAAGGGGTGCGTACATGTTACAGGTATAGGATCATGTTCCACATAGATGTCTATCATTGCTTGAACCCCCCACCCAGGTATAATACTTGGGTAAATGGGTGCTTACTATATGTTATGCCTCGAAGATCGTGTTCCAGATCAAGATACACTCAGGTCTATCTTTGCTTCTCGAGACCATGTTCGATCAGTGCCGATGATGGGGCACATGAGGAACGCCCACCCCCTACCCCCGAAGTGAATTGTGGCACGTGGCCGCGCACGCCATGCTCCCACCTGTCGTGCTAACGTCCGTGCGGCTTCCGATAGCGCGCACCTTTCCGGCATGCCGACTCGGAGGGTGCGTCGGTACCGAGACCATGCTGGGAAGCTCCTCACGAGGCACTCTGGGTGAACTCGTGACCATCCGCATCCATCCCGGGTTTCCCGTTACCTCATGCAGTTCAGGACGTTGAACTGCCGCATGAGGGAACCCCCTGAGAATGCCCAGATCTTCTTCCTCGGAACCCTCTTTTCCTTTTCCCTCTATGTCCTTCCTCCTTGAGCCTTTTCTTAGCGTTGCATCCACTGTGAAGTCCAAGGGTCTCACTTCTAGCCCATGGAGGATATCGTGAATGGAGAAAGGAGTGAGAGTGACGGTACGATCAGCCATCTCTTCTTTGACCCTGGAGTTGATGGGCCGATTCAAACTCGTGCTGTGGACCCTTGGAGCTGCTTAGCTCCGCACGGTCGTCCTTTGCTCTATCTACTCCCCGCACCACTGCCCGTGTTACGGGGCCCTGGGGTGACGGAGGTTGAGAACAGGCACAGAGACAGAGTGAGGGATGGGGGGAAGGGTTAAGGAAGGAGGAGTCTAAACGTGACTGCGGGAGGAGGGGCGGAGCCACCACATTAATGGGTGTGTTTTCGGGCCGCTTCTTGCCGTGATTGGTTGAACTGTCAGTGCGCTCAAAGAGAATGCCTTTGGTGGTGTTTGGGGCAAGTGCGATTTTAGAGAGTCTCGGGCAATGAATGTCATCCCGATTCGGCCATCTCTGCAGGCTTTCTTTTGTCCAGTCTTAATGGGTCTAATGGCCTCCTCCTACATATAAGTCCCCTGTATCTCACCTCCATCCTTGTCACCGATTGACATGCTCCTGCCGTGAGCTATGTGGGCGTTCACATCCGGACGTTGCGGTTACGCCATTACATGTAATTGAAGTGGCGCACATCGTTGCTGTCACTTAATCAGTGATGGCTGAATGTGCTGCTCTGTGAATGTCTGAACCTGCTCAAGGCAGTTTACAACCTCTCTCTCCTTCACTGAGACGAGGACATTTCCATGAAATCTGTTCCATGAAAGCGAAACTGAGAACACAAGTTTCCCTTTAATCATCACCACCAAGGTGTCATCTTTCTGCTGTTTTACCCGAAGGAGTTAAACATTTTGCCAGGATGACTGTGCATGACACATTGATGTTGTGATGTAAAAATAGAGTACCGTGCGTGATCGAAGCGTACAGACATTCAAATACACACACGATGGTGTGATTGGTTTACTTTGCACTGTGTACATTCAAGATACCTCACTCGGCTTTCATTTTGGTCAGGGTATTGCTGAGCCCTGACTGGCATTTCAATGCGTTGTTGTGACGTTTGAAAGTTCAATTATGGGCAATTATATGATACGAGCGACAGCAACAAGGCGCCATGCACAAACACAATGGTTTGCTGCTTTGGTACAGACATGTTTGTGTCATTATATGAGCGACAGAGAGATTAAACACTCGTGCCCCATCCTGCCATCGCGTGAAGACCATCCTGCCATCGCGTGAAGACCGCCTTGACTTTGCGTGAAGACTGTCGTGCCATCGCGTGAAGACCACCTTGACCTTGCGTGAAGACTGTCTTGCCATTGCGTGAAGACCATCCTGCCATCGCGTGAAGACCACCTTGACTTTGCGTGAAGACCGTCCTGCCATCACATGAAGACCACCTTGACTTTGTGTGAAGACTGTCCTGCCATCACGTGAAGACCACCTTGACTTTGCTTGAAGACTGTCCTGCCATCGCGTGACGACCACCTTGACTTTGCGTGAAGACCGTCCTGCCATTGTGTGAAAACCGCCTTGACTTTGTGTGAAGATCGTCCTGCCACAGTGATAGCTGCTAAAGAAGAGGTGTGCGTTAATGGAGTCACTTCACCTGGGCTAGGAGAAGCGACATCACTGGAGCACGTGCAATGTTTGACGCTTCAGTAAAGAACTTCGCTCGGGTCAGTTTTATCAAAAAAAAAATTGTTCTCACTATCTAGCATTTGTTGGGCAATCAAGTTGAGAACAATTTTGATTTTAAACCCATGAATATTTATTGCAATGTATGTAATTACTGTATTATTATTGTTGCTGTCGATCAAGTTCAACATGACAACTGAACAATCACCTTTGATGTCTTTCTTTACTTCTAATCTGGACAATAACTCTTCATGTCCAGTAGATGTTTTTCTTTATCATGTGGATCAGTGGGGATGGCAGTAGATGTGAACACTGGCCTGCTGGCAATACCAGCGAAGAAACCATAATGGGGATGCAGGAAGATGTTTGGAGGGGGCTAGCCTGGCAGTGCCGGTGCAAGACATGCTCTTTGTAAGAAGTCGAAACAACTGCCCTTCTTTATAACACTTTTTTTTTGCAATCTCAAAAAGAAAAAGTGTTTCTTTCCCAACGAGTTCTGTGCAGAGGGAGAGCAGCAAGGTGGAGAGAAAAACAAAGTGGAACAAGAAAGTGCAGCCACGACCCACTGCCTTGCCCGAAAGCCAGACGGAGCTCAGCGACAAAAGGAGACCCAAACTCCCTCATACCGACCTCACC
Organism: Eptatretus burgeri; assembly: GCF_056783735.1. NCBI lineage: Eukaryota > Metazoa > Chordata > Myxini > Myxiniformes > Myxinidae > Eptatretus > Eptatretus burgeri. Next base: position 12,966,533 of record NC_140961.1, on the reverse strand, counting down.
TCATACTTTTTCGCTTCATTACCAAAGACAGCAGCCCCGGTCGCCCCTGCGCTCACCGTCTAGCCCCGGACGCCCCTGCGCTCACTGCCTAGCCCCGGCCGCCCCTGCACTCAACGCCTAGCCCCGGCCGCCCCTGCGCTCACCGCCTAGTCCCGACATACCTTTCAGTGCGGTGAATTTGGGCGGAACGACCGCGGTGTAAACACGCGTTAAAAGACTCCATTCGGGACGAGCTGCGTGTGCACAGCGAGCTGGGTGGTCCGCGATGCGTGCTCTTCGACCCACCGGTGGGCGTCATGCGTGTCCCGCTTCGACTCGAAGTGTCTGTGCGCTCAAATCTCCGGCTCATGCGATACGCACAATGTGCTGGAATCTTGCATTTCAATTTCATTATCTTTTGGTAAATGATCTATACATATACAGAGGTAGATACACCACGCGCGCGCGCGTGCACACACACACACACACACACACACACACACACACACACACACACACACACACACACACACACGTATATATCTCATAAAAATGTGTGTAACGTAATGGATTGTGTATATAATGTAAAATATTACACTGCAAAAGCATGACTGAAATAAATTAAATTTGTGAAAGAGTAACCGTGGGACGCATGTGTACACATCCAATGATGAGGTTTGACATTTAGTCGTGGGGCACGTGTACACATCCGATTATGGTGTTTGTGAGTGTTCGTGGGGTACGTGTACACATATGTCTAGTGTTGGCTTAATGGTTCAGGTGGTGGGCTTGGGATCCTAGAATCCTGAATTCAAATCTGACTCGGCTGTTGAATTAATACCAGGTGGGGTTGACTCTGCCCATCATCCTTCTGAGGTCGGCAAAATGAGTGCCAACTTGTTGGTATCCTGTGTCGGAGTGGCGACCCGTCCAGGATTGTTCCCAATAGCCGAGGAGACTGCTTCGGCAGCACCAACGCTCTGCACAGAGTATGGTCCCAATGGATGGATGAGTACACATCCGATTATGGGGTTTGTGAGTAATTGTGGGGTATGTGAGTAATGGTGGGGTGTGTGTACACATCCGATTATGGGGTTTGTGAGTAATGGTGGGGTTATGTGTACACATCCGGTTATGGGGTTTGTGAGTAATTGTGGGGTATGTGAGTAATGGTGGGGTATGTGAGTAATGGTGGGGTATGTGAGTAATGGTGGGGTGCATGTACACATCCGATTATGGGGGTATGTGAGTAATGGCGGGGTGCGTGTACACGTCTGGTTATATGGTTTGTGAGCAATTGCGGAGTGCGTGTACACATCCGATTATGGGGGTATGTGAGTAATGGCAGGGTGCGTGTACACATCCGATTATGGGGGTATGTGAGTAATGGCGGGGTGCGTGTACACATCCGATTATGGGGTTTGTGAGTAATTGTGGAGGATAATACGTATGGATGGATTGTGTGTACGCAGTATTTTTTTGGACAGCAACATTCCTAAAAGTTGTTCTCTGGCACAGTTTCAGGTGAAATAATCAGAACAGTGAGAGCATCGACACACTACACCAAACTTATCAATAGATTAAAACAAGGGAGCTACAGTTAGCAGATTAAAACAAGTTTTCTTTGAGGTCACAAATCGACACAAAATGGAATTTTATCAATACAATTAAAAATGGTTTAAAAAAAACATTATTAGTGAAACATTTTAATAAATGCATATAAAAACATCTTCGGTAGGTATTCGGGGTGCAGTGGAGCATGTGGGAAATCAGTTAAAATACGTTCTTTTCTGTGTTTAAATAACAGTTCGATTAATTGGGAAGCAAAATGGCCGTGATGGGTAATGTTCGTGTCATATGAGCATTTTGAATAGATGATAATACATTAAACCTTCTGGCAAGAAAGGTAGAAAGTTTGTTTTGGGAAGTTGCATTATTGGATTGACTGTCTTGACACAGCTGATGTTGTGGATCGACCGATGTCGTGGTTGTGGACCCACCATTTGGAGAGGTTCTTGGCTGAAAGGGTCGAGCTGAAAGACCATAGCCCCCAGCTAGCTGATGATCTGTCAAGTCGGAGAATTTACCAATTGCTTACAAAGCAATAAGGTTCTTATTTTAGGTGAACAACTATTTCGCGGTTTACAATTAAGATAGTTAACCTAAGTAACGGGCATCGTGGGATTAGTATCATATCCACCCTTTAAATATTAATATAATGCTTTAGAAATAGCCGTTACTGTTCAATATGTGATTCGATTTGTGTGGAACAGACTTATGATGTGTGCATGTCATTTCAATATTTTTGTTTTGTTGTGTGTGTTCCCTTCCCCCCAATGAAATGGAGTTTGGTAAACTAGTAAATTGATTGCCAGAGTGTTGATGTAGCACAGGCATGGTGGGCCAAATGACCTCTTCTTGTGTTAAGATTCCCTGTGTAACATACGGCTTGATCAGTAAGTTCATAGCTGACAACATAGCAGTTTAAAATAAGAGGATTGGTTGTTCGGTCATAAGTGTTTGCAATTGTTGTGAAAGTTCTAGAGAGAGAGAGAGAGAGAGAGAGAGAGAGAGAGAGAGAGAGAGAGAGAGAGAGAGAGAGAGAGAGAGAGAGAGAGAGAGAGAGAGAGAGAGAGAGAGAGAGAGAGAGAGAGAGAGAGAGAGAGAGAGAGAGAGAGATAGATAGATAGATAGATAGATAGATAGATAGATAGATAGATAGATAGATATATATATATGAGAATATTTTTGCATTATGTAATACAATACAAATAGTGCAGTATTATGAAGAACTAGTCTTGCTGGTTGAACGCTAGTGTGAATCTGCGTAGGTTGACAGGTATGGTGATAGATGAAACCAACAAGACATTGTTTGAGGTTGCTCACCACCGTGGGAACAGGAAGGAGAAGCTGTTCTTTTGGCGTTAATCCTTTGTCCGAGCAAAAGAGGTTTTTGCCTCTTTCGCTCCAATGAAGGGTTAATGTCCAAAACGTCAGCTTCTCCTTGTTTTCCACAGCAGTTAGTGTCGGTCGATCAAAACAACTTTATTCATGTCGTTCTTTGAAGGATCATTTGTCAAGGTTTACAAGCGGCGGTTGTACAGTAAATTATTCGGTCACATTTATTTTATATTTGCAGCTTAATAAGATTTATACCAGTAGGGGATAAAGTATTAATTGTTCTGCATTTTAGTACATACCTGTGTAATAGCAGGAATGCTATATTATTAGAATTATTTGACGTTATCTTGAAATTGCGTAAAAGTGACGCGTAATTGATTATTAAAAGAACATACTCATATGTTTACATAAAATAAGTAATTACTAAAACACAAATTGTTTACCATATTCGCCCAAATAGTGGGAAAGGACAATCTTTTAAAAGGCAATCCTTTTATTATGACGTCATAAAACGCCTCGCTTCTGGTGATCATGAACTTGTATCATCTTCAGAGGGTAAGTAATAATGTGATTTCCTTCGTTTTACCAGAACCTTAACACCTTAGTTCCTTACTTTAAAATCATGTATTTTACCTTAACACTCTTACCTTAGTTCGTTACTTTAACATCGTGTATTTTACCTGAACACTCTTAACTTAGTACGTTTTACCTGAACACTCAAAAGTGCATTTGATGTCATAAAAAAAGCAGGAATTGCATCTTAAACAATCTTATTATGCCCACCCCCTCCTCCCCCTCCCCCCACACACACTTTACCCAGTGCAAGTAAACTTTCGCTGTTAGTGTGTAAATGAACCGAGATGCCGTGCAGTGCAAGCATTGGTGAACTCATCCTCAAAGGAGGTAAAAGTCCCCATTAAAACGCTTGTGGCCCTTTGCTTTGATTCTCATGTTTACCTTTTGTTTGCCGGTTATATACAAACACGAATTAGGACCCTGACACCCCAACCTCGACCCGTGATCCCACGGGCCACTCTGTAAACTACCTAGACCCTGTATGTTCCTCGCCTCCAAAAATCATCAGCCTTCCACACCATGATTTACCATCCAAAATACCTTCCCTTTTAGTTTCGGATTTGTGAATTCATCGGATTAGCATTCTCTTTGTTAACCCTCCATAACCTCGGCTGTACACTTTCATTGATTGGTTTTACTGCCGCAGCGGGTGATTCGATGTTCAGCGTCAATCTGAAGTGGAATTTTGTGGTTATACATATATGTATATATGGTGACGAAAAATGACTAATTACAAGGGAATTACTTAGTTATCTCATCATTAATGTTGGAATAATTTGCCCATAATTTTCCTCAACTTCCATGTGCTTTACTTTCCTCTAGCTACCCTTACATTTAATTCCTGGCAATGTGTTTTGGGGCCATGGTATCTAATCCAAGTATGACAGATCTTCCAAGTATTTAATGTTGGTCAGGAGGGGAAGGGCATTGTCTAATTTGGAGACACTGTGATTAAGGAAGATCTGCACATCAGTAGTCATATTTGTGGGGGGTGGGGGGGGGAAGCAGCACACTGAGCAGTAAAGAATAAAACTCATTTGTCGTTGCCTGACATTTCAAGAACAGACGAGTTCCCATGTAACATTTGGGTGATTGGGATTATACATTTTAAAAGGGGAAAAAGCACATCCAATAAAAAGTAACTAGATATACTCTACTAATCTAGTAATAAACAAGCAAGAGCAGATCCGGTCTCAGGCAACGTTTCACCTGCTTCCCAGCGAGCTTCCTCAGGCCAATAGACCCTGAGCTTCGGCACGTGTGTTTTTATTCCCGAGGCGATGGAAACGTGAAACTTGCGATGTTGCCCTGATGATGCCCCAATGAGGGCAAAACTGGTCAGTAACTGCATTTTCCATGCACTTGTGACAGCATGTGAAATTACATCTTTGGTAATTAGCGCTGCGAGATAGCTCTTCCGGGAGTCGGAGACAGTACGTTTGTAGTGGCGGCGACGTAACGACGTTCGTCTGAGGTCTGAGAACGACATTAATTTAATATCATCATTGTGCCTTGTCAAGTCAGGTTAGATCTGTGACCTGCTACAGGTACCATGTAAACCTGTACTAACCTGTTCCATGGTCGGGTTGTCGGCAACTAAACCATCTCCCCCACCAGGTTTTCTGGTGAGGAGGGTGTTTGGATATGGACACCCAGCAGGATTAAAAACAAAACCTGTCAAAGGGCGGAGGAGCTCCTTGTGAGCCAACGGTCATCCATATCTAGTGCCCAACTGTGTCTGCGGACGTCCTCCTGCAGTTGGGTTACTTTTTTTTTATCAGGAGGTTGGTGGCAGGATTTGCACTCTGGCCACCGTAAAACCCTTCATTCCGCAAAACACAAAAACGCAAAAAAAATCTGAAAACCCACTCCATGGGAGTACCTCCTGTGCAGCTTCCCTTCGCAGGGCAGCTCACCGGATGATGGGATTGGGGCAAAGCCTTCGGGACCCCCAATCTTTGATGATAGGAGGGAAACCACGGGGTAACATCCCTGGGTCAGATTGCGGGAGAGTGTGTCGGAGCGGTGCTGAGGTGTCGTCCACTAGACGGCGGTCTCCTTGGGTTAACCTGAGGCGGTCCCTTCGGGTGGGTGCCTGGAATGTCCTATCCCTAAGAGAGGATGATCACCAGTCTCTGTTATCATCTGAGTTCAAGCGTTTGGACATCGGGATTGCAGCTCTCTCTGAGGTTCGGAGACCGGAATGCGGCGAGATAATGGTGGGTGGTTACACCTACTATTGGTCTGGTTGCTCTGATGGTTACCATACCCAAGGAGTTGCTGTAGCTGTGTCCAATAAGCTGACCCCAATGATAATTGAGGTAACACCGGTCAACGAGCGTATTATGAGATTAAGGATTCGTCACTCCTTAGGTGTCATTTCTCTGGTCTCTGTTTATGCTCCGACTGAGGCGAGTGATCTCACCGTGAAGGATGCATTCTACGCCACACTCGAGTCTGTGGTTGATCAGTGCCCCAGACGAGAAACACTTCTAGTCTTGGGGGATTTCAATGCATCGACTGGAACTGATAGAGATGGTTATGAGATGTGTGTTGGTCCCCATGGGTCAGGAACTATGAACCAGAATAGCACTAAGCTGAGCCGAGCTGTTCAGGTTCAGGGAGCAGAGGCGTAAAACTGGACGTGCACGTAGGGTGGAGAAGGAGGCCGATGTGCGAGGAATCTGAGGGGGTAGAGCATCACCTGTGGACAGGTGATTCTCATCCCGCTTGCAGGGGAATTCACACATTGCGTTCATCCAAGCCCATCCCTCGGAACACTGCAGTTAGAGCAGAGAGTGGTAGGCTCTTGACAGAGGAGTCTGAAGTGAAGGCCCGCTGGGCCGGTTACTTTGAGCGGTTGTACCGGGCTGATCCCCCAGCTGTCGAGTTGGATGTCAAGGGTGTTACAATCCCTGTTGCTGACCCTCGAATCAACTGTGGTCCACCTTCGCTTGTGGAAACATGGGCTGCGGTGAACCGGTTGAAACGGGGCAAAGCTGCAGGGAACTGTGGCATCCATGCTGAACTTTTCAAGGCTGGTGGAAATGCTGCACTCGTGTCGTTGCATGCAGTTTTGTGCTCTGCCTGGAACACAGGCATCATTCCAACTGATTGGAAGAGGGGCCTTGTTGTTCCTCTGTGGAAAGGGAAGGGTGATCGCCAAGACTGCAACAACTACTGAGGGGTGACGCTGCTTTCAGTGCCGGGCAAGGTCTTTGCTCGGATAATTCTTGATAGGGTTCGCCACCATCTGCTTGAGCACCAGCGTCCAGAGCAGTCAGGCTTTACACCAAAGAGGTCAACGATTGACCGTGTCCTTGCTCTTCGTGTCCTCACCGAACGCAGACGAGAGTTTCGGCAGGGGCTGCTTGCAGCCTATGTTGATCTCGGTAAAGCGTTTGATTCAGTGAATCGGGATGTCCTCTGGAGGATTCTTGGTCTTCGTGGGGTGCCACCAACACTGATCGATCTGATGCCTGAACTCTACTCTGGTACTGAGAGTGCTGTGAAGTGTGGTGGTACCATCTCTGACTTATTTCCAGTTGTTACTGGAGTTCATCAGGGGTGTGTACTGCCCCTCACACATTTCAGCACTTGTATGGACTGGATTTTAGGGAGGATGTCGGAGAGATCAAGCTGCGGTGCATCGTTTGGGAATGTCAAGATCTCGGACCTTGATTTTTCAGATGATGCAGTCATCTTTGTGGAGACTTTAGATATCCTTTTGGGGGCCCTCGAGGTGCTGAATGAGGAGTCGGAGCCGCTGGGATTACGGGTTTCTTGGGTCAAAACTAAGATCCAGGCTTTCGGTGACATCTTGGATGCTGCTCTCCTGTCTGTGTCTGTTTCTGGTGAGGATGTTGAGGTCGTGGAGAGATTCACTTACCTTGGCAGTGATATTCATGTCTCTGCTGGCTGTGAGTCAGAGCTCAATAGACGTCTGGGTCGGTCATGGATTCATTGGATCATGGGGTGTGGCACTGCCGGTACCTGTGCGGGAGGATGAAAGTCTGAGTCTTCAGGTCCTTGGTACTTCCACTCTTGCTCTATGGATGCGAGACTTGGACTCTGACCAAGGATCTGAGACGGAGACTTAATTCCTTTGGTACCAGGTCTCTTCGGAGAATCCTTGGCTATCGCTGGTCGGATTTTGTGTCCAACGAGCGGTTGCTGAGAGAGACTCGGATGAGATTTGTTACCTGCATAGTCCGTGAGCGTCAGTTGCGGCTGTATGAACATGTGGCTCGTTTTCCTGATGCTGATCCTGCTCACTGGATTCTCTCAGCGAGGGAGTCTTGTGAGTGAAGGAGGCCAGTGGGCCGACCACATGCCTCGTGGTTGTAGCAGGTTGACCATCATCTCAAGGAGATGGGGATGGACCTGGCATCTGCCTGGGGGATGGCCAGACGGAGACCCCTGGAGTACCGGCGGAAAGTGGACGCAGCGACGCGTTGTTCTGGCACATGCTCCCATACCTGACCTGACCTGCCTGACCGCAAACCATTATTGACTCCGCATTGTGTTTGGTAAAGTAAGAGATAATGTTCCGCATGGCAAGTGGCACTTATCACCCCTGATATCATGCAGCAAGGGCTGTATGGGACTTGGTGCCGACACTTTCACCACTGATCGTTTCTCATCACAGAGTATCTGGTTAATAACCAAAAGGTTTTCACTCACCTGATCTCCACTGGACATAGTCCTACACCAAAGCGTCACCTCCAACCCAGAGGCCTCGGCCCGGCGACTTTGTCAAACAGACAAAGATTACATGGTCAACATCAGTTAAACATCAAACGGAGCCACCTATCTGGATTTCAGGCTTGTTTACCCTCATCAGGATGGCATACCAATAAATATCAAACCAATGATGACCACATTCGTCATTTAAACATCAGACCTTTTAAGAACCTTTGGACACTTTTGACCCTTTTTGCTCTTTTGTCATTAGACCCAATGTATATATATATATATATATATATATATATATATATATATATATATATATATATATATATATATATATATATATATATATATATATACATTGTTATGGATTTCAGAATTGGATGCGACAAATGCATACAAACATTTCGGTCCTCAGACAGTTATTTCCCGAAATGCATGTCCAGGATAGACCCATCCCCATGTCTGGTGGGATTCTAACTTTGATGCATTGAGAAGGGTAAAGAATAGATTCCCTTTCTTATGGGATGGCCTTTTTCTCTTTACGACAGACACATTCATGCCCGTGAGATAGCCGTTAGCACAACGGAGGCTCACCCACCTCTTTCCATCGACGTTGACATCCACATTTTTCCATTAAGCAGCTCTATGGACGCTAACTGGCTCTTTTTCCTATCAGGCTGAACATTGAGGTGATAATTGTTGTTGACGTTTGATGAGCGCTTCACGTTTTCGCTCGCTAATTCTGGCAAATGGCTGCTTTCTGCCATTCGTCCAGCACCACAAACATGGCATCTTAGGCCAGGAATGATCACAAGACGGGCGGCTTGTCACGTGCAACGATGCGCCAATAGGCAATGTGGATTTGGCTGAAGTCTGCTTGAGGCTCCGCCCAGACGGGCCGCCTATAAAAAGAACGAGTGGACCATTTTTGTCAGTCAGTTGGCGACAGTCAGTTTTCGATAGCTGGTGGCGGTTCTTTCAGCTTGGAGAGTTTTGTGGCAGTTTGTGTCAGTTGGTGACAGCTGGGTGACGGCTATTTTCAGTTCCAATGAGATGATTGCTTCAGTCAGTTCCAGTGAGATGGTTGCTTCAGTCAGCTCCCGTCAGATGGTTGCTTCAGTCAGTTCTTGTCAGATGGTTGGTGAGCTGGCGACAGTTGAGTTTGTGACAGTTGGTGACGACCTTGCAGCCTTACAGTTTCTCACAGTGCCTCACTGCTTATCAGCTCCTAACAGCTGTCCATTGGTTGTGGATCCAGATGGTGGGTGACACTCGGACCGTTAATGATGGTTCTGCTCAAGACCTGCTCTTGGCATACCTGATTCTTGGCGTCCCTGGTTCCTGGGGGTAACAACGTGACGTAGATTGGTATTCAAGCCTGTTTGTGAGTGGGTGCACGGCAAGGCAGCTGGCAGCACAAAAGGCATGCACACACATTTCAGAACATATTATTTGACGTATGACGACTTATATTTGGTGAGCAAGACTGGATTTCTTTTCCCCCGAATAATCTGCTGGGTACTCTTGTCTCATGTTTAATTGTTAAATAAGGCATTGTGATAAGCATCTGCTCTTTGTCTCTTTTTCTATCAGTGCCTGATTAATTCTTTATTTCCTTGAGATTATTTTGATTGATTTGAATTTACCTATTTTCACCACAAGGAAATAAAAAGTTATTTTTATTGATTTTTTCCTTATTAATAAATTCATTGTTGACGTTTCAACCTGTCCATGCTTGTCCTTTCCTTCCATTGATCCAGCATTGTCAGAACGTAGATAGACTGGGAGGTAATTACCAAACTAATTTACCTGTCATAGTCGACACGCACCAGCGGTTAAACGCTCGGCCGCCCTAATTAAGATCGAATCAAGATAAGATTGGTGCTTTGCTGAGGGCGTGCTCCCCGTTCAGGAAACCATGTGACCTCTAGTTAAACAGAAAAATTAGATGGTGAACACTGGAACTCGTGGTGAAATGATTGGCGTTCATGGTTCTAAAGCAACCTACTGCATCACAAAGTTAATTGTGAGCGGTGGCCCCAGGTCCGGCTCTTCTGAGGACAAATGGGGATTAAACCCCCTCATAATACACTCGGTACCCGTGGACGTAGCAATATATATTGTTACGGAAATGGCCCTTATTGGACTACTAAATATAGGATTAGCTCAGATCCCCCATTAAATGCATGTTTAGCTGGGTTGTATGGTAAAATGGGCATTACATGTGTGTCGGGAGGTGTAGGATGCATGTTTTTATTGTTCGTACAGTGGTGGAACGAGAGGTCCCTCTTCTTCTTCCCCATCACGGGGGATAGGCCCCGCCCAGTCAGCTGAGAGGGTGTAGCCAAAAAGAGGGAGTGAAGCGAAGGGGAGGAGTTTGTCGGTTTCGCCGAGAGAAGGTGTGCTCGTGTAACGGGAGAGCAAAAAAAGACCTCATGAACAACTTCAGTTTGGCAGAAGTGCAAAACTGCAGTCGCTGAGGAAGGCATGCTCATGTGTCGAAGGAGCGAACAAGAGAGAAACGAGGCGTGCTCGGAGTGGCTTCAAAGCGAGCGAACGAAGGCTTCGTAAAAAGAGTGCTGTGTGTGAAGAACAGTCGGGTTCTCGAGGCGTGCTCAGAGTCGCTTTGAAGCGAGCGAACGAAGGCTTCGTGAAAAGGGTTCAGTGTGTGGAAATAGTCGGTCTCGAGGCGTGCTCGGGTTTCGGAGGCCACAAGCGCCGAAAGGAGGAAGTGAGGCTCAGAGGCCACGAGCGCCGAAAGGAGGAGGTGAAACTGAAGTACAAAAACGGCAATGGGCTTTGAGAGGCTGCCTGCACATCGAGTCTGCCTTTTTGGGCAGTGGGAGAGGCGGCCTGCACGTCGAGTCGGCGATCGACTCATATGGGGAAGTGATCGACAGGTTCGGCCTGCGTCTGGCCGTGGAGCCTCCGTACTTACTCACCTCACAGCTCGACACATTTGTCGATCCGCCTGCGGAGCTCAGCACCTCGACTTGGGCCTTGTCTGGAGAATAGGCCAGGCCTGGATTTGTACGCTGGACCTTGAGAGAGATTGGCTGAGGCCCATCGTTGAGCTGGCGGTCTTGTTCCGTCGACCTTACGTGGGGTCAGAGCGCGCGGAGACCGCGTGCGTGATCTTTGCGACAAAAGGAGGACGAGCGCCATCTTGCCACGTGGCGCGTTCGAGCTGGAGTTCGAATCCGTGGACATCCGCTTGTTACGA
>NC_140961.1:12947662-12950162 GCF_056783735.1 Eptatretus burgeri | reverse complement strand
CTCCCGCCTCGCGTCTCAAAGTGTGTGTGTTTGTGCAAGTTGCTATTGTTGCCTGGTATCTCCATGTGTGGTGGGTGGGTTTCAGGTGAAACAGACACCGACCAGATGTGTGTGTGTGTGTCTCCTCCATAACTCCAAAACAATGAAACCTAGCAGCCTGAAACTTTGTATGCCTACTAAGAAAACTCCAAGGACATGCATGACTGAAAATTGGGTGTTTGGGTTAATTAAAACACCCTTTTTGAAGATTATTAATGGCCTTATTTAATTATTTCCTTTGTCAGGGCATCCTCGATCACCACTCTCTATGGGGTCTTCAAGCCTATCCTCAGTAACCTCGCTGGGGTCTGAAGCTGCCATGCGTTTTGGCTTGCCCAACCATACCTTGACTTGGAACAGGATGCAATGATTTATTAACAATATAGTTTTTCTTTTCACTTCCTCGCTCATATTATCGAATACCTGTTCATCATAGCTACGAATTGCTGGGGTACATCACTTTTACAAGTGCTGTAGTTTTCAATTTAAGAGCTCGGAACAATTTAATGCATTATATGATGTAATTTTACATGATCTCCTCTCACGGACTAATTAAAGCATGTCATCGAAATATGATTTCAGCTTTGAGGATCGGATATTGTTTGGACTAAGCAAGGGTCAAAATCTGGAGGGAAATCTGATAATTTAAAGAAATAACGAGTTTTATAATGAAGCCGAAATAACTATTTACTTTAAGCAAGCAAGGCAATGCCGCCCTCCCCCCCCCCCTTCTCCATATATACACACAAGAAAATGTGAAATTTCCAAAGCATGAAACTTATCTTTTTCCACTGTTTGGAGAATTATATTGAATGAACAAAATATTTAGGAATGTTGCAAAATTAACCAGCTTCATTGAGCTGTTTGATTTAATACATTCACTGCTTGACCTCACGCCTTGTCTCCCACAGGGACTGCTTACCCATAGCGCCTGCCAGATCTGTGTCTATATTTACCAAGGTTTTACGAGGAGCTCTACAGGGAATCAAAGCAAATCTGTTGAAAAATGGACATTTTAAAATAAAGTCACAATGTTTGCACGGCCCGCGAACCGATCTACAATGTGGCGCGTGTACAGACGAGCAGGCAACATGGCGAATAATCTGCAATGTTTATTTCACGGGCAATTAAACTTTCCGATGTCTCCAGGGTTGTTCTATGTTAAACAGCAACTCTTTTGTAGATAAGGTCATTATTAGAACGAATTCATTTAAATTATTTAACTGATACCGGCATGGTGAAGACCGGCTTTAAAGTTAAAGGGAACCTATATGGTATGCAGCCACACTCTGGCCAGCTGTTCCTTATCAATCATTTAATTGGAGTGCTTGCCTGAGTGCTTAAGCCACTTGCCAAGCACCCTACAGTGGACAGTGGTGCAGTTCGTGTCCCAATCGGGATGTCCAGTTGGCAATTGCTTCAAGGTAGCGGAACATGATTTACAAAGGTTATATAGTTTCTCTTTGTGAGTTTCAAAGGAAAATATGTTTAATAACACACAATTTCCAAGCCATTTGCCATATTAATGTGTTTTCAAAATTATCGCAACAAATTTTTTTTTTTCCAACCGTCACACACAGCTGTTTATAAAGATGAATGTTTGTGCACATCCCCCTGAAACGTCTACATAAATGCAACATTGTTTGTCAGTGTAAACTACTCAAGGTTTTTGGGTTGTATACAGTATGTACTGGAGTCAGTAACCACACTGACTCTAATCTGCCAATTACCGAAAAAAATTGCCGATATCGGCCAAGCACAAGTGCGTGTGTTTGTGTGTGTGTGTGTGTGTGTGTGTGTGTGTGTGTGTGTGTGTGTGTGTGTGTGTGTGTGTGTGTGTGTGTGTCTGTGTTCATAAAGCATAACACGTTCTCTCTGCTAAGTCCCCTACCCCCATCCCTCTCTCTCTTTGTCCCATCCTTGCTCTACCTCCTCCCAATACAGTGCAGCACCCTCCTCCCACACCCCTCTCACTCTTCCCTCAAAACCCCCCCACTCTCTCTCTCTGTCACTGTGCCTGAACGGTGGTTATCTCGATACATGTCTAAACGTTGGTTATGTCTGGGCGGTGTTTGTTTCCAGATGTGTCCGGGCAGCGATTATGTCCCAACAGGAGTTTGTCTCCAGACGAGTCAGGGTGGCGTTTGTCTCCAGACGTGTGAGGGCGGCGTTTGTGTCTGGACGCATCCGGGCAGAGTTTGTATCCAGACTCGTCCAGGTGGCGTTTGTGTCTGGACGCGTCTGGGTGGCGTTTGTGTCCGAACGCGTCTGGGTGGCGTTTGTGTCCGGGCGGCATTTGTGTCCGGTCGCATCTGGGTGACGTTTGTGTCCGGACGTGTCTGGGCAGCATTTGTTTCTGGACACGTCTGGGCAGCGTTTGTGTCCACACGCGTCCATTCGACAATTGTGTCCGCACGCATCTGGGCAACGTCTGTGTCCGCACGGGAACTTTTCTCCAGAC
>NC_140961.1:12935162-12945162 GCF_056783735.1 Eptatretus burgeri | reverse complement strand
TTGGGTTGGTAGTACAGCTGAAAACACTCGTCCAACCTGAGTTTGAATCCTGGCCCAGCTACAAACTACCATCTTGGTGTTTCGCATGCAGGTGAAGCATCGATGTGTGTGCCGTCCCTCAGATGGACGATAACCTGGGCGTCACGTTTACCAGCATTAATTGGTGGAGATTAAAGATCCCACCATGTTCTTCATCAAGAGTTAGGCGAGTTATCACTGGCACCTTCAACAAATGATAAATTCCTGGCTTGACTCAGTTGGGAAGGCAGTGCCAAACCACCCAGCACAACCAAACCATTAGGTTTTTACAAGGCACACGGAGTCCATCAACCCAATTCTGGTGAATCTCCCAACACCCAGAACCACTGCTCACCTCCACTCATTTGTTCCTCTTTTTTTTCCCCACCAGTGGAACCAACTTCGACATCCTCTTTAATCTCATTATTCCCTCCAGGTTTTCAAAACAGCTGTTCACCACCACAACCTCAGATCATCTCCCATCCAAAATCATGATCTTTTCTACACCCATTAACCCTTGCCAAGCACACCTCCTTCCAAATTTCCAGTTTTCCCTTGCTGAGTGTTGGCCTCCATATCCATCTTGTCCTCCCCTATGTGTCCTCTCTAAACCCTCATTCGTCCCCACATCCATTATTTGGCCGTCTTCCTCCAATCTGTCCTCAACTGTTAGTGTGTCCCCCCCCCCCACTCTCTGCTGTCCCTTTTGTTATGTCGCTTCCTGATCCATTGTGTGTTCTAGCTTTTCCATGAGCCTTGACTTTGTGTCCACAAAACAGCACCCAGCATAACAAAACCACGCAACAGGGCCTCCACTCGGTAGTAGGTACGTGAGTGGCCTCCTGCAAAAGCTCGCATGGGGGTTGGTGGGTTCTATCGGAGACCAATCAAATGATGAAAAATCTTCAATTGAAGAATAGATTTATTGTAAAAACTTAATGACACCACGGTACTGACTTACTGAAAGTACTTCCGCGAGCTGGAGGAAGTGCTGTAAGTTTGAGTATATAATTCGCAGTAACTTCGAGTTTGAAGCCGGAAAACCCAAAATAACCAAAAATAGCAAAAACATCACCAAGGTGTTATATTATGTGAAAATAAGTTTAAACCATAAACACAAAGTTTTTACATTCACCTTTGACAAGACCTCACAGACAACTACACCCGTATCCAATCACCGATCCAGACCTCAGCGACCCACTATTTCCACCAACATGTGTGTCCCCTTTTATCCGTAATGCTTTTCGGTACCTACCAAACTCAAATTTAGATCTATCTTCCGTTTCCGGTGCAACTTCCTTTCTATGGAGGCCATTCCATGAATTTATTACTCTCTGCATGAAAGACCCCTCCCTTACTACAATCCAAACTCTCCTCTTATTTACTCCCATGCTATGGCCCCTGGCCCTGTCACTGCCTATTCTGCTGAAATACTTCTCTGAACTTATTTTGTCGACACCCTTCATTATCTTAAACATCTCTATCAAGTACCCTCGTAACCGCCTCCTTTCTAATGTATAAAGTTCTATCTCCAGCTGCTCCTCATCACTGATTATAGCTCGGCCTGGGATCAATCTAGTAGCCCAGCGCTGAACCCTCTCTGTGGCAGCTATGTCCTTCCTGAGATGTGTTGACCAAAATAGTACACAATATTCTAGATAAGGCCTCACCAAATTCCTATAGTGTCAACACTACCTCCTTTGATTTATGATTTATCTCCCTACAAAGAGCCTAAAACCCTACTACCATTACCGAGAGCTACCTGCCACTGCCCTGTCTGCTTACCCCCGGTATCTATAACCATCCTCAGATCCTTCTCCTGTATGACGCACAACCACTTCCCCTTGCATCATTGCATCATGTAATCTCGTCTTCCTCCAACTCCGACCTGGATCTCCTCTAAAAACCTTGCATCAAACCGGAGGTAGATTCTCTCAGCTATCGGTAATCAGCCATGATGTTCTTGTGTCAATGTTGAAGCAAAATAACGATAAAATAAGCCTGCCATCTCACTTTCATCACTAACCATTCTCCCTGTGCTCTTCCTGAGTGGGCCCAGACTTTTCCTCACCACATCTTTACCCTTTATATACTTATGCCTCGTTATTATGTTTAATAATCTTGGCCATATCCTTCCCAAATTCACTTTTGGCCTTCCGAGTTATTAACCAGCCCCTTTATTCCAATACTGAACTGAGTCTGACTTCAGTTGGTTATTTTATACAGCAATTGATAAATACCTTCTGCTTATCCTCAATAGCACTCATTATCTCCCTGTTCAACCATCCTGGTCTCTTTCTGCCTTTGGATTTACACCTCACTGCAATATACTTACCCTGTATACTACCTCCTCCAAATTTCTCTTTCCTATCACATCTATACATATTATAGACTTGTAATCCTGTCTTCCAACTACTCTTCTCATTAGTCTCACCCTGCAGGGGTTGCAAGATTATTGTAATGCCTGTGGCTGTCTGTGTGTTGTTGGTTGTTTTCTCCATATGCCGATTTCAGAAGGTGGAACTGAGCTCTCCCAGTATTCTCCTTCGTGTGTGTGTGTGTGTGTGTGTGTGTGTGTGTGTGTGTGTGTGTGTGTGTGTGTGTGTGTGTGTGTGTATATACTGTATATATATATATATATATATATATATATATATATATATATATATATATATATATATATATATATGTTTAAATTCGCTCAGTAGGCTGTCACTGCATAAGTGATGAGGTCCTTGGATTGAGTCAGAATTTTTTTCACACCAGCCCCACATGGGAATTTATTCCTATATATATATGTATATGATCACATGTGTTTTAATACGCATGTCCAAGTAAAAAAACACCGATTGGTTCTGTGGCCGTGACGTCAATCAGATTCCAAACACCCTTTGGTTGATTCCGTCACCGCTATCGCTACTCTTCTCATTAGTCTCACCGTAACTCTTCTCAAAGGCATTCGGAATCTGATTGACATCACGGCCTATCGTGTCATGACCATGAGCACATGGTTGTGCTCCCCCTGGAAAGGGGGCCACAGCCTCTCTCCCCTAATCCCTCAATTTTTGGGATTCAAAATAACTGTCAGTCCCCCACAGGGCTATCAAGGGAGGTGCAAAGCACCCCTCCCTTTATATGGAAGGGTTTCTCTGGATGGAACTTTAACATAGGGACTGAAAATTCGTTTCTCGGCTTCCACCGGACGAAATTGGCTGCAAATTTCAGAAGTAAATCCTTTGTGTATCGAGGTAATATGTTCCAAATTTCAGCAACGTCTATTTCGGCACTCTTGAGTTTTTAACGAAAAACCTCGAAATTCACGTTGTTATGTCAGTCTGTCCGTCCACCTGTCCGCTCGAAATTGTGTTGGTGCTCATATCTCAAAGACTATTCATTGAAATGAGCTGAAATTTGGAATATACATCAGACAATTCATCTAATTAACAGCTTTCGAAACAAATTCCACCTAAGTGGCATAGCTTTTGCTTTTTTGATAGTTTTTCCTCATTAGCTATTAGCTTGAGTTTTATTCTTGTGCGGTACAATTATGCTATGGCGGTGTTGTCAGAAGCAGAGACTCCTGCAGCAATCAAGGGAAGCACGAAGCACCCCTCCGTTTATATGGAAAGGTTTCTCTGTATGCAACTTTAACACAGGGACTGAAAATTCCTACGGGAGCTCGTCCCCCAAAATAGGTATTTGCTTTCTTTTCTGAAACCACACACACAATTTTAATGAAACTTGACCACAACCTTCCTCACCCATAGTATTCTTGGGGAAAATGCCAGGAGCATAGAAAACACCCCTTTATATGGTATGTGCCATGTGGCAAACAATAGAAAAGAAGAGACATTCCATGGCTTGTGGAAAATACCAGACGATAGAAAATAAGGCACATTCAAAAAATGTCATGTGCATATGTTAAATATTCCAATACTTCAAGGGTAGTGAAGACTACCCTTGTGTTCTGAGTAGGAACCAAGTAATACTCTAGAAACGTTAATATAAAATGGCACCAATTGTTTAAACAAACATCAAAATCAAATCAATTCGTCCATGTCACACACCCAAACTGTCCACAAAGTTTCGTCCAAGTCCATCCATAACGTTTTGAGATATTCTACTCACAGACAGACAAACCATGGTGAAAACATAACTTCCGTCCACTTTTGATGGAGGAGGTAATCATTTCAAAATCGTTCTTTCAGCTTGCAGGATAGCTTACCGGTATGTGGGCTCACCTCTCTTTGTCGGGGTGGCGACCCGTCCAGGATTGTGCCCAATAGCCTATGAGACTGCTTAAGCAGCACCAACGCTCTGCACAGAGTATGGTCCTCATGGATGGATAGATGGATGGACTCACATCTGAGCTGTCAATCCTGGGTTGGAATCCAGATTCAGCTATGAACTGTCACCCTGGTGTTTCACTTGCAGGGCAAGGCATCAATGTGTGCGGCATCCATCAGAAGGACATTAGGCTGGAGGACCCACCTGATAAGGCCCAGTCACACCTTGACGTTTTAGCCAGCTTATGCCGATTTTTGGAAAATTTGTCTAAAACGCTGGTACACGTCGAATACGTTATGGGTAAGTTTTGATAACATTGAGAGCACGCTGAAAAACACTGCCATACGTCGTTGTATGCTGGCTTTAAACGTTGTACTTTTCGGTTGTCCTCAAATTTTCCATGCTTGAAATTTTAAGACTTATGCCAGCGTATGACTCACACGTTCCGCATAACGCTGGCCATAAGTTGTAGGCACGTCACGCGATCATTGACACACGTCGACACACGTTACTTGTAAGTTACTCATAAGTCAAAACACGTCGAGGTAATGTTTAGCGTACCCGAAACTTATTTCTAATCTATGAGTAACGTGTTGTACTCACGTTACGCGATCGTTGACTCACATCGACACACGTTACTTGTAAGGTGCTCATAAGTCGAAACACATCAAGGTAATGGTTAGCATCAGTGTTCCAGACTCCCTGGTTTTATTTTTATTTTTTTTTCTTCCTTCCTTCGGTATGATGGTGATTTTGACACTTCGATTTCTAGTCCGGTTATAATATAATATAATTAATAGGTTGCCGCTCAACGATTTAAATCATAACCGCACTGTACACTGAACACCGTCATACCGAAGGAAAAAAAAAAAACCAGGGAGTCTGGAACACTGACGCTAACCATTACCTTGACGTGTTTCGACTTATGAGTACCTTTCAAGTAACGTGTGTCGATGTGTGTCAACAATCACATATCATGCGTACAACTTATTCCCATCGCATGCGGAGTGTGTGTCATACGGCAAGTACGTCGTAAAATTTTCAACATGTTTAAATTACAAGACGTACTCCATTTAATACGACGTATGATAGCGTACTTTAGCGTTCTATTCACACATACCAAACTTACCCATACCGTATTCGACGTGCGCCAGCGTTTTAGACGCATTTTTCAGAGATCGGCATACGCTGGCAAGATCGCCAAGGTGTGACTGCGATGTTGACACTTCCATTTCTACGGCGGTTATGATTTGAATCGTTGTGCGGCAGCCTTTTAATAGGCTACGCCACGTCATCGTCGGCGATACGTGCAGCGCGCTATGCATAAGTTAGACTATCGTTGGGCTTAGGTTGTGAAGGCCGACAACAGGTTCAGCATTCGTTGGTATAAGTTATCTATAACACTACGAAACGTTCTGTGTCCGTTACTAATACGTTATGCATAAGACCAAGTCGTTATGAATACGTCCGAATCTTTAAAAAAAAAACATCAAAAGTTCAACGTAAGCCAGTGTTTTACATACATTTTAATACGTTGCCATTGCTGGCTAAAACGTCAAGGTGTGACTGGGCCTTTAGGATTTGTCGTTGGTGGACATTTAAGATTCCACGATGTATTTTTTCTTTTTAATGAAGTATTTGAGTTATCACCAGCACCCTGAAAAAATTACAAATTCAGAAGAACATCACCTTCAGTCGAATGTTAGATTGTTAGGAACCAGCCGGTTCCTCATACACTTTGGACAAAATATTCGCCAAATATCCCCCAATACAAATATACATACATCGTAAGAGGCGACCAGGGTTGCGTCAGGAAGGGCATCCGGCATAAAACCTGTGCCAAATCAGTATGCGGATCATAACGGATGATCCGCTGTGGTGACCCCTAATGGGAGCAGCCAAAAGACGAACAACAATATATATATATATATATATATATATATATATATATATATATATATATATATATATATATTATCCCTGTGTCGTAAGAGGCGACGAGGGTTGCGTCAGGAAGGGCATCCGGCGTAAAACATGTGCCAAATCACTATGCGGATCATATGGATGATCCGCTGTGGCGACCCATAACGGGAGCAGCCGAAAGAAGATATATATATATATATATATATATATATATATATATATATATATATATATATATATATATATATATATATATATATTGTTGTTATACATATATTTATATATTATACATATTGTTGTTATAAATATATATACATATATATATATATATATATATATATATTGTTGTTATACATATATTTATATATTATACATATTGTTGTTATAAATATATATACATATATATATATCCATCGATATATATATATATATGTATATATATATATATATATATATATATATATATATATATATATATATATATATATTGTTGTTATAAATATATATATATATATATATATATATATATATATTGTTGTTATAAATATATATATATAGATATATATATATATATATATATATATTGTTGTTATAAATATATATATATATATATATATATATATATATATATATTGTTGTTATAAATATATATATATATATATATATATATATATATATATATATATATATATATATATATAGTTGTTCGTCTTTTGGCTGCTCCCGTTAGGGGTCACCACAGCGGATCATCCGTTATGGTCCGGATCCTGATTTGTCATAGGTTTTACACCGGATGCCCTTCCTTACGCAACCCTGGTCGCCTCTTACGACACAGGGATAAGGATTGGGTTTCGCCATGATTCCGGGCTGCCCTACACCCTCTCATAGCGCGGCCCAGCGCAAAGCTCCCGTCCTCAACCGATCCTCCAACCGAAGCCTGCGAGTAGCCGGATTACAGGCGCACGCCACTACGCCCGGTTTATGTATGTATATATGTACGTATATATGTATGTATATCTATATATATATGTATATATGTATATATATATATATATATATATATATATATATATATATATATATATATATATATATATATATATATATATATATATATACTGATGTGGATTTTTTTAAACCCACCTTGTGATCGTTGTCCTCCTGGAGGATTCTAACTGGCCGATTGTGGAATCCTATTTGACTTCAGACAGAGTTTAACGTTTGTCCGATTTGATTATAAAATCCTACAAAAACCCTATCGACACTGATAAAACTGATGTCCACACAAGTCCTTCCTTGTGAAACAATTTATTTCCTAATTATACACCATACACTTCTCACCCTTGTACAATGAACTTAAGAATCCCCATTTAATTACAATATTATTTGGTTCTATTTCATTTATTCTTACTTTAGTTAACAGTTAGATCAACCCGATTCAATTCACTTCTACATTACATGAGAGAGTTTTATTCTAACTTGTTACTTGGTCAGTTCCAAGGAGTACAAGCCACTGAGAAAATATACTTCCTCACATGCTTGCACTGAGAAGAATGTGCCTTTCAAAACATTTTATACTTCCATGAGAGAGAGGTTGGGAGATATTCACCTGGACTGTAGACGTGTCTTTTAGACAAAAAGCCACTTCGTACATTTTCTGAGCAAAGGTTCATTTATCAGCTCGGTCACTCTGCTCCAGAACAACACATTTCTTATCATTTAGGGCAAAAGTCTTTTGGCCAGAAATGACAGCCATTCAATTTGCAGCATAAAAGTTACATTTCTGAAACTCCATTTGTTACAATTTAAAATACATTAATATAAATTTTTCCCCCACACTCCCCCGTTTTTTTTTTTTTAAGGAAAATTTGAATAATTTTTCTTACACATGATTACCATGTCCCATTCCTGAAGGAGAAAAGATTTCAATTATTCAAGTTCACTCAACAATGGCAGCGAGTGCTCATATCTGAAAATGAGTGAGTTTCCATTTAATTTATGGCCTGTTCATCAGCATGTGTCACACATTGAAAACATGCTACCCGAAGTCAGAAGATAAACAGGTCAGGGTGTGGATTGAGCGGCACCCAACGGGAAACACAATCGAAGCACTCCTTGAGCTGAGGAGAAGGTAGATGTGGGCAAGTACAAGTTTGGGCCGGACACTGGGTTGAAGGAGCGCAGTGTGGAATTCCAGGCCTGTCGTACATTGAAGCAACCACAGCAAGTTCACGATGTATTTGCAGAGCGGCAATCGAGAGTGTGGCTGAGAACATTCCTCCACGCAGGCACCACACAACGCCGACGTTAAGACTTTGCTCAACCTTCTCCTCAGTGGGTTTTTTCTTTCTTTTCCCACATTGCTCCATTTTATCTCCTCAGGAAGGGACATAATCATGTGTTGAATTGCTCAATCACCCAAATCTGGGTTCTCCCATCGTCCAATCTTTGAGTGGAACTTCTTTCCAAACTTCATTTAGATGAAATCGTACATTGCTTCAAAGACTGCTTTCAACACTCCGAAACAAACAAAGCATCAATTAAACACCAATCAATAAACGTCATGGGCACATGTAGTTCTACAAGACTAACAAAGATTCTGATGGAAGCATTTAACTTGCAATATATGTCATATCAATATTTTAATCCCTTTCCTTGTTATTTCTCAAAACAACATGCTAAAATATACAGAAATCCCAGTTGTACGTATACTCAAAACACCATCTCATTTGCTATTTCCATCGACATTTTAAATCTCTGACATTTCTCCATCTGTCCATTTCTCTCTCACCAAAACAGCAAACATGCTGCCATTTTTCCAATTCACATACACAAACCATCTATCACTTCCTCTGACCTTCTCAATTACGAATCCATTTTCTTTAATCAAAACAAATAAATCATTTTAAACAGTTGTTCAAAAATTGTCAAATCACTTGTCAAATCTGTTATCAGGCGAATATCATTTAAATTGCAGCTCAAACACTCTGTCTATACATGCAGCTTCACCCTCCA
The DNA here is from genome assembly GCF_056783735.1 of Eptatretus burgeri. Taxonomy (NCBI): domain Eukaryota; kingdom Metazoa; phylum Chordata; class Myxini; order Myxiniformes; family Myxinidae; genus Eptatretus; species Eptatretus burgeri. The sequence goes on along the minus strand of NC_140961.1, from coordinate 12,935,919 downwards.
CAATCTTTATCCCAGTCTTGGAAAAGCATCTTAAACTTCAGACTAATAAACATCCAAACTCTCTTAAACAACTTTTTTGTCAAAACAATAAAATATTTCCTTTTAAAATCCATAAATGAAAAATTAAATCTTCAGCATCTATCCAATTAAATCATGAATTTACCTTGACTGAATCGATCAAAGGGTTACACTGGGTTGTTTGCCATTGCCTTCCCGGCACAAGTTCAGGTAACCTCAACATTCGCAGACGAATAAAACAATATTTCAACGTCCATCTGAGGGAATCATCTATTATCTGTGAATTCCCCACGTGCTAAACATCATCAAATCATTTTAAATCATTCCAAATCACGTTTCTACATTTAAATCACATACAGTATCTCCACATTCACAATTGTTATTTCACAATTTATTCAAAATCCCGATGGTTGTAAAATAAAACTTCAACACTTTTTCCTAAATGGACTTTACTTTAAACATTCAGTAGAGAGGGTGCACCACAAACACCAAGGAACGAGGAACAGGAAGTTCTCTCCACATCCGGTGGGAAGAAAAAGGAAAAAACTCTGACAGGCAAAACCCACAGTTTGCATTACTCTGTCATGGCTTCAACACATACACTAAACAGCATTGCATCTCATAGACTCGCGTGTGATCACATGACAAATACCAATCACATTTCTATCTCATCCTCTTGAATCTGCATATGAATCATTTCACATCAAAAGCAAAGGCTCGAACAAAGACTCACTGTAAA
>NC_140961.1:12892662-12927662 GCF_056783735.1 Eptatretus burgeri | reverse complement strand
TCACGAGAAGCAAGATGGCGTCTCAAGGCCAGCGGGAGCCGGGGGTATTAGAAATGGATGTGTAGTAATGTGGAATCCATGGTCCAGGATGGAATCCCCGAGCAGGAAATGTTGATTGTGCAGGAACACGGACTCGCCCAACTGAACCCAGAGCCCGAAATAGGTGCAGCAGCGGCCGCGGTGTATGACACCTCCCCTCCCCCTCTCCACCAAAACCCTTCCCCGATCCCTGCCGAAACGGCTCACCCAAGCGCACCCGACATGGCCCAGTTATGCGCCATGCTGGCGGCAATGACAGAAAAGATGGATACAAATACAAATGAAATGAAAAACGAAATGAAAGACATGAACAAGCAAATGAATGAAGTGAAAACGACGATGGATGCGAATACACAAAAAATGGATGAAAAGATGGATACAAACACAAATGAAATGAAAAACGAAATGAACAAGCAAATAAACGGAATGGAAGCAAACATGAAGGAAGAAACGAAAAAGCTCCGGGGGGAGACGCAGAACATGGGCCGATGCCTGCAGGCGGGCATGAAGGCCGTGACCAGGGAGCTGGGAATGGCGACTCCACGTGTGGAAGCAAACGAGCTGGAAGGGGGTGCAACGGCTGACAGGCCCGCGGTGGAGGCGGGTGAAAAAATAATTCGGGGGGCGTGTTGGGCGAGGGTCGTGACAGAGGAATCGACGGTGACCAAGAGGGAAAAATTAAATGGGGAGACCAAAACGTGTGAGACGAGACACGAGGTGACGACAACGGAAATAATAGTGGAGACAAGGGAGGTAAAGGGTGAAGAGTTGGCAGTGACGGCAGCCGGGAAGGGAACGATAGAGGAGAGACTGCACGGTGAGGACGGGGTAAGTGACGCGCACACACACACGGAGGTAGTGGAGGATAGTGAGGTTGAGCTCGCGGAGCGTGTAGGGACCCCGTGCGAGCAGCTGGTTGGCCTCCTCCAGGAACGAGGGGAGGGAGTATGCCCCCTTGAGGCGAGTCACGACCAGGTGAGTTCGGTCGTGCTTTGCGAGGTTGAGGGGACGAGTGCTGTGGACGGGTGCACGGAGAGCTTGGGGGGTATAGAGGCCCCGGAGACCCTTGTGGGGACACGAATCCCCAGTGTGGTTGTCCCTGTGTGTGTGGTGCAAGGTGTGAGTGCGTCCCCGTGTGTGGAAGCGACCCCGTGTGTGAGTGGTGTGGTGGCGATGGTGCCGGAGTACGTGCTTCCCAGCACGCCGTGTGTGGATGATGCACGGAGTGTGGGTGAGGCACCGCGGGTGAGTGCCCCCGCGTGTGTGGATGAGGGACCGCGGTTGAGTGCCCCCGCGTGTGTGAGCGAGGGACGGTGTGTGGATGAGGCACCGCGGGTGAGTGCCCCCGCGTGTGTGGATGAAGCACGGAGTGCGAGTGAGGCACCGCGGGTGAGTGCCCCCGCACGCGTGAGTGAACGGCCGTGTGCAAGGTCGCTGTGTGCAAGGGAGACCGTGTGTGTGAGAGAGCGGTATGTGAGGGAGATGTCGGTTGGCATGCGGGAGCACGCAGCCGCGTCTCCCGGTGTGAATGTGATGGAGTGGACTGTGTGCGTCGTAACACGCAGGTGTGCGTGGGTCGAATGGCGACGACGAAGGCGACAGAGGAGAGAAAGCCGAGTAGCGGCTGTAGTTGTTTCGGGGACCGTGCCGGGTTCACCCAGCAGTGAGCACGCGGTTCGTGCTGTGCAACGCACGAGACCACCACGTGCTCGCTTGCGAGAGTGAAGTCCCGGTCCGGAAACGCACGCGGTGGATTTGCCGATCCCGCGGACGGACAAAGTTTAGGCAGGATAACGGATTTGGACTGGACGGGTTCTCCACACGATCGTGTGTGTTAAGCTCCAACGGGCAAAGCACATGTGTTCGCGTGGGGAACCCCTCGAGACGTGGGGCTTGTGTTTTTTTTTTATGCGCACGGTGACGCCATGGCTGCACGTGGGGTTGGAATCCGGCAGGAGGGGTATCTCTGCCGGATGGTACCGTCCAAGGAGGGACGAGGAACACGTGCAGCTGCATGACGTCACGGGCAGGTGCGAAGTGCGCGAGTTGCCGCGCTGGCGCTGCGCATGTAAAGAAAAAAAAAAAAAAGAACAAGCCTCACTTTCGGGTGCAAATTTCGGGTGCAAATTTCGGGTGCAAATTCCTGGGCAAGGGGTGGAAGACCCCCTTACCCTGGGCACAGGATGGAAACTAGTTAGGGGGAAGGGTTAGCTTAGTTAGACCGACTTCATGGGGCAGGGGTAAGTCCTCATGGAGTCCGTGGAATGGATTAGTTAGAGGGATTGTAGTCAGATTTAGATTGGGAAATAAAATGGGATTACATTTGAGACAGTGACAGGCAGTGAATGTGTAGAGGGGACGTAGTTTAGCTACGTAGTGTTAAATGGAACGTGCTGTAGTTTAAGGGACGACGTGGGAGCACGAGTTAGGGGAGGTAGTTAGAAGGATGGCAGAGTTCAGCGGTGTGTGTGTTGAAGAGTTGGTGAGTTGTGAGGTGAGTACTTGTTGAGTGAGTGAGGCCAGCGGGTCTGTGTGAGTGGAGTGAATGGGGAATGCATGGTGCGATGAGTGATTGGGGGGAGGAGTGACTCCCGCCCAAGGGACCCCGGGGTCAGAATAAAGTAAGTTAGCTGGGTTAGTCAAGTTGAAAAATGGAGGTCGTTTTGCTGTTGGTGGGAATGTGGGCTCGAAACCCGTTTGGAGGGGTGCAGGAGCCCTGTTGACGGGCTTGGGAGCGTGGCTGCGAAAGGTGAGTATCGCTGAGTGGGTACCCCGGGCACCAGGCTAGTCGGCCGCGGTAGGCCATGGGCCCATGGGGGGCCGGGATAGAGTAGTGGGCACGGGTGCGCCTGCTTGGTGCGGGGGCCCGGGGCGTCATTAGCCGCGTGGGCAGTGTTGTGGGCATGGGTGACCCTCGGAAAGGGGCCTGGGAAGCCAGCCTGCCACGTGTGCATTTCAGGGGAGGTGCCATGGGGGGCACTCCCCGGTGTTTAGGGAGCTGGTAGGCTCGGAGGCAGTGTAGTGCCCGGGGGTGCCATCGTCGGAGATTCGGCAGAGGGTCGTGCCTGCCAAAGGGAGCCACGTGTCCCAGCCAGGAGACCGTGTGAGGGCACGGAGAGAAAATTGGGGGGCGAGGCCCGAAATTGTAAGGACACCAACACAGGCGACGGGAATCTGGGTTTATAGAACCAATAGTTTAAGCAAGAGGCGCTTGTTGAAAGCCCCGGGGTAGTTTAACAGTTAAATGGTTAGGGTAGATTAGGAGATGTACCCCTCCGCACCATCCATCCCCTCGCTCTCGTTGTGGGCCGCTGGACCCACTTTGGGTTAGATCGCCGAACTCTGGGGAGGCCATTCTGAGGCTTCGTTGGGCCTCGGCACAGGACGTTAGCTCTCCCTTATTCCCCTCCGTGAAGGGAACGTAGGGGTTGGGAGTAGGCTTGGTGACAGGATAGGCTAGCCGAACAAGGACGATAAAGGGGTTAGGGGACGATTTATAGTGGGGAAGTAAAAAAAAAAAAAAAGTTGGGGCTAAATTGGGGTTTGACAAATTAAGGGAGTGGGTATGTACAGTGACAGGCAAAGGCGATAGTTGGGAGGGAGACAGGTAGGTAGGTCCGAGCCCGCCTTCCAAGTGGCCAGCGCCACCGCACTCCCTCCACCAACCTCCACTGAATGGCAAAGGCTGGCCAACTTCATCGGCTGGCCGTGTTTTGCTGCAAGGCAGAGGCCGGCTAACTTCGTCTGCGGCTGCTGTGCTGCAGGGCCTGTGCCGGCCGGATCATCTGCAGCTGTGGTACTTCAAGGCCTGTGCCGGCCGGTTCATCTGCCGGCTGTGTTTGCCTGCGGCGGCCTTCTTCTGCGGGCTGTGTTTGCCTGCACCTTTGCCATGCCATGCCCACTGCCCATGTTCACCAGCCCCGTTCAATCTTTGCTTTGCCCCCCCCCTGTTCATTGCCATGTGCGCCAGGATCAAGGCAACAGTTTGCAAGCTGCAAGAACTGCCCTGTTGGCAGCTACAACACGGGCCTGCAGTGGCGGCCCGTGCACCGTGTTTGTGTTCATGCATCCATTCGTTGTATTCATTGCGTGTGCCACTTGAGCTGGCACGGAGACTGCGTTGTGCAGCCCATGCACCGTTGTGGTTCACTGCGTTCAGTTCAAAAAGGGAAGGCCTTGGACTGCGTGTGAGCAGCCAGCCACGTTCCCTGTCACCTGCATTGTTTTGAGCCAGAGACTGCATGCGAGCAGCCTGGCTCCCTGCTAACTGCTTTTCTTTTGCAGAGTTCAGTGATCCTGGGCCATGGTTTAGTGTAAAATTTGTAAGTTAAGGTTAAGATGTACTGTAAATATGAGTGCGCCCCCCGGCATGTCTGTCTAGCGCCGGCAATTTTATTTAAGTCGTCCGTGTGAGTGAGTTTGTTTAGATAGTTACGCAGCCCTCAGGTTATTTATTTTGGGGACACGAATACCATGAATGTCGCACTCAGGGATCCGTAGGTAAAATGTACTAGGGGAAAACTACACATGATGGCACATGAAAATTTGACGACTCGGGACGAGTCTGTAAAAAGGGGAGGGGGTAGTGTTGTGGTTACCAAATTCGCAAACCACCATTCAGGTCCCTTAGGTGAGGTATCTCGGTAAGTACATGTGTAGTTAGGCCCAAACCCGTTGTCTAGTGGGAATACATGTCATTTATGCGTGCTGCGACTCTTCAGGATAGCCGTTTTTCTTTAACTATCTTTATTTTGGACCAACCGCCATGATTACCACCACAACCACAACATCAACCACCAACCACAATGCCGCTTCACCACAACCGCCACGACCTTCACGTCACACCTCGCAACCGTCGAATCGCCACCGTTCTTGCGCCGCCTGTGGGTGCCGGTGTTGGACTCGTGCAGGGCGCGCGCCGAACAGCGTGTACAAAATCACGGATTTTGTGCTTCAAAAACGGATCAAAAACGACACACGCCCACTTTTTGCCGTCCAATCGGTGAGCGAGGGGCGATTTGGCCCCGCCTCCAGGGCGTTGGAGGGCGATCGATATATGCAAATTTATGGATCAAAAAGCATTCACGCCCACTTTTTCTCGGGCCAATGGGGAGCGAGGTGAAAGGTCGAAGGGAGGGGGTCAAAGATGAGAGGGCGAAGCTACGGGGCTGATAAAAGCGACCGTGTTCGTCAGTCCAGGGAGTAGGAGAGTCGAGAGGGAACAGAGAGTCAAGACTTCGCGGGCGGTGGAGTTGGCAAGAAGGAGCTGGTCGTCGTGTGCGTTGGAGTCGGAACGGAGGGGACGGAGCTGTGGAGAGGCGGCGAGGGCAGACGAGGGGGTGCTCGCGTCGTGCAGGGAGCTGCACCCCAGGGAGGCCGACAGCGCGACCTGGCCGAGGTGGAGACGCTCGTTGCGGGGCAATAAAAATCCTCTATACCCCGAGCATCAGCAACCCCCTCCTGTTTCCCCCCGCGCTGAGATAGTGCGACCAAGGGGGCCCCTTTCCCACCCCCTACCAGACACTGCCCGCGAGGCCCGCGGAGTTGAGGGACCATCGCCGCTCCGCGTCTCATCACCAGACGGGTAGGCCCGACCGGGTCTCGGCCTCAGGCCCGCCTCATCTTTGAGGGTATTCTTTTCCTTGGTTTTGGGTATGTGTTGTCGGCGCCGTCTGTGAAGTAAAATTGTATAAGTGTTGCCGTGTGCTCGGTAGTCGGTATTAGCTCTGCATTGTGTCTTCGCTTTTACATTTGCTTTTTGTGTAAATTGCATTGTGTTTTTCTTTTCTGTGTGCATTTGGTGGAATTGTATATGTGTGCTTCCCGTGTGCCGCGAATAAATGTGCTTTATTATTGAACTGTTCTCCCGCTTCGCTTCGTCTTTTCCTCTATTGAATCCCCATCTTGCTTCACGTAAAGGGTTGGTAGTGGGCTGAATACGCCCGATAATTAATCGAACCGTCGAGGTCGACGATAACACCGCTCGGTTATTCTGATAGTACGGAACGGGTCGTTTAAGTGGCCCGTGTCCGAAGTCGACCTGCGGCGAGGTGCGATCGCCCGGTCTACCCTCCGCGTGGGTACTTAGGTAGGTCGAATTCGGCGAGCAACCCTATCCCACGCGGGGGCTGATTGGCTCGATCGCGGTGAGACCGAAAGGTCCACCCGTGACTGGTTCCCGGCGTTAGTCCGAGAGGGTCACGACTGGATTGTCCGTCCGGTGGGCGACGTGCCGCGATTCGAGTTACGTGGCCGTCAGCACGCCGGCGGGCGCGAATCCGCAACAATATATATATGTATGTAATGCGACCATTAAAGAAGTCGTGATGGTCATCGTCGTCATTGTTGACTTTGTCGACTTCAACTACCAAGACACAAATTTTAATACGTATTTCGGATTAAGAACAAACTTCATTGCATGTGTGCACGATGGTGGGCATCTGATGAGGAAGGAGGTAGGGTGACCAGGGAGATCGTTTTTGTTGCGGATGAGGGAATTGAATAGGTGGACTCTATTTTGTCACATGTTTTGTGTTGTTTTGGAGAGGCGATGGTGGGGGATATTGATGGAATGTTGGATGACGTTTCGGTGGGTTGCAGGCCACGAACATTGGTTCTGGTGCATGTAGGGGGAGAGAGTAATGATGTGGAGAAGGTAACGATGTGCGGAGGGTTTGTTCGGAACCCTTAAAGGGGGGGGAGGGGGGGAGGGTTTACGTTTTTGGGGAAACATTTTAAGGATTTGGGTTGTTAAGTAATTTATTATCAGGGATTCTACCAGGGTGGGAGTCAGTGCAGATTTCTATAGTGGAGTGATGGATGTGAACCAGTGGTTGGAGTGGTGGTGCAGGGGAAGGGGTTTGGTTTTGTAACTATGTGGGGATTCCTACATCGCCATAGTGAATGTATGTGGTCAGATGGTGGGGTGCTTAATAGAAGGGGGTGGTGAGATTAGCAGATGTTCTTGAGAAAGAAATTGGAACTTTGTTAGAATCGAGATGGGGATGTGCTTGGAGGGTTGGGGCAACATGGGGGTGTTAATGGAAGGGAAAGGTTGAAGGTGTTGTACACGAATGTCAGGAGCATGAATGGAAAGATGGAAGACCTGGAAGCTAGGATGGATGGAGAGGGGTATGATGAAGTTGCTGTAAATGGCAGGTGGTGTAGTGAACAATCCAACTGGAGGATAGGAATTCAAGGCTACAGGGTTTTCGGTGTGATATGATAAGAGAACAGGGGAGGTGGTGTGGTAATCTGTGTGAAAGACGGTATTGTTTAGAGAGAAAGGCATGACATGAAGGAGGGAATTGGCAATTAATGGAGAGGATTCTGTGTGGATCGAGATTAGAGATTGGAAGAATAGTAAGATACTTATCGGATGCTTTTATCGAGATATTGGTGTGAGGAAAGAGAGCAGCATAGATAGACATGTGTAGAATTCAGAAAGGCATGTGATAAGTGAAGACTATTGATTATGGGGTATTTTAAATTGGGTCCAGCATCAAGGAAAGGGCAGATGAGAATTTATATATATATACATATACACAGAGGGATATTGGTAGTATAGGATTTGGAGGTAGTTTGTGTGTGGATGGGTGATGGTACCTCGTGTCGTACAGGCATGATGGGCCGAATGGCCTCCTCCTGCCTTGTATATACAGTATTTATCCTCGCCAAAAGGGAGGGTATTGCATTTGGGTCGGTTTGTTTCTTAGGAAATTGAAGAGTCACAAGTATATCGGTTGGTCTTGTGTGTTATTACTTGGCGAAATTTTTTTTTGCCAAGTTTGTTGGTCTGTAGCGTTTGTCTGTCTGTCTGTCTGTCTGTCTGTCTGTCTGTCTGTCTGTCTGGCAGATGATTTTTGGCCACAGTCTTCAAGCAATCGTTTTGAAAATATTTTTTGTGTGTACATGACTGGCCAAGGACAGCAACGCTTAATTTTGGTGAAGATGCGAATCCAGATCCGGATCTGAGAAGTGATTCGTCACCATTGAGAGATCGGGCCAAAAACGATATATAGCACAATATCTCAAAAGGTTATTGATGGATTCACACAAAACTTGGCGGACATGTTGGGTGTGTGACACGGGCGAAGCGATTCAATTTTGATGAAGATCCGAATCCGGATCCAGATACAATAATTATTTAATTGTTAAGTGCTTCTACACCATAGAGAGATGGCTAGAAACAACATTGCATGATATCTCAAAAAGTTGTGCATGGATTCCGATTAAACTTGGTGGGCAGGTAGGGTGTGTGACGAGGACTAATTGATTCGATTGCTTGTGAAGATCCGAATCTGGATCTGGATCCGAGAATTTTTGAAGTGATTCTTCACCATTGAGAGATCGGGCTAAAATGATACATAGCACAATATCTCAAAAGGTTACGGATGGATTCCGCAGAAAGTCTGTGGACAGGTTGGGAGTGTGACAAGGATGAATTGATTACATTTTGGTGAAGATTCGAATCCGGATCCAGATACGAGAATTTTTCAAGTGATTCTTCACCATTGAGAGATGGGGCCCAAAACTATGGAGAGTATGATATCTCAAAAAGTTGTGGATGAGTGATGACAAAATGAGGTGGAAGAGTTGGTTAGGTGACAAGAACAAGCCGATTCGATTTTGGTTAAGGCCCAGATTCAGATCCGACCTATCAGTGGCACAGAAAATGTAAACTGTTCAGCCTGGTGGAGGTAATATGTGCTCGACTGAGTGCTGTTCCATTTCGCCAAGTGTCACTCTGAGTGATTTTTCATTCTGTCTGTTTGTTACTTGCAAGATCGAAGATTTTTCAAGTACTGTATATTGGTCAGTCGATTTTGTTATTCTGTCTGTCTGTTTGTTTGTCGCCTACAGGTCACAATTTTAAACCGACCTTCACGAAACTTCAGCACATGGTAGAGTTTTTGATAAGGAAGAAGCCTATTGTTTTTCAGGTCAAAAGGTCAAAAGGTCAATCGAGGCCAAAGGTCAACAACTAAGGCGGTATTTCTAAAATCCACAATTTTCATCCGATTGACTTGAAATTTGAAGAGGATATATATTTCAGGTCACTGAATTCAACCAGCCAATCATTTTGATGTCAACATGGACCAAAAGGTCAACATAGGCCCAAGGTCAACAACTACGGTGGGGTTTCTAAAATCCTCAATTTTCATCCGATTGACTTGAAATTTGAAGAGTATTTATATTTCAGGTCAATGAATTCACTGAGCTAATTATTTTTGAAATCAACATGGACCAAAAGGTCAACATAGGCACAAGGTTAACAACGAAGGCAGTATTACTAAAATCCACATTTTCATCCGATTGACTTGAAATTTGAAGAGGATTTATATTTCAGGTCAGTGAATTCACCGAACCAATTATTTTTGAAATCAACATGGACCAAAAGGTCAACGTAGGTTAAAAAGAGGCTGTATTTCTAAAATTCTCAATTTTCATCCGATTGACTTGAAATTTGAAGAGGATATATATTTCGAGTCATTGAATTCAACCACAAATTATATTTTGGAGGTCCACATTCGCCAAAAGTTCAACATCGGCCGAATTTCTAAAATTGTACATTTTTCATCCAATTCACTTGAGATTGAAAGAGGAGTTGCAAATTTTGTCATTTAATTCAACCACCAATTATTTTTGAGCTCAAATTTGTTTTCTAAATTTTGCATGTGTCGTGCTCTGCACGACGTCTTCTGCTTGTTTGTATGTCAATCGCCTACAGGTCACAATTTCAAACCAATCTTCACAAAACTTCACCACCAAGTAGAGTTCATCATAAGCAAGAAGCCTATTGTTTTTGAGGTCAAAAGTTCAACATAGGCCAAAGGTCAACAACTTAGGTGGAATTTCGGAAATCCTCAATTTTCATCCCATTGGCTTAGAATTTGAAGATGATTTGCATATTTATTCATTGAATTCAACCACCAAATACTTTTTTTTTAAGGTCGAATTTGTTTTATGGATTTCACAATTATCATGCTCTGCATGACATCGTTCTTCTTACTTGCAAAATCAAAGATTTTTCAAGTATATTGGTCAGTCGATTTTGTTATTCTGTTTGTTTGTCACCTGCAGGTCACAATTCTAAACCGATCATCATGAAACTTTACCAAGTTGTAGAAGTAGTCTCAACTGAGAAGCTTATTGATTTTGTGGTCAAAGGTCAAAGGTCATTTCAGGTCAAATTTCTGAAATTGTCATTTTTCATCCGATTGACTTGAAATTTGAACAAGATTTGCACATTGCATCACTGAATTGAGAAACCAAATATTTTTGAGGTCAAAAGTCAAAGGTCACCTCAAGGTCAAACTTCTAAAATAATCAATGTTTATCTGAAACATCATCAATTTTCATCCAATTGACTTGAAAATGAAACAGCAATTGCATAGTGCATCGCCGATTTGGAAACCAACTATTTTTGTGGTCAAAAGGTCAAAGTTCAAACTTCTAAAATCATCAATTTCAATCTGAAAAATAATCATTTTTCATCCGATTGACCTGAACTTTGATTAAGATTGTGAATTTTAATCTTTATGAAATGGACAATTTCATGTATCCATGACAACCTTTGGAGAGGGGGGGGGTGTATTTTGCGAGTATCTTGCTCTGCACGATGTCTTTTTCTTGCTTGTTTGTTTGTTTCTTTGAATGTCAATCGCCTACAGGTCACAATTTTACATCGACCTTCACAAAATTTCATGAAATTGTAGAGTTGGTCATGAGCAAGAAGCCTATTGATTTTGAGGTCAAAAGGTCAACATAGGCCAAAGGTAAACAACTTTGTCAAATTTATAACATCATCAATTTTCATCCGACTGAATTGAAATTTGAACAGGATTTGCATATATGGTTACTGAATTCAACCACCTATTATTTTTATGGTCAAATTTGTTTTCGGGATTTCACGTGTATTGTGCTCTGCCCCACACCTTTCTTGTTTGTCTGTTTGTCCGCACAGAATGTGCTAACATAGGCCATGATCACCACCTAGTGGTAGCTAGAAGTCCACTTTCTCTTTTTTCAACCGAGTACCTCTATAAAGTTTGTGCTGTACAATTAGAATACGAGTATGTCTATAAAGTATGTACAATTAGAATGTGAGTACGTCATTAAAATACTTACGATAAAACCACACGCATCAAGTCTGGGTGAGGGTAAGCAATCTTTGATTGCTTGCTCTAGTTGTATTCATTGTATATCACTAGGTACGTGACAGTCAACGTAAATTACGTGCACCTGCATCAGCCCTTTTTAATGATCCAGCTTCGGAGGCAGTGTCAGTGGCATTGCTTGGCTTTGAGCCCCATCTAAGCTTGTGATGATTGCACAATCTGGGGAAACCACTATCAATTACGTAGAGGACATTCACCCCTTCAACCTCATTATAAAAAAAATTTCTGCACGATAGCAGGAAGTTGGAAAAAAATTTAGTTCGAAGTTTAGCTTCGTCAAAGTCAACATCCATTTACCGGAAGGTGAATAAGTTGTTTTTAAAAGTTATAGAAGCTGAAATGTATATATTTTTCTTCATCTCTGTCAAATCTGGTGATTATTGAATGATTTGAATTTTTTTTTTGTTTTTATGATTCGCAAAATGGAAAGTTGCAGCTGGTACTGTTGCATCTGATGAATTTTGAATTGCAGTCCATATTAAGGTGGTGCAATCTTACCTTCCAAAAACACCAGAGTCGCTTTTATATTTTTCTTCCGTAAATGCGTCATTAAAATGGAAGTTTAGAAAGTTTTAATTTTAATTCATTGGTATTTTAGTAAAAATATTGAATTTTATTTTGGCCTGAAAGAGTCCATGGTTTGCAAGCTCATACATAATTAAGTGCTTATGAAACATGATTTAATTTGTCTAGATGGGCTTTCTTCCTTCAGTGCTATATCTGTGAACTCAGTTTTGCAGAGGAGATGCTTTTCGTCAGAAGCTCATGCAGTTGATTTATTAATTAAATAATTCACTAAAGTAATTAATATCACGAATTATTGTTAATTGCATGATTATAAAGTATCAATTAAGTGATGAAAAAGCATATCCCATAGGCTTTGTTCACTGAAAGTTTTATTTAAATATGTCACGTATTAAGGAAGTTATTACGCTTTGAAACACTAAACACCTGAATTTGAATCACAGGGTTTCCCATTTCACTCCATGTTAAACTAGAAGGGCATTCGGTCGAGCGCATACCTCTGCCATGTAATTCCTGATCCACGAGAACATATCGGACCCCATACATTTTTTGAAATATCGTGCTGTATATCGTTTTTGGCCTTCTCAATAGTGAGGTCACTTAAAAAAAAATTAAATAAAACTCCCATCCAGATCCGGATTCGAATCTTCACCAAAATGTAATCAATTCATCCTTGTCACACTCCCAACCCGTCCACAGACTTTCTGCGGAATCCATCTGTAACCTTTTGTGATATTGTGCTATGTATCATTTTTAGCCCGATCTCTCAATGGTGAAGAATCACTTCAAAAATTCTCGTATCCAGATCCAGATTCGGATCTTCGCCAAAGTTAAATCAATTCTTCCTTATCACACACCCAACGTGTCCACAAAATTTCATCCGGATCCGTCCAAAACTTTTTTATATCCTGCAAACAAACATAAACAAACAAACGTGAAAACATAATCTGGTTCACCTTCGGTGGCGGAGGAAACAAAAGCCCCCAAATCATCTGTTTTCCCATTTTTTTAAATGGTGATAATTTCCTTAACCCTAGAACAAGGATTTATATCTCACTTTCATGTATTTTTCAATTTCCTTTCAATGATGCATATCACAGCTACATTGATCTCGATTGAAAAATGAGTTCACATACCTAATATCACGTGAACAAAAACGTCGTTTGCAATTACCATTGCTGAAAAGTTTCATATATATATATATATATATATATATATATATATATATATATATATATATATATATATATATATATATATATACATATACTAAAGTAACCCTTAAAGAGGGAGAAAAATATCCTTAGATATAGTGTATATACTGTATACACAGGGTGTCACAAGACAATGTATGCAGACATGTATATAGAAACTCCCAACACGAGACAAGACGATTCACCAAGAGTGAACAACGACCTGTTTGAAGTACGAATCGATCTATCGTCTCTCGATCACAACACCTGCCTGCTCTCGAGCTGCTCGTGGCTCAGGGGGAGTCCGCGGTATTGTTCAAACTGCTTGCAAACTCCACAGAGCCCTTGTCAGGTATGTCGTGTTTAGGGATTGCGTTACAAGGCACGGACAGACCCCTCTACCACCACCCACCCCCCTTTCCCGCGAGAGCCCATTGTTGTACCTCCTTGGCATTAAAGGCTTTCACCGGCGCCCTCTTCCAGGTAACCCAACCCTAATCAATGTCTGGGGAAGAGATCATCCCCGTGGCGATCCCCCAGCGGGTTTTCGGGATAATAGGACCGCTTGCTCAGGCCACACGAGTGAACCCCAGATAAGTGAGGCGGTGCGTCCCGCAGCCTATACACCGCCTCTAACTTTAATATGACACGACAATACATTGTGCGATGACTCACAATGCATACCATTGTTTCAGTTACACAAAGAGCTCAAATTTGATTTGCAGGAAATTTGAAGGTGTTTATACGAGCCTTCATGAAATACAAAACACTTAAAAACACGTTCAAAAGGTTCTGTGAATGAGAAGCTCACAATGACTCGCTCTCAAGTTTATATTTTCCATTGTCATTGTACACCTACAGTTATGTATGTAACGAGGAAGAAGGTTTTTCTTGTTTTGTTGGACGATACGTTGGTAACGATTCGTTGCATCATTTACACGGAAGTAAATCTGAAGTCTTCACGACATTTGTGACAATTGCTGTCCGCACGATATTTCATTGTCCCTGCCCCTCCGACACATTAAAATGACCTCCGTCCGACCGACCAACCGATCATCCGCCCATGTACTTTTGTGTGCGCAATATTTAAAAACAAACAAACAAACAAACAAACAAACAAAAACACGTTGAACAGTTCGCTTTCCTATTGCAGATATATCCATTCCTCATGACATTATCTCAACCTGATTAGATCACGGCTGTGATTGGCTGAACTATGTTGCCATGGTAACCATCTCGGTAACTTTGGCTCGTGCACGCGATATTTCAAAAAAAACAGTCACGATATGGATTTCTCATGACACACATCCATTCCTCGTACCGTCCAAAAGGCGGAGGAACGAGAGCATCAGCTCCTAGTTCTCATTTACTTTCAGCAGAAAGGCTGAAATAGATTTATGGATAATAGGTTGTCAGGTTCTCGGTTTGAGATAATGTAAATAAAATCAAACAATTTAATTTTTTTTTTTGTTAGTTGGTAGCTTGCGTGTAGAAGGTGTCTGGGATGTGTTCCGTTAGCGAGCAGCTTTCTACCGCTTGCCAAGCAGGTTGCTCGAGTCAAAACGCTGAAGCAAGCACTCCGATGGAACGGAGTTTTACTGGATCCTCTTATGACAATTTCCCCAAACAAATGTATTGAGTTAGCAATGGCTATAAACAGAGAACGAGGAAGAGCGAAAGGAAGATAAATAAATGGGGAGTCAGAAGGAAGAAGCCCTGTCAAGATTATCTATGGACCTTCCTGCAGTGGGCATTTTGGGAAGGCTGGAGGGGTGTTTGTATGTTTGTACATCTTGAAGAATTGTATGTTTGTCGGATGAAAATTAGAGGTATCTACAATGGTACTCAGAAGAGCGCATACCTCCACCAGGATGAACAGTTTATGATTTGTATCCCACTGATGGGCCAGATCTGGATCCAGAACTGAACCAAAATATAATTGGCTTGTTCTTGTCAAGTAACACACTCATCCACTAAGGTTGGTCCGAATTCGTCCACAACGTTTTGAAATATCATGCTGAATGTAGTTTTTTTTTTGGCTCCATCACTCAACAGTGAAGAATCACTTTAAAAATTGGAAAACAAAAAACTCTAATATCTGGATTCGGATTCAGAGCTTCACCAAAATCAAATCAATTATTCTTTGCGAAACACCCAACCGGTCCACCAAGTTCCATCCGACTCCGTCCATAACTTTTTGAGATATCCTGCTCACAGACAAAAAAAACAAACAAACAGGCAAACAGGGGTGAAAAAACAACTTCCATCCCCCTTCGGTGATAAAAAAAAAATCAAAAAAAACTTTCGGTGGTGGAGGTAACAATGAAAGTATGAAACGCACATTTCAATAATATTTGATGAGGACACATAACGGGGCTATGCTTCTGAACATTTCATTGATTGGAGTATAATTTTGAATTTGATTATGGTGGCCACTTTTGCAAACATAACGAAGCACCTCTGTAAATTGCTTGCTCCACTTGCCGAGCGGCTTGGCAAGCGATAGCAAGCTGCTTGCTAATGGAACACACCGCTGTTGTTGGTGGCCCAAATAACCTCCTCCTGCGCCAAAGTTCCTTGTGAAGATTTCTTTACAAATCAACTGAGACTACTGTAGTTTTGTGTGCAATTCGAAGAGTAAATTAGGTGGAAATGAAATCAAACTGTTGTAGTTACCTTCACCACCGAAGGTATGTTGCGATTTCAAGATTCGCAAATACATTGGTTGTTCTCATCTTTTATTGTCTGTCTGTCTGTCTGTCTGTCTGCCAATCGCGTACAGGTCACATTTTTACTCTGATCTTCACGAAACATAATCACATGGTAGAGGTGGCGACAAGCTGGAAGCCTACTGTTTTTGAGGCCAATCGGTCAAAGGTCAAGGTCATATAAATCGGCAATTTTCATCTGATTCACTTTATATCTAAACAATTGTACATCCTGTATATAAAACCCAAGAACACGGGTGAACGGTGAACCCTCGTAGAGGTGAAGCCTTGGAGGTCGACCCATTTGAGTCTGTCTTTTAGTTATGTACTGTTTGAGCGCGAGTTATTCGTGAGACAGCGAATACATCTTAATTATTTTATACTAGCCCTTCACTACTTCTATTGATTATGGATCATCGGAACATACCTTTTCGTCATTTCGACCTTTAGAGTCCTTACACCTTTGAGACCCCTAAGACCTTCCGAGACTCTTTGGACCTTTTTTAGACTCTTTATATCCCCTTCGACCCTTCGGACCGCTTCAATTAATTGACCCTATTCTGACACTTTAGAACTTTTAGACCCCTGAAGACATTTTATTTTTGTTTGTGGTATACACAGTTGAGGCTCGTGGAAGAGCTAGTACTGGTAAACTGAAGGGATCAGGACACAACAGGACAAAAGGAATAGTTGAGACAGGATGGAAACACCAACAGCAGAGTTGAAGGCCGAGACAGAGGAAGACTTGGACAAATAATGGGTGTGGGGAGGAATGAGGGGCAGGAGAGGATGCACCGGGTGGAAAAGATGGATACAGAAGGAAACTCTCAGGAGGGAAAACTGGAAATTTGGAAGGAGGAGGGATTGGGGTGGGGTGGGGTGTTTAACGAGGGTAGAAAAGATGATGGTTTTGGATTGGGAACAATCTGAGATGGTGGTGAACAGCTGTCTCGAAGATCTGGAGGAAAGAATGAGATTGAAGAGAATGTGGAAGTTGGTTCGACGGGTGGAAAAAAACAGAGGAATGAATGAGTGGAGGTGAGCAGTGGTCCAGCATTTAGGTAGTTTCACCAGAAGGGCGTTGATGGTGGAAGGTGTGTGCCCTGCAGAAACCTGGAGTTGTGGGGTGGGACGAAGCACGGTAAGAGCAGAGAGAGCAAGACCATAAAGAAGATGATAGAAGACAGAGAGACCACCGACCTGTCTGTGTTGGTGAAGTGATAGACCCATATACATAGCTCCAGTATGGGAGATTGCAATGATCTTGAAGCCTTTGGTTTCCATGGCATCAAGTTGAGCAAAATATGAGGCAGGGGAGCCATCCCAGAGGGGAGAGCAGTACTCCGTCAAGCTGCAAATGTAGGCCTTGTCGGTAGATTGGAGTTCAGGTGTGCCAAGGAAGGACTTGTACGATGGTAGATGCCCAGTCAGCAGCTGGATTTGGAGGCCAACTTTGAAATGTGGTTTGCCCAAGAAAGATCGTGGCTGGTAGTGAAACCCAAGAGTTTGAATAACTGAACCTTCTCACGAGGATTGTGAAGAAAGTAGATTGGGGGGGGGGGGTGTTTGCCAAAGATCCTTTGGCGAGAGTGTGAGGTTTGTCAGGACTGAAAGACATATTCCAAGTGTTTGACCTCTTATGATTTTGTCTCGGTCTGAAGAGAAGGAAGAGGCTGAAACCTGCCTGTCTGAAGGATGAGGGATGTCACAGCAGAGAGTGGAGTCATCAGCAGATGGATAAAAGGGGATTTTCTCGAGAGTCAGAGAAATCATTTATCAAGATCAGGAATAGGACTGTGTGCAGAACGTGACCTTGGGGCACTCTAGCCTTGACAGAGAGAGGAGATGAAAGGATTCCGTTGAGAGCCACACATTGGCTACGAGAGTAGAGGAAGTCATTAAGCCATGTGTGGAGTTGGCCTTGGATGCTACAGGTAGAGGGTTTAGAGAGTAAGGCAGGATGCCAGACTATCAAAAGCACGAGATATGTCCAGAGAGACGGCCCTGGTCTCATGTCTGACAATGAGGGCTTCCATCCATTGAATTGGATGAGTAGAAGCAGCATGTCCAAGGTGGACTGTCCTGGTCTTGAACCAAATTGGTGATCTGAGATGAGACTTTTTGAGAAAAGGAAGGATTTCATCAACTGTGATGATGTATTCCATGACCTTGCTGATGACTGGAAGTAAGCTGATATGTCTGTAGTTAAGGGGATCCGTTTTTGCACCTTTTTATGCAATGCAGTGATGTTGACTGATTTCCAAGCGGATGGAAGATGACCTATGGCAAATTATAGGGTGAAAAGGGAAGTGATAGGGTGTGAAATAGCAGCAGAGCAGGATTTTAGGACACCTGAGCTGATGCCATCCGGTCCAATTGCAGAGTTGAGGGTTGAAAGAACCTTCTTCACCTTCTCAGGTGCAAACCCTAACCCTTCCCCTTTTAGACCTTTTAAACCCCCTTGGACTCCTGAAGACTTTTACATCCTTTAGAGCATTTAGACCCCTTGACCCTTATACCTTTTGGATCCTTTAGACTCCTGAGACCATTTCGACCCTTTGGACGTGTAACTACTGTTGGAACTTAACCTTTCAACCCCAAAGGAAATTTTAGACCATTTGGACCTTTTAAGACCCTTTTGACCATTTAGATCCATTGTCCATTTAGACCCCTTGACCCTTTTAGACACTTTAGATTCCTTGACCTCATAGACCCCTTGACTCTTTAGATCCCAAAGACGCTCAAATACCTTTAAGACCCCATAGATACTTAAGACCACAAAGACCTTGTAGACCCTGTTAGACCACATTAGAACTCTATAGACCTGAAGATCTTTTAGAACCTGAAGACACTATAGACCCTGTTAGACTTTTTAGAACCCTAAGACCCTCAAGACCACTACAACCCTTAATACCTTAATACCGAATTTTTAGAACCCTTCGACCCCAAAGACCCTATTGACCCTTTATACCTGTACCTATTGTTGGAACTTAACCTTTCAACCTCAAAGGAAATTTTAGACCATTTGGTCCTTTTAAGACCCTTTTGACCATTTAGATCTATTGTCCATTTCGACCCCTTGTCCCTTGAAGACACTTTAGATTCCTTTAGACCTTTTTGACCCCTGAGACTGCTGCAGACATTTACACCCGTTAGACCACTTAGACACCTTGACCCATTGGACCTATTTAGACCCTCACTAAAATTTGAAAATACCCTTTAGATCTTGAGACTACCTAAGGCCCCTATAGACCGTTATAGACCCCTTATACAGGAGACCTTTTGGACCACTGAGACACATTAGAGTTTAGACCTTTACACTTTTACACCCCTTAGAACCATTAGATCACACAAACATCTATAGAGTATTATTGCAACGAGCAGAGTACCTGCCCAAAGAGCGATCTTGTTCCAAGCATGCAACATGTTCTTCTGACACTTACCTTTATTTAGGTGGTGTATAGGCAACTGACAGCTGCCTCAATCCCTCCCAAAAATAAAACAAAAATAACCCAGGTTACGTGCTTGAAGAAAAAACACACCGACTGCTGATAATTCAAAACAATTCACAGCAATGGAAAACGTGAGGACGGGAATACTGTAGTGTAAATGGTGGGGAGTGGGCACTTCTGATACCTGGAGCAGCAGTACACGATACACATTTACATAGAGAATTTGCATCCCCTCCTTCCCCCTCCAAGACCACTAGTAAAGATAAAAACACCCCTATGCATAAATTGGGGTCATGCTGATCCTATGGATGTCTGGATGTAATCAGCGCAGAACTGTAAGAGGAGTAGCGTAACAAACAAACACAAAAAAACAAACACCGGTCCATGAATTAGAGTAAGCATACACAGGCTATACTTTTTCAGCAAGTAATGCGCAATCTCCACCAACCCAGAGGGTGGGTACTCTGCTAGATTGAACAGAAATTTCATATTGGGTCACTGAATTGGTTCACCAATCAAAACCTAGAAGCATATTATTTTGAGGTTAAAAGCTGAAAGGATCAAAGGTCAAGGTCGCATAAAATCATCAGTTTTTATCTCATTAACTTGAAATTTGAATAGGATTTGCAAATTGAGTAACATACCTGGTTCACCAAAAATCCCAACGATCAATTTAGCCTTTTTGACATGTCAGCGGTTTCCATGACAACAATCTCACCCCCATTATAATCAAATGGGACTTTTGTGAATTTATTAAGACATTAGCTTCGTAATTTTTCAAGATATCAAATTGAAACTTACACTGCTTAGTCAAAGGTCAAGGTCAAGGCCGTCCAAAACATGTAAAACACCTCTTAGGGCGAAATTAGAAACTGTATCAACCAAATTGATTCAATCATGTAAAACACTTGATAGGCCAAATATTCGAAATTACCAAATTGTTGTTTCCATGGCAACTCTTGTTTGTTTGTTTGTTTGTTTGTTTGTGAGCAGGATACCTCAAAACGTTGAGAATAGATTCGGATGAAACTTCGGATGCAGGCAAATTGCTTCGATTTTGGTGAAGATCTGTACGCTCAAATTTTTAAAGTGCTTCTTCATCATTGAGAGAGATTGAGTCAAAAACAAAGTACAGCGCAATATCTCAAAAAGTTATGGACAGATTCGGACAAAACTCGGTGGATGTGTTGGGCGGGTGATAAGAACAAGCCGATTCGATTTTGGTGAAGGTCCGGATTCAGATCCGGCCAATCAGTGGGATTCAAAACGTTCACTGTTCAGCCGGGCGGAGGTACGTGCTCTACTGAGTGCCGTTCCAGTTGTGTTTGTGATTCTGATTGCGACTAAGGTTAGTTATATTGATGAAATCGAACAATTGTAGTTTTGTGTGTGACTGCGATAACAAGGAAGAACGAGTGTTCATCTCGAGGTTAAAAGCGTCATTAAAAAATGTTTTGTTAGTATTGCTTGGTTCATTCGATATATCGCCAATGACTGCAGAATTTGAGCATTCATCTTAAGAAGTAAGATGAATCCCATGTGTGCTGCATGTCGCCAATGGGATTTTGAGGATATGAAGTGAATGTATCTGTTCAAGCAGAAGCATTGGGTCTTTGAGGAGCTGAATTGAATGTATCTGTTTAAGCAACACCCATCGGCCTTTGACGATCCAAAGTGAAGGTATCCGTGCAAGAAGTCATGGGTTGAGGTGGTTTGACTCAGTGAACATGAAGAATTCAGTGGATGAACGAGCCACTTATCCCTCGTAATGATGCTTTCTAATGGGTAGTGGAAAAGCGTTAATAAAAAGCCAACCAGACGTGTTTGTAAGTGTTCTGCATTGCTGTCTTATAATTGTGATACATCTTATTACCTCGTGCGTGCAAAGCAAACAGCAGGGTTAAGCAATGGGTTCACTTTGTCTGTCTGTCCGTCTGTCTGTCCGTCAACAAATGTCAATTGATGATCAAGGAACTACTTAATTTCAATTGAATGTTATATTTTCAACACTGTGGATTCATGAACCTGCACTTTGACAGTACTTTAGCTCTGAATTTGGCAAATTACAAGGAATTTTTATGCGCAGGAGGAGGTCATTCGGCCCATCATGCCTGCACCACACCAACACCAGATTTAATAAATCTGTGAATAAAAATAGTACAGAATCTCATCCCAATTGCGCATGCACACAGAGTTGGGTATTTTATTTTATTTTTTTAGTGTGCATCCCTGTTTGGCAGCCAAACAAAATTGAAAATCATTCCAAACAGGAAACTTACTTTTCAAGGGACATCATAAAGGACACAAACAACAGGCACGAAGAACTAATTGAACATGTTAAATAAGATGGTGTGAAAGACGGTGCATCAGCGGCAGTAAACTTCTAATTTTTATTTTTTATTTTTTTCCTAAAACCTATAAAACCTTAATTTTATTTCAAATTAAGTATATACTTGAACACTGCAGAACATAAATCGTTTTCTTGGCACTTTCAAAAACCTTCAGTTTAGCAGTACTTGCATAAAAAAAATATTTTTTTATGCCATTTCGACCAATTAAATTTTCCGCTCGCTCTCTCAGCATTGGGAAATATCGTGATTCAGATAAAATAACAGTTCGTAGGAAACATAGATCATGCTCGGATATGCAAGGGAAGAGTTTAAAAGACTCTTCCCATGTCCTTTTTCTTAAGACTGCGTGGGGTTAAAGGGTTCGAAGAACTCTTCAGTTATGTTATTGTGGTATGTGTTGTTACCATAGGATAGGAAATAGACCTGGCAAGCATCCTTCTTTCCACCAGGCCAACAGACCGTACAATTTTCCTCTCCCCTCCAGGCAAACAGACTCGGCGGTGCTCCTCTCTCCTCTGGCCAAAAGGAATTGGCAGCACCCCTCTCTCCTCCAGGCAAACGGACCCGACCATGTCCCTCTCTCTTGGCAAATGGACCCAACAGCATCCGTCTTCCCTGCAGGCCGGGGTTCATCTGAGTGGGAATTTGCAATTTGTTCAGGGTACAGGTGAGCGGTCGCTCTTCGGCAAACACACACAGTGGGATCTAGATTGTCCACCAGGAGGCAATACGTGACTTTCAAAATGACGTATGAATGCCAAACGAGGCATTTTGTGCATGCGCTGTGTGTGTGCATTTACAGCGACTCGGTTCTGCTCACCGGGCACTTTTAACCTGCCGTCGCAAGCATGAAATCTGTAATTCAAATGGTCTTTTAAAAATAATTTTCAGCATTTAGACATAAGAGTGGGAATTTCAAAATTGTTTACTATAATTGTTCTGCTCTTTAATGCAAATCAGACACTTCAGCCGTGGATATAACACGCACACGCACATGCACGCACACACACACACACACACACACACACACACACACACACACACACACACACACACACACACACACACACACACACACACACACACACACACACACACACACACACACACACACACACACACACACACACACACACACACTTCTCCTTTTAGCAATAGTGTGTAAGTTCTACAATGTCGTTAATGTGTCCCTAAAAAGTGCGACGTTGTTGGAAACAAAATTTTCCCATTTGAATTATAGTCAATAACATTTAATTCAACATCATGAGGATGATTCAACATTCAACAAAAAAAGCATATTTTTGTACATTTACATTCAACTACATCATGATCATAAAATATTACACCAAACAAAAAGAAGCAAGATATAAATAACAAAGAAGTAACATGTAAAGTCAAGTACTGTGATATTGCAAGGAGGATGATGATGATGATGGAGAAAAGATACTGTATGTAGTACCAACTGCCTGGGATGCTTTTCCACCGAAGCAAGTAGTTCCTAATTCTGTGGGTGGCCGGGGGGTGGGAGAGGGAAGGAGGAAAGTCGACAAAAATGTGGTGCATTGACGGGGACCGATAACGTTAAAAGGAAACGTTGCGACCTTGTTCGAAAAGTGTTACCATATTCGTTAGCGACGTTACAGCGAAAGGACGTTGTTAGAAGTGACATTATAGGAGAACTTACTGTGTAGGATATGCGAAAATCTAGTATAATTTCTCTTATGGCCCCGGAACCAAACAAACGATATATTTATAACAGCCTTCGCAGCTCCCGTACCTCATTCCCACCCCCTACACAACTTTCCCATCCCAACATCATTAAGAGCAAATATAATTTTTTGACTGACCCTGTACATTCACAAGCTCCAGGTATGTCCTTCCCATCGGTGTTCAGGACTCCAACCAGATACACAATGAATTCAGCGGTAGCGATCCGTATGGGGTTTGTGTAGCAAACACCCGTCCACCCGGGTCTTGTACCGGAGCACATGGTCAGGAGTTCATCCGACAAACAGCTGCCTGTCCGACGAGCTGAGAAAGTTCTCCAAGTCTTTCATTGTGCAGAGGCACAGCCCTTTCTCTCAGGAACTTTTCCAAGTATTTTCCACTTCCTTCAGAAAATTTCAGCCATTTTAAGTAGCAATCCTTAAGCCGCTGTCACACCTTGACGTTTTAGCCAGCGTATGGCAACGTATCAAAATGTATGTCAAACGCTGGCGTACGCTGAACTATTGATGTTTTTTTTTCCAGTTTTGCGCGTATTCATAACGAGTTGGACGTATGCATAACATATTAGTAACGTACACAGAACGTTTTGATAACATATAGATAACTTATACCAACGAATGATTAGCGTGTTGTCGGCGTTCACAACCTATGCCCAACGATAGTCTAACTTAGGCATAGCGTGTGGCAGCGTATCACCGACGATCACGTGGCGTAGCCTATTAAAAGGCTGCGGCTCGACGATTCAAATCATAACCGCACTAGACATTGAAGTGTCAAGCCGCTGTCACACCTTGACGATTTAGCCAGCGTATGCCGACGTATGAAAAATTTGCTGAATACGCTGGCACACGTCGAATACGTTATGGGCAAGTTTTGTATACGTTAAGAGCACGCTGAAGCACGCTGGCATACGTCGTAGTACGCCGAGTACGTCGACAAATTTTAAGCATGCTGAAAATTTTTCGACGTATGCCAGCGTATGACGCACACGTTCCGCATACGCTGGCATAAGTTGTAGGCACGTTATGCAATCATTGACACACGTCAACACACGTTACTTGTAAGTTCCTCATAAGTCGAAACACGTCGAGGTAATGTTTAGCGTACCCGAAACTTATTTCTAACCTATGAGTAACGTGCTTTGAACCTATGTGTAACGTATCTCCAACGCATATTGATGTATGTAGACGTATTTGACGTCTTTCAGATGACCACAGAACTTACTGAACGTGTTACTAACTTACAGCTACCGTATAATGGCGTATTGGCAGCGTTTAGGGGAATTGGTATATACAAATGGGCTTCACAAGAGGAACCAGTCAGTGTTCCAGACTCCATGTTTTGTTTTTTTCTTCGGCATGACGGTGATGTTGACATTTCGATTTCTCGTGTGGTTATGATTTAAATCGTTGAGCGGCAGCCTATTAATTATATTATATTATAACCGCACTAGAAATCGAAGTGTCAACATCACCGTCATGCTGAAGAAAAAAAAAAAACATGGAGTCTGGAACACTGACGCTAAACATTACCTCGACGTGTTTCGACTTATGAGTAACTTACAAGTAACATGTGTCAACGATCGCGTAACGTGCCTACAACTTATGGCCAGCATATGCGGAACGTGTGAGTCATACGCTGGCATACGTCGAAAAATTTCGAGCATGTTAAAGTCTGTCGACGAGCTCGGCGTACTACGACGTATGCCAGCGTACTACGACGTATGCCAGCGTACTACGACGTATGCCAGCGTGCTCTTAACGTATAATAAACGTACCCATAACGTATTCGACGTGTGCCAGCGTTTTAGAAAAAATTTTCATACGTCGGCATACACTGGCTAAATCATCAAGGTGTGACAGCGGCTTTATCACGGACGCACGGCACTTTATTTTGCCCCAAAACACAGCAGTTTCCTCGGGTTTGTGCACATGCGCACCGAGCATTCCGAGGTGGATTACATCAGTATTGAAAGTCGCATTTTGTAGAGCAAAGCTAAACAGGACATCCCCCATCAGAGGGACTGCACACTCTTTGTTACCACACCCATTTAGGTAACTCTCCAGAGATTAACATCATATTTGAATAACTAGCCCTTCTACGAGTCTCAGAAAAAAAGAGAAATACAGCTCCGGTCATTCATCCTGGAACGAGCACCTGCAATTGGCAGGTGTTGAGTGAACTGATCGCTATTGGTTTCGAAAGGTGTCACCATTTTCACTGCACCATATACTGCAAAAGTTTCAATTGTGTGCGGTGACACGACTGTCGCTCTGCGGAGACACGACTGTCACTCTGCGGGGACATGCCTATCACCTCCACAGGTACCCCACTATCACTCTGCCCATATCACTGCTGTCTCACATTTGGTCACGTGATACGTGCTACACCTTAAATGTTTTCCCCTTGCATGAAATATCGTCGTCAGACATATAAGCGAAGCCAACACAATGTTCTCAGGCTATCGCATTACCCCAGTTTCGTCTGGTCGTGTCCTGTTAAGTGTGACTTCTTTTCCACAGTGTTGCCTTATTTTAATACTCTGTGGCAAACAACCCAATGTGAGAACGTGGAGTTCCGTTTAAGAATGAACTCGAGCTTTTGCTCCATTCAAATGGTCATTTCACCGAAGAATGAAAACCTCTATAAACTTTGCGTCACCAGGTGGCGCTCCATCAAGTTAGCAATGTGAGTTAAAGATCAGATGCTTTGGAAGTGAGTTGAGGAAATGGTTGTGTTCACTTCACAAACAAAACGGTTGTGGTTAGGAAGATCGATATTCAAAATAAGGACACCATCAACCCATTTGGAATCGCCGCCTGGCAGGCAAGGCTCGGCTCTGACATATTGACGACCGAGTGGTCTTCATCAGACACATGAAGATCGCTTGGTGGTCAAAACTTGATCAACCTGCTCTTTGTCTGTTGGGCCACACAGTGTTTCCTTTATTTCCAGAAATTAGATCGCTCGTTCATGGTTTCACCCTGACATCACAATTACACATCATCACCTCATCACTTTCTGTGATTTTTTTTTTTTACATACGAGAACTTTGATTCGTGTTTGTTTTCTAATTATTTACTGTATGAGTTCTGAGGATGAATCAGAAAATACGAAATTTATAGATTCCTCGTGTGTCGGTTAACTCCATATGCCGGTTTCAGAAGGTGGGATGGAGTCCTCACAGATCTCGAAGTATCCATCTCTGTTTTGATCATGGATCTCGATTCATGGATCAAGTTGTGAAGTTTTCTTGTTCTCAAAGTTTTGGTCCAAGCGCTCTTTTCAGGATCGTCACTGAGCCCCGGACAGCTTCCAACTGTAGTTTGTTTGTCGTAATATTCCCAGGGATGGTTTTAATATCTCTGTGAGGTTCTTCTTTATCATTCTCGTTGATCCAATTATTGTTGGTACAATTCCGGTACTCTTCAACTTACAAGATATTTTGATTTCATTTTGTAGGTCTTGGGATTTGGTCATTTTCTTCATTTCCGCATTATTTGGGTCAAAATCGCTGGGCACTGGCACCACAATTTACAATGCCATCTTTCCTTTTTTTGTGCCTAAGTATGGTGACCTGTCACAAAGCTTTGTTTTCTATGTTCATGTTTGATAGGATCATCACGTCTCTGAAGGGCGTTACTTGTTTCCAGATGCTCTGTAAGGAAACAAAGCAAGTCTGGTGAAAAACGGATGTTTTAAAATAAAGTTATAATGTTCACGCGGACCCCGAACGATATACCATGTGACGGGTACAAAGGTGAGCAGACAATATGACGGATTATCTGCAATGTTTATTTCACAGAGGATTAAACGTTGCGATGTC
This sequence comes from Eptatretus burgeri, assembly GCF_056783735.1. Lineage (NCBI taxonomy): Eukaryota > Metazoa > Chordata > Myxini > Myxiniformes > Myxinidae > Eptatretus > Eptatretus burgeri. The sequence continues at coordinate 12,900,660 of NC_140961.1, read as the reverse complement.
TCCAGGGTTGTTCTCCAGTAAGCAGCAACTCTTTTGTGGATAAAGTCATTATTTGAACAAATTCATTTTATTTCATTAACTGTTGTGTGCGCAGCGAAGGTCAGGTCAGGTTTGGGAGCATGCACCGGAGCAACGCATCACTGCGTCCACTTTCCGCCGGTACTCCAGGCGCCTCCGTCTGGCCATCCCACTGGCAGATGCCTGGCCCATCCCCATCTGCTTGAGATGCCGATCAACCTTCTGCAACCACAAGGCATGTGGTCGGCCCATTGGCCTCCTCCACTCACGAGGCTCCCTCGGTGAGAGAATCTGGTGAGTAGGATCAGCGTCAGGAAAATGAGCCACATGTCCATACAGCCAAGGCTGATGCTCAAGGACTATGCAGGTAACAAATCTCATTTGAGTCTCTCTCAGCACCCGCTTGTTGGACACAAAGTCCGACCAGCAATCGCTAAGGATTCTCTGATGACACCTGGTACCAAAGGAATTAAGTTTTTGTCTCAGATCGCTGGTCAGTGTGCAAGTCTTACATCTGTAGAGCAAGAGTGGAAGCCCCACAGACCTGAAGACTTGGACTTTCGTCCTCCTGCACAGGTACCGGCAGCGCCACATCTCATGATCCAGTGAATCCGTCACTCCCCAGGCCCGACCCAGACGTCTATTGCCCTTTGACTCACAGCCAGCAGAGACATGAATATCACTGCCAAGGTAAGTGAATCTCTCCATGACTTCAACATCCTCATCACAAATGGATACAGACAAGACAGCAGCATCCAAGATGTCATTGAAAGCCTGGAACTTAGTTTCGACCCAGGAAACCAATAATCCCAGCGGCTCCGACTCTTCTTTCAGCACCTCTAGGGCCCCCAAAAGGATATCTGGAGTATCCACAAAATGACTCCATCATCTGTGAAATCTAGGCCAGAGATCTTGACATTCCCAAATGATGCACTGCAGTTTGATCTCTCCGACATCCTCCCCAGAATCCAGTCAATACAAGTGCTGAAAAGTGTGGGGGGCAGTGCACACCCCAGACGAACTCCAGTAACAACTGTAAATAAGTCGGAGATGGTATCACCACATCTCACAGCATTCTCGGGACCAGAGCATAGTTCAGACATCAGATTCATCCATTTTGGTGGCACCCCACGAAGACCAAGAATCCTGGAGAGGGCATTCCGATTCACCGAATTGAATGCATTGCAGAGATAGCCTGCAAGCAGCCCCTGGGGAAACTCTTGTCTGCATTCGGTGAGGACCCGAAGAGCAAGGATACGGTCAATGGTTGACCTCTTTGGTGTAAAGCCTGACTGCTCTGGACGCTGGTGCTCAAGCAGATGGTGGCAAACCTGATGAAGAATTATCCGAGCAAAGACCTTGCTCGGCACTGAGAGGAGCGTCATACCTTGGTAGTTGTTGCAGTCTTGGCGATCATCCTTCCCTTTCCAGAGAGGAACAACAAGGCCCCTCTTCCAGTCAGTTGGGATGATGCCTGTATTCCAGGCAGAGCACAGAACTGCATGCAACGACACGAGTACAGCATTTACCCCAGCCTTGAGAAGTTCAACATGGATGCCACAGATCCCAGGAGCTTTACCCTATTTCAAGCGGGTCACCACAGCCTGTGTTTCCACAAATGAAGGTGGATCACAATTGATGGGAGGGTCAGCAATAGGGGTAGTAACACCCCTGACATCCAAATCAATATCTGGTGGATCAGCCTGGTATAGCCTCTCAAAGTTAATGGCTCAGCAGGCCTTGATTTTGGACTTCTCTGTCAAGAGCCAACCACGCTCCCATCGAACTGCAGTACGCCGAGGGATGGGCTTGGAGGAACGCAATGCGCGAATTCCCCTGGAAGCAGAATGAGCATCAGTTGACCACAGGTGATGCTCTACCCCTCAAAGATTCCTCGCACATAGGCCTCCTTGTTCACCCTCACGGCATGTACAGTTTTATGCCTCAACTCCCTGAACAGCTCAGCTCTGCCATTCAGCCTGGCCCTGCGACTCTGGTCAATGGTATCCAGTGTCCCTTGAGAGACAAAATTCTTCTTCGCCCTTCGGTGAGTTCCAAAACATCCACTGGCAACATCAAGGATGGTGGTCTTGAAGGCACTCCACAACTCTTCAGGATCCCCCAAAGCACCGAGACCCCCAAAATCCCCACTCAGCCTGTTCGCAAACTCCTCAGCTACCCTCTCATCCTTGAGCTTGCCAACATCCAGCCTTGGCTGGGATGGTATCATTCTCTCGGACTCTAGCTGCAATTTCAGAGTTGCTACAACAACCCTGTGGCCATTTTTGAGGAACTGAGCACTCCAGTAGACCCTGCAGTTCTGGATCATCCTCCAGCGACTATAAACGAGCACATGGTCAATCTCCTTTGCCACACCACCAGCATTGGACTACCAAGTCCAGCAATGAGCCTGTGGGTGCTGAAAACATTAACCAGCCACCCGAAGTCAATGACTTCTTGCAAAGTCAAGGAACCTAGTGCTATTCTGGTTTACAGTTCCAGACCCATGGGGAGCAACACATGTCTCATAACCATCCCTGTCAGGTCCAGTCGATGCCTTGAATCCCTCAAGACGAGGGTTATCTCACCTGTGGCACTGATCAACCACAGACTTGAGCATGGCATTGAATGCATCCTTCACGGTGAGATCACTTGCCTAAGTTGGAGCATATACAGAGAGACTAGGGAAATGACACCCAAGGAGTGACAAATCCTTAGTCTCATAATATGCTCGTTGACCGGTGTTACCTCAATTATCATTGGAGTCAGTTTATTGGACACAGCCACAGCAACTCCTTCAGCATTGAAACCATCAGAACGACCAGATCAATCGTTGGTGGAACTATCTGCCATGATCTCGCCACTATCCAGTCTCGGAACCCCAGAGAGTGGTGCAATACCGATGTTCAAATGCTTGAGCTCAGATGATAACAGAGACTGGTGTCATCCCTCTTAGGGATAGGACATTCCAGGCACCCACCCGAAGAGACCACCTCAGGTTAACCCAAGGGGACCGCCGTCTGGTCGATGACACCTCACCACCACCCCGACACAAACTACCGCAATCCAACCTGGGAAGGTTACAAGTTAAAGAGATCCTTCATGGTATACAGCTACAACCTGGCCAGCCATTCCTTCTGAAGCATTTAATTGAAGTTCTTACTTGAGCTCTTAAGCCACTTGCTAAGCGCCGTCCAGTCAATAGCGGTTATGCACCACATCATTCTGAGCGAATTGTTCACTCACTGTGGACCCTTTTGCTGCTCCACATCATTCAGAGTGAGTGGTTCGTGCTCCGTCATCCTGAGCGAGTGGTTCTTGCTCCGTCATCGTGAGTGAGTGGTTCTTTCTCCATCATCCTGAGCGAGTGGTTCATGTTCCGTTATCCCGAGCAAGTGGTTCGTGCACTGTCTTCCTGAGCGAGTGGTTCGTGCTCCTTCATCCTGAGCGAGTGGTTCATGCTCCGTCATCCTGAGCGAGTGGTTCTTGTTCCATCATCGTGAGTGAGTGGTTCTTGCTCCGTTATCCTGAGCGAGTGGTTCATGCTCCGTCATCCTGAGCGAGTGGTTCGTGCACTGTCTTCCTGAGCGAGTGGTTCGTGCACTGTCTTCCTGAGCGAGTGGTTCGTGCACTGTCATCCTGAGCGAGTGGTTCATGCTCCGTCGTCCTGAGCGAGTGGTTCTTGTTCCATCATCGTGAGTGAGTGGTTCTTGTTCCATCATCGTGAGTGAGTGGTTCTTGCTCCGTCATCCTGAGCGAGTGGTTCTTGCTCCGTCATCGTGAGTGAGTGGTTCTTTCTCCATCATCCTGAGCGAGTGGTTCATGTTCCGTTATCCCGAGCAAGTGGTTCGTGCACTGTCTTCCTGAGCGAGTGGTTCGTGCTCCTTCATCCTGAGCGAGTGGTTCATGCTCCGTCATCCTGAGCGAGTGGTTCTTGTTCCATCATCGTGAGTGAGTGGTTCTTGCTCCGTTATCCTGAGCGAGTGGTTCATGCTCCGTCATCCTGAGCGAGTGGTTCGTGCACTGTCTTCCTGAGCGAGTGGTTCGTGCACTGTCTTCCTGAGCGAGTGGTTCGTGCACTGTCATCCTGAGCGAGTGGTTCATGCTCCGTCGTCCTGAGCGAGTGGTTCTTGTTCCATCATCGTGAGTGAGTGGTTCTTGTTCCATCATCGTGAGTGAGTGGTTCTTGCTCCGTCATCCTGAGCGAGTGGTTCGTGCTCCGTCATCCTGAGTGAGTGGTTCTTGTTCCATCATCGTGAGTGAGTGGTTCTTGCTCTGTCATCCCGAGCGAGTGGTTCATGCTTCGTCATCCTGAGCGTGTGTTTCTGATAGGCTGGATCTGGATTCGAACCTGAACTAAAATTGTCACCTAACCATCTCACCCACCAAGTTTCATCCGAATCCATCCAAAACTTTTGTCGAGATATCCTGCTTTGTGTCGTTTTTACTCCTATCCCCCAATGGTCAAGAATCACTTTAAAAAATTCTCGGATCCAGATCCGTATCCAGATCTTCACCAAAATCTCATCATTTCGGCCTTGTCACTTACACAAGCTTTCCCCAAAATTTCGTCCGAATCTGTCCCCAACTTTTTGAGATATTTTGTGCACAAACAAAAAAAACAGACAGCCAGACAGGGGTGAACACATACTCTCCATCCACCTTCGGTGGCGGAGATAACAGGAAAGTATGAGCTCATTATTCATATAAATTACAAACCTGAAAACTGTTTCTACTTCAAAATGGCTATTATATTCATCCTCTGTTTCTTCAACACAAATCCAAATGTACATTTTCCTCACTTTTTCAACACTTTTGCTTTGTTATGATGATGCTCGCATTGCTGAGAGGCACGAAACTTCAACTCGCTCACCTTACGATTTAAAGAGAAAACTCAGTCCAAGTCTAACAAGGGAAAGCGATTTCAAAACTCCGTGGAATTTCAAAAATAAGATTGTCGATTATCCTCCCCTCAAAACCCTTTTTCTATAATGCCAATGCTCCAAACCACTGTTGTGAAACATTCCGTTGCATCTTGAACCCTCAGACTCGAGTGTAACGGCGCTTAAGGGACTGCACGGAAGGAGATCTTCATGTGAACCTCTGAAGAGTTTCACAACAGTTGATGTTTATCAACCTTTTAAAATCACCACTAGTTTTATCACAATTACCCCGAGCTAGAGGTCACACCAGGCGAGCAGGATGACCTGGAGGGACGCGCACTCGCCTAGAAGCTGTCTCGCCTGTGTTCGAATGTTGGCACAACTATCAACTGTCATCCTGGTGATTCACAGGCATGGTGATTCATCACTATGTATGCCGTCCTTCAGATGGACGTTAAACCGGTGTCCTATCTGCCGGTATTACTTGGTGGATGCTAAAGATCCCGTGGTGTTCTTCGCAAAGAGAAGGCGAGCTATCGCCACCGCCCTGAACAAATTACAAATTCCTGCCCTGACTCCTGCTGGATAGTACATCAAAACAAGAAGAGGTCACACTAATATCATTGTGTCATTGTTATAAACTTGTGGGGTGCAGAGTGTAAAAACACACACACACACACACACACACACACACACACACACACACACACACACACACACACACACACACACACACACACACACACACACACACACACACACACACACACACGTCAGGGTGTTTGTTGACACACGAGAGCCGTGTGTTTTGTTTGGTTATTATAGGCTTATTAGCTGCCATGTTAGTTTCATTCATCTCACATTGTTTTATGTTTCACCGTTTAATCCAGTTGTGTGCAACATCATAGAATAATGGATCTTACTGAAAATGAGATGATGAAGGTGTTAGACAGAGATCCAGGAACACTTGGTGTCGTGTACGGTGATGGTGCACCGTTGGATTCTGGAGGAGCCAAATGAGACCGATGTCCGTAACTGTCATTTTCACTGTCATCCACAAACATGAGGATGGACTCCAGAAACTTCAGCACATACGATCAACAGCTTGACTGCCATCACACGTCGATCCTTTCGGACCGTTCGACCCACATCCAGCCGACACCATCATCGGTCTGTTCACCAGTTATGAAACGAGGCTTCACCTCTGTGATCCTGAAACCAAATAGGAACCCATGCAATGGAAGCACCCGAGGAATAACCAACACCCCAATACACTTCACACTCACCACTGAGCCACCAACATCATGGCCTCCATTTTCTTGTAGGTCAAGGGTAAGCCTGCTGATTGATTGTCTGACTCATAAACTTCAATAACAAGGGCATATTACATCATCTTCATGGAAAGAGTTACAGCAGGACATCAAAGACGAACTCGAATGGATGTTGAGCCAAGGTGTATATGCTTCGTCACAACAATAACTAGAACAGCACTCGGTAGAGCACATACCTCCACCAGGCTGAACAGTTTACGTTTTGTATCCCACTGATAGGCCGGATCTGCATCAGGACCTGAACCAAAATCGAATCGGTTTCTTATCACCGACCCAACTCATCCACCAAGTTTCAAACCGAATCCGTCTAACTTTGTTTTGAGATATCCTGCTCAAAGATAGGCAGACAGATAGAGGAGGGGTGAAAACATAGCCTTCGGTGGCGGTGGTGATTTTTTTTGGTTTTGCACAGATCTCCATTCTTGGCTGTTGCTTCGAGTAGATCATAAATGATCCCCCTTCCCCCTCCTCCATCCAGGCTAGACTTGCCTCCTCCTGACAATTATCTATTTCGACATTTGAAGTCCCACTTGTGTGTCCAATTCACCGACTATGAGAACCCGGTGAAGCAACCGAGATGTGGTTGAAAGAGTAACCTGAAAGCTTCTATTTTATTCACTAGAACAGGTGTATTCAACTCGAGAGGACATGTTGAGAAATAAAGAATAAATGTGCGCGTCTTGGGTTCCTATGAGTAATCTTGTACCGAGGTCGTTTTGAACGGCCCTTCTAAGAACCATGATATCGTACTCCAATAACGTAGTCGTTCTCCGTAAAGCGGAGCACAGCATCGTCACCACACAAATGATTGATTTAATCCGAGTTGACACGTGCGTAAACTTTCTCATCATTTTATAAACTCAGTCCATAAATGACACGGTTTGTCAAATTGTTAATCCGGTTCGAAATTCCTCAACCAAAGACAAGTCCCGAGGGTTGTCGAACACAGACGTTTAAAAATGAGATGAGGGACATGATTGTTTAGTTATTAAAATCCATGTAAAAGGGTTAAATGTCATTTCAATGGCTTTTTACGTTTGCAGTTCAATTCCATGTACAGTCCACGCGTTTCGTCCGTTGGTTTTAATGTGCTCACGATGGTTATAAAGGTGGTTTAAGGAAAGAGAGAACTCGAGTCGAATTTAACGAATTTCGCTAGTTACGAAAAAAAACCCCACAATTTATCGGATAATTACAGATAAGAAGCGTTCACCAAAGTAAAAAAAAAAACAAATCGTACAAGTGTCAGTGAGTACAGGTGAGTACAGGTGAGTACAGGTTCGCAAATTTGGAGCATGCTTTACTCTTTAGGAGATCAGACAAAGCCGACCGTGTCCGTGTCGAAGTGTGGTTTACGTGCACAGAAATGGCAGATTGTTTCCTCCTTTTAACAACATATACATATAAAAGTTACATGAAGAGAGATACAGATTCCAGGACCCGTTGGGGCATCACATAATCTACCTGCGAACAAGAAGAGCCATCTAGGTATTATGCGCGCTCGGTGTCCCGAGTCCCAACACGATACCGTTCATTCCGCTCGCACTGTGCCGTCATTCACATTTTGGGGAGCCGTGCGGGGCGTGTCAATCGGTACCTGTCTCACGTGCCTTCGCGACTTGTCATGCCGAACACCTGAACCACACGACTCCGTTTTTCTCTTCCGCCACTTCCGAGGATACGCATCCCGTGGAGTCTGCAAGCGTCTCCGCTCGTATCGTTGTACATCAGGTGGGACTGCTCACCTTGTACAGTGTCCGAAGCTT
>NC_140961.1:12762662-12887662 GCF_056783735.1 Eptatretus burgeri | reverse complement strand
CCTCTTAGGTGTCAAGAAACTTACTTCGCACGATTAATATATATTCCTCGATGTCACACGCTCAGGGGGTGCAACTGCCCAGATGTGACCACACCCCAAAGGTGGAATTCACACCCCAAATTACAGGGTTGCTTTTGGGCCCAGATAATCCAAACTCTCAATGAAGAACCACATAACATCAAAATGAAGGCCTCTTCTGATTGAATTGGCATGGTACCATGTAGATACGAGGGTTTGAAACTATCCATTCAAACAGGCTAGAAACATAGGAAATCACCTGCCACAATAGCTTCCTTTGGGATTTTCACAAATGGAGTCTCACTTCAAAACAAGGAATCACCATCAGAGTGATGAATGAGATGGAGCACAACAACCAAGATTCCAAAAAACCTGCAGATGCCTTGCATCTTCAATAAAGGATTCATGCCACGTTTGTTCCGGCGCATCACTGAGTGGAAAGGTCCGATTCCAAGACTGGCGCTTTTAAGAGTGCCAGCCTATAAGTGCCTCAGGCAGGACTTAAGGTAGACTGTCTGCCACATCCCTTTTAATTGCTGTGGAATCACAAAAAAACCAATGTTCTTTAATGATTGATGGATGTCCAACCGACATTAAGGTGTCTTCCAACCTTGAGTTTTTTTGAAGGGATTAAACATGTGAACACACGACATGGCACTGCACAAATCAAATGGTGACGAGGTTCTTTATTCTGCCCTCCCCCTTTACTTTTCCACTTTGATACAATCACAAGTCCCTCTCTCTAGAAAGGACTCGTAGGTACGAGAGGGTTCTCACCAGACGAAGTCAGAAACTACGCGTGACTGCAAGATAACTCCATACCTCGAAGTAACTACAACTTCACCGAACACTCACGATCTTTCCACAAGTTTCACCCTTAACACTTACCACCTTTTTACTCTACCCGACATATAAAATCGGTGTCTGGCCTAAACAAACATTACAGAGTCATATATGTAATTATATATATATATATATATATATATATATATATATATATATATATATATATATATATATATCAAATCAAACCCTCCAACTTGACGATGCAGCAGGGCACAGATGGAATCCCATCGCAGCGCTTTCTGCATGACATGTCAGCAAAAATTGTCACCTGCCATGCAAGCACATTGTCTCTTCCCTGTTGATCACCAGTCAGGAGGTTTGCAGCCAGGAATATTAACTTCAACCAAAGAAGCACACTAACCCTACGACATGATGCTGATGCCATGTACATAAATTATACCAACACATCACCTCCAAACAAGGAGGCATCCATATGGCACTCAAGCCTTTGCAGACGAAGATTAAAGCCGATGGTCACAAATGGACAAAAGCAGAGATGTTGATCTAGATTTGCCCTTGTTGTGGGCTCATCAGGGCAAGATACTGCTGATCGTTCATTCATGACAATAATATGCTCATTAATAAACCAAATTTATGTACATGGCATCAGCGTTATGTCATAGGGTCAGTGTGCTTCTTTGGTTGAATTTAATATTCCTGGCTGCAAACCTCCTGACTGGTGATCACCAGGGAAGAGACAATGTGCTCGTGTGGCAGATCACACTTGTTGCTGGCAGGTCGTGCAGCAAGCGCTGTGATGGGACTCGATCTGTACCTTATTGCCTCGTCTAGTGAGGAGTTTGATTTGGTTTATTAATTTATTTTGGATCCCAGAATATCGTGGATGGATAAGTGTCCACCCCCCCCCCCCCCGAGTTAATACTTGGTGGAAGCACCTTTGACAGCAATTACAACTGTGAGTCTGTTGGGATAGGTCTCTACCATCTTTGCACACCTTGATTGGGCAATATTTGCCAATTGTTCTGTATAAAACCGTTCAAGCTCAGTCATGTTTTGTGGGGAGCGTTGATGGATAGCAATATTTAAGTCATGCTTCAGATTTTCAATTGGACTTATGTCGGGGCTCTGCCTGGGCCACGTAAGGACATTTATCTTTTTGTTCCTTCGCCACTCCAGTGTAGCTTTGGATGTGTGCTTCAAGTTGTTGTCATGTTGCAAGGTGGTCTTTTATCCCAATTTCAGCTTTCTTGCAGAGGGCAGCAGGTTTTCCTCGAGGATTTTTCTGTATTTTGCTTCATCCATTTTCCCTTCTATCCTGAAAAGTGCCCAAGTCGCTGCTGATGAGAAACATCCCCATAATATGATGATGCCATCACCATGTTTCACAGTAGGGATGGTGTTCTTTGGGTGATGTGTTGTGTTGGGTTGCACCAAACGTAACGTTTTGCATTTAGGCCAAAAGGTTCCATCCTGGTTTTGTCAGACCACGAAACATTTTGCCACATGGCTTCAGAACCTCCAGAGTGGTTTTTTGCATATGTCAAATGGGACCCAAGGTGGGCTTTTTAGAGTAATTGCTTCCTTCTTGCTACCCCACCATGCAGGGAAAACTTGTGGAGTGCTTGGGATGTTTTGTTACATGCACACAGTGTCCAGTCTTTGCCATAAAGGCATGTAGCTCTTTCAATGTTGCCATTCGCCTCTTGGTGGCCTCTCAGATCAGTCTCCTCCTTACTTTGTCATCCATTTTGGAGGGACGGCCTGATCTTGACAGGGTCTTGGTGGTACCATATGCCTTCCTCTTCTTAATGATTGTTTTGACTGTGCTCCAAGGGATATTCAAGGCCTTTGGAGTATTTTTATACCAATCCCCTGATCCGTGCCTTTCCACAACTTTATCACGGAGGGGTTTTGAAAGCTCCTTGGTGCTAATGGTTGAGTCTTTGTTGTGAAATGCACTACCCAGCAGAGGAAACCTCCATGAACAGTTGATTTTATTCTGAAATAATCAGAATCACCACAATTTAACACAGGTGGAGGCCAATTAACTTGGTGTGTGATTTCGAAGGTGATTGGTTACACCTGAGCTAATTTACAATTGCCATAATACAGGGGCTGGACACGTATCCAACCAAGATATTCTAGTTTTGAATCTTTAATTAATTTTCTGAAATTTGGAGAATTTGTTTTTCACTTGGAAGTTGTTGGTTACAACATGTAAAACGAAGGTGGAAAAAGTCTGATTTAATGTTATTTAATTCCAGGCTATAAGGTAACAAACGATGAAAATTTTGAAAGGGGATGTAGACTTTCTGTAGGCACTTTATATTGTGACAGTTCTGTGAAACCGTCACTCCACAAAGCAATGGCACACAACATATCGTGGTTCCTGAGATAGTTATTTCATTCATATTCGTTCCACAGAGTCCTTCCCCTCATGTCTAGTGGGTTTATGGGTCATATGCATTGTGTGGGCTTCAGGTAGGTTCTTCTGCCCCTTTACGTATCTTGCTTTGCTGCGCACTCAAATCTCTCCTTCACACATCCATGCACACCAAAGATCATACCAAACAGGTAGTTCATTAGCATATGAGAGCCAAAACCATTTGAATCATGTGTCATAACTTAACGGGTATTTCACTGTGACTGTCACCATACACGAACCCCAATGCTACAACATTTCATTCACCATCAAGACTTCTTTATGATAACGACCACACCATCAAAACATCATCGAAGCTCACCTACATTCGCCACTGATGCCTCCACCATAACCAACGACCACAATAAACTAATGATTACAACCACAACCACCATGCCAGAACTCACTGCTAGGCTGACGCTCCCAACGCCTCAACCACGATCACCACTCTCTTTTAGAACAGACAGAGAATGAGGGAGCATGGCACGCCATTGCCAATGCTCGGGTGTGGACGTGCAGACATTTCACTTAGAGCGCGAGTGTGCGCTCGACTCCATTCAACATCATGTCAATAGCCCTAGCACTCCACTCATTTACGGCCCCCATTTAGTGTGCGGTACACGTTCGTGCACAGAGAGTGCAAACGAACAACGCAGTCCCACATTAATCGCAAGTGGGACAGCCCAGAGCTTAATGGGGCCATTTGTATGGCTGTACCCTCGCGTGAGCGGGGCCAGCACTGTGGCGATCATCCATATGCCAATGGGGGGGGGGGGACTGGGAAACACCTATTGACTCGTTTGATCCAATGCTAAACTTCTCTCTCGTGAGGGGATTATAAAACGCGTGTGCTTGCTGCGTTCTTGGTGGGTTCTTGGTTCGTGGTTCAACAGACAGAGCTTGGCAGAACGGGTCAGAACGGAGACCATGGAGTGAATCGCTGGATGAGTGAGAGAACCAGGCACCAGGCCATGCGTAATTCGAGCAGTCGCAGTAACATTTACAAATTTTCTCACACATCATGAAGCCCATCTTCTTGCACATTCTTCTCCTTTTCTTTTCGTCTCGTCCGCTGTAGATGCATATTTATAAAAGGAGCATCAGGGATTACCTGGGCCCACTGATCCACATCTTTTATAGTTTCCTCTCTGCACATAACCCTGCCCATCTTCACACCCTCATTTTGCACACCTTAGACATCATCAGTTTTCCTCCTCCTTCCCCCTCCTCAGCAAGTGGATTTGCATGGGTCCGTTGACCTTGCTTGGTAATTAAGAGATCGTAAACACCTTGTACTTTTTCTTGTTTTTCATTACTTTCTAACTTTCCTCGGGAGTGTTTCTGATGGTGCCTGTCATGTTAGCATAGATAAGATTGTGTCAGTATTAGATCAGTACAGTGCTGCACTGTGTCTTCTTTGTAAATAACTGTGTTTCTTTTGCTGCACTTCACCAATCCTTGCTTTCTTTGCTGTGTGTATTTTCAGTGTAATAAACCCCTTGGTGGTACACATACCTTTCCTCGTCTCTTACTCAAAATAAACTTGCTGTTATTATAAATATACCCAGTTCGTAGCATATTTTCCTCTATTGATCCAGTATAGTCTGCACATAGCGTTCACCTCGAAGTTCTACCCAACCTGATTTGCTCTTGTGAGCCAGCGTACACTCACTGTATCACTCAGCAGTAATCCGAGTGTGCGCTGAGGGCAAGAAACCCTCTTTGGTGCAGTCATCCAAAGGTAAGGTAACATGCGAAGTCGTGAAAAATCCTGCCAGAATTGGCGGTACCTATCGGCCTTCGTGGTTGATTCGCAATCCGCTGAGCCACGGAGTTATTCGTGGTGAACCTCAAAACCTGGGGCGTAGCAATGTACATATACTGTATATATCTCAAACAATTGTATAGGTATACAAGCATGTATAGGTATATAGAACAATGCACTGAGCACGCAATACATCACCTCTTCAGAAATGCCCCGATGAATGTGGTGAGAAAGGCGGCGCCATTGTTGTGGAGTCGCGAATACCCAGAGCACCCCGGGAAGTGACGACACCTCCCCCAAGCTCAGTGGCTATTTGTGTCGTGTGTGTGTGTGTGTGTGTGTGTGTGTGTGTGTGTGTGTGTGTGTGTGTGTGTGTGTGTGTGTGTGTGTGTGTGCTCCACAATGAGCCTTAGATCCTTCAAAAATAAAAAAAAACAAACAGTCTCGTAAATATTTAGTGACGTGTTGTTGAGGTTAAGTTAGATAAGGTTAGATTTCGGCCAAAGTTAGCAATTTTAAAGAGATTGAGAAAGTTATTATCATTGATAGAGGTGTAGTTTCTTATTACCAGTACTGACATGATTTGTCAGGTCAGGTCAGACTACATTTGTGACTTGCTGCAGGTACCATGTAAACCTGTACTAACCTGTTCCATTGTCAGGTTATCGGTGACGAAACCGTCTCCCCCACCAAGTTTTGTGGTGAGAAGGGTGGATGATATGGACACCCAGCAGGTTGAAGAACAAAACCTGTCAAAGGGCCGAGGAGCTCTTTGTGAGCCAATGGCCATCGATATCCAGTGCCCAACTGTGTCTGTCCTCCTGCAGTTGGGTTCGTCTTTTTTTTTTGAGGAGGTTGGGGGCAGGATTTGCACTCTGGCCACCGTAAAACCCTTCATTCTGCAAAACATTCCAGAAACATAACAAGAATCTGAAAAACCCACTCTGTGGGAGTACCTCCTGTGCACTTTCCCTTCGCAGGGCAGCTCACCGGATGACGGGATTAGGGCAAAGCCTTCAGGATCCCCAATCCTTGATGATAGGAGGCAAACCACGGGGTAACATTCCCGGGTCAGATTGCGGGAGAGTTCGTTGGGGTGGTGCTGAGGTGTCGTCCACTAGACGGTGGTCTCCTTGGGTTAATCTGAGGCGGTCCCTTTGGGTGGGTGCCTGGAATATTCTATCCCGAAGAGAGGATGATCACCTGTCTCTGTTATCATCTGAGCTCAAGCATTTGGACAACGGTATTGCAGCACTCTCTGAGGTTCGGAGACCGGATTGCGGCGAGATCATGGCGGGTGGTTACACCTACTATTGGTCTGGTCACTCTGATGGTTACCATGCCCAAGGAGTTGCTGTAGCTGTGTCCAAGAAGATGACTCCAATACCCATTGAGGTAACACCAGTCAATGAGCGTATTATGAGACTAAGGATTTGTCACTCCTTGGGCGTCATTTCCGTGGTCTCTGTAACTGCTCCGAATGAGGTGAGTGATATCACTGTGAAGGACGCATTCTGTGCCACGCTCGAGTCTGTGGTTGATCAGTGCTCCAAGCGAGATACACTTCTCGTCTTGCGGGATTTCAATGCATCGACTGGAATTCATAGGGATTGTTATGAGACGTGTGTTGGTCCCCATGGGTCAGGAACTGTGAACCTGAATAGCACTAAGTTCCTTGACTTTGCAAGAAGGTATGGACTTGGGGTGGCTGCTTCATGGTTTCATGAACAATGTTGCAAGTGGCTGGTTCATGGTTTTAGCGCCCACAGGCTTATCACTGGACTTGGTATTCCAACGCTAGTGGTGTGGCAAAGGAGATTGACCATGTGCTCGTTGATGGTCGATGGAGGATGATCCAGAACTGCAGGGTCTACCGGAGTGCTCAGTTCCTCAATACTGACCACCAGCTTGTTGTAGCAACTCTTATGTTGCACCTTAAATCCAGGAGAATGGTACCATCTCATACTCAGCTGGATGTTGGCAAGCTAAAGGATGAGAGGGTAGCTGAGGAGTTTGCGAACAGGCTGAGTGGAGATTTGGGAGGTCTGGGTGCTTTGGGGGATCGGGAAGAGTTATGGAGTGCCTTCAAGACTACCGTCCTTGATGATGCCAGTGACTTGGAACTCACCGGAGGGCGAATAAGAATTTTGACTCTCAAGGGACACTGGATACCAATATCCAGAGTCACAGCGCCAGGCTGAATGGCAGAGCCGAGCTGTTCAGGTTCAGGGAGCAGAGGCATAAAATTGGACGTGCACGTAGAGTGGAGAAGGAGGCCGATGAGCGAGGAATCTATGAGGGGGTAGAGCATCACCTGTTGTCAAGTGATTCTCGTCCTGCTTACAGGGGAATTTGTGCATTGCGTTCATCCAAGCCCATCCCTCGGTGCACTGCAGTTAGAGCAGAGGGTGGTAGGCTCTTGACAGAGGAATCCGAAGTGAAGGCTCGCTGGGCCGGTTACTTTGAGCAGTTGTACCAGGCTGATCCACCAGCCGTCGAGTTGGACATCAGTGGTGTTACAATCCCTGTTGCTGACCCTCCAATCAACTGTGGTCTACCTTCATTTGTGCAAACACAGGCCATAGTGAACCCGTTGAAATGGCGTAAAGGTCCTGGGATCTGCGGCATCCATGCTTAACTTCTCAAGGCTGGTGGAAATGCTGAACAAATGTCATTGTATGCAGTTCTGTGCTCTGCTTGGAACACAGGCATCATCCCAACTGACTGGTAGAGGGGCCTTGTTGTCCTTCACTGGAAAGGGAAGGGTGATTGCCAAGACTGCAACTTTGACCGAGGTGTGACGCTGCTCTCAGTGTCGGGCAAGGTCTTTGCTTAGATAATTCTCGATTGGGTTTGCCACCATCTGCTTGAGCACCAGCGTCTCGAGCAATCAGGCTTTACACCAAAGAGGTCAATGATTGACCATATCCTTGCTCTTTGGGTCCTCACTGAATGCTGTTGAGAGTTTCGGCAGGGGCTGCTTGCAGCCTATGTTGATCTCTGTAACGTGTTTGATTCAATGAATCGGGATGCCCTCTGGAGGATTCTTAGTCTTCCTGGGGTGCCACCAAAACTGATCTATCTGATGTCTGAACTATGCTCTGGTACTGACAGTGCTGTGAGATGCGGTTAGACCATCTGACTTATTTCTAGTTTTTACTGGAGTTCGTCAGGGGTGTGTACTGGCCCCCACACTTTTCAGCACTTGTATGGACTGGATTTTAGGGAGGATGTCGGAGAGATCAAGCTGCGGTGCATCGTTTGGGAATGTTAACATCTTTGACCTTGATTTTGCAGATGATGCAGTCATCTTTGCGGAGACTCTAAATGTCCTGTTGGGGGCCCTCACTGTGCTGAATGAGGAATCGGAGCTGCTGGGATTACAGGTTTCCTGGGTCAAAACTAAGATCCAGGCTTTCAATGACATCTTGGATGCTGCTGTCCTGTCTGTACCTGTTTGTGGTGAGGATGTTGAGGTCGTGGAGAGATTCACTCACCTTGGTAGTGATATTCATGTCTCTCCTGACTGTGAGCCAGAGGTCAACAGACATCTGGGTCGGGCCTGGGGAGTCATGGATTCATGCCGGGTGTGGTGCTGCCGGTTCCTGTGCGGGAGGACGAAAGTCCGAGTCATCAGGTCCTTGGTGTTTCCAGTCTTGCTCTATGGGTGTGAGACTTGGATTCTGAGCAGGGACCTGAGACGGAGACTTAATTCCTTTGGTACCAGGTCTCTTCGGATAATCCTTGGCTATCGCTGGTTGGACTTTGTGTCCAACCAGCGATTGCTGAGAGACTCAAATGAGATTTGTTTCATGCATAGTCCATGACCGTCAGCTGCAGCTGTCTGGACTTGTGGATCATTTTCCTGGTGCTGATCCTGCTCACCAGATTCTCTCAGCGAGGGAGCCTCGTGAGTGGAGGAGGTCAAAGGGCCGACCACGTGCCTCATGGTTGCTGCAGGTTGATCAGCATCTCAAGGAGATAG
Organism: Eptatretus burgeri; assembly: GCF_056783735.1. Lineage (NCBI taxonomy): Eukaryota > Metazoa > Chordata > Myxini > Myxiniformes > Myxinidae > Eptatretus > Eptatretus burgeri. Next base: position 12,878,665 of record NC_140961.1, on the reverse strand, counting down.
GGATGGGCCAGGCTTCTGCCTGGGGGATGGCCAGATGGAGGCCCCTGGAGTACCGGCGGAAAGTGGACACAGTAATGCACTGCTCTGGCGCATGCTACCATACCTGACCTGACCTGACATGATGAGAACCATTTTCGATTATGTTATGCTGTGAAAGGTACTTCCCTTGGTTTTACGTGAAATTACAGTGCCTTTGGAAATTATTCACACCCCTCGACTTTTGTCACATTTTGTTGTTACAGCCTGAATTTAAAATGGGTTTAATTAAAAAAAAATTGTCACCGATCTACACAAAATATCCCAAAATGACAACGTGAAAACGTTTTCAGAAAATTTTACAAATGAATGAAAAGCTGAAATGTCTTGCATCATTATGCATTCATCCCCATTGCCTCCAAAGCATCCAGCCAAAGCAACACTTGAATGGCTTCATAACAAGAACGTGAAAGACCTTGAGTGGCCCATCCCCATTGCCACCCTCCAAATTGAACTCAGGTGCATCCAATTTCCTTTGATAATCTTTGAGATTGCTCTACAACTTGAGTAAAGTCCACCTGTGGTTAATTCAATTCATTGGACGTCATTTAGAAAGAAACACACCTTTCTCTCGAAGGTCCCAGAGATGACAGTACACGTCAGAGCAGAAACTCAACAATGACGTCCGAGGAACTGTCCACAAAACTCTGAGATATAATTGTGAGTCGGCATCGATCTGGGGAAGGGTATCAAACAATTTCTAGAATGTGTTGAAAGTTCCCAAGAGAACAGTGAGCTCCATCATTAGAAAATGGAAAGAATATGGAACGACCCAGACTCTTCCTCGAGCTGGCCATCTGACCAAACTGAGCAACTGGGCAAAAAGGACCTTGGTCATGGAGGTGACCAAGAACCCAATGACCACTCTGACAGAACTACAGAGTTTCATGGCTGAGATGGTAGAACCTGCCAGAAGGACAACAGTCTCTGCAGCAATTCACAAATCTCGGCTTTATGGGAGAGTTGCCATCTGGAAGCCACTCCTGAGAAAAAGGAACATGACAGCACACCTATAATTTGCAAAAAGGCATGTGAAAGACTCTGAGAGCATGATGAAAAAGATTCTGTGGTCTGATGAGACGAAAATTGAACTCTTTAGCCTGAATACAAAGCGGTATGTTTGGCAGAAACTGAGCACAGCTCATCACCCATTTAACACTATCCCGACTGTGAAGCAGGGTGATGACATCATCGTGCTATGGGGATGCCTTTCAGGGGCAGGGACTGGGAGACTTGTAAGGATAGAGGGAACAATGAATGGAGCCAAATACAGACAAATCCTTGAGGAGAACCTGCTTCAGAGTGCTAAAGACCTTAGAATGAGGCAAAGATTTACATTCCAACAGGACAAGGACTCCAAGCATCCAGCCAAAGCAACACTTGAATGGCTTCATAACAAGAGCGTGAAAGACCTTGAGTGGCCCAACCAAGGCCCAGACTTGAATCCCATTGAGAATCTGTGTAAAGACTTGAAGATTGCTGTTCACAGATGCTCCCCATCCAAATTGACAGAGCTTGAGCAAATCTCCAAGGCTGAATGGACGAAAATCCCCAAATCCAGATGTACAAAGCTGATACACACATACCCAAGAAGACGTGAACCTGTAACCTCTGTGAAAGGCACTTCTACAAAGTATTGACTCAGGGGATTCAATACTTCTGGACGCAAGACATTTCACCTTTGCATTTTCAATTAATTTGTACAAATTTCTGAAAACGTATTTTTCACTTTGTCATTTTGTGGTATTTTGTGTAGATCAGTGTCAAAAATTTAAATTTAATCCATTTAAAAAGCAGGCTGCAACTCAACAAAATGTGAAAAAGTCAGGGGGTGTGAATACTTTCTGAAGGTACTGTATTATGTGATGCACTGTTGATGCAACTTAGTGCTGCATTTTGGAGCAAAGAGCCTGTAAGTTTTAATACCTGATGTGGACAAAGCCTGATAGGTGTTTGATGTCACGATGATGCAACCTGGCTAATGTAAGATGATCTATCTCTCACTTTTTGCTCGGCTAAGGGAGACCATAGAGAGGACCGCCGTTATTATTTACCTCTCCGAAGTAAGTTTTGACACATGCTGATAATAAAGTAAGCATGCAAGATTCAAGTTCATCAACTTGAAATATCAGGCCTTCTCCTGATGAGGCGAAGGGGGAATAAATTGTGAAAATAAAAGCAAATTACGGAAGACAAGGGATATGGAAAAGAAATTTCTTGGGTTGCCTGCGAAGTGTGTCCATATTAAGAAAGAGTTCTTGGTGCCAGGATCCCAATCTCATATACAGTACAGTATTTATTTGTTAATTGTTTACTAATGTGCTTGTACCTTTCTTGTAAAACCACACCGAAGTTTCAAATAATGTATTTATCTTGCACATATACTCATGTAGGTATTTAAAGGTTAACATGTACTTTTTTTTTTTTTTTTTGAGAAAATAAAAAAGTACAAGGAAGTTGATGTTTACTTGATACACCTAATGACTTTTCCCATCGATGTAGATTGTAGAAGCACTTTGATGAAATCTGTGTGTACATCTTTGGGACAGATGTGCAGTCATTTCAGGATACATACCATGATGTCTTTATCGTTCGTAAATTTAATGCCACACAGATGTTTGATGAGTAGTCCAATCGCGTGCGTGTGTTTTGGCACTTTGAGTGGTCCAGATGTAAGTCACATGGTGAGATAGTTTTTGGGGAACGACTTAGAACTTCCCAACCCATCTCCATGGAAAGTATTTTCCATGTGAGATTGAACATTATTGTGAAGTAAAGGCACGCCCTGAGACAGCATACCTGGCCCACCTGGCCGTAGTCATATAACTTGTCTTATTGTCGGTGTATGCCTTCCATTCATCCATCCATTGGGACCATACTCTGTGCAGAGTGTTGATGCTGCCTAAGCAGTCTCCTTGGCTATTGGGTATAGTCCTGGATGGGTCGCCACTCCGACACAGGATACCAGCAAGCTGGTACTCATTTTGCCGACCTCGGAAGGATGACGGGCAGAGTCAGCCCCACCTGGTATTCATTTAACAGCCAAGTAGGATTTGAACTCAGGATCCCAGGATCCCAAGCTCACCACCCTAACCATTAAGCCAACACCAGGCATGTGTATGCCTTGCATACCAATAAATACTGTACATACATACATTGGGAGTATGCGCCACAGCACGTTGCTGCGTCCACTTTCCACTGGTGCTCCAGGGGCCTCCATCTGGCCATCTCCCAGGCAGATGTCTGGCCCATCTCCATCTCTTAGGGATAGGACATTCCAGGCACCCACCCAGAGGGACCACCTCAGGTTAACCTGAGGAGACTGCCATCTGGTGAACAACACCTCAGCACAACCCCAACACACACTACAACGTGTTTGGCGGAGTGAAGTGTTTTATGGTGGTCAGAGTGCAAATCCTGCCACTAACCTTCTATGGAAGGTAACCAACTGCAGGAGGATTTCCACAGATGCAGTTGGCACCAGATACAGATGGCCATTGGCTCACAAGGAGCTCCTCCATCCTTTGACAGGTTTTTTGTTTAATCCTGCTGGATGTCCATGTCAATACACCCTCCACACCAGAGGGACCTGATGGGGGGGGGGGGGGTTTAGTCTTGCACTCGGCCATCAACAGGTTAGTACGGGTTTTACATGATACCCATAGCACAGGGGTCGGGAACGTGTGGCTCGCGAGCCAGGTGTGGCTCTTTTGATGATTGCATCTGGCTCGCAGATAAAATTGGAGTTTGAAACTTTGAAAGCCCAATATTTCTCGCGGAAGCTTTACCCATAGTTTGAATGGTGTCATGCTTCATTCACGTGCAGGGCTGAACTTGCCAGAAGGAGAGAAGAAAAAAACGCCTTCGAATTGGCTGAAGCGGTTTTTGTTTCGTCCAGTCATGCGGCCAAGGCGACTCGTGATTTCGGTTCCTCTAATGACGTGCTGCTGCCGACACGCGTAGCGGAATTCATCTCGACCAATCACGCGCCACCACTGAGGCGACAGCATCCCAGAGTCGGCCAGCCGCGCCGCACCTCTCAAGTATATAAGCCCGTGCGCAGGCCAGCCAGACTCACTATTTGCCAAGCCCCAGTTGGGTCAACATCTCTCTCTCTCTCTCTCTCTCTCTCTCTCTCTCTCTCTCTCTCTCTCTCTCTCTCTCTCTCTCTCTCTCTCTCTCTCTCTCTCTCTCTCTCTCTCTCTCTATCAAAGCTAACCCTTCGACGAAGAAGATGGCGAAAAGAAAAAAAGATGAGGAGTATCGTACATTTCAGGACGAATGGGCCGAAGAATTCGCCTTTGTGGAGAGAGCAGGTTCTGTGGTGTGTCTAATTTGCAATGACAAAATTGCATCGATGAAACGGTCGAATATAAAGCGGCACTTCGACACACGCCATGCTACCTTTGCATCAAAATACCCTGCGGGAGACAGCAGAAAGAAAGCGTGCCAAGAGCTACTGAGCAGGGTGCAAGCCAGCCAGCAGCAACTCCGCGTATGGACCCGGCAAGGTGACTATAATTCCGCTCGCTTTGCTGGATCTTTAGCAATAGTAAGGAACGGAAAACCATTCACAGATGGCGAGGATGCTGAAACGTTCATGCTGGATGTAGCCAATGAACTTTTTGATGATCTTCCGAACAAAGACAAGATAATCAAACGGATACAAGACATGCCTCTGTCGGCAAGAGCTGTTCATGATCGTACCATCATGATGGCAAACCAAGTGGAGGAAACGCAAGTGAAGGACATAAATACAGCGCCGTTCTTTTCCCTGGCTTTGGATGAGTCAACAGACATAAGCAATTTGTCGCAGTTCAGTGTGATTGCAAGATATGCTGCTGGTGATACACTGCGCGAAGAAAGTCTTGCTGTTCTGCCAATAAAAGGGTCCACAAGAGGTGAGTATTTATTCAAGTCTTTCATGGAGTTCGCTCAAGAAAAAAATCTACCTATGGATAAACTTATCTCAGTGTGTACTGATGGTGCTCCATGTATGGTGGGGAAAAACAAAAGATTTGTGGCGCTTCTCCGTGAACATGAAAATAGACCCATCCTAAGTTTCCATTGCATTCTACACCAGGAGGCACTTTGTGCTCAGATGTGTGATGGGCAGCTTGGCGAAGTGATGTCGCTGGTCATTCGTGTGATCAACTTTATTGTTGCCCGAGCCTTAAATGCTCGCCAATTTAAAACAATGCTGGATGAAGTTGGAAATAACTATCACGGTCTGCTTTTGCACAGCAATGTGCGTTGGTTGTCAAGAGGGAAGGTGCTTAGCCGTTTTGCGGCTTGCCTGAACGAAATCCGGACTTTCCTTGAAATGAAAGGGATTGAGCATCCTGAGCTAGCCGAAACTGAGTGGCTCCTCAAGTTTTACTATCTCGTGGATATGACTGAACATCTGAACCAGCTCAACGTGAAAATGCAAGGCATTGGAAATACAGTGTTATCCCTTCAACAAGCCGTGTTTGCTTTTGAAAACAAGCTGGAGCTCTTTATCATGGATCTTGAAACAGGTCGTTTACTACATTTTGTAAAACTGCGACAATTTAAAGATGCATGCACAGCAAGTGAGCCCACTCAAAACTTTGATCTCCACCAGTGAGCTGGCTTCACATCCAGTCTCCGACAGTCATTCAAAGCACGCTTTGGAGAATTTCGTGAGCACACTCGTCTTTTTAAGTTCATCACCCATCCAAACGAGTGTTCACTGAACACAGCTGACCTGAGTTACATTCCTGGTGCCTCCGTCAGAGATTTTGAAGCAGAAGTGGCTGACCTGAAGGCCTCAGACATGTGGGTGAATAAGTTCAAGTCACTGAATGAAGATTTGGAAAGAATCGCACGACAGAAAGCAGAGTTGGCGAGCAAGCACATGTGGACAGAAATGAAAAAACTTCAACCCGAAGACGAGCTGATTATCAAAACTTGGAACGCGCTTCCTGTCACATACCTCGCACTGCAGCGTGTGAGTATTGCTGTCTTGACCTTGTTTGGATCTACGTATGCATGTGAGCAGTCATTCTCACATCTTAAAAACATCAAGTCCAACCTACTATTACGTCTAACGGATGAAAGCCTCAACGCTTGCATGAAGCTTAACCTCACCAAGTACCAACCAGACTACAAAGCCATCAGCAAATCCATGCAGCACCAGAAGTCCCATTAATGGTGAGTATTATAACAACATTATTTAAAAGAATAAATTCAGAGGCTTATTATACTAACATTTTGTTGAATTCAGTCTTAAAATATATTATATGGCTCTCACTGAAATATGATTTCCAAATACTTTGCTTTAATGGCTCTCTGAGTCAAAAAGGTTCCCGACCCCTGCCATAGCAAGTCACAATCATGGTTGGGTGCCGCCAGGCTGCTTTGTACCATCTATGAGCGTGGCACACAACGCAAGGCTTCCGTCCTCAACCACTCCGCCAACCCCAGCTTCCGAGTCTCCGGATTACAGGCACACACCACTACGCCCAACATAACAATGCAGCACTTATGAAATGACATAATCCACCCCAAAATGCTGAGTGTAACTGTGCAGAAACCCAAGGGAGCTGAAGATTTCGGAGCGAAATAAACTACATTATGTGTCCGTGATAAGGATTGTTACTTGGAATGGCTCACAAAGCTCTAAAAGAAGCCGAAAATACTTGGAGAAGTACCTGAGAGAAAGAGCTGTGCCTCTGCACAAAGAAAGACTTTGATAACGTTCTCAGCTTGCCAAATGGGAACCTGCTCGTATTGCGGGCTCGTATAATGCCCGAGTGGAGGGACGTGTGTTGCACAACCCTCTGTCAGATCGCTTCCATTGAATGGACTGTGCATCTTGATTAGGTTATTCTGAAGGACATCTGGGCTTGTGCATGTACAGAGCCGTTATAAATATATCTTTTGTTTGGTCTCAGTGCCTCAAGAAAAATATGGATTTTTGCATCTATTGGTAAAAGTGTGTGTGTGTGTGTGTGTGTGTGTGTGTGTGTGTGTGTGTGTGTGTGTGTGTGTGTGTGTGTGTGTGTGTGTGTGTGTGTGTGTGTGTGTTATATCCATGGCCGACGCTAGAATGCACCAACAGTGAATGGTACGAATATGACACCTCTCAATCAAGGATATTTCTCGTATTCCTATATTTCCATGATCCAAATTGCATTCAGGTACACAACAATTATGACTAACTATCATGAAATTGCCACTCTTTCATTTGAATGCTGAAAAGTATGTTTAAAAGATTATTTGAATCACAGATTTTGTGCAAGCAAAGGCAGGCTAAAAGTGCTCGTTGAGCAAGACTGAATTGATGTGAAAACACAGCGCATGCGCAAAAGGCCTCATTTAAGCCTAAGTCACATTTGCTCTATGGCGAGGATACGGCGGCCGTACCCCCCCTGAATTGACAGAAACGTGCGCCGGCCGCAGAGTTTCTGCGGTGGCCTCAGGGTGGCCCTACGCCATATGGCTATCTTTTACAGGCCGTAGGGGTCGCCGTGGAATTATAGCGTGGAGTTATAACTTTTTTCATTTCTACGTTGGCTGTAGCAATTCAACAAGCCAAGCTGTGACGTAGCTGTGTTCCACGTCGACCATACGTAGGGTGTACGGTGGGCTTGCATTATTCGTGCGGCTGCCATAGGCTCTTATCAATGAAAAATGAATTTTGCCAACACCCAAAAAATTACGGCGGCCGCACTATTTCCACTGTCGCCGTAAGGTAGTCCTAAGGCGTCCCTGTGTTCAACGTACGGTGGCCTTGCAGTCTGTGTGACTACCTGCAGGCAATGCAGGGTCGACGCATGGTTCCCCTACGCCCGCCGTGCGTCCTACTTACGGCCTCCGTGGCAGTCTGTGTTGACCGTGCGTCCACCGTACGCTACTGCTAGAGATCGGAGTATAGGTGTTTGCCTATACTCCAAACTGGTATGTTCAGTTACATATATTATAGTTATAGTATATTCAGTTATATATACTGGTATATTCCGAACTGTTATATTTTTATTTCAGTAAAAAAAGAACTGGTATATATACCCACTCGTTACCGTCCGTCTGGCCGCACGTTCGCCTTAGGGCCCCCCTGCGGTCACCTTGCAGGCACCTTGAGGCTACCTCGCGTCTGCCTTGAAAATTATATAGCCGCCACAGGGACGCCTTAAGGTCACCGTGTGACATCAAATCAAAGACCGTACGGCACCTCCACGTTTTCGGTCTCCACAATTTCTAAATACGCCGTGCGGCTCCCCGAAAAATAAAAACATATGTGACTGCTACATTGTGTGACCGTGGAAATACTGCGGCCACCCTATAATTGCTAGTGGCCGTAGATTTTGTAGACCCTACGGCCGCCGTGCCAAATGTGACTTAGGCCTTAGCACTCAAACGTCATTTTTAAGGTCACGTATTCACGGTAACACTGCAGTGCATTGATGGGTTTCCACATTCAAGAAATTCCACAAAATAAACCATTAAGTTCCTGAAACACATTTTCTTGGTGAATATTGACCTTTGTTTTGCTGGTGTGGTCCATAGTCCAGGCCCTGACATAGAACCCCGTATACATTTCTGACCGCATAGACTTTGACAGTTGATTTGAGTATGGAATACCTCTAGCTTCAAGAATCTACTAGGCAGAATTCTGAAATTTGTAGCAAAATCCAGAAAACAGCCATTTTCCAAAATGGCCGCCACCAGGTCAGCGCCAAAAAAGGAAATGCATATAACTTCTGATAAGAACGTAGTAGAAGGACGATTTGGTGTCTATTATATGGTTTTTAGGTATGCCCGACAAAGTGGTGGCATCAAATAGCATTTTAGACGTTGCCCAGTTGCCAAAATCCAAGATGGCCACCACCCAAAATCCATCAAACATGAAAATGTGTATAACTTTTGATAGGAATGTAGTAGAAGGACGAATGTCATGTCTATTATGGGGTTTTCAGGTATGCCCGACACAGTGGTGGGGTCCAAAGGCATTTTAGACGTTGCCCAGTTACCGAAATCCAAGATGGCCGCCACCCAAAATCCATCAAACATGAAAATGTGTATAACTTTTGATTTTGATGGGAACGTAGTAGAAGGACGATTTTGGTGTCTAATATGGAGTTTTAGGTATGTCTGACACAGTCTTGGCGCCAAAAAAAACATTTTTGATGTTTCTCAGTCACCGAACACCAAGATGGCCGCCAAACTAAATTCGTCAAACATGAAAACGTGCATAACTTTTAACAGAAATGGTGTCTGGTGTGGCCATCTTGACAGTCCTAGGTAACAGTATTATATTTAACATTATCTCGTTTGCCAAAATCCAGCATGACTGCCAATAAAGTATGGCAAACAATCAAATCAGTTAAATAAGATACACACAAAGTTTTATAGAAGTATGACAAACATTAATCGAGGGCTAGTACAGATTCTTAATATTTAATAACAATACTGAGAGAAAAAACATTGCAGAATAATATTACACAGTACAGTCATTGCCTGTCGTGGTATGAATACGAGTTCAAGCACAGAGAGTGGCAAGTTATGATATTGATAAACCAATTAGTTCTTACGTCCCATCCTGACATTGGATGAACAGGCAATATTTAGTGTACTGACCTATCTGCGCTACCCAAGATGTCACTGACCGAATTGACTGACTACTTATTAGTTATTTTGACATGTTGATTCTTGTTGTTTGTGACAAAAGATCACACAGTTTTGCCCAGCCTTTTTGCATGGGCAGCGCTTTGTGTTACACTTGACCATGCATTTACAGATAACAAGCTTCCCATGGGGTAATGAAGAGACATTTGGCAGGCAAGAGGATGTCATTATCCATTACCCAGCCGTAATTTGTCGGATCTGGAGCTGAATGGGGGTCACCAAGAAGGCACAGGACATTATGCACAACAAAAAAAGCTCTCTGGATATGGCCAGGAATGACACTTGATGTGGGGGATAGGGCTTCCAAGGGCTTCGGCATCGTAGCTCGAATATGGCACTCCACTCGAAGCTGGTCGAAGGTCTGAGATTCTGGCTTGGACTTTGCACCAGCCCACACATGAACGAGATACTCCTCAGCCTTCTGCACGACCTCTTCAGTTAACTGATTTGACTCTGCAAAATCGGCAAGGAACTTCTGTGGTTCACATGAGAGACGCATGTTTTGTGCCAATCTTACTAAGCGAATCATCGCCAGTGAGGACATGCGCCTTCACTATGACCCTGCACAGTCCCACTCCCAACTTATCTGCGAGAACATGCAGTGGTATATAACGCCTATGCTCACCGGAGCTAAACTCTACCCACAACTCTTGAAGACCCCTCTCTTATATTTGAGGGATAAAGCGAAGTAAATACACTATTGTGTCAGTATCATTAGAGATCACGAGCAGCCGACTACTCCCGCGATCCACCTCCCATGCACAGTGAAGAACTAAGCGATCATCAGCTTCTTCCACACGACATGTCAAAGCCTCGATAGATTCACAGGTTTCGGCAGACGATGGGGTTGACGATCTGCCTGCGCACAGCAACTATGCTGGCACAACTTTCTCATCTGTGATGCATCCGCTGAGCACGACGGGCAGCTTGACTAACAGAGGAGTTGATGCCAGCTGGCGGGCAAGCTGCTGCAACTTGGTTTTATTGGACGGCGATGTCCAAAACTTCTCAAGTTGCTGTGGGATTGAGACATCTGCAGTGAGCTCAATGAGGTCAACAGACCCCACTCTGCCAGCACGACGGAACCTTTCTCCAGCTTTAACGGATGACTCCAGGTAGCTGTCAAATACGACGTGGAGGCTGGTCCTGGAGCAAATTGAGCGGCCCGCAGATAGGACACAGCTAATTGCGCGATCGAATGTTCCAAAGGATGCTAAGTTTGGAAATGACCGAATTTTAGACATGAAGTCTAAGATAACGGATATGTCCCCCCGGGAAAATACATGTCTTCAACCGTTAAATACTTCTCCAGATCAGCAATCAGTGCACTCTTGTCAGGTTTGGAGGGGAGGTCACTTTCAAATATTGTCGAAATGGGGATGATATCATGGCCATAGATAGAGTCGAGTGTCATGCCCCGCTCTTTCACGATCTCAATGTCACGCTGAGCTGCCGCTATCATCTTGGGCAACACAGTTACAGGAGCTGTAGTCGTCACAGAGGGTGGTTTGTAGTCCATTTGCGGCAGGTTTCTTTTTGATATGGTGACCGATAATTTTTTTGTCTTCTCCAGGAACCGCTCTTTCCGAAATTCTTTGACCAGTCGATCTCCGTTCTGTTGCACCTGAAGCAGCCGCACTGCCACTTCATCATCTGCCAACTGTTTGGTGATGAGGTTATGGAGCTTGATGCCTGGAGCCTCGATGATGTAAGGATTGCCCCTATCTCTCACAAAGTCCAGAAGCCTTGCCACGTTTTCGTTGAGCTGAGCAGCTTTGCATAATAGACATAATAGACACCAAAATTGTCCTTCTACTACATTCCATTCAAAAGTTATACACATTTTCATGCTTTACGGATTTTGGGTGTCGGCCATCTTGGATTTTGGTAACTGGGCAATTCTAAAATGCTTTTTGACGCTACCATTGTGTCGAGCATACCTGAAAACCCCAGAATTGACACCACAACCGTGCTTCTACTACATTCCTATCAAAAGTTATACAGCTTTTCATGTTTTATCGATTTTGGGTGGCGGCCATATTTGATTTCGGAAAATGGGCAACGTCTAAAATGCTTTTTGACGCCACCACTTTGTCAGGCATACCTAAGAACCCTGTAATAGACACAAAAATCGTCCTTCTACTACGTTCCTATCAGAAGTTATATGCATTTCTTTTTTGGCGCTGGCCTGATGGCGGCCATTTTGGAAAATGGCTGTTTTCCGGATTTTGCTACAAGTTTCAGAATTCCACCTAGTAGATTCTTGAAGCTGGAGGTATTCCATACTCAGGACGACCAAGAATGTCTCAATCCCATTGTGGCTTGCTTCGACTGATATGAAACTCTGGATACATGTATCATAACATGTCAAAATCTTCTTCATCAAATAATCACCCTCACTCTGGTAAGCATACGAGGAGGTATAGGAAGTGGACAAAAAAAAGGAAATAGCTGGGTAAATGAGGGAAAGCAAGCAACGGCTTCCACACAGGTGTTGTCATTTGTTAATGAAGGAAAGAACATCCCAGCATGATTACAAAAATGCTGCACAGGTCTGGTTGCCTATAATTATGGCTAACTTGTCTGCAAGAAGAGACCCCCCCCCCAATGCCCCCCATCCCCTGAGCTCGTGTGGTCGCCCAATGGTTTGATGAGCATTTATGGGATATTCTGGAATGACACCTGAGACAGCGTTTTCCACCTCCATCAAACAGGTGTGAGTTGATTGACTTTCTTGGTGGAAGAATGGTGCTGCATCCCTCCTGCAGAATTCCAGACATTGGTGGACTCCATGCCACGGTGCATACAGGCCGTACTGGCCGCATGTGGTGGCCCAATGCCCCATTAAGCGATTTTACATTGGTGTTTCCATTTTTTTTTGTCCACTACCTGTATATTGCTCTGTGCACCTCCCCTACCCCCACAACACACTCATTAAAAAGAAACACACACTCAAGAAATCTTCAACACTTTAGCAAAAAAGACGTCCATAAATTACAAAAGATGACAGCCAATTAGGGGGAAGTGCACAAGTCAGCTTTACACACACACACACACACACACACACACACACACACACACACACACACACACACACACACACACACACACACACACACCTCCGTTGTCTTGGGTCGCATGACCCAGTTTTGTTTTCGCCTCTGTGTGTTTGTCTGTGAGCAGGATATCTCAAAACGTTATGGAAGGATTTGGATGAAATTTGGTAGAAAGGTTGCGTGTGTGACAAGGACGAATTGATTCGATTTTGGTGAAGATCTGGAGCCGGATTCAGACACGAGATTTTTTTTGATTTTCGAAGTGATTCTTTGCCATTGTGAACAGTGCAATAAACGATATATGGTATGATGTTGTCATTTCCGAGTACCCATGAATGCAGGATTCCTCAGAGCGAGGACCTTTCATCCCGAGGGATGGGCCAAATGGTCTTTTAATGCACTGCGCTCGGTATTACTCCACTACCATTCCCCAAATCATTCAAATGAGCCAAAATGATGGCAAACACACACGGAAAGCAAACGGCTGAAACACAATTTGTTTGAAAATAAAAGCACTGGGAAGAGGTTGACAAGATGCTATCATAAACGGAACAAACCAAGCGAGTCAAAAGACAGTCCCATCGTGTGCTGCCTTTTTGGCTGCTGGTTGCATCACTGGTTAGGGGCACGGCTATGCCGCTGATGCAGTGCCCCTATTACCAGTACACTGGTGCTCATTTAGCTGACCTCAGAAAGAAGACAGGCTGAGTCAACCCCCTGGTGTTAATTCAGTGGACAACGGGGCTCAAACTCAGGACCCTAGGATTCCATGCCACCACCCTAACCGCTAAGCCAACACCAGGCTCCAAAAGATAATAAAAAAGAGAATGGGGATATGCAAACTGTTATACAAGAAGGAGAAATAAAAGGCAAAACAACCCACTAGGCACTACAGATCACACTCATACAAGACAATAATGGACGTGGGACTTCCCTTTCTCTGTGATGCGCAGGGTGGACGCAGGATTCAATGCAGTACACTTTACGAAACCAGGTGCAGACAAGAGCCAGTGACGATGGTGTCCTAAGACAAAGTAAAACGGCCACAAGCGGGGCCAGCAATGAGTAGGCCTTCAACCAGGCCATGTAGTCATATTTGTCCTTTTCCACAATGAGGCCTCCTGGTCAGCACTTCTTCCTCCTCCTCCTCCTCCTCCTCCATGTCCTCCTTTACACTTCGATCATGTGGGAGCTGTCCTGTCTTGAGGTCTTTCTTCCCCTCTCATAAGGTAGCTTGATACCAGCTTAGGTCTATCCCAAAGCTTCTACAAGACCACACAAACACAAGACCACAAGAACGTTTCCCGTGGACCACTTGCTTGACCTTTTCCATCCGAGCCTCTCTGTTCTTTGCTCACGACTGAGTTATTTTGTTCCTCCTGGGCGGAGTCTTCCTCTGGGCCGCCCCACCCACAGCAATTATGTTCAACCCCAATAAAAGTAAATGTACATCTTTTCTTCCGAGCTCCACAGTGCACTACACCACCATGACTGGCACAAACAGGCCATAGAGATCACAATTGGCCGAGTTGCACACATGATACATGTGTCTCTGCAATGGGAAGTCCTCACCTAGCCCCACCTATAAACACAAGGTATTTATGCATACATAATTAATCCATCTCCCCCACCTTTCACGAAACAATATATTTAACAAAAAACTCGGCGAATGAGTTAGTTCGGTGACAAGAACAAGCCAATTTGATTTTGGTTGAGGACCAGATGCAGCAGATCCTGCCAATCGGTGGGATACAAAATGTAAACTGTTCAGCCTGGTGGAGGTATGCGCTCTACCGAGTGCAATTGTAATTTGTGGACATTTTCCGATGGTTTTGCGATTTATTTTTTCCTGCGATATTGGCCTCGGGTTGCATCAGCATGTGGAATTTTAGCTTTCTCCCCCAGATAGAAAGTCCCTAATATTTATATCAGTGAGTGAGTCACTCAGTGGTTAGAAAGAGCTTCAAATATTAGAAAATACCTGCTTCCTGTGGAGTGGGGAGAGATACAGGAAAGTCGTTTGGCAGGTGCTCAAAGTATTAAAATGAAAGGTGGAATCAAACGAGTGGTTGGGGTGAGGAGGTGAAAATGCAATCGTTTTCCTGACGTAATATATGATTATGATTATGATGACGAGGAGCTGTACCATACTTTTTACAGAGCGGTGCTGCTGCTGTAACAGTTCAGTGGTCGGTGTTATACTTGGTGGTTTGGTTGTGCCTGGTGTGGTTTTGTTGTGCCGAATGGTTTGCCAATTGCTTTCGCAGCAGTCAGTAAGGATAGGGATTATGTAATTTAACCATGGCGTTAGCCTACTGTACCATACTTTTTGATAACTCACCTACTCTATGCGAAGGACGCAGTGGGGATTTTTTAAAAAACTGACACCAACTAATGCCAGCAGACTGTATGCCTGGTTTAACGTCCATCCCAGAGACGGCACACACATTGATGAAGAATCCGGATGACAGTTTATAGCCGGTTCGGAATTCAAACCGAGGCTAGATGGCTTAGCAGTTAGTACCGTGTACTCCAGGCCCTCAACCTGAGGGTTTCCTGCCAGCCCACGTAACATATCGATGATGCCTCTTTGCAAGGATGTTTAATTTGTTGGCAGAACATAAAAGTCAATATAATAATGAGTTCGTGTTCCATTTACGTGCACGGTCAACTTTTATCCCCAGTTAAAACTCTTATTTCATCGATTTCGTTCAAAGAGCATGGTCGGCCATCAACTTACCGATCAATCCTCGTACTCCGCTGGATGTCGGATCTTATACACTTTGAATGCATTTTAAATGCAGACGTTAAACATTGTTGGTGAAGTTACATTAATCACCCGCAATGCCAAAAGAGCCCGATATGGGTCGTTCGGAGTTCGGACCGCCATTCTACTGTGCTCTCTTCAGGAGGCGCCTCGGTGTGTGAACCAGGTCACCTTTTCCTATGACATCATCTCCTCCACCCAAAAGTTCGGACGTCTAAAATATCAAAGGTTGTGGCAGATAACATGTATTTCAGATTGTCTGCAAGCCGCACGTGTATTTAAAAATTATCCAATACCGACATTTACGGATACTTATCGGGAAACCGAAGTTGGTAATGAATGTAAAAGCTTTTTTGTGCAAAATGCAGTAAAATGGTTTCGACTCAACTCGACAGTTGGCAACAGAACGGGTAACAGGCAAGGTAATTCGAGTGCTATATGGTCGAGGCGATATGTAGGCCATTCGAGACGAATCCAAGGTGTGCCGACACGGTGGTTGCCCAAAGCAGGTACTGTAGCGGTCCGTGTGGCAGGTTCACACGTAAGTGGTATCGGTATTAAGGCGACGGGAACATCAACAAGGGGTTAATGGACGATTAGCCAGGCGGACGACTTCCTGCGCTCTCGAGTTTTTTCGCGGGGTAGGAGTGGAAGTCAGATAGGCGCCTGATAGTCCTGTTCGTGTGTTTGCACAGCCTGAGAGCTCTTAGCCACACAAACACCCGCGGAGGCAAATTGAACTGGACCACTGGATGGGAACCCCCCCCCCCCTCCCTCCTTACGCCAGAGCTAGGAGACCTTTAGCTCGATAACGAATGGCAATTCCCTTGATGTTACACCAACAGTACCTCTTCGCAGTGGAAAGGATTCTTGTTTTCCTCTTCACCCGATTCGCTTGTAAATGGAAGTATAAAGTTTCAAATGATTCCTAGTTTCACCGCGTGTGGTTGTTTCAGCCGTTTTATATAATTGCTCATAATACATCATTCATTACGTGCCAAGGATTCAAATGAAAATTGCCCTTTTCAAGGCTTCCTTTGTTTCTTATATTTTAACTCTTCCTCCGCATACCTTAAATTTCAATTTGAATTCCTTTTGCCGCATCTACCTTTATTTTCACTTTAATTTTATGTTCATTATGCAAATATTTTAAACTCTTTTGCTCCTGTGAATATTATCGTGTTCTTTGGTTGTTGAAGTTGATTTTGGATTCATTCTGTAATGTTATCAACTGTTTCGCCTCCATGATAATGACATGAAGTCTCAAACTCAGTTCCTATGTGTATATGTTTGTGCCACTGTCACTCGCAATGTAACCATTAGTATTCCATACGGAATGATATAGCAAGTACCATGGGAGAAAAAAAAAAACATCTCACAAATGCTCATTAGTGAGGTGTGATAAAAAGTATCCTGTGTGAATGAAACAGGAAACTATCTGGAAAGGTTTGGCACCAGAAGTGGAGTAAACATGAAAGATTATTCCCTTTATTAGTGAGGTTGGTTATCATCAACATAGGGCCATTTGGGGACATATAAAGTGGACAAAATGCCAAAAATATATCCAGATAATTAACTGGGTCGAGAGATTAAATAGACTCAATCACTAAGGGATGTGAGCACCAGGTATCGATTATGATGTCACTGGTTATAAATGCCTCCCAAAAAATCATTGCAATCACCAGATAGTACCATAAATCCGTTCAACGATGACGCTATAAATGAGATATCAATGTTTTCTAAGCCACAAATAGGAGCTCGTGCCTGCATCATGTAATTTAGATAAGGTTTGTTGGTGTAGTTTATACATACTTTTGAGTATGAATGGTAACGTTTCACCTGAACTGGTTTCAGGGATTTTGGTGACAAAGACAGTGGTGCTTTCAACAATGACCATTCATCATCCACATAATGGTTTTCCTCCAACAGTCAAGCACAGCTTCCAATATTTACAAATAAACAAATCATTAATGCCCTTACATACCTTCTTACAGGTAATACTGATGTTTGATTCTTCCTTTTCTTGCGTATGGCAGCTTGGCTGCCGGGTAGCTATCATTTAGTCGGGGCACGACTATGCCGCTGATGCTGTGCCCCGATACCAGTACACTGGTACTCATTTCGCCGACCTCGGAAGGATGACAGGCAGAGTCAACCCCACCTGATGTTAATTCAGCGGAAAACGGGGCTCAAACTCAGGACTCTAAGATCCAAAGCCAGCCACCCTAACTGATGTTGGATGAAGAGAACATGGACATATGTCTATACAATAACCTAGTCCAGGTAAAAACATCAGCATTTTCTCGAAGCGTGATCCGATCAAGAAAACGATTCCCTTTTAAAGCGAAAGTGAGTCAATCAAGAATTTTGCAACATGAATCGGTTTCATTGGTGGCTAACGATTCTTACCAACATAAAATGGTCTCGACGAGGAGTGGGGTGAAAAGTGGAAGGGCGGGAGATTTTATTGCCCGTCAATAATGTAAGCCCATTGACATGTTGTGGTGGAATCCAATAATTGCTCAAAGGATGCAAATTTGGCTTACTTTACTTTTTAACCATCCTTTCTTATTTCCGAAATTAAACACACAACCATGCAGGGTGTATAAACGGTGATCTATAGCTAAACATCACTAAATCTATAGCAAGGGTGAGAGATCACGGACACGGCAGGAGAAGCAGAGGGGTTACTTTGCTGTCAATTTGATGCTCACCAGGAAGCTTTGGGGAGCTGTTTGACTTTAAAAGGTGCTGCGGGCCACAGGAGAAGGCGGGCCTGCGGGCTGTTGAAGTGCAGGAATGGAGAAAGGGGTCTGCACCAACCGGGTGGAGGTTGAGGTGTGTCCGTGGGTATAGCTTACGGGATGGACGGTATTGGATACCAGACTGTCAGAAAGGGGGGACATTGAAAAAGATGGTGGTAAGATGTCTCGCCAAGACATTGTGCAACTAATTTGCCAGGCCAAACCAAAATGACCACACCATAGTCATCTCGACTGATCAGTATCTCCACAATCATTTTTCTTATTTTTAAACATGTTGGTCTACAAGTTTGAAACAGGTCCCCATACCACTACACCTGTTGACATAAACAGGTGTAAAACGGTCCACTGTACAGATCATCCTTCCCAGATAGGTTTCCACGCATTATGGCGCCACCGCCCACCGAGAGCTAAGCCCCTTCACTGCTCATTCGGCCTCAACCTCGACTCCTGCCCCTCGGGCTGTTGTGCCTTGGCCTAGGCCGCAAGATAAGCGCCGCCACCGTCACTCGCCCATGTTGTCCGCCTGGCAGGCCCTATCAGCGCTCGCCGGCGCTAATTTCCGCCCCTGGAATGTTAATTGAAACAGATGGGCCTCGCCCACACGATAAGGTCTTGCCAGAGCCGATAGGCTTCGGCGCGGCCTAGCACGTGCTGACAGCGGCCGAGGTGCCCGATGCTCAACAGACGCACATAGTCCCACTCCCAACATCATAGGCCTTTCCTGTCCGGGTGCTCGTGAGTTGCGTCAAGGCAGCTATCTATCCTGGAAGCCGCCTATCAAGGAGAGAGGCCTTCTCTAAAATAAGCCTTAATTCCATGGTTATTAGTAAGGCGATGTCAAGCCAACTGAAATGCAGCCAAAGTTCGTGTTCTTGAGACTGAGGACAAATGTTCATCTGGGAGGTGAAACTACTTGGAAACCATTAAGTGAATGAACAATTCCAGACTGTATGTCATTTGCAATGTTATAATTAGTTTACGTTATGGATACAGACAATGAGTGAAGGGAATCAAAACTGACCGTTCGGTGAACAGAGTGACATCATGATTTGGAGGTGTACGACATTTGTAATACAGGATTGATCGGCACTGTGAGTGCAGGCAATATTGAATTGATATTCAGATGAAGTGTAAACCTTTACAGGCAATAAAGCATACCAATAGATATACCGTCAAGCAATCAGCAATACTTGTGGAACTTGATATATAATCACGATATATACGTGTTCATCTATTATATACTGTATTGCTAACCATGGTGTCTGTCCGTATGTTTGTCTGTCCCCCGTTTACGGAGGCCTCTTCCCACGCTGCATTTGAAAATCTGAGCACGCAAGCAAAGCTTAACATTCACTTTTGAAACGATGTCCATGAAATTTTAGATTAACTTTTTAAAAAGTCTATGAAATAATTGAAATTGAGAGATTAACTTAAAATTATCCCATTACTGGGGATGGGTACTTTTGCTTGTAGAGGGATAAGTACAGACTAGTTACGTGAATGTCTCATAACAGCTCTTTTTAATTTTTTTATATACACTGTTGAGGCTCATATGAGAGCTAACACATTGAACGGAAAAAAAGTGTGGAACAGAGACATGAGGAGTTCTGTGGAAAAATAGAGGGATTTGGGGGGGGCATACACAGGGTATACAAGATGAACACTACAGGGACTTTCAGGAAGGAAAGCAGGGAATTTGAAGGTGATGGATTTGGGGTGGATTAGCGGGGGTATAGTAGACAAGATCGTGGTTTTGGATGGAGGAAGACAAGAGATGGTGGAAAACAGCTGTTTTGAAGACCTGGAGGGAAGAGTGGGATTGAAGAGAGTGTGGGAGTTTGTTCCACAGGCAGGAAAAAAGAGGGATGAAGGAGTGAAGGTGAGCAGTGGTTCTTGATTTTGGTAATTTTACCAGAAGGGGATTGCATGCAAGCGGACCTTGAGCAACCTGTGGAAATATGGGCGGGTCGGGTCAGATAGCAGACAGAGCTGGGGGGGGGGGAGGAGGCCAGAGAGGAGACGGTAGAAGACAGAAAGACCATTGACCTACCTGCGGTGAGAGAGTGAGAGACCCAAAAACTCAACCACAGCGTGAGAGATACCAATGATTCTAAATGCCTTGGTTTCCACAGCGTGAAGCTGAGAAAGGTGAGAGGCAGGAGCACCAGCACAGAGGCAAGAGCAGTACTCCATCAGGCTGTGGACGAAAGCTTTGTATGTGGTCAGGAGCTCAGGTGGACTGAGGAAGGACTTTGCACGATGGAGGATTCCCAATGGCAACTGGCTTTGGAGGCCATGTTGGAAATGTGGCTTTCCCAGGAAAGATCATGGCAGAGAGTGAGACCCAGAAGCTTGAATGAAAGGACTTCTTCAAGAGGATTGTTGGGAAAGTAGATTGGGGTTGGGGGGGGGGGTGTTCCAGACGGTCCTTTTGGAGAGACATAGCGAGAGTGTGAGATTTGTCAGGATTGAAAGACATGTTCCACATGTTGGACCAGCTTGTGATCTTATCCAGATCTGCAGAGATTTAAGAGGCTGCTGCTTGCCGATCTAAGGGATGATAGATGGAACGGCAGAAGGTGGAGTCATCAGCAAAGAGATCAAGAGGATTTTCCAGTCAGAGAGATGACTGATGAGAGCTCTGCATAAACAGTGACCAAAAACAATGATTGCTCTGCATGATTCATTACAACATTCCTTTTGGAGCAATTTGATTTTTCAACTTTTATGATGCACTTCCAAAATACTGATACAGCCTTATGAAATGCCTTCAAGGTTTGTTGCTGTATGCTTAATATCCTATGCCTGGTGTTGGCTTAATGACTAGAATGATGGGCTTGGTATCCTCAGATCCTGAGTTCAAATCCTGCTTTTCTGTTGAATTAATACGAGGTGGGTTTGACTCAGCCTGTCATCCTTCAGAGGTCGGTAAAAATTAGTACCATCTTGCTGGTATCCTGTGTCGGAGTGGCAACCCGTCCAGAATTGTGCCCAATATCCCAGGACACTGCTTAGGCAGCACCAATGCTCTGCACAGAGTATGGTCCTGATGGATGGATATTATATTGCTCGATTTAACCCGTTTATTCAAGCTCTTCCATGAGTCTCGACCTTGTGTACAAAACATCATTCTGGCATATAAAAACAAGCATTATAAGAAGTAATACTGAGGTTAAATCATGGAATGCCCCTATTTTATAGGAATACTTATCGTATACACTTCACAATGCTCATCGTATGGGCGTCGTACTAAAATTTGGTGCGTGCGTGAACGTTATAAAATTGAAAAAGGCTTGGCAGATCTCAATCAAATTTTGAAACGTGCTGGGGGTATTAAGGGTGAGGTTATGGGCACACAATAAATTCCCCCATCCCCCATGACTTCCAATTTTCATCTGAGCATGTGGTTTCCTAACTCCTGCTGGAGGGAATGGGTATTGCGAGTCAAGCACAAAATAAATTGCCCCACCTATTCTCCCCACCCTTCATCCTTGTTTGAGAGTCAGATCGGATAATTCTCATAGTTTGGTTCATGCATGTTTAACAAATGTTCATGTATAGTTGATAAATTGTCGCCATTTGGCACAAACGGCCCATTTATACAGAGTAATACCGCACCGTTGAAATGTTCTCTGTAAAATGTTTCAAATTTTCATCACAAGTAATGTGCGATCCATATGTTCGGACTAAAGACCCAGTTTGTTTGAATCACGACTGATTGTAAATTTCTACAAAATCACCAGCAAGCAAAAATGTATTGTTGAATGTTTATTGTTTCGGAACGTATAGATTATAGTGTCTTGGCATGTTTTTGAAATAATTTTAAATGTATCTTTTTTAAAAATCGTTGAAAATACTGGATATCGTTTAAAAAAATTTTTTTTTAATGTATTATTTTTCAAATAATTTTAAGTGTATCATTAAAAAAATCATTTTAAATGTATAATTTCTAAAATCATTTTAAATGTATCATTTCTAAAATCATTTGAAATGTATCATTTCTAAAATCATTTTTAATGTATAATCTCGAAAATCATTTTTCATGTGTAATTTCTGAAATCATTTTAAATGTATCATTTCTAAAATCATTTGAAATGTCATTTTAAAAATACATTTCAAATTTATAATTTGAAAAATCATTTTAAATTTATAATTTTAAAAATCATTTTAAATCATTTTAAATGTTTCATTTTAAAAATCATTAGAAATCATTTTAAATTTATAATTTTAAATGTATCATTAAAAAAAAATGTAAACATGAATTTTTTTCTTTTAAATACTTTTCAAATGTATATTTAAATATATCTTTTTAAAAGAATATGTAACACACGCATTGCACGTATAATCGTAATAGCATATAGAATATAGCAGATCCATCACATAGTTATTCATTCAAAAGTCATTCTTGAATGCTTTCGCTTATCTCGGCTCTTTCCCCTCACTTTATCTTGACACGTATCAGAGATAATACACGCGTCCAGTAATGGCTGGAAATGGAGCCCTTTCAAGCCCGTTTATTGTTCTTAATTGGCGACCGAAAGACCAATTCACCGAAAGTGTGACGTTATTTATCCTGTTATTTATCCAGCATATCGCAGAAACAACTCTGGAATAATCCAAGTTCACTTTTATGACATCATTCGTAATGCATGTGCGTAGGCCCTATATTTGTATATAACGACACACACACACACACACACACACACACACACACACACACACACACACACACACACACACACACACACACACACACACACACACACACACACACACACACACACACACATACACACACACACACAATGGTATATTATATTTTAAGAAACACCTGTACCAAGAGTGGACCACATGAGTTTATCAATAAATCAAAAGCCTGACACAGAATAATTCAATTAAGTGAAAAAAAATGTTCAATGTCGTTATATGAGAGAACATTGTAAACCACCAAGAACATAATGTGTCTAGGTGCAGACAGAGTTTTTAAGATCAGACTATGGACTTACTGATCACAAATGGTAAATGTTAACGTTTCTCAAAGCTAAGAATGTACCTGGGGCTGAGCCTGTTCACCTGGATAGTGAAAAACATCCATTTAGCGATTCCATGCCATACGTTCGGATATTTTTGTCTCGAAGAGGTTTAATTGTTATTTACACCATGGAGCATCTTTCACCATCGATGAACCACTAGAGAGCGAATGATTGACCATATTACATTCACCGCTTTGTTATTCACTTGCGCAACAAGGTGCTTCCATAAACCTTTCAAAACGTTTGATGAGCTTAATCGTTATAGACTGAATTTCATTAAAGCGCACTTGACTTCCATCTACAGGCCGAAGGGGACAAAAATGTACATTTACTGAGGGGTCACAGGGTGGGAAGGAAACTTAAAATAGGAGTAGGGTGAAGAGGGTTGAGGGACGGACGTGGGTGAATGGGAGAGGAAGAGCGAAAGAGTGGAAATGCAGACTGTGCAGTGTGTCAGTTAGGGTCTGGTGAGAGGAGACCAATGGGTGACGTGTTCTTCCACAGCGCCACCCAATGGGAAGACTTGCGTCGCTTCGCCAAAGGTGTCCCAGCAAGGCGGGCGTGCATTTCGTGTGGGCCGGGGCAAGCAGCGCATCGCAGGTCTCCTTAGTGAAAACGGCGCTCCCATCGCCTAATGTCCTCTTTTGTGCAGCGCGTGCTAACATAACGAGGTCTCTTGATGCACCCACGCATCAAAGTGTTCATTTACTGCACATCCACATCGAAGTCTCTTTTATTGCACGTCAACATCAAGATATTCTCCCACATTGAGGTCTTCTCTTGCGCACTCCTGCATCGGGGTCTTCTCCCACACACTCACACCAAGGTCTTCTCTTACTGCATGACCGTATCGACGTGTTCTCTTACTGCACACCCCATCGAGGTATTTTTGTTATTGCACATCTGCATCAAGGTCTTCTCCCGATCAAGGTCTTCTTCCACATCGAGGTCTTCTCCTACTGCACTCCCTCATAGAGGTATTCTCTTACCGCACTCATGCATTGAGGTCTTATACTTCCGCACTCCCACATCAAGGTATTCTCTTCCTCGCACTCCACCATCAATTATTTTCTTAGCACATGTCAGCATTAAGGTCTGGTCTTACCACACCCCTGCATTGATGTCATCTCTTATCGCACACCCGCAATGAGGTCTTTTATTCCATTCCCACACTCTCACATTGAGGTTATCTCTTACTGCAGGCCCACATTGGGGTCTACTTTGATGCTACTATTGCTTTGAGGTTTTGTATTCCCACAATCCCACATCAAGGTATTGTATTTCCACACTCCCACATCAAGGTCTTGTATTCCCGCACTCCCGCATCAAGGTCTTGTATTCCTGCACTCCCGCATCAAGGTCTTGTATCCCTGCACTCCCGCATCAAGGTCTTGTATTCCCGCACTTCTGCGTTGAGGTCTTGTATTCTCACACTCCCGCATCGAAGTCTTGTATTCTCGCACTCCCACATCAAGGTCTTGTATTCCTACACGATCGCATTAAAGTCTGGTGTTGCCGCACTCCCACATCAAGGTCTCATATTCCTGTACTCCCTCATTGAGGAATGGTATTCCTGCACTCCCATATCGATGTCTTTTATTCCCACACTCGCACATCAAGGTCTTATATTCCCGCACTATCGCATTAAAGTCTTGTATTTTTGCACTCTCGCATTGAGGTCTTGCATTCCCGCAATCCTGCATCGAGGTCTTGTATGCCAGCACTCCCGCATCGACGTCTTGTATTCCCACACTTCAGCATTAAAGTCTTGTATTTTTGTACTCCCGCATCTACGTCTTGTATTCCCACACTCCTGCATCGAGGTGTTGTATTCCCGCACTTCCGCATCAAGGTCTTGTATTCCAATATTCCCGCATAGAGGTCTTATATTCCCACAATCCAATATCGTGGTCTTTTATTGCCGCACTCCAGCATCGAGGTTTTGTATTCCTGCACCGAGGTGTTTTATTCCCGCACTCCCGCATCAGTCTTGTATTCCCGCACTCCAGCATCGTGGTCTTGTATTCTCACACTCCCGCATCGAGGTCTTGTTTTCCCACACTCCAGCATCGAGGTCTTGTATTCCCGCACTCCAGCATCGAGGTCTTGTATTCTCGCACTCCTGCATCGAGGTCTTGTATTCTCGCACTCCCACATCGAGGTTTTGTATTCTCACACTCCCACATTGAGGTCTTGTATTCCTGCATAAAGGCGTTGTATTCCTGCACTCCCACATTGTGATCTTGTATTCCTGCACTCCCACATTGTAGTCTTGTATTCCTGCACTCCCACATCGAGGTCTTGTATTCCTGCACTCCTGCATCTAGGTCTTGTATTCCTGTACTCCCACATCGAGGTCTTGTATTCCTGCACTCCCGCACCGAGGTCTTTCATTCCTGCACTCCTGCATCGAGGTCTTGTATTCCTTCACTCCCGCATCAATGTCCTGTACTCCCGCATTGAGGTCTTGTATTCCCGCACTCAAGAATCGAGGTCTTGTATTCTCACACTCTCGCATTGAGGTCTTTTATCCTGCACTCCCACATTGAGGTCTTGTGTTTCTACACTCTCGCATTGAGGTCTTGTATTCCTGCATTCCCGCATCAAGGTCTTGTATTCCTGCACTCCCGCATTGAGGTCTTGTATTCCTGCACTCCCGCATTGAGGTCTTGTATTCCTGCACTCCCACATTAAAGTCTTGTATTCCTGCACTCCTGCATTGAGGTCTTGTATTCCTGTACTCCCGCATCGAGGTCTTGTATTCCAGTACTCCCACATCTAGGACTTGTATTCCCACACTCCGGAATCGAGGTCTTGTATTCCCGCACTCTGGCATCGAGGTCTTGTACTCTCACACTCCTGCAACGAGGTCTTGTATTTCCACACTCCCGCATCGAGGTCTTGTATTCCTACACTCCCGCAATGAGGTCTTGTATTCTCGCATTAAGGTCTTCTCCTACCATACTCCTCAGTCAAGATCTTCTCTTACCACACTCCTTCATGAAGGTCTTCCCTTAACATACTCCCTCATCAATTACTTTCTTACCATATGCCAGCATTAAGGTCTTGTCTTACCGCACTCCCGCCTCAAGGTCTTTTCTTACCGCACCCCCATATAGAGATGTTTTCTTACCACACTCCCACATCGCTGTCTGCCGCAATCACCCGACCTCAACATGGGAGTGAAGCAATAGAAGACCATGTGGAGGGAGTGTGGTAAGAGAACACCTCTATATGGGAATGCAGTAAGATAATATATTGATGTGAGAGTGTACATCTGCATCGCTGTGTTCTCTTAGCATGTTTCTGCACAATTTCCTCAAAACAATTTTCCTGATAAAATACGTTTTGGGGTCTTTCTACAGTCTTTTCTCATCTCTGGTGAATTCTCACACACTCTTTGCTAATGGCAGCATGTGTTCCACAGGGACTGTGAAGGCTCTTGCAGGTTTAAGAGCATGAGCTGAATCTGGTGGTGTCGTTGAACCAACAGCAGTTCATTCCGCTTTCCAAAAAGGGGTGAACGAGGAGGAGGCAGAGGAGGAGGAGGAGGAGGAGGAGGAGGAGGAGGAGGAGGACATCACACAGGTGTCCGAGCGAAGCTGGTTGTGAGCATGCTCCCAAGTCCTATCACCTCCACACCCTTCTCCGTTAAGGACATTCTAAACCTCGAGCAACAGCAACAGCAACAGCAACAGCAGGATTCTCTAGACCCCTCCTCTCTAGCCTGCATGCACATCCAGCTCCCGACCGTTGGTTCACCTGCACACTCTGCTCCATGCAGCAATGAGGATGCTCGGGGTTGTTGCCTCCATTTGCTGCCCGTGTTCAGCAGTCCGGGTGCCGTGCAAAGCTGCGACTCAAATCCCGAAGAGGAAAGTCCTGGAGATCCTGATGAGCGTGAGTTTTACTCTTAATAAGTGATGCAACAAAAAATGTCATTCAAGTTGCGATTTTACATTTATAAAAGTGAAGAACAACTCCACACAACAGAACCTTTCACCTTGATTAATGTACAGGTTTCTATCACTTTGATTCTATTTTATGTTTATTTCCCTACTGATTGTGTTTATCATTTCACTCATGTGGATTTGTAAGGTGGGAGAGTTTTGTTTGTAATTCCGCTCTAATGTCGATTTGTAAAGTGGGAGAGTTTTGTTTATAATTCCCCTTTCATGGGGATTTGTAAGATGGGAGAGTTTTGTTTTTAATTTCACTTTCAAGTTGACTTGTAAGATGGGAGAGTTGTGTTTAAATTCCTCTTTCATATGGGTTTGTAAGATGAAAGAGTTTTGTTTGTAATTTCACTTTCATGTCGATTTGTAAGATGAAAGCGTTTTGTTTATAATTTCACTTTCAAGTCGACTTGTAAGATGGGAGAGTTTTATTTAAATTCCGCTCTCATATGGGTTTGTAAGATGAAAGAGTTTTGTTTGTAATTTCACTTTCATGTCGATTTGTAAGATGAAAGCGTTTTGTTTATAATTTCACTTTCAAGTCGACTTGTAAGATGGGAGAGTTTTATTGAAATTCCGCTCCCATGTGGATTTGTAAGATGAAAGTTTTGTTTGTAATTTCACTTTTATGTCGATTTGTAAGATGAAAGTTTTGTTTATAATTTCACTTTCAAGTCGACTTGTAAGATGGGAGAGTTTTGTTTATAATTCCACTCTCATGTGGATTTGTAAATTGGGAGAGTTTTGTTTGTAATTTCACTCTCATGGGGATTTGTGAGATGGGAGGATTTTGTTTGTAATTTCACTCTCATGTTGAATCACTCAATGGGAGAGTTTTGTTTCTAATTCACCTCAAATGTGGATTTGTAAGATAGGAGAGTTTTGTTTATAATTCCACTAATGTAGATTTGTAAGATAGGAGAGTTTTGTTGATAATTTCACTCTCATGTCGATTTGGAAGATGAGAGTTAAAAAAAAAATTTCACTCTCATGTCGATTCGTTAGATGGTAGAGTTTAGTTTATAATTTCACTCTCATATGGATTTGTAAGATGAAAGAGTTTTGTTTGTAATTTCATACTCGTGTGGATTTGTAAGATGAAAGAGTTTTGTTTGTAATTTCACTTTTATGTCGATTTGTAAGATGAAAGAGTTTTGTTTATAATTTCACTTTCAAGTCGACTTGTAAGATGGGAGAGTTTTGTTTATAATTCCGCTCTCATGTGGATTTGTACGATAAAAGACTTGCTTATAATTTCACTTTCATGTCGATTTGTAAGATGGGAGAGTTTTGTTTATAATTCCACTCTCATGTGGATTTGTAAATTGGGAGAGTTTTGTTTGTAATTTCACTCTCATGGGGATTTGTGAGATGGGAGGATTTTTTTTGTAATTTCACTCTCATGTTGAATCACTCGATGGGAGAGTTTTGTTTCTAATTCACCTCAAATGTGGATTTGTAAGATAGGAGAGTTTTGTTTATAATTCCACTCTCATGTAGATTTGTAAGATGGGAGAGTTTTATTGATATTTTTACTCTCATGTCGATTTGGAAGATGAGTTAAAAAAAAAAAATTTCACTCATGTCGATTCGTTAGATGGTAGAGTTTGGTTTATAATTTCACTCTCATATGGATTTGTAAGATGAAAGAGTTTTGTTTGTAATTTCATCGTCGTATGGATTTGTAAGATGAAAGAGTTTTGTTTATATTTCCACTTTCATGTCGATTTGTAAGATGGGAGGGTTTTGTTTATAATTTCACTCTCACATGGATTTGAAAGATGAAAGAGTTTTGTTTGTAATTTTATACTCATATGGATTTGTAAGATGAAAGAGTTTTGTTTATAATTTCACTTTCATGTGGATTTGTAAGATGGGAGAGTTTTGTTTATAATTTCACTTTCAAGTGGATTTGTAAGATGGGAGGGTTTTGTTTTTAATTTCACTCTCATGTTGAATGACTAGATGGGAGAGTTTTGTTTATAATTCACCTCAAATGTGGATTTGTTAGATGGGAGAGTTTTGTTTATAATTTCATCCTCATGTGTATTTTAATTTTTTTGTTTTTTGTATACCTTGTCAAAGCTCATGTGAGAACGAACACACAACGCACAGCAAGGGGGGCGTGAGACAAGAGGGGCGGGAGTGGGAAGGACAAAACAGTGGGGAACAGAGACATTAGATCTGTGGAAGGGAGAGGGATGGGGCGGTGAACATGGGGAATACAAGATGGACATTACAGGGACTTTCAGTAAGGAAAGCAGGGAATTTGAAGGAGGTGGGCTTGGGTGGATTATCGGGGGTAGAAAAGATCGAGGATTTGGATGGGGGATGATAAGAGGTGGTGGTGAACAGCTGTTTTGAAGGCCTGGAGGGAAGAGTGGGGTTGAATAGAGTGAGGGAGTTTATTCCAAAGGCGGGGAAAAAAGAGGAATGAAAGAGTGAGGGTGAGCAGTGATTCGTGATTTTGGTAGTTTTAACAGAAGGGGGTTGTTGGCGGACCTTGAACGCCCTGCAGAAATGTGGTGGGGACAAATCGCAGAAAGAGCAGGAGGGGGTGAGGCTGGAGAGGAGATGGTATAAGACAGAAAGACCACCGACCAGCCTGCGGTGAGAGAGTGAGAGGCTCAAAGACTCAGCCTCATTGCGGGAGATGCCAATGATCCGAAATACCTTGGTTTCCACAGCAAGAAGCCGAGAAAGGTGGGAGGCAGGAGCAACAGCCCAGGGGGGAGAGCAGTACTCCATCAGGCTGCGGACGAAAGCTTTGTAAGTGGTCAGGAGCTCAGATGGGCCGAGGAAGGACTACCCTACGGAGGATTCCCAGTCGGCGACTGGCTTTGGAGGCCAGGTTTGAAATGTGGCTTTCCCAGGAAAGGTCATGGCAGATAGAGAGACCCAGAAGCTTGAAAGAAAGGACTTCTTCCAGAGGATTGTTGAGAAAGTGGATGGGGGGGGGGGTTCTAAACGGTCTTTTCGGAGAGACATAGTGAGAGTGTGAGATTTGTCCGGATTGAAAGACATGTTCCACGTGTTGGACCAGTTTGTGATTTTACTCAGATCTGCAGTGAGCGAAGAAGCTGCTGCTTGTCGGTCTGAAGGAAGACAGATGGTACGGCAGAGGGTGGAGTCATCAGCAAAGAGATATAGAGGGTTTTCCAGAGAGTCGGAGAGATTATTGATGAAAACCAGTAAAGAACAGGGCCCAGAACGCTACCTTGGGGAACTCCAGCGTGGACAGGAAGAGGGGATGATAGAACTCCATTTAAGTCCACACGTTGACTTCAACAGGAGAGGAAGTCTGTGAGCCATGAGTGGAGATGGCCTTGGATACCATAGGAAGAGAGTTTGGTGAGCAGGGCAGGGTGCCAGACTGTGTCAAAAGCACGTGGTATGTCCAGGGATATGGCTCAGATTTCATATCTGGCATTGAGGACCTCCATCAATTGTTGGGAGAGCAGAAGCAGCATATCCAGGGTAGAGTGACCTGGTCTAAAACCAAATTGATCATCGGAAATCAAGCCATTGGAGAAGAGGAAGGATTTAATGTCTGAAGCGATGATGGATTCCACAACCTTGCTGAAGATTGGGAGAAGGCTGATTGGTCTGTATCTGCAGGGATCTGTTTTTGAACCTTTTTATGCAGGGAGGTAATGTTTGATTTCCAAGCAGATGGCAGATGACCTTGAGCAAATGAGAGGGTGAATAGAACAGAGAGAGGGTGAGCAAGAGCAGAAGAGCAGGTTTTTAGGACACGTGGGCTGATGCCGTCTGGACCGGTTGCAGAATCTGAGTTGAGGTTTGACAGCAAACTCTCCACCTTGTCAGGAGTAAAGGACACAGAGTCCAGGGACAGTTGGGTGCGACTGGGTAAGGTGGGTCGAGAAACCGATGGGTTTTGGAAACAAGATTGAGCTGCAAACACAGAATTTAAGCATTCATCTTTTTCACAAGCAGTATCAGCAGTGCGGCCATTTGAGGTAAGGGAGGGGATGGAGGGGGAACATACACCAGAAAAAGATTTGATTAGATGCCACCAGGATTTTGAGGAGGGAGAGCGGATTGAAAGTTCAGACTTGAGCTTAGAAAGATGTTGTTTTCTGGCTCTCCTGAGGGGAGATACACACTTGTTCCGACCTTTATGGAAGGAACTGAGATTACCCTCAGTTGGGTTTGCTTTCCATGAGGCAAAGGCAAGTTGTTTCAGGACAAGTGCCTCGCCACAAGCTTCCGTGAACCAAGGGCGGGAAAACTGTAGGACAACTGAAGACGAGAGGGGATAAATCTGTGCATGAGGGAGAGCAAGTTTCTTTGAAAGAATTCCCAGGATGAGTTGATGTTTGAGAAAGTAGTGATAGGAGACCAGTCTATAAGTTTGATGGCTGCTTGGTGACCCTGACAGTCAGCTTGAGTGAAATGCCAGACTCGACGGCGGTGAGGTGGTTCTCTGATAACAGCCAGAGAGATGTCCACTTTGACAAGGACGTGGTCAGAAGAACCGATTGGAGCGGAGAAAGAGCAGCAGATATTGTCAGGGAAATTTGTCAAAATCAGATCCAGAAGAGATGGAGTACCATTTGTTGAGATCCGGGTCGGGAAGTTGACCAATTGAGTCAGTCCCAATGAGTCGCAGAAAGTGCCATGACAGGTGTGAGAGGTACCCACACCTCGCCAACTGGCGTGATGACAATTGAAGTCGCCACATATGAGGAAGAGAGAGTTTGGATGAGAAGATAGAAGTTGATCCATGTTTTTGGATAGTGAAATGGAAATTGAGTCATCACTGTTTGGTGGATGGTGCAGTACACATATAAACATGAGGTGGGAGTGGAGGGAAGCCGTAGCCAGAGGTATTCCTGGGGGTGTGGGGGAGTGAGGTCTGTGCATGGAGAGGGAGGAATTGAGTCTTTGATGAAGAGAGCAACTCCTCCACCAGGACGAGGCTCAGATCTGTCATACCAGAGGAGGGAGTAACCAGGGAGAGATACTTGGCAGTCAGACACGTCTTGTGGGAGGAAAGTTTCTGTTCGGCAGATTATGTCTGGTTTGTCAGTGGCAACCTGTATGGAAAGATCTGAAAGGTTTGAGCGAAGGCCCCGGATATTTGAAGTCCATACTGTTAATGAAGAGGGAGGGGAGGAGGCTTTGAGTGCAGGGTGTGGGAGGGTGAGGGGGAGGGTAGGACAAGGGATGGGGGGGGTGGTAAGGAGGGTTGTTGAAGGAGTGTCGGGGATTGCAGAATAGCTAGGGGAGGGGGCCGGATGAGGAGGCGAAAAGGCTCTGTGGTGCTGGGGGAGAGGGGGACAAGAGAGGGGGAAGAAAGGCAGTTGAGGATTTGAGTTGGTGGAGTGAAGAGATGGAGGTGAGAGGGCAGTGGAGGGAGGCAGGTTGGTGGATGCGAGGGGGGGCAACTTTGAGAAGGATGAGTGAGGGGTGTGAATGGTGGGAGAAAGGTGAGGGGGGGAGTTTTTAAGAGAGGTGAGAGGGAGGCTTGGAGGGAGAAGAATGTGATGGTTGCTTTCAGAGTGAGGGGTGAGAGGGGTGAGTTGGCACTGAAATTGGAAATACAGAAGGGTTGATGGAAAGGGAACATTCATAGCAAACTGTGGTTTAAAAAAGTTTAAGGTCAGAGATGCGATAAAACACTTTTCTTGATGGATGCAATAAAGGCGAATTCAGAGAATGGAGAGAAGAAACGCTGTAACAGTTGGATTTTTTCGGCAAGGTATGAAGGAAAGGTCGAATTGAGAGCAGTCTGTTGAAATATAAGAAGAGTAGTACATTA
This sequence comes from Eptatretus burgeri, assembly GCF_056783735.1. NCBI lineage: Eukaryota > Metazoa > Chordata > Myxini > Myxiniformes > Myxinidae > Eptatretus > Eptatretus burgeri. The sequence continues at coordinate 12,845,619 of NC_140961.1, read as the reverse complement.
TGACACGGTAAAGAGTACCACACGTGTGAAAGAGGAAGGTGAAGCATTATAAGAGATCATTTTTATTAGTATTATTGTTTGAGAGAGTTTTCATCAGATTAGATCATGGAAGTGTTGTGGAAAAAATCCTGAGGTGAATGGTGAAATTGGATCAATAAACGCAGGGGGTCTAAACAGATCATGTGGTCATGGGAGAAGCAATTTCACTTTCATATGGATTTGTAAGATGAAAGAGTTTTGTTTGGAATTCTGTTCTTATGTGGATTTGTAAGATGGGAGTGTTTTGTTTGTAATTTCACTCTCATGTTGAATCACTAGATGGGAGAATTTTGTTTATAATTTCACTCTCATGTGGATTTGTACGGTTTGAGAGTTTTCTTTGAGACATGAGTACATGGATGGTTAAACATCGAGGTCAATGAAACTAATGTCGAGAAATGCATTCAAATGCAATGAAATTCTGGGAAATATGATGAAGAACTGCTTTGTGAAATGCAGTGAAATGGAGGGAAATGTAATGAAATGCAGTTGGCTTCCGTAAAATATTGTGAGAAATAGTAGAATAGATTTAAATGCAGTTATATTGTTGTGGAGCCGGGCATCGGTGGCGAGCACGACCGCGAGGTGGAGCAGTAGAGTCGGCTCCACCGGACACCCAGAATCTACATCGTGCTCCTCGGAGAACTCCGAAAGGCACGGTCCCTTTCAGGACCGTGAATCGCCAATAAATCGGCCGCATGGAATAGGGTTAATTGTCAACTTCAAGAACCTAAGTATCCACGCGGCAAAGCGACTAGGGAATTCACACCCTCGGCAGGCCTCGAGCGGAACGAGCCGTTATCGTGCTCGAACTGTGCGTAACCCGAGCGGATAGTTACCAAGACCCGTCGGTCCCAATGCACAATTTACCGTTTCCCAATTTCCCAACACGCACCGTGCTAAGCCAATGAAAGAAATACAGAAAGAGCTGATACATTCAACAAAAGGGATATATATTTACAATAGGCAGGGAGGGAACACACAAAGAGCAGAGCTATCATGACTATAAGAAATGCAAATTTACACACAAGCACTGATACAGTTTACTACTTAAAGACAGGCACACACACAAACACACACACACACACACACACACACACACACACACACACACACACACACACACACACACACACACACACACACACACACACACACACACACACACCCACACATACACACACACACACACACACACACGCACCCCGTCAGGTCTTTGTTGAAGGCTTCCAGCTCGAGGACAGGTGAGCTGGAGACCAGAGCCTGTGCCTGGAAGTGTCCACCTTGTGTGGTCTTCGACGATCCGGCTCGGCAGGGCTCAAACCCGCAACGCGATTCCGCTCCAAGCACCAGGTACCGCGCTCTCCAACCGGCCACGTACCAATCGACCAAGACCAAGGAGAAGATCGGAGGTGATGATGACCCAGGACCAGACGAACGAGCCAGCTGGCGGGACTCGAACCCGCAACACGATGATGATGAGCACCACGATGACCACGACCCCAACCCTTTCTTTTTCCACCCAGCCTGGCGATTCTTTTTATTCCTTTTTCCTCCGGGGTGAGCAAATCGCCGTATGAGGCGCTCTCCACCCTCATTGGCCGGCGTGCCGTGGGAAAGTCGCTCTCTGTGGCCATCTCAACCGCCATTGGCCAGCGTGCCATGTGAAAGTCGCTCTCCGTGGCGTGATTGGACAAGGGGCACGCCCCTGCCTTCCTGGGCGGATTCCCGGTCTGAGGCGATGGAAATCTCCGCCCACGTACGTGGCTGAACGCACGTGGGCAATGGCGTCAGTGTGTGAAGTGAAGTGAAGGAGGTTTGTTGTAAACGAAACTCCGCAGCGCACACATGTAATTCCCGTTAGACACAGGTAGGGGACCTAACTATAAACACACACTTAACAATTTTACAGTTCTATAAGGACCTGAATGTTGAGTGCAGTAAGCTTCCAAATTCGAAACAATATATAGTCAGGTCAGGTTAGGTATGGGAGCATGCACCAGAGCAGTGCATCGCTGTTTCCACTTGTCGCCAGTACTCCAGGGGCCTCCATCTGGCCATCCCCCAGGCAGATGCCTGGCCCATCCCCATCTCCTTGAAATGCTGATCAACCTGCTGCAACCAGGAGGCATGTGGTTTGCCCATTGGCTTCCTCCACACACGAGGCTCCCTCGCTGAGATAATCTAGTGAGCAGGATCAGCGTCAGGAAAATGAGCCACATGTCCAGAGAGCCTCAGCTAATGCTCACATACTATGCAGGTAACAAATCTTATTTGTGTCTCTCTCAGCAACCCCTCGTTGGATACAAAGTCCGACCAGCGATAGCCAAGGATTCTCTGAAGAGACCTGGTGCCAAAGGAATTAAGTCTCCATCTCAGATCCCTGGTTTAGAATCCAAATCTCACATCCATAGAGCAAGAATGGCAGCACAAAGGACCTGAAGACTCGGACTTTCGTCCTCTCACACAAGTACCGGCAGCACCACACCCCATGATCCAGTGAATCCATGACTCCCCAGGCCGGACCCAGACGTCTGTTGACCTCTGGCTCACAGCCAGCAGAGACATGAATATAACTGCCAAGGTACGTGAATCTCTCCACGACCTCAACATCTTCACCACAAACAGATACAGATAAGATAGCAGCATCCAAGATGTCATTGAAAGCCTGGATCTGAGTTTTGACCGAGGAAACCCATAATCCCAGCGGCACCGACTCTTCATTCAGCACCTCGAGGAGCCCCAAAATGATATCCAGTCTCCACAAAGATGACTGCATCATCTGCAAAATCAAGGTCAGACATCTTGACATTTCCAATCAATGCACCACAGCTTGATCTCTCTGACATTCTCCCCAGAATTCAGTCCATACAAGTGTGTGGGGGCCAGCACACACCACTGACAAACTCCAGTGACAACTGGAAATAAGTCGGAAATGGTATCACCACATCTCACAGCACTCTTGGTACGAGTGTATAGTTTAGACATCAGATTTATCAGTTTTAGTGGCACCCAACAAAGACCAATATTTCTCCAGTCGGCATCCCGATTCACTGAATCAAACGCTATTCATGAGTTTAACATAAGCTGCAAGCAGCCCCTGCCAAAAAACTCTCATCTGCATTCAGTGAGTACATGAAGAGCAAGGATACGGTCAATCGTTGACCTCTTTGGTGTAAAGCCTGACTGCTCTGGGTGCTGGTGCTCAAGCAGATGATGGCAAACACTATCAAGAATTATCTGAGCAAAGGCCTTGCCTTGCACTGAGAGCAGCGTCACCCCTCGGTAGTTGTTGCAGTCCTGGCGATCACCCTTCCCTTTCCAGTGAGGGACAACAAGGCCCCTCTACCAGTCAGTTGGGATGATGCCTGTGTTCCAAGCAGAGCACAGAACTGCATACAACATTTGTACAGCATTTCCACCAGCCTTGAGAAGTTCAGCATGGATGCCGCAGATCCGAGGACCTTTACCCCATTTCAACCAGTTCACTGCAGCCTGTGTTTCCACAAGCAAAGGTGTATCACAGTTGATTGGAGGGTCAGCAACAGGGAGAGTAGCACCCCTGACATCCAACTCAACAGCTGGTGGATCAGCCTGGTACAGTCTCTCAAAGTAACCGGCCCAGGGGCCTTCACTTCTGACTCCTCTGTCAAGAGCCCACCACCCTCCGCTCTAACTGCAGTACACTGAGGGATGGGCTCGGAGGAACGCAATGCACGAATTCCCCTGTAAGCAGGACAAGAATCACTTCACCACAGGTTTATGCTCTACCCCCTCACAGATTCCTCGCACAAAGGCCTCCTTGTCCACCCTCAGCACACAGGTAGTTTTATGCCTCAACTCCCAGAACATCTCAGCTCTGCCATTAAGCCTGATCCTGCGACTCTGGTTCATGTTATCCATTGTCCCTTGAGAGGCAAAATTCTTCTTCGCCCTGCAGTGAGTTCCATCACATCCACCGGCAATATCAAGGATGGTGGTCTTGAAGGCACTCCACAACTCTTCAAGATTCCCCAAGGCACCCAGACCCCACAAATCCCCACTCAGCCTGTTCGCAAACTCCTCAGCAATCCTCTCATCTTTGAGCTTGCCAACATCCAGCCTAGGCTGGGATGGTACCATTCTCCCAGATTCAAGCTGCAACTTCAGAGTTGCTTCCACAAGCCTGTGGTCAGTATTGAGGAACTGAGCACTCGGGTAGACCATGCAGTTCTGGATCATCCTCCAGTGACCATCAACGAGCAGATGGTCAATCTCCTTTGCCACACCACCAGTACTGGAATAATAAGCCAGCGATGATCTTGTGGGTGCTGCAACCATGAACAAGCCATCCTAAGTCTATGGCTTCTTGCAAAGTCAAGGATCATATTGCTATTCAGGTTCAGAGTTCCAGACCCATGGTGACCAACATAACCATCCCGATCAGTTCCAGTTGATGCATTGAAATCCTCCAAAATGAGAAGAGTATCTTGCTTGGGGCACTGATCAACCACAGACTCGAGCGTGGCATAGAATGCGTCCTTCACGGTGAGATCACTCGCCTCAGTCGGGGAATTTACAGAGACCAGGGAAATGACACCCAAGGAGTGACGAATCCTTAGTCTCATAATATGCTCGTTTACTGGTGTTACCTCAATTATCAATGGAGTCAGCTTATTGGACACAGCTGCAGAAACTTATTGGGCATGGTAACCATCAGAGTGACCAGACCAATTGTAGGTGTAACCACCCGCCATGATCTCGCCACGATCCGGTCTCCAAACCTCAGAGAGTGCTGAAATACCGATGTTCAAACGCTTGAGCTCAGATGATAACAGACAGGTGATCATCCTCTGTCATGGAAGATGTAAAATATAGGGATATAGTATAGATGTATCGAGAGGGGGATATAGTATATAGTATGATGTAAAATGTCGGGAAATTTAATGACAGAGAGTAAAACTAGTGGGGCACCTGTGGAAAACCCATGGGCATAGAAATGTATGATGTTTGGATCAGCACTCTTCATAATGTGAGGCTTCACTTGTGGGATGGAGGTGGTGGGGGAGGGGAGAGGGGAAAGGGAGTGGGGAAGGGAGGGAGAGGGCAGTGGGGATTCTGGCAGATGTGACGTCCAGTTTAGGCACATACATTGATGGGGAAGGAGAGGCGGGCAGGGGAGGTTGTTGAGGGTGAGAAGAGGAGAGAGGTTGGGGAGGGAGAAGAGAGTGGAGAGGAGAGGGGGGAGGGAGGTAGGGGAGAGGGGAGGTAGGTGGAGAGAGGGAGCAGGAGAAGGGGAGAGGAGATGGGGAAGGAGAGAAAAGAGAGGAGAAGGGGGAGGAGAGAGGAGGGAGGTCGGTGGGTGAGGGGTGGGAGAGAGTGTGAAGTAATTTACTTCTGCCTTCACTTGATTGACTTGACTGGGGGAGAACCTGCCTTGATAGACTTACAGCGAATACACTTTACTTCACAAATTTTAAATTCCTTAAAACTAAATATCAATAAATATTGGATTGCATCTTTTGTCCACATATTCAATTTATTACTTTCAAAGTTTTTCGAAGTATTGTTTCATTATATAGTTGGAAAAGCGTTGTCACTCGCATAAAATAAACTCTTTATATACAGGGTGTCCTAAAAAAATATACAACTTTTCATCTGCAAAGAGGATGGTCATAACATATATTTTTAAAAAAGACATATGGCTGGATAGAAAGCTGAAAGGTTGAAGTTTATTGTACCAATGTCAAAATTGCCACCAAAATTTAAATTTTGGTATAGAATCGTCGTTTTCTTTAAGACCACATGTTCGACAAGACTCCACGTTGTCCGATCACTGCCTGCAAACGCGTTGTCATGTTCTCCATCACTTTGGGAAACGTTTCCTGAGGAATGTTCTTGATTTCTCGGTGGATGTTTTCCTTCAGCTGATCAAGAGTCTGAGGCCTTGGGTTTACATAGATCCTGTCCTTGAGATATTCCCACAAGAAGAAGTCTGGAGGAGTAAGGTCAGGGGAATACAGTGGCCACTCAACGTCTTCGTAGAGGGAGATAAAGCGGCCCTCAAAATGTTGGTTGAGAAAACGCCTTGTTTTCCTGGCTGTATGGGGTGGTGCTTCATCCAGCTGGAACCACTGGGTTCTCATCTGGATCAGGTTGTTTCTCCTACGGGCCTGAGTACGTAGCTCAGGCAGATAGAATTCCTGAATCATTTCGCGATAGTTCCTCTGGTTTACCGTGCAAGTGCGTCCCTGGTTATCTTCAAAGAAGTATGGACCAATTATCCCATACCACCAACCGCCACCCACATGGTGACTTTGAGAACAGATCGAGGCACCAGTTCAGTTGATGCATTACCGGGATTTTCAGTTCCCCAGTACCGAAAGTTTTGCTTGTTTACCTCCCCGGACAAGTGAGCATGGCATTCGTCCGTCATGTGAAGTTTTTTGAGGAAGTCTGCATCTTCCTCCAACTTTCCTGAGAACCAATTTGCAAAGTCTAGTCGTTTGCGTTTCTGTTGATCAGTAAGCACCGTTTCCGTTTGAATTTTGTATGGAAAGGCATGAATGTCTTGGCGAAGGATCCTCTAAACGGTGCTCTTATGAATGTTTGTCTTGGCAGAAAGTCGGCGAATCCATTTTTTTGGACTCTGAACGACCGCCTGTCTCGCCATTTCCACATTTTCTTCACTACGACCTGTCCTCTTCCGACCACTGTGACCCCTGTGAAGGTCACATATGGTTCCCACATTGGTAAACTTTGCGATGGTGCAATTTATTGTCCGAAAGTTTGGTGCATGGCGCAAGTGGATACCGAAATGTCTCGAGTTAAGACGTTGCACCTGTATGACACTTTTCGTCTGGTGCCAAAGTTCAACAATTTTCCCCTCCCTCCCCTCCCTCCTCAACACTTTCCCTCACTCCTCACTACCAACCCCTTCCCTCCTCTCTCTCCCTCCACACACATCGCGTCCGACCAAATACTTTCAAAACGGTGTCAACTAATTCCCAAGCAGGGAACCTTAGCCTCGCTCTTCTACTTCCCCTCCATCCATCGAGACCATACTCTGTACAAAGCATCAGTGCTGCCGAAGCAGTCTCCTGGGCTATTGGGCACAATCCCGCATGGGTTGCCACTCCGACACAAGATACTCGAATGGCTCAATCATCCCAGCAAGCAGGTACTCATTTTGCCGACCTTGGAAGGATGACAGGCTGAGTCAACCCCACCTGGTCTTAATTCAATGGTAAGCGGGATTTGAACTCAGGACCCGAGGATCCCAAGCCTGCCACCCCAACCATTAAGTCAATACCAGTCATATTCTCCCTCCCTCCTCTCACTACTGCCCCTCCCTTCACTCTTCAACTTCCCTCCCTCCCTCTTCTACTTCCCCTCCCTCTCCCTCTCCCTCTCATTACTCCCACAACCCTTACTCTTCTACTCCCTCTCCTTCCTCTCCCTCTTTCAGTATACCATCACCAGCTTGGTGTTGGCTTAGTGGTTAGGGTGGCTGGCTTGGGATCTTAGAGTCCTGAGTTCGAGCCCCGATTTCCAGTGAATTAACATCAGGGGGTTGATGCAGCCTGTCATCCTTCCGAGGTCGGTGGAATGAGCACCAGTATACTGGTAATCGGGGAACTGCATCAGCAGCATAGCTGCGCCCCTCACCAATGATGCAACCAGCAGCCAAAAAAGCAGCACACGATGGGAACTCAACAAAAATAAAAAAAATGTATAACGTTATTTTTAATCTAATATAAATGACATGTTGGAAAAGATAGTTCTACCTTTGGTGTATCCCAAGAACTGCATGTTGATTTATGAAATTATGACAAAGGCACAGGCTGAACGACAGAAATATAGTATAACAAAAAATATTAATATGAAAAATGCTTATAAATTAATAAATTATCCAAGCCCGACTGAGCGAATGACTTGGTGAGATAAAGTGATTTATCACAATATATATCCTTAAATAAAACGGCTTAGTAATCCCACGATACAGAAGTGTTTTCCAAAGATACAGATTTTATCTCCAGGTCAGACAGAATTCACAGTTACAATTGAAATAAATTTTAAGAAGAAGGGCGTATCGTTTTTATGCGAATAGAACATTGGAGATATGATATGAATGATTTAGGGTATAAGTGGTCATTTAAAATATACCTCGAACATCCGAAATAGTTAAATCAGTCTCGTAAGGAAGAATATTATCCACTTGAAGTCTGGAAGATATTTATTATTTGCCTTTGCATATCTCTTTGAACAAACTTGTGAAATTCCTCCTCTTTTTAGCCTTCTCAATCATCAAGAGCATATCTACATCACTGAGAAGATCAAGGGGTTGTTTCATCGTTTTTAACATAGCGCTCCAGGCTAGTCCAGGAGATGTATAATAATGGACAGGATCAAGTCCATCGGAATCTTTATTATAACAAACTTTTCTAAATTTCTCAAACACATCAGCGAGTAATAAAACATCAGTTATTAAATAAAGGTCCTGATATTCACACATATTCTTTTTCTCAAACTCTTTCCAAACTTGTTTTGCTCTTTCATATTCTTCACCCGTAATGTGACATCTTTCTTACTTGTTGTAAAAATGCTTTTGAGGAGGAAGTCTTGTTTCTTTAAATCTTTCAAAGGAATCCATAAAATCATCTTACTATAATTCCCCGGTTCTGTGTTTGGAGCGTCGGCAGGTCTCCTTCAGGGCTCTCTGCTGATGATCTAAAAGTTAAGTTTCCGGTCATTATCTGTCCCGTTTTAACTGTTTATTTTCTCACCTACATATTACTGCGTGTTCCTAGTTCGGTTTTGTTTCAAAAATCGTTCTATTTTGTGAATTTTCGTCGACCTTGTCTTACCGGGCGCTTGAGGCCTCCCCATCCTTTCCCTCGGTGTATGATCGTGTTATTTGTATTTTCTCCCCATTACCTTCAATTTCTATCTTTCCCATTTCTCAATGTCCCCCATCCCTCCCAACTAAACACTATTTCTTGTCTTAAATCCTCCCGACCCCCACCCCCCAAAAATTACCTTTCTCCTTGCACACTCACAAGTCTCGATCCTTATTATTATTCTTCTTCCTATTCTTCTTCTTCTTCTTCTTCTTCTTCCTCTTCTTCCTCCTGCCAGCTCACCATCTTTATTCTCCTGAGCTGACCCTCTCTCGCCATTACCTTCACGATTTCTTCCTGCAACCTTCCATTCCCGAATCTTACCTGTTCTTCACAAATACATCAAAAAATAATAATCTTACTTGTATCCTTTCGAGCTCGACACTTCCTGTAACCACGTGTTTCTCTCTACTCTTCCTGGTACTTTTCATCGACCCAACAGCTTTACACTGCGTTTACCGTTCCAAATTCACCACACACTTCCACGATTTTACTTCAACCTTCCCTCTTCCGAATGTTATGCAATCCTTATTTAAAATAAATAAATTCACTTTTCACTATACACCTCCCAGAGCCAAGTGCTTCACCCGTAACCATGTGATCTGTTTACATCCCCTGCGTTTACCGATCCAATTTCACCATTCACCTCACGATTTTTCTACAACACTTCCATGACCTAATCTGATGAAAACTCTCTTAAACGATAATAATAATAATAATAATAATAATAATAATAATAAAAACGATCTCTTATAATGCTTCAACTCCCTCTTTCACACGTGTGGTACTCTTTACTGTATCATAATGCACGACTCCTCTACTATTTAAACAGACTGCTCTCAATTCGACCTTTCTTTCATACCTTGCTGAAAAAAATCCAACTGTTACAGTGTTTCATCTCTCCATTCTCTGAATTTGCCTTTACTGCATCCATCAAGAAATGTCCTAAATCACATTTCTGACCTAAAACTTGAAAAAAAACCCAGTTTGCAATGAATGTTCACTTTCCATCCATTATTCTTTTTTCCACTTTCAGTGCCAAACTCACCCCTCTCACCCCTCCCTCTCAGAGCAATCATCACACTCTTCTCCCTACAAGCCTCCCTCTCACCTCTCTCAAAAACTCCCCCCTCACCGTTCTACCTCAACTCACACCACTCACGCTTCTCCCCCCATTCACCCCCCTCACTCACCTTTTCAAACTTGCCCACCCCTCTCATCCACAAAGCTGCCTCCTTCCACTGCCCTCTCACCTTCATCTCTTCACTCCACCTCCTGAAATCCTCAACTGCCTTCTGACCCTCTCTTGTCCTCCCTATACCCCAGCACCACAGAGACTTTTCTCCTCCTCATCCAGCCCCCTCCCCTAGCTATTCTGCAATACCCCACACTCTTTCAATAACCCTCCTTACCCCCCCTCGTCCCTTGTCCAACCCTCCTTCTCCCCTCCCACCCCCTGCACCCCAAGCCTCCTCCCCTTCCTCTTCATTTCCAGTGTGGACCTCAAATATCCGGGACCTTCGCTCAAACCTTTCCGATCTTTCCATACACGTTGCCACTGACAAACCAGACAAAATCTGCCGAACAGAAACTTTCCTCCCACAAGACGTGTCTGACTCCCAAGTGTCTATCCCTGGTTACTCCCTCCTCTGGTATGACAGACCTGAGCCTCGTCCTGGTGTAGGAGTTGCTCTCTTCATCAAAGACTCTATTCCTCACTCTCCATGCACTGCCCTCACTCCCCACACCCCCAGGAATACCTCTGGCTACGGCTTCCCCTCCACTCCCACCTCATGTTTATATGTGTACTGCACCATCCACCAAACAGTGATGACTCAATTTCCATTTCACTATCCGAAAACATGGATCAACTTCTATCTTCTCATCCAAACTCTCTCTTCCTCTTATGTGGCAACTTCATTTGTCATCACGCCAGTTAGCTAGGTGTGGGTACCTCTCTCACCTGTCATGGCACTTCAGCAAAAGCTTTCTGCGACTCATTGGGACTGACTCAATCGGTCAACTTCCCGACCTGGATCTCAACCAATGTTACTCCATCTCTTCTGGATCTGATTTTGACAAATTTCCCTGACAATATCTGCTGCTCTTCCTCCGCTCCGATCGGTTTTTCTGACCACGTCCTTGTCAAAGTGGACATCTCTCTGGCTATTATCAGAGAACTACCTCACCGCCAAGTCTGGCATTTCACTCAAGCCAACTGGCAGGGTCTCCAAGCAGCCATCAAACTTATAGACTGGTCCCCTATCGCTACTTTCTCCAACATAAACTCATCCTGGGAATTCTTTCAAAGAAACTTGCTCTCCCTCATGCACAGATTTATTCCCTCTCGTCTTCAGTTGTCACACCCTTCCTCCCGCCTTCAGTTCACTGAAGCTTGTGGTGAGGCAGTGACCCTGAAACAAGTTGCCTTTTCCTCATGGAAAGCAAACTCAACTGAGGGTAATCTCAGTTCCTTCCATGAAGCTCAGAACAAGTGTGTATCTACCCTCATGAGAGCCAGAAAAGAGCATCTTTCTAAGCTCAAGTCCAAACTTTGAAACCTCTCTCCCTCCTTCAAATCCTGGTGGCATCTAATCAAATCTGTTTCTGGTGTATGTTCCCCCTCCATCCCCTCCCTTACCTCAAATGGCCGCACTGCTGATACCGCACGTGAAAAGGCTGAATGCCTAAACTCGGAGATGATAGCTAAATCTTGTGTCCAAAACCCATCGCTTTCTATACCCACGTTACCCAGTCGCACCCAACTGTCCCTGGACTCTGGTCCTTTTCTCCTGACAAAGTGGAGAGCTTGCTGTCAAACCTCAACTCAGATTCTGCAACCGGTCCAGACGGCATCAGCCCACGTGTCCTAAAAACCTGCTCCTCTGCTCTTGCTTACCCTTTTTCTGTTCTATTCACCCTCGCATTTGCTCAAGGTCATCTGCCATCTGCTTGGAAATCAGCAAACATTCCTGCCCTGTATAAAAAGGTGCAAAAACAGATCCCTGCAACTACCAACCAATCAGCCTTCTGCCAATCAGCAAGCTTATGGAATCCATCATCGCTTCAGATATTAAATCCTTCCTCTTCTCCAATGGCTTGATTTCTGATCTTTAATTTGGTTTCGGACCAGGTCACTCTACCCTGGATATGCTGCTTCTGCTCTCTCAACAATGGATGGAGGTCCTCAATGCCGGACATGAAATCAGAGCCATATCCCGAGACATATCGCATGCTTTTGACATGGTCTGGCACCCTGCCCTGCTCACCAAACTCTCTTCCTATGGTATTCCAAGGCCATCTCCACTCATGGCTTGCAGATGTCCTCTCCTGTCGCATTCAATGTGTGTCCCTAAATGGAGTTCTTTCATCCCCTCTTCCTGATCAGGTTGGGGTTCCTCAAGGCAGCGTTCTTGGCCCTCTTCTTTTTCTGGTTTTCATCAATGATCTCTCCGACTCTCTGGAAAAGCCTCTTTATCTCTTTGCTGGTGACTCCACCCTCTGCCGTACCATCTGTCATCCGTCAGACCAGCATGCAGCAGCTTCGTCTCTCACTGCAGATCTGGGTAAAATGACAAACTGGTCCAACACGTGGAACATGTCTTTCAATCCGGAGAAATCTCACACTCTCACTATGTCTCTCCGAAAAACCGTTTAGAACCCCCCCCCCCATCCTCTTTCTCAACAATCCAGGAAGAAGTTCTTTCTTTCAAGCTTCTGGGTCTCACTATCTGCCATGACCTTTCCTGGGAAAGCCCCATTTCAAACCTCGCCTTCGACGCCAGTCGCCGACTGGGAATCCTCCGTCATGCAAAGTCCTTCCTCGCCCCACCTGAGCTCCTGACCACTTACAAAGCTTTCTTCCACAGCCTGATGGAGTACTGCTCTCCCCTCTGGGCTGGTGCTCCTGCCTCCCACCTTTCTCGGCTTCACGCTGTGGAAACCATGGCATTTTGGATCATTGGCATCTCCCGCAATGAGACTGAGTCTTTGGGCCTCTCACTCTCTCACCGCAGGCTGGTCGGTGGTCTTTCTGTCTTCTGCCGTCTCCTCTCCAGCCTCGCCCCCCCCTGCTCTCTCTGCGATTTGTCCCCACCACATTTCCACAGGGCGTTCAAGGTCCACCAACAACCCCCTTCTGGTAAAACTACCAAAATCATGAATCACTGCTCACCTTCACTCTTTCATTCCTCTTTTTTCCCACCTTTGGAATAAACTCCCTCATGCTATTCAATCCCATTCTTCCTGCCAGGCCTTCAAAACAGCTGTTCACCACCACCTCTTTTCATCCCCTTTCCAAAACCTCGATATTTTCTACCCCCAATATTCCACCCAAGCCCACCTCCTTCAAAATCCCTGCTTTCCTTCCTGAAAGTCCCTGTAATGTCCATCTTGTATTCCCCATGTTCCCCACCCCATCCCTCTCCCTTCCACAGATCTCCTAATGTCTCTGTTCCCCACTGTTTTGTCCTTCCCACTCCCACCCTCTTGTCTCATGCCCCCCTTGCTGTGCATTGTGTGTTAGCTCTCAAACAAGCCTCGACCGGGTATACAAAAATAAAATAAAAAAAAATAAAAAAACATCTGTCCGTCTGTCTGTTCCCAGGTACCGCAAAAACGGCTGAACCGATCGCAACTATTTTTTGGGTGTGTAATCCTGGGACCCCTTTGAGTAAAATAGGCATAAATATAATAACATGACCCCCTTGACGGTTCCAGTTGGGAGGGGGTGCTTCTCGTATGGGTAAATGCACTTTTTAGTAAGAAGAGAAATGTCTTTACCCAAGTCAGCTTCAGTCCTGAATTGACTAGAAAGTTTAAGAAAAGAGGAGATGTTTGAAACCTAAGAACTTGGAGGGTTTGTCATAAATTTATGTGTCAAGAAATCTAATATCTGTATTTACACCCATTTCACGAGTATAAATCTGTTTTCTAAATGAGATGCAATTTTGATCTGCATTAGGAATTGCTATCATCTTTCCAGGAGTCTTACTTAGTTCCTGTATAAAGATATGCATATCATAATGACAATTATTATGAAGAAAAACAGGAATGAATGTAAGGATTCTATAATCAAGATGACAATGATTATGAGCTGCTCCTCTATATTTCCCAGTTATATGGCAATGATTTCTAACCCTTTTATCAGTTTTTACCAAAGCCTCCGAGCATATTTGATAAATTCTTGCTTCTTCAAATTCTTTCTCTTTATTTGGAGATAAGTCAAGGGGTTTATTTGTTCTTGACATAATTTCAGTTAGCTTAATACCATCATCGTAAATCCTTTTAACAAATTCATCAGCGGCATCAGGTCCCCTACACAACTCCAACTTATCATATTTACTTCCTACAGATTATTTAATGCAATAACAAAACTCACAAGGTTTATGCTTTTGATATTTTTAATATCATCAGTCTTTAACAAGATGCTCTCAAAATCAACATATATTACAAATGGATGTTTTATACATTTATTTGTTTCATTAAATACAACTTTCTCTCCTGGTCCTGGCATATCAACAACTCCTGCTTTATAATTAGAACAATACTTTAAATGCTTATCAAGTCTTTGTTGAGATCGAAACGTATTTAGACATCTCTTACAAGGATATGATTTATGCTTTCATTTATAAACTTGACCACTTACCAATCTAGAAAAGCGTTTGATATAAGCATAATGAGCGGTTTCTTTATTAGTGAGATAAAGCTCTACATGACGGTCATTTGACCAATTATCTTTGGATATAGTATTACTAACTATTAGAATTTGGACTTTGTTTTTATCAGTTAAACCATAAACATTGATTGATAGGTTATTCATATTCTCAAACTTTGTTATAACTTTTAAGCTCATGGATTCTCCTCTAAAAGATACCTTGATCCCAACTTTCTAATTTATTCTCATATTTATTATACTTTGGAACTCTTCCAGAGTCCATTTCCTGTGCCAAAAGATGTGCGAAGATACTTCAGAGAAAGCATTTATTATCAGCATTTTTAATATTAATTATTGCCTTTTTATTCTTTATATCCTAAGGTAAATTAATATCAGAAGCCTAAAGCAGAGTGGATTTAAGAATATGAAGATCGACATATGAAACATTCCCAATGTTGAACCCACCACCTTCTTGTTGTTTTTCTAATTCAAATCGAATAAGCTCTTCAAAGACGGGAGATTTAAGGAGGCCATCAATTGATGTAATACGGTGGGGTGGATTTGTTCTCATATTTTTCTTCAAAAACATCATCTTCTCTTAAGAAGGTAAAGGAGGCTCCAATATATATTGTTGTAGACTTCCGCCCGTCGGCGTGCGAACGACCGCATCTAACCAATAGCGGTCGCTTCGCCCACCGAACGGACAATCCAGTCGAGGCTTTCCGGATCAACGCCGGAAACCAGCCATGGGTGCGTTTGTAACCACACCACAACCTTGTCCGCACTCTACCCGCGCTACAGGGTCCGATCGCCAAATCTTCGATTTACCTAATTATTCGCGCGGGTAGGTTACCGAGAGATTGTACCTCAACGGGAACGCTTGAAAACGAGCCGCAGAAGCAGCTCGCTTCCTTTTGGGATAACCGAGCGGGGTATTATCGCGCAGTCCCGTTGGACCCAATCACTTTACCGGCTATTTAAAAACCAATTATATTCCGAGTGCAAGATGGCAGCTCAATTAAGGGAAGAGGACGCAACAAACAGGTTTACATTCACACAAGGACATTTATTATAATAAAGCACGTATGCAATTAAACAAGGCAAAACACGTATGCAATTATACAAGCAACAAAGGCACGACAAAAGAACTACGACCGTCTATACGAAATGCAATGCAAACATTTACAGCACACAAAGCACTTAACAATTTCCTACTTATTAGATGGGCCCACGGACACACGTACGCACACACACACCCAAGAAATGGTGGCAGAGGCCTTTAATAATGGGCTCCAGCTCAGAGGACAGGTGAGCTGAAACCCAGAACCTATCTCGAACCTCTCCACCTCGTGTGGTCTTCAAGTTGTTCGGACCCAGGCTCCAGCGAGAGCGAGCTGGATCCAATCGCCGTGAGCCGCGATCCATCCCGAGCTCCCGCGAATCCTCCCGCGCTTCTCAACACGTGTTAGTGAGACGAGGCACCGATCCTTCCAGTCGTCGATGCATCGCTTCCCCGAGGAACCACCTCCACGAAGAGGTCGATGAGTCGCACCAAGCCGGGAACCAAAATGGAGAACAAAGAGCTCCACGAACCAAGAAGAAGCCATCACTCGCAGCTCGAGCCGAGCGACCAGCTCAACTCTCTTCCAAACAAAGCAGCTCGAAGCAAAAAGCTTTCCCAAGCCAAACAGAAGCCGAAGGCCCACTGAATCACCAAAGCAAAAAGCCTCCTCCCGAGCCAGGCCGCAGCCGAAGCTCCCTGAGCCAGCCGAAGCAAAAAGCTTCCGAAGGCCTCAACCCTAACGCAAGCCAAGCAGGACCCAAAGGTCTGCTGAGCGACTACTCTCTGCCGAAGCAAAAAGCTTACTACTCCAACTTCGTGCACGAACAAAGAAAAGATCGCCTCTTATCCTTCTCCTGCCCTTCCCCCGCCCCCCACTCCCGGCGTGACTCATGACTCATGCCCTCGTGCTCCATCCCCCGCTCAACCACGGGTGGGAGGGAGTTGTTGACATCATGAGTCACGGGACGGCAGGGTTCTTCTTCCTCTTCGCAGAAGAGGGGGGGAGGGATGTCTCCATTGTTTCGTTCCTTAACTATTAAATTGATCCGCAGCGCATATAATCGATTTCTGAACATTTAAACAATGGAAGGTGAGATATCTAGGGAACAAGCACTTATCGACATAGCTGACTAAAGGAACCTGTATGTTGTGTGCAATCGAATTCCAAATTCGTAACAATATTTTGAATGATTTATGCTTTTTCAACATTCTTCGAACAAACTTGATAATTGAATCCTTTGAGATATGAATCGCTTCCCAAATGTATCTTGCACTAATATTAAATCTTATAAGTTTTACCTCTATCCAATCTTTAAAACATCTTTGAAGAGTTGTTATTTCAAATGGTTTATTCTAAGTGACATCTCCCTCTAATCCAATTTCCTTCATATTTCTCTTCAAGTTTCTCTCAATGTTGTTTACGTGTTTTTGTGATTGAAGGTGTTTTTTATCACTCCCTTTTAAGACATCCTTAGAAAAGACATCACAATGTTTTGCTTCTAGTTCAAATGGAGATATTTGTCTGAAAAGATTGAATGTGTGTTTGTTGGTTTGAGGTGTTTTTTTTTTAATAACATTTATATTCATGAGTCCAAACATCGCAGTACGTTGTATTCACCATATTTGTTTAGAAAAACTTTGCTTAAAATAAAATTTTCTTGATGAAAATTCTGTTTAATTTATAGGTGAATTTGTGCTTAAAACCATTTCACCCATCAACTTTTTTTACTTCATAAATACAATGTATCACAACACAAAAGACAAGTTTCACTCAATCTCTACATTTGTAAAAGATACTGAGAAATATGTCGAAGATGTAAAATTGAATAAAGCTAAATATAACAACTATTGGATAAAAACAATTATCTTACTATAATTCACCATCTATCTGTCTGTTTGTTCCCAGGTACCGCAAAAACGGCTGAACCGATCGCAACCATTTTTGGGGTGTGTAATCCTGGGACCCCTTGGAGTAAAATAGGCATAAATATAATAACATGACCCCCCCCCTTGACGGCTCCCGTGGGGAGCGGGTGCTTCTAGTGGTGAATAATATGAGTTTTTCAATTTCCTTCAGTGGAAGGGCTTTCAGTATATCTGGAAGAACATCAATTAATGGAGCTCCAACAAAAGTTTCTCCTCTCCTTCTGGCAATATATTCAAAACTAAAGAAAGCAATGAAACAAGAAAAAGTATCAAAAAAGAAAAACTTTATGGATCACGCTTTAGAAAGAAAAGATAAGACCATCAGCAATATGCAAGGAGAAATTTGTATTTTTTTCAATAACCCTAAAGATGTAAATCTTGATGAACTAAAGGGTGTTAATATATCAGGTGAAATGACATTTTGTTCAGTCGTAGTTTGGGACCATTTTAAAATTACCTTTAATATAAAAATGTCGTAGTTGAATCTGTTGATGAAAAAAAAGTATATAGCTAAAGATGGTCATGTTTTATGAGGTTGAGGAATAAAGATGGTTAGAACTCACCACACCTTGACGATTTAGCCAGCGTATGCCTGACATATGCAAAATTTGGCTAAAACGCTGGCACACGTCGAATACGTTCTGGGTAAGTTTGTATACGTTAAGAGCACACTGGCATACGTCATAGTACGCTGGCTTTTTTTTTCGTAGTACGCTGGCATACGTCTTTGTACGCCGAGGTCTTAGACAAATTTTCCATGCTTGAAATTTTTTGACGTATGCCAGCGTATGACTCACACGTTCCGCATAATGCTGGCCATAAGTTGTAGGCAAGTTACGCGATCGTTGACACACGTTACTTGTAAGTTACTCATAAGTCGAAACATGTCGAGGTAATGTTTAGCATACCCGAAACTTATTTCTAACCTATGAGTAACGTGCTGTAGGTACGTTACGCGATCGTTGACACACGTTACTTGTACGTTACTCATAAGTCAAAACACGTCAATGTAATGGTTAGTGTCAGTGTTCCAGACTCCCTGTTTTTTTTTTTTTCTTCGGTATGACGGTGATGTTGACACTTCGATTTCTAGTGTGGTTATAATATAATATAATTAATAGGCTGCCGCTCAAAGATTTAAATCATAACCGCACTAGAAATCGAAGTGTCAACATCACCGACATACCGAAGAAAATTTTTTTTAAAAAAAACCAAGAGTCTGGAACACTGACGCTAACCATTACTTCGACGTGTTTCGACTTATGAGTAACGTACAAGTAACGTGTGTCGACGTGTGTCAACGATCGCGTAGCGTGCCTACAACTTATGCCAGCGTATGCGGAACGTGTGTCATACGTCGAGTACGTTGAGAAATTTTCAACATTCTGAAAATTTCTCAACGTACTCGGCGTATGACGATGTATGCCAGAAAACTACGATGTATGCCAGCGTGCTCTTAACGTATACAAAACTTACCCATAATGTATTCGACGTGTGCCAGCTTGGTTCGGCAAATTTTTCATGCGTTGGCATATGCTGGTTAAAACGTCAAGGTGTGACAGCGGCTTCACACTTCGATGTCTAGTGCGGTTATGATTTGAATCGTCGAGCCGCAGCCTATGAATAGCCTATGCCACGTGATCGTCGGCGATACGCTGCCGCGCGCTCTGCATAAGTTAGACTATCGTTGGGCATAGGTTGTGAACGCTGACAACACGCTCAGCATTCGTTGGTACAAGTTATCTATATGTGATTAAAACGTTCTGTGTACGTTACTAATACGTTATGCATACGTCCAACACGTTATTATATGCCCAAAACTTCAAAAAAAAACATCAATAGTTCAGCGTACACCAGCGTTTTACATACATTTTGAGACCTTGCCATACGCTGGCTAAAACCTCAAGGTGTGACAGCCCCTTAAGAGACAATGGGATGTAGGCCATCAATTTAGAAATAAAGGAGGTGGGTAATTGATACTCTAATGGGTATAGGTTCAACTATTCTTAAACACAAAGACCTAATAGGTAGGTTCAACTGCTTTTGCTGTGGGAAATGTAGCGGGTGCTAAAAAAGAGTATAAAAGACGCCCAAAAAATAATTTAAATATTGGGTCAGGGTTTCAAAAGTTTAAACATCTTTTGTTTTTTACTAAATAAATACAAGTATGGAAGCAATTGATGGTGTCTATGATTTGGATGATACCATTAGCATTATCAGCTCAAACTCCACTCAAAAAGAAGACTGCTTCAAGGTAAATGTTATAACTGGAACAGACTGGAATACAAAAGTTTTGAAATAGATAATCAACAAACTTATTTGAATCTTGCCGATAGTTTCTTGTTGTGTAAATTTTCATTCACTAAGGCTGGGAATAACACAAACGCTACACTCGTAAATGATTTCTTCTGGAAAATGTTTGATAGTATTTGTTTGTATATTGGAACACAAGAAGTTGAAGCGGTTGATTATGTCTCTGCTACATCTGAAATGATGAAATTTACACTATATTCATTTAGTGATAGAATGGGTACGTGTGCTGTCGAAGACTTTATTCCTGATATGACAACGGGAACAAAGGTATATCTTAGTTATAGTCAAAGAAAAGGAATGTATGTCGATGATGCAAAATAAAAAAAAAATAGTTTTACCATGGCAGTTCCTCTTAAAGGTCCCCTGACATGCAAAACTTTCTTGTTATTTATATATTAACTTGACCTTCCTAGTGAAGAAATCACCCATGCTTTGTTTTTTTAATAAAAAATGGGATAATTAGAGCAATATTTCGATCATTTCTGGAGTTATTCACAACTTGCTATGCCCCACCCCTAAAAAAGTTGACTTCAGCGAATCGCAGCGTGACGTCACATACAGTAACTCACACAGAGTGGATTGACTCAAGAGTCGAGATGTCACGCGCCTTATAAAGTACGTAAAAATGCATTTTGCACATGTTAGTGCAATCTCTGTGATCGTCTTAATTCCAGTGATTGTTTCGCGAAAGTTTTTAAGAGTTTTAGCCGTACTTTTGAAAATGCCTGCAAGATGTATCGTAGCAGGATGCAGCAATACAAGCAAAGATGGTGTAAGCCTTCATGTATTCCCGAAAGATGATAATCGTCGGAGAATATGGACATCTAAAGTGAAGTTGACGAGGGGAAACTGGAAAGGCCCCAGCGACACGAGCCTCATTTGCAGCGCCTACTTCGAAGACAGTGACGTTGAGCACTGGCTCTATTCATCCCTCTATTCATCCCAACCCCTCATTCCTCACACACAGAGACAAGAAATTATGCTTCTGAGCCATGTATGCACAACAATCACGAGGCAATTATTTATCCCTTTACTACCTTGTCGTCGTCGTATACAAATCAAATACATGTATGCACAATAAAGGGCTATACCATGTACACAAAATATAAAATGTGACTGTTGAACCTTTCCATTAAAAAAAAAAAAATTACAGGGACATACAAGTAAAATACTAAAGATTAATATTGCATCATTTCAAGGCGCAAGGAGATAATTTTAAAATCAAACAATGTGAAAAACCTGCACCCACATTTTGCAGCTTATTGAATTGTTCGTTGAAACCAGCCTGCTGGGATAGGTATGATTCCACATACATGCAAGCCAGGTTATGGCTGCACTCAACATACATGGGTTTATTCTAAAGTGAAGGTACAGCTTCTATTGGCATGCTATTCATTAACATTTAGCCAAAATGCTGTACTAAAAGAAAAGGGTAAAAAATGTTTGCACAACTATGAAAGACAAATTTATCTGTCCTATTACATAGCCTCATATCCTCGGGACTTTTACGCATTGACTTTTACATTGTGTGCATGCTAATACAAGTTACTTGTCCACTCTAGAGTCTAGACTAGTCCGATAAATCCGTCGTCCGTCCGACTAGTCCGATAAATCCGTCGTCCATCCGACTTGTCCGATAAATCCGTCGTCCGTCCGACTAGTCCGATAAATCTGTCGTCCGTCCGACTGGTCCGATAAATCCGATGTGCTGTAGCTTTATTTTATTATTCTCTTTTCTTCATTGTTTTCTACTGGTGCTACTTGACGACAGTAGGAATAACATTAATGAAAATGCAACAGAACGTCAGATTTATCGGACTACTCGAGACAATTGTATCGCAAGGTGTGTTCTGCACACAAGTTTTCATAGTATCCGGACAGCGAGATTGCTTCGTTTTATGTGCGGAGAGATATGGCCGATGACATGCGCCGGCCTTGTTTGTGATAAATTTGCCACGAAGCAACATGTCCGCTGCGCTGTGCTGTTCACGTCACCTCACTGAAATATTTCTGATATCGAGCAGTATGCAAGTCAAATGTACATTATTGAATTACGAATAGGATTTAGTCTTACCAGTTGTTATTTCTGAGTCTTCCTTTGATGTCCTCCCGATCATCATGAACTCCAGGAATTTCATCGCCATTTTTCTCTGCTTGTCCTGCTTCGGGCTCGAATTGCTAAGGTCGTACTTCATTTAAAGCTGCCTGAACTTCACCTCCCACGACTATGTTATCCGACAATTCTCCATGTGATTCAGACCAAAATCCTTCATTTCTCTCACACTCACTGTCGCTACCAGACAAATCAAAGTCCATGCCATCCATTATTCAAAACCAAATGTTCGATTTTTTTTAAAGCAGAAATGAACGAAGCGATTGAGTAGACCAATCAAATGTGGAAACACACAGGAAGCCAATAGAATCACGTAGACCACCAACCCGAGTAAATAACATGCAGCTTTTGTCATACTGTAGTTGACGTCATGTTGGTTACGCCCCTTTCAGGAGAATTTTTATGGGTGTTCCCGAAGACGTTCGTTTTTTTAATTTTACATTTTACAGAATGAGTATTGTGAAAAAAAATTGTCAGATCTTAAATCACGAAAAACTCCTCTAGGACATATATAAATGAAATTTCAGTACTTTTGCATGTCAGGGGACCTTTAAAGGTATATTTGGATTTTGTGATTCTGATAAAGTTCTGTGTGGACTTAAAATTAGATTTCAACGACAAAGGAATGATAATGAAAATAGATTCCTTTTTGGTGCTGCTAATGTTTTTGGTGCGCAGAATAAATTTGTTATTGATGAAATGAGTTGGTATTGTGACGTTCACGGGACCTGAACAGTCCCGCTAACGTAGAATGAGCCAAAACGATGGAGGCGGTTTATTTATTTATAACCCAAAGATGGCGGTTCTAATCGCTCTACCGCAAACGGGACGAGGAAGGTGGCACGAGTCGCTTTTCACTGAGTTGATAACGTTTATTTCTCTAACCAGAAATAACAAGACTCGGCAAGAAGAGGGATCCGGGGCGATTCGACGGGATGGTGTGGGATCGGGCGTGGGGAAAACACAGACAATTCCAATGAATATACAAATCTCAAACCCTCTAATGCGCCAGGTACACACACACACACACACACACACACACACACACACACACACACACACACACACACACACACACACACACACACACACACACACACACACACACACACACAACGTAACTATTCCTGGTGGTCAGGCTGGACCGTGGTGTGGACGCAACAGTCCCTGGATTGGCGTAGGACGAGCTGGCGTTGCGCTCGTCAGGGGCAGGAGAAACCGTGGTGCTGTCAACCTCCTGGTCTTGGCCCAAGACCGCTCACAGCCGCCAGGGAACCAGTTCTGGCGCCAAATTGCGAGCAGGAGAGGGAGGCAGGTCCGCCCGCCGTTCGACCCCGTACTCCGAGACAGCAGAACCCCAGAGCCAACCAAGGTGAGGCACGAGGCTCAGCAAGGCTCCAAGACACGATCAAACCAGGGCCGAATCAGCGCAACAACAAGCACGCTCCCAGCACAACAACCTCCACCCCCCCAAAAAACGGTCTTTCTGTCCCGATCTTCTTCCTCTTCCTTTTCGACCCCGAACAGAACCTTTTTATGCTCCCGTCCTCGTCACTTCCAATCGAGCCGTTTATTGGCCCTCCGCCGTCGCCTTCCGCCAATCGTGATCACGGGGCGGAGCCATCCGCAGCACTGTCCTGTGACGTCACGGCAAGCCTCCAGAGAATACTAAAAGGGGTTTACGCAGACACACTTACCCTATCCCGTATCCCTATCTAATTACGTGACAATTATCATTTCCCCCTTGAAGAAATGGACATTTACTAGACAACTTATCACCACTGAATTGCTACTTATTACATCGAGATCCTGGTACACTCGAACAGCATGGTTATACCTAATTAAACATCCTAATTACCCTTTGAATGCATACCCCCCCCTCAAACGTAACACTGCCCCCTCCTCTGGTACCGCAGCTCCTGCAAGGTATATCACAGGTGCTACCGTACCCCCCCTCAAACGTAACAGTATATTCATGAATATACTCCTAATCTTAAAACAGAAGAGATGACTTAACTCAAAGAAACCACAAAATGTATCATACTTAAATGAAGATGTCAACACGTTGAACTAAACCAAACCACTTACACGTGGAA
The DNA here is from genome assembly GCF_056783735.1 of Eptatretus burgeri. NCBI lineage: Eukaryota > Metazoa > Chordata > Myxini > Myxiniformes > Myxinidae > Eptatretus > Eptatretus burgeri. Next base: position 12,821,534 of record NC_140961.1, on the reverse strand, counting down.
TTTGTATCGGGTGTTCTCGAAGGAAAGCCACAATACCTATGGCTCATTTTTAAGAAACCAGATGGATATACTGCGACTGACAAGAATAATGCGTTGAGTGATAATGCGAAGGTGAAACAACTTCGGGTTTCTCTGGATGGAACATTTTATCCACGAGATAGATTGGAAATTGATTGGGGGAAAAAAAAAAAAAGAATATGCTGAAGCAAACAAGTCTTACCAAAAGGTGTGTGAAAGCAATGGTAATAAAGAACCAATTTTGGTTTGGTAGCGTTTACAAAACTTTACTCAATCTGTGTGATTGACCTGAGCACTCAAAAGGAAACGATAGTCAAATAGAGTGGATACTTCCCTACACATTGAAAGAGGAGAGAGTGAAGAAGATAATAGTTTTCTTTTGGAAAAACAGAATTACAGGGGACTACAGACAATGGTGTTATGATTAGTCTCACCAATTTTTTTGATAAGTAAATGAGTAGTAAAGTACAAACTGGGGTATATGTTAATCAAAACAATGTTAATAAACTATCATCTTGCATTCAAAATCAAAAGCCTTGGATGATTAATGAAAATACGATTCAGAGAAAAGGAGCAGTAAGAAGTGATGTTTTGCTCACAAGAGAACAGGTGAAAATCTTGAACGATACTGGCTCACTTAAAATCAAAATGTCAAAACCAATGTTGAAGAAATATTTATAAGAGGAATGGGTAGAGGATTTCTCCCATTTCTAATTCCTTTATTTGCTGGTTTAAGTGTGGCTGGAGCATTGATGGGCTGTATTTCAGCAGCAGTGAAAATTGCCAATGAAAGGAAGGCTCAAATACTGGCTCAAAAAGAGTTGGAAAGACAAATTAGTGGAAGTGGTGTATTTGTAGATTTTGCTGAAAAACTTGAAAGTCGACCAGATAAATCAAAATTTCTAGTTGGCAATACGCTTTCTTCTATCCCACAAGCAGGTGTAAAATTAACTAAAAGGGGTATTGGATTATATCTTTCTCATAAATAGGTGAGCATTGAAGAGTGGTTTAAAGAATTTGAAAAGAATACATCATCAAATATAGAACTTGCCAAATATTGTAAGAAATTAAAAATTGATAATGTGGTTATTTGTGTGAGAGACAAATTAACAAACTTGTCTCAATATACAAAGAATATTTTTATGAATTTAGAAGATCACCATGGAAACAGTTCTCATTGGGTTTGTGTTTATAATAATCAGGATAAATATTTGATAGTTGTGGTCTTCCACCACCTGTTGAAGTCATGGAATTCTTACAGAATGGTGTTTACCAAACATTTCAAGTCCAATAAATAAATTCCAAGTGTGGTCAATTATGTCGACTAGAAGCACCCGCTCCCTACGGGAGCCGTCAAGGGGGTCATGTTATTATATTTATGCCTATTTTACTTCAAGGGGTCCCAGGATTACACACCCAAAAAATGGTTGCGATCGGTTCAGCCGTTTTTGCGGTACCTGGGAACAGCGAGACGGACAGATGGTGAATTATAGTAAGATATGTGTTATTTCACCTCAAGAAAGTAGCTTGGTGTTGGCTTTGCGGTTAGGGTGGTGGATTGGGATCCTAGGATCCTGAGTTTGAGCCCCCTTGGCCAGGGGGTTGACTTAGCCTGTCATCTTTCTGAGGTCGGCGAAATGAGCACCAGTATACTGGTAATAGGGGCACTGCATCAGCAGCATAGCTGTGCCCCTCACCAATGATGCAAAGACAGCCAAAAAGGCAGCACACGATGGAAACTCAACAACAACAACAAAAAATTTTATGATGTTATTTTTAATCTAATATAAATGACATGTTGGAAAAGATAGGTCTACCTTTGGTGTATCCCAAGAACTGCATGTTGATTTATGAAATTATGACACAAAGGCACAGGCTGAATGACAGAAATATGGAATAACAAAAAATATTAATATGAAAAATGCTTATAAATTAATAAATTATCCAAGCCCGACTGAGGCGAATGACTTGGTGAGATGAAGTGATTTATCACAATATATATATACTTAAATAAAACGGTTTTGTATTCCAAAGATACAGGTTTTATCTCCAGGTCATACAGCATTCACAGTTCCAATTGAAATTTTTTTTTTTTATATATAAAGAAGGGCGTATCGTTTGTATGAGAATAGAACATTGGAGATATGGGATGAATGATTTAGGGTATAAGTGGTCATTTAAAATAAACCTAGAAGATCTGAAATAATTAAATTAGTCTCGTAAGGAAGAATATTATCCACTTGGTATCGATATTTGTGGAAGCACGATTAGCAAACAACAAATAAAAGAATTTAATAAGGCTAAAATCAATAATGGTTTTGCAATAGTTTATATCATGAAAACACAAAGAACAGGATTTTATATCATAAGTAAGGGAATACAAACTGATTTAACAATGGGAAGATGGAGAGGTAATACCTGTCATCATATTAATCTGTCATATATTTCTGATATATAAATGACAGCAAGAAGGCTTCAAGAAAATTATCTTTTCTGTGTCGAACCATACCTATAAGAAAAGGGTATTAGCTATTTTAATAAATGTGTTCTACAACATAAGAATGGGGTATTTTCAATAAAAGATTGGCTTTATATTGATGTTGCGAAACCAACAAGTTTGGATTTAACCAAAATGTTAAATAATGAGAAGGTTTTATAGTTGAGAAAATACAAGGCTCTCTTAGAAATTCAGAAGAAATTTTGTTGGTTTTCTGTTGTAAAAAAAAAAAAATTTGGATGCAGGAATATCAAGAAATCTAGATGAATATATGTATGATATTCTATGGGGTGAAAGTGGTTCAAGGGTAGTAAGGGATGAGGAAGGAGTTGAAGAAATTGAGGCAAGAGAGGAGGAGAGAGAGAAGAGAGAGAGAAGAGAGAGAGAAGAGAGAGAGAAGAGAGAGAGAAGAGAGAAAGAAGAGAGAGAGAAGAGAGAGAGAAGAGAGAGAGAAGAGAGAGAGAAGAGAGAGAGAAGAGAGAGAGAAGAGAGAGAGAAGAGAGAGAGAAGAGAGAGAGAAGAGAGAGAGAAGAGAGAGAGAAGAGAGAGAGAGAGAGAGAGAGAGAGAGAGAGAGAGAGAGAGAGAGAGAGAGAGAGAGAGAGAGAGAGAGAGAGAGAGAGAGAGAGAGAGAGAGAGAGAGAGAGAGAGAGAGAGAGAGAGAGAGAGAGAGAGAGAGAGAGAGAGAGAGAGAGAGAGAGAGAGAGAGAGAGAGAAGCAGGCAAGGGAGAAAATAGAGAGGGATGAAATAAAGAGGGAGGAAGGAGAGAGATTGAATAAATATAAAAATATGGAAACCAGTGAGATTAAAAAATACAGTTATTTTAAATTACAGTATAGATACATTTCATTGGACCTTCAAATTATATGATTTAAAAGGAGAAGAGATTTTAGGTTCATTTTATTCACAAAGATATTACAAAAGACAAAGATAATAAATTGAGAAAAAAAAACAAATTCAAAAATTGACTTTACCCCTTTTTTGACTCCAACCAAACCATGGCCATGCAAGCCACACCCATCCAAGCCACACTCATGCAAGCCACACTCATGCAAGCCACACCTACATCCATTCATCCCACCCCACCCTTCCCCACCCACACAAGCCACACACCTTCACCCCCACCCACACAAGCCACACCCATATACCACATCATCCCCTCCCCTTGTGCAACACCTTTGACCCACCACCCCCCCTCGTCCCACCCCCACCCTTCCACACACACACACGGGGAGGGGACGGGGTGGGATGAGGGGGGAGGTGGGTCATTGGGGGAGCGCACCTACCCCCCCTCCCCCCTCTTTCTGACACCTCCTTTATCCTTTTTTTTGTAATTAAGAATTTAATAATTGAAAGCAAAACATATAACTAGAGGGCTGCATTCGCTTGCAGCGAATACGTATTTGGCAACAGCATGAACTTTGACGCCTACCGATCTCAGAAGATATAGGTCACACAACTTTGGTCAAATAAGATTTTTTGTAGGCCCTGCTGTGGCCTATCAGAAAATGTCGGCGGCTAACCTGTATCTTTCTGTGGGGTGAAGATATGGGGCAAAATGTGTTTTTGTTGAAATTTGACCACTACCGATCTCAGAAGATATAGGTCACACAACTTTGGTGAATAAGATTTTTTGTAGGCCCTGTTGTGACCTATCAGAAAATATCAGCGGCTAACCTGTATCTTTCCGTGGGGCGAAGATATGGGGCAAAATGTGTTTTTGACATTTTGTGTGACCTTGACCTTAACCTTGAGAATTTCAAGGTCAAAAGTTGACACTGCACTTCCTTGAATGCAGCCCATTTCAAAGACATAATTGTTAGTGCTCCAAGAGAAAAACCCGAGGAGGAGTTTTCGGGTGATGGATGTGATGAAAAGAAGAATAATAATAAAGAATTCCAGTAATAATAGTGTATTTGGCATGGAATTGCCAAATACAATTAATGCTTAAAACACAATACATCACACATTGAAATATCAACAGCAGATTTTAGGATTATAATGTTTGTTTGAGTGAGAGGGTGAGGGAACTTGAATCATCTGAGTGTTTCTTTCCTGTTAAAAAACACACACACACACACACACACACACACACACACACACACACACACACACACACACACACACACACACACACACACACACACACACACACACACACACACACACACACACACACACACACACACACACACTAATATTATATGACACATCTGTGAATGCCAAAGGAGGTGACAGAGTATGATGTCTTGGTTTATAAATAAATATATCCTAACTCTCATATATTAGATTGTCAAAGAAATGAATAATTAATTACCTGGGGTAGACTTTGATGACTGTTTGGAACAAGAGGCAACATATCTGTGCTTTCTTTGTGATTGACACTGTAAAAACAGGAAACACAGGCACTCATTCAACATATAGCTGGTGTTGACTTAATGGTTATGGTGGTGGCTTGGGATCCAAAGATCCTGAGTTCAAATCCTGCTTGGCTATTGAATTAATACCGAGGGGTGGGTTGACTCTACCTGTCATCCTTCCGAGGTAGTCAAAATGAGCACCAGCTTGCTGGTATCTTGTGTTGGAGTGGTGACCCATCCAGAATTGTTCCCAATAGCCCAGTAGGCCATGGGCTAGATAGGGCCACCGTGCATGCCCCTCCCCCCACCACCTCCCAACAAAACTATGTTTTTTTGAAGTGTCTGGATATGCTGAATACGAATTTGAATGTTAACATTGAAAATATTGGGATGCACTACCTGTTTTAGCCTCATGAAAAGGGGTACCTGCAAAAATGAATTTTCGTCATTTGTGCCAAAAGCGATTTCCGTACCCAATCAGAATGGCTTCTAGACGACCCATTACACTGTCAGACTACACATATTATGGCTTATATGAAACAATCTCATGCTGGTTCCATGTATGTGTCTAAAATTAATATATCCAAGAGCTTATATAACATGTTGAGTGCATGTACTGTATCGTCTTATTAACCGTTCATTACTGTGTTGTAGAAGTTTCAATAAAGCTGATTTTAAGACATTTTTTTTTCTTCTGCCAAATAGTCTAGAATAAGAATCTGACTTAATTTGTTATCCATATATATACTATCCAAATACAATTTAATCCAGATAACGTGAACACACAAGATGTTATCACACTATAAACAACAGAACGGTATTCACAAAATCAAAAGCAGGGTTGGGTTTTAAAAATAAAATAAATTGCTGAGAACATTATTCATGTTAATATCGCTGGTATATTCTTTCCCACACTAAATAATATAGTAATGTATTTTACAATACAAATAAATGTGCTACATTCATACTTATATTATTTCCAAGATTCTGATTACAAACAATGATTGAAACCAACATTATATTGACATATAGTAGGGAATAACAGTCTGTAACATTGTTCCTTTTACCAAGCGATAACACAGTATATCTTTCATATACATATTTCAAGATATTTCTGTTGATATATTATCATGATCATACAGTTTCATTGTATTCATCAGGTAAGTAACAACATCATGAGATTTTACTGTCATCCATTTCAATCAATGTCAACAACTAATGGTTCAGCTATGTTCTTCAATCTTGGTCAGACTCCGAGCTGTCACCAGGTAAGTACTGATGTTCCTTTGGTATGCTGTCATCGTCATCTGATTCATCATCTCCATCATCACTGGTGTTCACTGATTCAGCAATATCTGTAAACTGCTGTGGGATAACACACCCCTCATACCAGAGAGGCTCCAGTTTTTGGTTGACAAGTGCCCAACCGTGTCCGTCACCAGCATCAGGGATATCAGGGTTGGCAATGGATATGGCCTTCTTCCATATCCCAACCTGGAAGTTCACTCTCCTGATGTGCTGCTCCAGACTCTTTCTACATGGAGGATGAGTAGCCAGGTCAACATTACTTGAGTGGGTGAGATGATCATCATCTTTGGCACACAGCTCACTCATTCTCAAGAATCGCAACTCATCTACACTTCGAACACAAGATCTTCCATACAAAGCACAAGTGAACTCATTGAGATTATCCATAAAGTCCCTCGAAACATCCCACGTGTCTCCCAGCCTGGCAAGAACTTCCACAAACTTCGGCATCCTTGAGAGGGTCTTCAATGGCTTCACTTTGCCTAACCCCTTGAAAGCACTCGTGGTATCACAACCACTGTAGGCATGAAGTGCCGTCAATGCTGTCAAATGCTGTTGGGAATAGCCACGAGATATTTCACTGATATCGATGAACCTCTTCTTGTTTCCTGTGCCTGTGTCGAACATGATCTTTAGGTCTGTCATAGTCAGAGCATAGTGCAGCAAGATGAAAAATATGTCACTGTCTGGACTCTTCACCATAACATTGTTGTAATGATTGCTCCTGGCATATTCACAGTAGAGAATGACTTTGGAATCCGTTTCCTCTTGAGCAGACTTGAGACTCAAAACTTCTCTTCTGCATGTTGAGCGGCCATCTTCAGATGTCAGCAGATATGCTGATCCTTCACAGGCGATGATCACTTGTCGCCCGTGCAGCTTTCTGGCACACGAATCTTGGCTCCAGAGTCGAGTAAGCAGTGCAATAAACTGCTGCTTGTTTTCATCATTGGCTAGGAACTGTTTCCAATCTGCAGGCCTTTTGGTGTTTTCAGCCTTCATAATCAACTTTTCTCCACATCCTCTCCTCTGTCTTTCCATCGCCTTCACAGAGTTGGATAGGTAGCTGTCTGTGCTGAACACAACATTGCCTGTCTTTGGCATCATGTCAAACACCTTGCTGCATATCTGGTTGAAGTTGCCTGGTACCTCCTTCAAGTAGTAGAAGTAGGCATTACCATCGAGAATGACAAGCATCTCATCAGTGGATGGTAGGGCAGCATCATCAACTTCTTTTGTCAGGTGGGCAAAGGACTTTGACTTATCAGTTTGGGCCAATAAGCCATCAGCAGTGCCTATACTGTATGGCACAGGAGTCAGTGGATAAGTCCAGTTCCTTCAGGTCCAGTTGTAGGCCTTGCTGTTGGGACTTCATGAACAACTGGAAAGCAATGTTCCCTTGCTGCTGGTATTGGATGACTTTGTTCTTCGCTGTTGTGACTTTGCTCTTCTTGTTTATGTCAGCTGGGGTTTTCAGGTTGAGACGCTTGACTGGCTCAAGGAAGTCACGCCCTGTTTCCAAGCGTGTAGCATTGAAGGCATCTTTGGCATCCTTGCCTGCCTGTTCAGCTCTCAGAACATCTTTTTGGACTTCATCAGATGCAGCAGCACCAGAAGAGACAATTAGCAAGTGGTCTTTGCGTTCCACCTCAAAGGGATTGAGGAAGCTTTCCACTGCTCCCATTGTTCTTGTCACTAACTTCTCACTCTTCAGAATCTTAGCTGGACGAAATTCATGGTGCTTGGTTTCTGTTGCCGTTCCAGATAACATGTCAGCCATACTGAGGGTGGCATTTACGTACTGCGATCGAGCATGGGTTGTTCGTACCCAGCGTTGATAGGCATCATAATTCGTCAGAATTCCTGACACACCAGTAGCATTTCTGCCGGCACCACCATGAGATTTAGTATGCCGCATGAAGGTCTCTTCCATAATTGACTGTCTTTGACCTAAAAGAGAAAACTTAACTACATATTTGATGTTAATGTCAAAATTAATGAATTGTATCTTAACTAACCTGTTGGCTTCAATGTGAATGATGGGAATAATTCTTAAGTAATCTGCAAATTAATATTTGTTGTTGAAGTTCCTTGAGGGGGAGGTGTCTGTACTACTGCTCCAATGGCCATATTCTGCACATTAAAAATATAATTATGTGGAGGAAAAAAAAATTCACACAATACCAATTTCAATATGGATATCTTTGTTCATGAGAAATCAAGCTTTTTCTTCAGCACCAAGTCATTTCTGTGTCAGGTATTGACCTCGATGGAGGCACTGGTCATAGTTAACAAACACAATGAGATTAACCATATGCAATTTAGGATGTGATAACATTGCGGGGATCCAAGATATTGGACTGATTTTGGTATCAAGTGGAATGCAGTTGGCATTGGCACGTCACCTCATGGTTAATTAGCAGGATATATAACAAGAAACAGGATAAAATAAGCTTTATTGAAAACTCTACAACACAGTAATAGTGGGGCAGATAACAGCAATTTTTGAGAGGAATTGTGCAAATGATGATACAGGCATCAAATTTGGCACATTTGTTCTCCAGGGGAATCTAATCAAATCTGCCTGATTGGCCATTTGAAAATCCAAATTTTGAAAAAAAAAGAAAAAACAAAACAAAAAAGTGAAGATCACGAATCAATGTTGGATGCTGGCTGAGATTGGTGAATGTTTCAGAAACATCATCAAAGACGTTCCAAGTCTGCCATGCAGTTTTCTTCCCTTTACCGTGGAAGGCAGACACGACGTCACATCCAGTGAACGCATGGAAGTATGGGATCCCTCTAGCTTTCTCAGGCCCTATTGCAGAAACTACCTCATGGACTGGAATCCATCGTGCCTTGGCTCCTTGGCCAAAGGCAATCCACATGTTCTCAAGACCTAGTTCCTGTAAAGATGGCAGCACAGATATTGCTCTGACTAGTACGTCCGTGTCATTAGCCTTAATGATAATGGACTTGCCATCATCCGTCGTTGCATCCCTGGCGTGTACAAATATTCGAGTGTCAGCTTCTTCATGACAACATGGAGACACAGCATCCAGTGACTTCCTTGTGTTGCTCATGGCATCTTCTTTTGTGACAACGACTGTGCTTGTGGTCTGTGCTTCACACATCTTTTACACAAGGAAGTGAAACAGCTCAGTCTTGTTGCTGTCATCTCGAAGAAAGCTTCTCCAGTTACTTGGGGTCTTACTGGTTCCTGTCACTCTTCTTCTGATACCTTGCCCCCTTTTCGACCTTGCCTCGGACTTCAGACTTGACTTCTTGTACACATCAAACACTACGTCCACCCTCTCGTACCTGGCACCAGAGGATTCCACCTTTGGGATGATGTCTTTGTTAGCATAGTCATCAAATATCTTTGAAGTGCGTGGAGGTAGGGAATTGATAAGTGCTGAGCCATCAATGATGACTGCATATCCCCTTGGTTCTCTGTCTGGGATGTTCACTTGTGCTTCAAGAATTTCAGCCAGCTGGGGCTTCAAATTTTTTTAAGTTTTTTTTTTTTTTTCAAATTTTTCAAAATTTGGATTTTCAAATGGCCAATCAGGCAGATTTGATCAGAAAGCCCTGCAGAACAGAAATGCCAAATTTGATACTTGTATCATAATTTGCACAATTTTTCTACTATCTACTACACTATAATGGGCAGTTAATAAGACGATACAGTACATGTACTCAACATGTTATATAAGCTCTTGGATATATTAATTTTAGACACATACATGGAACCAGCATGAGATTATGTTTCATATAAGCCATAATATGTGTTGTCTAACAGTGTAATAGGTCGTCTAGTAGCCATTCTGATTGGGTATGGAAATCGCTTTTGGCACAAATGACAAAAATTCATTTTTGAGGGTACTCCTTTTCATGAGGCTAAAACAGGTAGTGCTTCCCAATATTTTCAATGTTAACATTCAAATTCGTATTCAGCATATCCAGACACTTCAAAAAAAATAGTTTTGTTGGGAGGTGGGGGTGCACGGTGGCCCTATCTAGCCCATGGCCTACAGGAGACTGCTTAGGCAACACCAACACTGCACAGAGCATGGTCCCAATGAATGGATGGATTCAACATCATCTATCATCTATATATTAATACTGAAGGACCAATTTTGTGCTCCTCCTAGCGGTCGCGTCACATTTTTCTCGGTACTGTGACCTGGACTGAAAGAAACTTCGTACCTGTAAGAGTGCATCGCACATAGCGGCAATAGTCAACCTTCAACTCTGAAGCATCTATATATTAATACTGAAGGACCAATCGTGATGCTCCTATGTAAGTTCGACATTCGATGCGGACTGTGCAACGGCACTAGACTGTGCATTCGAAGACTACACAACCATGTGTTAGATGGATAAATCATTGGTGGAAACAAACACGGACAGCGAGTTCTGATTCCACGGCTGAAGCTGGAACCATCGGAAGTAGCATTGCCCTTCACACTAAAGAGAACCCACTTCCCCATCCGGCTTGCATACTGCATGACCATTAACAAGGCGCAAGGACAAACATTTTGTAGAGTGGGAATATACTTTCCATCTCCAGTTTTTTCGCACGGACAACTGTACGTCACGTTCTCGAGAGCCAGAAGTTTTGACACGGTGAACGTCAAAGTAGACACATGCACAAACCAGGGGACTTCTTCACAAGGAGTAGTGTACACCAAAAATGTTGTGTAGAAGGACGTTTTGTAGGCCTCATTAGGTAAGGCCATGAAGTACATCGACTGGGATCCGGCTCTTACGAGAGCTGCCACTGGTTGTCATATTGGGCTCATGGAACGGAATCCGTCTGTGATGCGGTTTCGGCTAGTTGTATTTTATTATGTGCACTACCTTTCCAGTAAATCTTCAAAGAACAGCGTTTGTCTCCCGACACGTACGGGCGGCGTTTGTCTCCCGATGCGTTCGGGCGGCGTTTGTCTCCCGACACGTCTGGGCGGTGTTTGTCTCCCACCGGGCCCGAGCGGCATTTGTCTCCCGACGCATCGGGGAAGCGTTTGTCTCCCAATGCGTCGGGGTGGCATTTGTCTCCCGACGCGTCTCGACGGTGTTTGTCTCCCCATGCATCCGGGTGGCGTTTGTCTCCCACCGCGTCTGGGCGGTCTTTGTCTCTCGACACGTCCGGGCGTTGTTGGTCTTCCGACGCATCAGGGCAGTGTTGGTCTCCGGACGCGTCCGGGCGGTGTTTGTCTCCCGACTCGTCTGGGTGGTGTTTGTCTCCCGAGGCGTCCGGGCGATGTTTGTCTCCTGACGCGTCCGGGCGGTGTTTGTTTCCCGACGTGTCTGGGTGGTGTTTGTCTCCGAATGCATCTAGGCAGTAATTAACGCTCCACCGCATGTCTGCAATCCCTTCGTCTCACCTCACATTGCCTTTCTTTCACCGACCCCTCCTTGATCTCCTCTCTCCCCACTTTCTCTCCCCTCTCTCCCTCTTCCCTCCTCTTTTTCTACCCCCACCCCTTTTGTAACTCCGATACCTAAGCGATGAGTGGTATTTGCTCTGTGTGTAAATGTAAGCACACCCCACCAATATATATATGCATGTATGTATGTATGTATATATATATATATATATATATATATATATATATATATATATATATATATATATATATATATATATATATATATATATATATATATATATATATATATATATATATATATATATATATATATATATATATATATATATATATAATATAAAGCCTGCTGTTGGCGTAGAGGTTAGGGTAGCGGCTTGTCGATCCAAAAGGTCCTGAGTTCAAGCCCCGTTGGCCGCTTGAATCAATACACACCAGGAGGTTGACTCAGTCTGTCATCCTTCCAAGGTCGGCGAAGTGAGTACCAGTGTACTGGGCCCGGTGTATGCCTCGGTTAGAATAGGTGTACCATATCCCTGTGTCGTAAGAAGCGACCAGGGTTGCGTCAGGAAGGGCATCTGGCGTAAAACCTGTGCCAAATCATTATGCGGATCATAACGGATGATCCGCTGTGGCGACCCCTAACGGGCGCAGCCGAAAGAAGAAGAAGATATATATATATATATATATATATATATATATATATATATATATATATATATATATATATATATATATATATATATTAGCGGGGTGTGCTTGCACTTTGTATAAGCATATGAAACGTGCTGCCGCACTGTCTTGGCTCACTCACTTGCATTTGATTTTTCATTTATTTATTTTCTTTTCTGTTTCTTTTTCTTCATTTTTTGTATTTTCATTCACGGATGTTGTCTGATGATTCTGTGAATTTTTCCGGTGTACCGGCTTGATGTTCATCGGCAAGCAAAATTTCAGCTTTCAATGTTACCCGGAAGGTTCCGATCTTTAATATCAGTCAGTGGTCAGAAAGAGCTTTATGTATTAGATATATACTATATATATATATATATATATATATATATATACATACATACATACATACATACATACATACACACATATATATATATATATATATATATATATATATATATATATATATATATACATATATACATACATATACATATATATACATACCTTCATACAAGAAGTTTATACATATATTTATCATTGCTCATTCACATGTGTTTCAAACGTTTTGGTTTGTCTGTCCCTTCAGCAAACTCGTGCTTGTTGGGGAAGAGCGAACAGCCCAAGAAATCATCGAGCCTGGGAGAGGAGAGACCCTCACGACCAAGGCAAAGGCGGAAACCTCGTGTGCTCTTTTCGCAGGCACAGGTATTCGAGCTTGAACGGCGTTTCAAGCAGCAGCGCTATTTGTCGGCGCCAGAACGGGAACACCTTGCCAGCTTGCTCAAGCTCACGTCCACGCAAGTGAAGATCTGGTTTCAAAACCGCCGCTACAAGTGCAAACGGCAGCGCCAGGACCGGAGTCTTGAATTACATCAATGCCAGGGTCTCCAACCTCCGCGCAGAGTTGCTGTGCCAGTGCTCGTGCGAGACGGTCGTCCGTGCATCCCTTCAGGCCCACAGCCTCCCCCAGCTTACAGTGGTTCTCCTGTATCTCCACCATACAGCATGTCAGCTTACAGCAACTACAGCTCATATCCTTGCAGCTACAGCACATCATCAGCCGCGGCAGCAGCTGCTGCTGCTGCGGCTGCTGTGGGATATGGTCCTGTTAACTACATCCAGCCAGTTGCCACCAATGCTTTCATGAACATGAATCTCAATGTCGTTAATGGTGGAGCTCCCGCTGGTTCGGCCACACACCAACCCATGGGGCCAGGAGGTGCGGCTCTTCAAGGAGCACTGCACGGGATTCGTGCATGGTGAGAAACTGTGATCTTCACATGAACATGTCACCGTACCTGTAACTCCACTCAATGTACACCTGAAGATGCCCACACATGTTGTGCCGAAGCGGATGATACTCTACTAAGTCCTCATCCTTTATTTAGGTGCACCTGAATCGCAAATAAATGCTCATCAAAATGTCCACAAAACGCTCACCATCTGTCCACAAAGTTTCACTTGCTATAATAAAAGACCATATCGATCTTTTGGGTCATCCTCCGCTGACTCGAGTCACTGTAAAGTTAATCTTCGTCTATTCATGACATCGATTGTTCCTGAAACAAACGTCATTGTCACTTTTACGATTATGACATCACACTTCTCATGTAGTTTCTTTTCAAAGCATCCAGGGAATACTTGGTCGCACCTTGTTGACTTTTTCGATGGTCGATCATCACTTTTTCGACGGTCATATCAAAACTCGAAGTTTGATTTTGACATTGCCCGTGTCCTCTGCACACGTGTCATGAATAAAAAGGAATTGTAATCCTCAAACCATTTTGACATGGTGTACATTCCGCCGTTGTTGCTTTAGCTCGAGTGAAGATGAACAGTGTTTTAGAATGCACTTCAATGGAGGTCTTGTATATAATGTATTTGTGCAAACAGGGTACACTGTGTTCATAGGCGTGTTGTTTTGTCGTTTTGTTTTGAACACCCACGTTTGATATTATTAGAATTTGAGGTTAAAATGAGGAATGGAGGTGGGTGGCGAGGGGTCAGGTCACCAGCTGGGAACTCAACCCCCACCCCCCCAACCCCCCTCCCCCACCCTCACGCCATTATGGAATATAGTTGATTAAAAAACAATTCTAACAGGAACGACCTACATGGTGATGAATTGGGTGACCTCGGGTCTAGATTTCCATTTCAGTCCCTGCAATTATTGTTGGATGTGAAAGGTATCAAGAATGGAGGACATGGCACAAGATGATAGCCATGGCAGTTTGAATGAATGATCAGTGCACATGGAAACCACTGCATCGCTCGGCGGGATGGTCATGCCATGTGAGATGACACAATGAAAGGCGACGATGTATACATATATATATATATATATATATATATATATGTATGTATATGTTTATGTATATATATGTATATATATATATATATATATATATATATATATATATATATATTTTGTTTTGCGTTTGCACATTTCGGAAACAGTATCAGAAAGTGAAACACTGTGTTGGCTCTCACACTTGTTTTTCAATCGCACATATTATATAATTATTTTATGTGTTAAAAGCTGGAGGGTAACAGAGACAATTTGCCTTGTAACAGTGATTGCAAACCATGCGGTGTATGATTTTATGAGCGCTGGTGTATATTGTAGTCTCTAAAATGATGCTAACATGTGTTGGTATCAAGTTCAGGAAAAGTCGCACGAGAGCCAAATGAGTTGTTGTGTTCGAGTTCACAATGGCCGTGAAAAATGTACCTATTGGACACTTATCACGTTTTACTCAACTTCTCACCACCCGTTATAGAGGAGCACATTTACCATGTAGGACTGCATTTTTTATTTGCAGAATTGTCAGATGTTTTGTGCACAATGTCGAGTTTTGAATATTACACACACACCAGCATGCTAACTTAAAAAACAAACAAACACAGAGATATGACGCAGAATCTTCCAAGAAGACAGCCTCCTGCTCCCTCCACACTCCCCCCCACACTTTCCTGTTTTGCCTGGATCTGAATTCACTAAGTAACCTCATTAGTGAGTAAGGACACAATACACCCTAACAGCCAATAAGAGAACGTCCAAAGAGACAGAGAAGGTGACATATCCACTGGACATGGATGATTTAAAACTCTTTGTACCGAACGACGAAAAATTGGCAGAACAACTGAAATTAGTGAAACGGTACTCTGACGACAACCAAATGGAATTTGGCCAAGATAAGTGTGGCAAGTGCATATTCATACAAGGTAAACCAACAAAAACGGACAACATAAAAATCCACTTAAATACAACAATAAAGGAACTAGACAATGAATCATCTTACAAAAACCTTGGAGAAAAACAATATCAAAGCCATAACCCAACTAGCAGGACAAGTGTTTAAAAACAGCTGCGGAATAGTACACTGGCCACATGCGGAAATCAGAAAACTAGATATCAGAACAAGGAAACTCTGCATTATCCACAAAATGTTCTACAACAATCAGTACATCCCGGGAATGTACCTGCCAAGGAAATAAGGAGGTGGCGTCCTAATGGAACTCAATCGAGTGCACAGAGCGATGAATGTAGAATTAGCAGAGCATGTGAAAAGTTCAACTGACTAGAGATTACAGAAGACAATTTATACACAAGCATGAAGAACACAACAAACCAGAAAAGATATCTCTCAATCACCTTGCAAAAAACATGTACCAAACCGAAACAGCAACAAATACAGCCCAAACAATTGCAAAAAAAAGACAAAAGAAAAATACAAGGTGAAATACCAACAGATATATAGTGACAACTGGGAGAAAGCCAAAAGAGTAGGGAAATATAAATATAGAGTTGGACAGATTGGGGATAGACAAAGAAGGTTCATTTGAATGGCTATGAAGAGGTCAGCTCAATTGGGATGAACAACAAATCATAATAAATGCCGAAGAACAAGGACACTACATAAATGGCTTTATAAATATAGCAAGACTTGGACAGGTGTAGGTTCTGCAAGGTAGAAACAGAAAGCACGAGCGACCTCCTATCAGGATGTAAAACACTAATGTCTGAACAGCTGTACACACAAAGGCACAACAATGTATGTCGAGTAAAATTTCAATTTTCCAAAAAATTCACATGTCCAAAAATTTCAATATCCCAGTTCTACCAAACCTATGGAAACATGAACCAAAAGCGATAATTGAAAACGAGGAAGTAACGCTCACGTACAACTTGCTCATCCCATCGAGCGTGAACATAGAAAACAAAGCACTGTGACCGGATATCGTACTTGCATATGAAAAAGGAAAGAAGGTGTTGCTAATTGAGGTTTCAGTTAATTGACCCAGTGATTTTGATCGAATTAACGTGGAAATCAAGGAAATGACCAAATATAAAGATCTCAAAAATGAAGTGAAAAGATCCTGGAAACTGAAGAACATCGAAATTGTACCAGTGATGATTGGAGCAATGGGGATGATAAAGAAGACCCTTACAAAGAGAGATCTCATAAATTACCTCTGGGGATATTACGACAAACAAACTACAGTTGGAGGCTGTCTGGGGAGGGGGTGAATGACAATCTTGAGAAGACCTCTCGGAACAAAACTGAGAACAAGAAAACTTCACAACTTGGTCGATGAATCATGATCCCTTACCGGAACGAATGTGGATACATCAAGACCTGGGAAGACTCCGTTTGTTCCAACTTCTGAAACCCAAATATGGAGATAACCACACACACATATACAGTATATACATACATACTTAAACATATACAAACTTATACTATTCTCGCACTTGTTCATTTTGTGATGATGAATAAATTATTGACAATCCTCTTGTGCGAGCAATGACTTGCCTGACCGAGTGTGTCAAGTTGAACTCACTCACGACCAGAATGATATAACATTGTTGTAACAGACAATAATTATACCGTTTCGCTGCACTCTCGAAAGCCACAAATGCTACACGGTAATCCACCCCTGTAGACTGGATGAGAAAGTTCACCATCACCCCCCCCACCCCCCGGACCCCCAACTGGAAACAACAGCGGCAGATTGCACGGTCTGGAGGACCGGGGAACAGGACTCGATAATGAAGTAACTCACGGAGAGCCTAAGAAGGACTTGTTAGGGCACACTTGATGCTCTTGTTCAGCTGCCATGGTCTATGAAAGAACGAATTTTACGGCTAAAAGACCTTTGAGAGCTCGGGTTAGTGGTGCTGAATGTCTCTAAAGATTGCTCTAATTAGACTTGCGAATGGAGTCGGTAGTTCAATGGCAGGTCTAAAAGCGAACGATATAGCATTTTAAGGGTCAGGGTAACGCACGATCATGTGACCGGTTAATTTGTGAACATTTTTCAATGTCCGAGGCAGAGACCGTGCAGGGAATTCCGTATTATCACATACGGTACATAATGAACCGGCGAACAAGCGGCTCCTATATATTGGTTAATTGTGTAATTATATTAATTCTCGCACGCAGACAGATTTTCTTAATGAGGGTCGTAGATTGCCAATGTGACCATTGTCACAAACGGACGAATTAGCTCCGGCTTGAATAACGAGGGGGCACGGCGGGACTTGTAGGAACACGAAGCTACACAACAGGCCATGATGCCATCGACGCTACGCGTCTCAATGGTCTCATTCCATAGACAAATACTTTAGCATGGAATTCACAGCAAAGGAGATTAGAGCTCATTCGAAACACGAGTCTGGGATGAAGCTCCGCTGTGTCCTCATCATGGTGTGTCGTGTCCTCTTCATGGTTGTGTCCCACTCATGGTGTTTTCCCCTCGTTGTGTGGGCACTACATGGTGTCAGGGCCCACCCTAAATCAAACTACAAGGGCACTCGGTCGAGCGCATACCTCTGCCACGTAAGGCCTGATCCACGAGAATATATCGGGCCTGATACATTTTTGAAATGTCATGCTATATGTCGTTTTTGGCCTGACCTCTCAATGGGGAAGATTCACCTAGAAAATTAACTAATTCTCGTATCCAGATCCGGATTCAGATCTTCACCAAAGTTGAATCAATTCTTTCTTGTCACACACCCAACATGTCAACGAAGTTTAGCCCGAATTTGTTTACAACTTTTTGAGATATCCTGCACACAGGCAGACAAACAAACAGACAAATTAACAAAGACAGAAACGGGTTAAAACATAACCTCTTTCACCTTTGGTGAAAGAGGTAATGATGCTCCAGGCAAGGGGCATCTTTGGCACCCCTCTCCATTTGTTCAACGTTTGAATACTATATGAGAATGTAGCCTGTGCAGGCAGTGAGATGAGGCTGAGGGTGTATCTGGTGCAGGCAGTGGTGAGGCCGCAGGTGTATCCAGTACAGGCAGTGGTGAGGGGTAGCAAGGGCAGGCAATGGTGATGGTAGCAAGGGCAGGCAATGGTGATGGGTAGCAAAGGCAGGCAAGGGTGAGGGGGTAACGAGGACAGGCAGTGGCTGAGCAGGTAAGCGAGGTATTAATGGACGAGCTCACTGGAATCAGGAGAGGTATCGGAGGATTGGAGAGAAGCAAATGTAACATCATTATTTAAGAATGGATCCAGAGAAGAATTGGGGAACTCTAGACCTGTTAGTTTGACATCAGTTGTGGGGAAGGTTTTCGAGACATTAATTATGGACCAGATGAGGAACCATTTAAATAAATATAAACTAATTAAAGGTAGTCAGCATGGGTTTACCAAAGGGACATCTTCTTTAACAAATATATTAAAGTTCTTTGAAGCAGTTTCTAATTGGGTGGATGAGAGGAGCACAGTGGATGTAGATAGTAGGCTATATCTCGACTTCATTCAGAAGGTATTTAAGAAGGTACCACATTGGAGTTTGTTAGCTCAGGTGAGGACTTGTGAAGTGGCTCGTCAGGTAGTTACTCACAACTGGATTGGAAACTGGATTAGTGATAGGAAGCAAAGAGTGGCTGTGAGTGGGAGGATGTCTTGCTGGGAGGATGTAAGGAGTGATGTACCTCAGGGATTGCTACTGGCACCAGAATTATTCATTATTGACATCAATGTTTTGGATAGTGGGGTAAATAGTCAGCTTTCCAAACTTGCAGATGACACAAAGCTTGGAGGTAAGGGAGATAGATAGCAGAAAGGAGGGGATGGGGGGGGTGGGGTGGTGATCAGATTCAAGAAGTATTGATAATTCCATAGATTGGGTATAACATTGGGAGATGTAATTTAACCTGAGCAGGTGTAAGGTGTTGGGGATAGGAAAGAATAATGAAAATAGAGATTACAGGATGCAAGGGGTAATTTTGGAGCATGTCACACAGGAGAAGGATCTGGGGGTGGTAATACATATGGGAGGTGAGCAGGCAGCACAATGCCAGGCAGCTATAGGTAAAGCAAATAGGGTTTTAGGTTGTATTCAGAGGGGGATCATTTATAAATCAAAACGTGTTGTTAACATTGTCCAGGAATTTAGTGAGGGCGACATCCAGAATATTGTGTGCAGTTTTGGTCACCACAACTCAGGAAGGCCATCAATGCCAGCGAGAGGGTTCAGCGCAGGGCTACTCGATTGATTCCGGGCCAAGCTAGACTCAGCTATGAGGAGCGGCTGAAGGAGACAGGGCTTTATACACTAGAAAGGAGGCGGTTACGAGGAGATATGATGGAGATGTTTAAGATAATGAAAGGTAAAGATAAAATAAGTGTAGATGAGTTAGTCAACAGAGTGGACAGTGATAGGACCAGGGGCCATAACCTGAGAGTTAAGAAGAGGAGAGTTAAGACGGTAACAAGGCAGGGGACTTTCACTCAGAGAGTAGTTAAAGCATGGAATGGTCTCCTGCATGGTGTGTGTTCTTGATGGTGTGTGTTCCTCATGGTGTCCTCCGCTCATGGTGTGTGCACCACAAGGTGTATCCTCTTCAAGGGGTGTGCACCACATGGTGTATCGTCTTCATGGGGTGTGTGTCCCTCGTGGTGTATCCTCTTCAAGGGGTGTACCCCTTGTGGTGTGTCTTACATGGTGTATCCCACGTGGTGTGCCCTACATGGTGTATCCCTCATGTTGTTATCCTCACAAGTGTTCCTAGTGGTGTGTGTCCTTCATGGTGTGTTCCACATGGTATGTCCCTCATAGAGTGCATCCCTCATGGTATATGCTCTCCATGGTGTGTTTGTCCCTCATGGTGTGCGCACCTCGTGGTCTTTTCCAAATGGTGTATCCCTCATGGTGTGTGACTTCAAGATGTGTCCCCCTTGTGGTATGTCCACCACAGTGTATCCCTCATGGTGTGTGCTCTTCATGGTGTATCCACATGGTGTATCCGTCATGTTGTGTGTGTGCTCCTCCTGATGTGTGTGTCCCTCATGGTGTATCCCTCATGATGTATCCCTAGTGGGAAGTAACCCTCATGGTGTGTACTCTTCATGGTGTGTGCATCTTGTGTGTGTCCCTCAAGGTGTATCCCTTTGTGGAGTGTGCAGGTGGTGTGTATCCCTTGTGGGATGTAACCCTCATGGTGTGTGCTCTTCATGGTGTGTGCTCTTCATGGTGTGTGCATCTTGTGTGTCTCACATGGTGTCTCCCCCTCGTGGTATCTCTTTGTCATGGTCTCATGGTGTGTTCCTTGTGGTGGTTTCACCTGCACGAGGCACAAGTTGATGTCGCACAGCAAGGTGAATCAGATTTTGAGAACCTCACAAGGCAGGTAGTCCTCACTCAGGCAAAACTTTTGATGAGTATTTTGGGGGAAGGGGACGCGGAGTTCCAGAGGGAACTACAACGGCACTCGGGAGAGTGCATACCTCCGCCAGGCTGAACGGTTTACATTTTATATCTGAATGACAGGCCGGATCTGAACCAAAATCAAATAGGCTTGTTCTTGTCACCTACCCAACTCATCCGCCAAGTTTTGTCATAACTCATCCATAACTCTTTGAAATATCATGATATATATATATATATATATATATATATATATATATATATATATATATATATATATATATATATATATATATATATATATATATATATATATAGTTTTTTTGCCCTATCTCTTCATGATGAAAAAATCACTAGATTAAAAAATATATAATATCCGAATCTTCATCAAAATCCCTTTCGACCTTGACACCACTTCGACCCCGTGACCCTTTAGACCCATTGGCCTTATTTAGATACTTTAGATCTTTTAGACCCATAAAACCCTTTCAGACCTTTTAGACCCCTTGAACCCTCTTAGACCACTTATATCGACTGACCTTATAGACCTCTTGACCCTTTAAAACCTGTATACCGAATCATGCTGCGTTGAAATTTGCTCAGTACCACGTGTAGCACTGTCAAGTGACTCGGTGAAAGGCTGGTGTTGGCTCAGTGGTTAGGGTGGTGGTTTGGGATCCTAGGGTCCTGAGTTCAAGACCCGTCAGCTGCTGAATTAATGCACCAGGGGGTTGACTCAGCCTGTCATCCTTCCGAGGTCGGTGAAATGAGTACCAGTTCCAGTGTGTGTACTGGTAGAGGGGCACTGCATCAGCGACGCAGTCGCGCTTCAAGAAATGATAGCTACCCCGGCAGCTAAGCTGCCATACGACCACCACCACCATATGACTCGGTACACGTGCATTGCAATTTGGACTTGCAGTGCACAGTGTGCACACACAAGTTCGGGATATTCACTGGTAAACCGGGGAACATGTCAAGTAACATGTTGGCTGACCATTATATTGCTCGGGTACATGTCAGTATCATTTTGTGTAATTATGGTGCACAGGAATCTTTTTACATTGGTGTATACATATAGTACACCACTGTATATGAAACTGAAAAACATGAATGGACGGTGCACCCTCGTCGATGTGAAGTCTTGAACGACCCCTTGTGAGTATGTCTATTAATTATGTACTTTTTAAGCCTAATGTTGGCTTAAGACCTTCAAAGCCTTTGATACCAGGTGGTTGAATTAACACCAGGTGGGTTGACTTAGTCTGTCATCCTTCTGAGGTCAGCAAAGCGAGTGCCAGCTCACTGGTAACAGGGGCACCGCATCGGCAGCGCAAGCATGACCCCAGAAAAAGATGCAGCCAAGCAGCCACTGGCTGCATACAAATAAATAAACAGACTGTTTGAACGTGAGTACGTCGATTAATTACTTATGATTCGGCGTTGACTACATGTCTATTAATTACGGACTATTGGGACATACCTTTAAGACAAGTACACCTTTGCAGCCCTTACACCTCTTAGAACCCGGGGCAGATCCAGGATTTTAGGTTACGGGGAGGGGGGGGGGCGCAAAAACATGATTCATGTACAGATTTTGATTTTAAAAATAGATAATTAAACGTTCATAGGATGGGATAAAAGAACTCAGGATCTCTTGTGTACTGAGCAATGGTTAAATATAGTTACAATTACGTCTCCTCGTGTCTCTGTTACCCACAGTTTTGTGCTTCCATTCCCTCTCCCGTCCCTCTTGTCTACTGCTCTCCTTGTTAAACTTTCTGTGTTAGCTCTTATATGAGCCTCAGCATTGTACATTTAAACAAACCAAGCTCTCTTTCTTCAATGGATGGTGAACAATGACGATGAATAAAAGGACCAAACCAACAAAAGATAATATTGTTATGGGGCCAGGTCTCGGTGGCGAGCACGACCACGAGGGGGAGCAGTGGAGTCTGCTCCACCGAACACCTGGAATTTAGGTTGTACCTTTCAGATAAATCCGAAAGGTCACGGGTCGCTTATCGGACCGAAGATCGCCAATAGGTCGACCACGTGGGATAGGGTCAATTGCCAATTTCAATATACCTAAATACACATGCAGTCCCACTACCGGGGAACCACACCCTCGGCCGACTCTGTCCGATCCGAGTCGCAGGTAACGGCTCAGATCTGGCGTAACAGAGCGGAGTTACCAGAGCCGCACCGGACCAAAAGAACAATTTGCTGCTTTGCTATTTCCCAACAAGCACCATTCTAAGCCAATGAAAGAAACACAGAAACGAGCTGGTACATTCAACAAAAAGGGGAATTTATTTACAACAATAATTATTGTATTTTTTATAATTATAATTTGGGAACGAGGGGAGCACGTAAGGGCAGAGTTATCTGACTAAGCAATGCAAATAATGTACAGCAAAAAGCACTTAACAATTCTACTCATCAGACGGGGCACACGGACACACACACACACACACACACACACACACACACACACACACACACACACACACACACACACACACACACACACACACACACACACACACACACACACACACACACACACACACCGAGAAAGAGATGGACTTTATTGCCCCTTCAGCTCGGAGGGAAGACGAGCTGAGGGAAGATAACGTGCTGGCTACCTGGCCGCGTTTGTGCGGCTCGGTCCGCACCTTCCCGGAGCACCAGTCACCAAAGGACGGACCAGGGCAGCCGAACCCAGAGGGGGCGAGACGAGGTGGTCTCCCTTGATGAGATGGTTGACCGCTCGCTGTAATGCGCCAGACAAGATGCTTCGGATGCGCGCGATGCAGTCAGCGCAGACCAGACAGAAGCGCCTCGAGCCGACGGGACGCAATCATTAATTCCTTCTTCCATCCTTCGGGGCACGGTCCGCTCGTCCGTGGCCTGCTCCCATTGGGTGGACGAGGTGTCGCGGCTCCGCCTTCTTGCCAAGGACCGCCCCGGCTCTGGTCTGCTCGTCGCCCATTGGGCAAAAAATGACGCATACCTTTATTTGGCGCACAGCCAAAGCGAAACGCTTCGTGACCATATTTGGAATGGAATTCCATTCCAAAGGAATTCCGTACACGCCCATATACCAACGAGCGCGCCGAGAATGCTGAGAGCAGAGTGTTGTTGATGTAAAAACGAAGATGGGCGTTGTTGTCGTTGTCGTTGTAAAAATCCTATCTATAAAATAATCCATAGCGCCCGTACACTTAATTCCCATTAGACACAGGGGATGGATTCTAACTAGAAACACATACTTACCGATAAAACTGATCAAAAGGACATGGCTGTTGTGTGCAGTAAGCTTCCAAATTCGTAACAATATTACCAACAACACGATTATACTGTTATTAAATCATCATGACATAATTGCAACACACTGACAAGGCTCCACCAGTGAGTGGAGTTACAAAATCAAATTGGAACAGCTTCACTATTTCTTACCCTTTTCAGCATGCACATCATGGTCTCTTAAGTCTTTCTTTTTTAAGGGGGGGGGGGGGTGAGGGGGAATCCTGTGAATTCTGCTTCGAATTTTCACCTCTTTTGAAGAACGTAATGCTGTTGCTGTTGCTGCTGCTGTTCAATCTGGAAATTAAAATGACAACAAAAGAAACGATTCCAAAAATACCGAATTGACATGTCCATCTTTTCAACAATGTTTGCCAACTGCAGACCTTGATTTTGTTTTTTTTTTCGCAATGTGTTAACACACTTCAAAAACATAAACATAATGAAACACTTGAAGGATTTTCTTAAACTAGTACGTGCCCGTAAAAAAAAATAAAAAAAAATTAAATATTCAAAACGTGAGCAGCAAACAACAACCACACAGGCCGTTTCGTCGCTCTCGCGAGCCCGTACGTGCGTGGCCCAGAAATTCGCATATTATTCGCAGTTACTATTATTCGCAATTTAGTTTTAATACCCAATTATTCAATTAGCGCCAACGTATTTTACCTTTTCGCAATGTCGTGGCAAGGAAAAACAAAAAGAGAAGAGGAGAGAAAAAAAAAATTACTTCCTGGTTCGGAGCACACCAGCTCACTCTGATGTTACCGAAATTTATGCACCGTCTAATATGAAAACGATCATAACTTGGGGCATAGTGTTTATCTATAAATGCGCATAAGAAATCGAGAAATTATTAGAATACACGAAGTCATCACTCTCCGGAAGTCCATACGTTGTAACCCGTAATGGGGAACGTGGCTGAGCTTCCCTTCCCCATCGGCCACACCCACGCAACAACGGGTCTTGTCATTGGTTTGGTAAATAAATGGCCATAACTTGGGAAGCACTTGTCCGATTAATATCAAACCTTGAAAAGGCACATCCTCAGGTCCCCAGCAATATACCTGGCAAGTTTCAATTAGATCGGACCAGTGGTTGTCGAGAAACAGCGGACACAGACACACATACACACACACACACACACACACACGCACGCACACACACACGCGCACGCACACACACACACACACACACACACACACACACACACACACACACACACACACACACACATACACACACACACACACCTGGAATTATAGATAGATGTAATCGTTTCAGAATTTACGTTTAAATTTGTGAAACGCAATGTTATATGAGGTAGGCTTACCTTCCTGATCATATATTTAGTCTTTACAGTGGAAATTGTTGAAAAAAAAATTCACAGTGCGAGACAGTTTTCATTCCAACTTTCCGAGACCACATCGTTGGTTATATGCACCTCATTACATGTGAAAAAAACAACATCGCCTTTGGCGGGAGGAGGGGGAGTTAAGGGAGGAAGCGCACAGGGCGCAGCCTCACCTCGATCTGTCCCTGGTGATTCCCCGGAATGCCATGGCCGTGGACAGTGACACTCTCCCTCGTAAAATAAATAACTGTGGGAACAATTTACATAATCACAATGGCGGAAATGACGTAATGAATACGGGAGTGTTGGCCACACCCCATCCGGATGAAGCGTGTTAACCGAATCTGCATGTCGGAATAGGTGAATAACCCTAATTTCCCTTGAAGAAGAAAACACAGAAACCTCCGTGTGGGTTTTGTTAAAAAAAAAAAATAATGAAGAAAAAAGAAAAAGAAGAAAAAAAGTCCGACACTTCGTATTTCCACAGAGCCCATTATTGCTCTCGGCGGCCTTGGGTGTGAGCCAACTGTTCTGGCGGCAAATTTGTAATTGCGTCTCTCCACGCAAACTGAGGTAAATGTGTACAAATTATACTTTGAAAAATTTCGATTTACCTCAACATGCGCGATATCAAATGGTCATGTAACATGTGGTAAAGTTTCAATTCCCCCCTTTGACTGGTTTTCGATGTACGCTCTTTACAACCTGCAGACAAGTACGTACATACGTTCGACGTACCACGTACGCGACGGATTGCTTCACCCCTCTTTTTGCTTCACGTGTGCAGCGGGTGGGACCGCTGGCAACTGCAGCTGTCGTCTTGCGTTCCTTTGTGCACGGACTTCTGGTAATCGCTGGGAAATTCTTCTTCGTTTCAGTGTGTTTTCGGCATGTCACCACCTGGAAACATATAAAAGTTATTAGGATACGGCGGCCGTACCCCCCCCACCCCCTGAATTGACAAAATGTGCGGCGGCCGCAAAGTTTCTGAGGTGGCCTCAGGGTGGCCCTACGCCGTATGACTATCTTTTACAGGCCGTAGTGGTCTCAGTGGAATTAGAGCGCGGAGTTAGAACTTTTTTTCATTTCAAGGTTGGCCGGAGCAATTCGACAAGCCGTAGCCATGACGTAGATGTGTTCCACGTCGACCGTACGTAGGGCGTACGGTGGGCTTGCGTTATTCGTGCGGCTGCCGTAGGCTCTTATCAATGAAAAATGAATTTTGCCAACCCCCAAAAAATTACAGCGGCCGCACTATTTCCACGGTCGCCATAGGGTAGTCCTAAGGCGTCCCTGTGTTCACCGTACAGTGGCCTTGAGGTCTGTGTGACTACCTGCGGGCAACGCTGGGTCGACGCACGCTTCCCCTACGCCTGCCGTGCATCCTACGTATGGCCTCCGTGGCAGTCTGCGTCGACCATGCGCTACCGCTAGAGATCAGAGTATAGGTGTTTGCCACCAGTGTTGGGCACAAAAGTGATATTCCGATAACAGATAATTATCGAAGTTTACTTTTTTTATCGGAAGTTAACTTCCATTTATCGTTATCGGACCAGTTAACTTCTGATAACTCGATTTTTTTTTTAGTCCCATAATGTCCGTTAATTTATTGTCCGATAACATTTTTATCGTTTCCGGGTCGCATTTCGCCGAACTAATTAATTATCAATGAGGAGGAAAATGTACATGATTATAGATTACTTGTTTTACAAGATAATGCTGAATCAGGCCTCCGTGTGAAGAAAAATGGAAGAAGAAGGGGAGGAGGAGGAAGAACAAGAAGAAGCCTTGCAATGGCGACTTCCTCAGCCATGTGGCTGCTAGGCTCTGCAGATACTGGGTTTGGTCAAGGTTGGGAAACCCAAAAAACAAAAACATATGTGACTGCTACATTGTGTGACCGTGGAAATACTGGGGCCACCCTATAATTGCTAGTGGCCGTAGATTTTTTAGACCCTACGGCCGCCGAGCCAAATGTGACTGAAGCATTAGTGGCATACAGAAGAGTCCCACGTTGCACAGAAAAAGTCCCACGTTGCACAGAAAAAGTCCCACGTTGCATAGAAAAAGTCCCACGTTGCATAGAAAAAGTCCCACGTTGCATAGAAAAAGTCCCACGTTGCATAGAAAAAGTCCCACGTTGCAGAGAAAAAGTCCCACGTTGCATAGAAAAAGTCCCACGTTGCATAGAAAAAGTCCCACGTTGCATAGAAAAAGTCCCACGTTGCATAGAAAAAGTCCCACGTTGCATAGAAAAAGTCCCACGTTGCATAGAAAAAGTCCCACGTTGCATAGAAAAAGTCCCATGTTGCAGAGAAAAAGTCCCACAGGTCAGGTATGGGAGCATGTGCCAGAACAGTGCGTCGCTGCGTCCACTTTCCGCCGGTACTCCAGGGGCCTCCGTCTGGCCATCCCCCAGGCAGATGCCAGGCCCATCCCCATCTCCTTGAGATGATGGTCAACCTGCTGCAACCATGAGGCACGTGGTCGGCCCACTGGCCTCCTCCACTCATGAGACTCCCTCGCTGAGAGAATTTGGTGAGCAGGATCAGCGTCAGGAAAACGAGCCACATGTCCATACAGCCGCAACTGACGCTCACGGACTATGCAGGTAACAAATCTCATCCGAGTCTCTCTCAGCAACCGCTCGTTGGACACAAAATCCGACCAGCGATAGCCAAGGATTCTCCGAAGACACCTGGTACCGAAGGAATTAAGTCTCCGTCTCAGATCCCTGGTCAGAGTCCAAGTCTCGCACCCATAGAGCAAGACTGGAAGTACCAAGGACCTGAAGTCTCGGACTTTCGTCCTCCCGCACAGGTACCGGCAGCGCCACACCCCATGATCCAGTGAATCCATGACTCCCCAGGCCCGACCCAGACGTCTATTGACCTCTGACTCGCAGCCAGCAGAGACATGAATATCACTGCCAAGGGAAGTGAATCTCTCCACGACCTCAACATCCTCACCACAAACAGACACAGACAGGACAGCAGCATCCAAGATGTCACCGAAAGCCTGGATCTTAGTTTTAACCCAAGAAACCCGTAATCCCAGCGGCTCCGACTCCTCATTCAGCACCTCGAGGGCCCCCAAAAGGATGTCTAAAGTCTCCACAATGATGACTGCATCGTCTGCGAAATCAAGGTCCGAGATCTTGACATTCCCAAACGATGCACCGCAACTTGATCTCTCCGACATCCTCCCTAAAATCCAGTCCATACAAGTGCTGAAAAGTGTGGGGGCAAGTACACATCCCTGACGAACTCCAGTAACAACTGGAAATAAGTCAGAGGTGGTACCACCACACTTCACAGCACTCTCAGTACCAGAGTAGAGTTCAGACATCAGATCGATCAGTTTTGGTGGCACCCCACGAAGACCAAGAATCCTCCAGAGGACATCCCGATTCACTGAATCGAACGCTTTACAGAGATCAACATAGGCTGCAAGCAGCCCCTGCCGAAACTCTCGTCTGCGTTTGGTGAGGACACGAAGGGCAAGGATACGGTCAATCGTTGACCTCTTTGGTGTAAAGCCTGACTGCTCTGGACGCTGGTGCTCAAGCAGATGGTGGCGAACCCTATCAAGAATTATCCGAGCAAAGACCTTGCCCGGCACTGAGAGCAGCGTCACCCCTCGGTAGTTGTTACAGTCTTGGCGATCACCCTTCCCTTTCCAGAGAGGGACAACAAGGCCCCTCTTCCAGTCAGTTGGGATGATGCCTGTGTTCCAGGCAGAGCACAAAACTGCATGCAACGACACGAGTGCAGCACTTCCACCAGCCTTGAGAAGTTCGGCATGGATGCCACAGATCCCTGGAGCTTTGCCCCGTTTCAACTGGTTCACCGCAGCCCGTGTTTCCACAAGCGAAGGTGGACCACAGTTTATTCGAGGGTCAGCAACAGGGATTGTAACACCCTTGACGTCCAATTCGACAGCTGGGGGATCAGCCTGGTACAACCGCTCAAAGTAACCGGCCCAGCGGGCCTTCACTTCAGACTCCTCTGTCAAGAGCCTACCACTCTCTGCTCGAACTGCAGTGCTCCGAGGGATGGGCTTGGATGAACGTAATGCGCGAATTCCCCTGTAAGCGGGACGAGAATCACCTGTCCACAGGTGATGCTCTACCCCTCACAGATTCCTCGCACATAGGCCTCCTTGTCCACCCTCATTGCATGTACAGTTTTACGCCTCAGCTCCCTGAACAGCTCAGCTCTGCCATTCAGCCTGGCCCTGCGACTCTGATCAATGGTATCCAGTGTCCCTTGAGAGACAAAATTCTTCTTTGCCCTGCGGTGAGTTCCAAGACATCCACCGGCAACATCAAGGACGGTGGTCTTGAAGGCTCTCCACAACTCTTCAGGACCCCCCAAAGCACCGAGACCCCCAAAATCCCCACTCAGCCTGTTCGCAAACTCCTCAGCTACTCTCTCATCCCTGAGCTTGGCAACATCCAGCCTAGGCTGGGATGGTACCATTCTCCAGGATTTAAGGTGCAGCTTTAGAGTTGCTACAACAAGCCTGTGGTCAGTATTGAGGAACTGAGCACTCCGGTAGACCCTGCAGTTCTGGATCATCCTCCAACGACCGTCAATGAGGACATGGTCAATCTCCTTTGCCACACCGCCAGCGTTGGAATACCAAGTCCAGCGATGAGCTTGTGGGCGCTGAAACAATGAACCAGCCACCCTCAGTCCATTACTTCTTGCAAAGTCAAGGAACTTAGTGCTATTCTGGTTCATAGTTCCTGACCCATGGGGACCAACACACACCTCATAACCATCCCTATCAGTTCCAGTCGATGCATTGAAATCTCCCAAGACTAGAAGTGTATCTCGTCTGGGGCACTGATCAACCACAGACTCGAGTGTGGCGTAGAATGCATCCTTCACGGTGAGATCACTCGCCTCAGTCGGAGCATAAACAGAGACCAGGGAAATGACACCTAAGGAGTGACGAATCCTTAATCTCATAATACGCTCGTTGACCGGTGTTACCTCAATTATCATTGGGGTCAGCTTATTGGACACAGCTACAGCAACTCCTTGGGTCTGGTAACCATCAGAGCGACCAGACCAATAGTAGGTGTAACCACCCACCATTATCTCGCCGTAATCCGATCTCCGAACCTCAGAGAGAGCTGCAATCCCGATGTCCAAACGCTTGAGCTCAGATGATAACAGAGACAGGTGATCATCCTCTCTTAGGGATAGGACATTCCAGGCACCCACCCGAAGGGACCGCCTCAGGTTAACCCAAGGAGACCGCCGTCTGGTGGACGACACCTCAGCACCACTCCGACACACTCTCCCGCAATCTGACCCAGGGATGTTACCCCGTGGTTTCCCTCCTATCAAAGATTGGGGGTCCCGAAGGCTTTACCCCAATCCCGTCATCCGGTGAGCTGCCCTGCGAAGGGAAGCTGCACAGGAGGTACTCCCACGGAGTGGGTTTTCAGAATTTTTTGCGTTTTTGCGTTTTGTGGAACGAGGGGTTTTACGGTGGCCGGAGTGCAAATCCTGCCACCAACCTCCTAATAAGAAGTAACCCAACTGCAGGAGGACGTCCGCAGACACAGTTGGGCACTAGATATGGATGGCCGTTGGCTAACAAGGAGCTCCTCCGCCCTTTGACAGGTTTTGTTTTTAATCCTGCTGGGTGTCCATATCCAAACACCCCCCTCACCAGAAAACCTGGTGGGGGAGACGGTTTAGTCGCCGACAACCCGACCATGGAACAGGTTAGTACAGGTTTACATGGTACCTGTAGCACGTCACAGATCGAACCTGACCTGACAGAAAAAAGTCCCACGTTGCAGAGAAAAAGTCCGACGTTGCAGAGAAAAAGTCCGACGTTGCAGAGAAAAAGTCCGACGTTGCAGAGAAAAAGTCCGACGTTGCAGAGAAAAAGTCCGACGTTGCAGAGAAAAAGTCCGACGTTGCAGAGAAAAAGTCCGACGTTGCAGAGAAAAAGTCCGACGTTGCAGAGAAAAAGTCCGACGTTGCAGAGAAAAAGTCCGACGTTGCAGAGAAAAAGTCCGACGTTGCAGAGAAAAAGTCCGACGTTGCAGAGAAAAAGTCCGACGTTGCAGAGAAAAAGTCCGACGTTGCAGAGAAAAAGTCCCACGTTGCATAGAAAAAGTCCCACGTTGCATAGAAAAAGTCCCACGTTGCATAGAAAAAGTCTCACGTGGAATAGAAAAAGCCCCACGTGGAATAGAAGAAGCCCCACGTGGAACGGAAAAAGCCCCACGTGGAACGGAAAAAGCCCCACGTGGAACGGAAAAAGCCCCACGTGGAACGGAAAAAGCCCCACGTGGAACGGAAAAAGCCCCACGTGGAACGGAAAAAGTCCCACGTGGAACGGAAAAAGTCCCACGTGGAACGGAAAAAGTCCCACGTGGAACGGAAAAAGTCCCACGTGGAACGGAAAAAGTCCCACGTGGAACGGAAAAAGTCCCACGTGGAACGGAAAAAGTCCCACGTGGAACGGAAAAAGTCCCACGTGGAACGGAAAAAGTCCCACGTGGAACGGAAAAAGTCCCACGTGGAACGGAAAAAGTCCCACGTGGAACGGAAAAAGTCCCACGTGGAACGGAAAAAGTCCCACGTGGAACGGAAAAAGTCCCACGTGGAACGGAA
The DNA here is from genome assembly GCF_056783735.1 of Eptatretus burgeri. Lineage (NCBI taxonomy): Eukaryota > Metazoa > Chordata > Myxini > Myxiniformes > Myxinidae > Eptatretus > Eptatretus burgeri. Next base: position 12,789,301 of record NC_140961.1, on the reverse strand, counting down.
AAAGTCTCACGTGGAACGGAAAAAGTCCCACGTTGCATAGAAAAAGTCCCACGTTGCAGAGAAAAAGTCCCACGTTGCAGAGAAAAAGTCCCACGTTGCAGAGAAAAAGTCCCACGTTGCAGAGAAAAAGTCCCACGTTGCAGAGAAAAAGTCCCACGTTGCAGAGAAAAAGTCCCACGTTGCAGAGAAAAAGTCCCACGTTGCAGAGAAAAAGTCCCACGTTGCAGAGAAAAAGACCCACGTTGCAGAGAAAAAGTCCCACGTTGAATAGAAAAAGTCTCACGTGGAATAGAAAAAGCCCCACGTGGAACAGAAGAAGCCCCACGTGGAACGGAAAAAGCCCCACGTGGAACGGAAAAAGCCCCACGTGGAACGGAAAAAGCCCCACGTGGAACGGAAAAAGTCCCACGTGGAACGGAAAAAGCCCCACGTGGAACGGAAAAAGCCCCACGTGGAACGGAAAAAGCCCCACGTGGAACGGAAAAAGTCCCACGTGGAACGGAAAAAGTCCCACGTGGAACGGAAAAAGTCCCACGTGGAACGGAAAAAGTCCCACGTGGAACGGAAAAAGTCCCACGTGGAACGGAAAAAGTCCCACGTGGAACGGAAAAAGTCCCACGTGGAACGGAAAAAGTCCCACGTGGAACAGAAGTCTCACGTGGAAGAGAAAAAGTCTCACGTGGAATAGAAAAAGTCTCACGTGGAATAGAAAAAGTCCCACGTGGAATAGAAAAAGTCCCACGTGGAATAGAAAAAGTCCCACGTGGAATAGAAAAAGTCCCACGTTGCAGAGAAAAAGTCCCACGTTGCAGAGAAAAAGTCCCACGTTGCAGAGAAAAAGTCCCACGTTGCAGAGAAAAAGTCCCACGTTGCAGAGAAAAAGTTCCACTTTGAATAGAAAAAGTCCCACGTGGAATAGAAAAAGTCCCACGTGGAACGGAAGAAGCCCCACTTGGAACGGAAGAAGTCCCACGTGGAACAGAAGAAGCCCCACTTGGAACGGAAGAAGCCCCACTTGGAACGGAAGAAGCCCCACTTGGAACGGAAGAAGCCCCACTTGGAACAGAAAAAGTCCCACGTGGAACGGAAAAAGTCCCACGTGGAACGGAAAAAGACCCACGTGGAACGGAAAAAGTCCCACGTGGAACGGAAAAAGTCCCACGTGGAACGGAAAAAGTCTCACGTGGAAGAGAAGTCCCACGTGGAATGGAAAAAGTCCCACGTGGAATGGAAAAAGTCTCACGTGGAATAGAAAAAGTCCCACGTGGAATAGAAAAAGTCCCACGTGGAATAGAAAAAGTCCCATGTGGAATAGAAAAAGTCCCACGTGGAATAGAAAAAGTCCCACGTGGAATGGTGTTGCACTCATGGGGCTTCTTGCTTGGGTGGTAATGGGATGCTATGATGGTTAAGGTGTATCTCATGTGAAATGCCAGGTCGGCTGTGGGCCCAGAATAACTCCCTTTTATTTCTTTTCTTCAAATTTCATTTATTGTTCTATTCAAAAGACCTTCCTTATCAACCTTCCCCCTCATTCGAGAGCTGTGCATAATTTCCATGGGCAAAAACCTCGTCAGGGCTCATCAACAGGAAATGCAAGGAGCGAGAAGAGGAAGACAAGAGCTTTGTTTTCATGAGAATGAGAGCGTGAACAAATGTGGGACATGTGGCCAAAGTTTGGAGACGGGTGACCCAGCTTGTGAGGGCTCATGGAGGAGCTCAACGATACTGTGGGGCTGCCTGTTGGAGGCACCGTTTGTGTGGAAGGGACTGTGGAGGCACCATCTATGTGGAAGGGTGGCGGAGAGCCGCTCGGTGCACATGGTGTCATGTAAAAGAGAAGAGAGATAGAGAGCAGAATCGTTTGCTCCTTATCGAGGATCGTCTTGGTCAGCCTGAGGCAACGTGCTACTTCATGGTGTTGCAGGAATTGCTCAGGTCATTTGGGTCGTGAAGTTTGTGGACACATCCTAGTAGAGAGAGAAGAAACAGGGGTGCGGTGCCATCCTCGTGGCCTGTGGATGGGACGAGGCCACCGGAACGTCATCTCAAACAGGCCTGAATCCCTCCCCCTTTTGTTTTACCTATTATTTTAATTTTTACCCTGGTAAAAATTCCTTTGTTATTTTGCTTCACCTTTCCTCCCTTGGGTTTGGATAGGAATATCTGGTGGAGTTTTTATCCCCCACCGCGTGGCGGAAGGGGGATATTGTTGTCACCCAGGTCGTCCGTCCGGCTGTCCGTCCGTCCGTCTGGCTGGCTGGGCGTCAACATTTATAGCTGTGAGTGCGATAACTCGTAAACTGTTTGCCATATTGATTTGCAATTTGGGTCACACATGTACCACCTGAAAAGGAAGAACCTTATTGATTTTGGGCGTGGCCGGATCCAAGATGGCCGCCCCAATGATTTTTTTTGTAATAAATAGAAAACCACTTATCTGATTTCAATTATTTTTGGTTACTACGTTCCTCACCCCTGGGGAACTTTTTCGAGATGATGACCAAATGGTGTCGTTTCCAATTCACCTCCCTCATCATCTGGAATATGTATGACCTTTTCCATTCAATGGTGGGGGATTCCCCATCTCTGATGGTATATTTTATTGTGTTGTCATTTTTGTCTTGGCGCATGTCTATTTTTACCTAATCATTTCGTTATCACCGCATGTCAGCGAGATTTCCTATCGTATTTGTATTGATTGTTGTATATCCTGTTCTCTGATCCCGAGGATTTGCATTCATTTCACTGTGTTCAAATGTGCATGTATTTCCTGACCTTTGCATTACATTACTGGATTTGCATACTGTGTGTCAGTGAGTGGGGGTGTAAATTTGCATCAGCATTCGGATGATAACTCCGCCCGGTCACATCTGACTTTATATGGCACGACCTACACATGGGGAACGTATTGACCTTGTGAGCATTAGACCGTACCCAGAGCCCCTTGCCAAGGGGCTGGGTGGTAACGATAGAAAAAGTCCCACGTGCTGGAGCAAGGACGAAGGTGAGATGCACCTTGTAGCAGAACTGCGCAGAATGGTGACAAAGGTCTTGATCATGATGCCACCAGGCGTAATAACTTTATCAGACCTCTGTTCGGCTATAAACAGTCAATTCGGTTTAGAACAGCGGAGCGAGCTTGTTAAAAACTCAGCTTGTAGGCCGCAAATGGAAACCCAATCAAGCCATTGGGGAATAGGCTCATGATATTTGCCGTGTAGTGGGGATCACACATGCAAACATGGCAGTGTATTCCCAGGAAAACCTGGCCCTGGATCACTTCCACCAGGCTCTTTCGGGCATGGAAATAGTCTCAGTTGTCTACGTGGCACCCGGAGACCTTGAGTAAGATGGCCTATGCCGCCGCCCGATGGGAGGCATCGAAGCCGCCGGCATGAGGGTCCAAGCACCATGCTATAGCAGTCAGCCAAGTGGGCCCTGTAAACAATGATGGGCCCAGAGAAAGGGACAGCCCTGGAACACGGGCGGACGGAGGGGATTGGTTGGAAGATAGTGGACCGCCAGCTGCTGAGGACTGGACCATGGCAGGTGGCTCCAATGATGACACCAGGTAGGCCAAAGATAAATGGCCCAACTCGTAACTCGAGCTAGGGAAATTTGTAATACCAGAGGCCTACACCTTACCAGGTTACGTGTTATAATTGTGGATGAGCGGGTCACCTGTCACGGCACTGTAGAGCCCTGCACAGGGATAGACCCCTATACCCAGAGCCACCAACTCCATCCCGATCGGACGAGATTATCCGGCTCCCAACACTCCCCCCCCGCCCCACCCCGCACCCTCTTTCCCCCTCCAGGCAAAGGGAAACTCGTGAGTGCTGAGCATGCAGGGCCGTGTTCGGCAGTGACGGATGGAAAAGAACCCTCACTACCATGACAGGTGGTTTATTGTAGCCAAATTGGCACTGGAAGTTGCCGATTAGGTGCAAAATTGCCAGCATAGGGGTAGTCGTCGTAGTGGACACAGGAGCAAGCACCACAATCATTAGGCCTATGGTCCTTGATTTGAGCAAAGAACAGTTGGGATAATATCCACCATCCGCAAAATCATAATAGTCTGCAGCTGGTTACCGGGGCAACGGCTCCCATTATAGGGTGTGGTTTATTGACCTTTAAGTTGGGTTCATTAAAGAGAGTCGAGGATTGGGTTGCAGAGGTGTGTGACCCATGCCTAATAACGTTGGATTTGCTAGCCACCAGTGAGTGCAAGATCGATCTGGGCTGAGGTGTCATGCAGGTGGGCGTGGAAGAATTGCCATTAGGGGTGTGAGCATGGCTGAGAAGGCAGAGCTTGAGGCTCCCAATCCCGTGACCATTCCTCTGGGTGCCAAGGCGATAGTCCCGGCACAATGGCGGGCTCACCCAACCTGGCAGGAACCCTGGGATCTAGTCGTGCAGCTGGCGGGGCAATCAATTCCATGTTTAGTCATGGGCCGTGCCCTTGTAAATACTGACAGGCCTGTTATGGCCATCATGGTAATTAACGTAATTGCGGAACCATGCATTATCAGACTGGGCACAAAGGTAGCAGACTGCACCCCAGATATTCAAGTCACAGAGGTGAAGAAAGAAAACATCAGGTCGGATCGACCTTTGGGGAGAGTGGGGGGGGTGGGGTGGATCTCCAGCATACAGTAGGAATTGGCCAGATCCCATTTGTGAGTTGGTAAACAGGAGCATTGTAGATTTGGTGGAGGCCCAGCCGAAGGCCTTACACAAACTGCTTGACTAGCATTTGGAGATCTTCTCCTTCTCTTCCAAGGACATTGGATGTATGGACCTGGTGAAACATTAGATCCACATCGGTGAGGCCTGGCCTATTAGTCAGCCTGCCCAACGGCTCCCCTGGAGTCTGAGAGAGGAGGCTGATTAGCAGGTAAAAAGATTATTGATGCATGCGTCATTGCACCCTCGGGAAGTTCTTGAATATCACCGGTTGTGTTGGTTAAAAAGAAGGATGGGACCACGCGTTTCTGCAAGGACTTTCACCAGCTTAACAACGTGACACTCAAAGACTCCTATCCCCTGCCTATAATTGACGATACCATCGATACCACTTCAGGTTCTAAATGGTTCTCAACTTTGGACCTCAAGAGTGGGTATTGGCAGGTGGAGATGGGTAAGCAAGGAAGGAGAAAACGGCATTTTCTACAGGGAAGGGACAGCATCAGTTCAATCCGAAGCTGTTTCATTTGTGTAACGTCCCTGCCACCTTTAAACAGTTGATGGAGTGTATGCTCGGCGGCATGCCATGGCAATCATGCCTGGTGTACCTGGATGACGTTCTGGTGCACGCTAAAACATTTCCTCAGGCCATAGCTAATTTGTATCGGGTGTTTGGGTGCCTCAGACAGGCAGGGTTGAAGTTGAGTCCGGGGACATGTACTTTGTTTGCGAAAGACATGGCCTATCTCGGTCACATAAGAGGTCACGATGGGGTGAAAACCAACCCAGGTAAAATCATGGCAGTAGAGGATTGGCCTGTAGCTCGTAATATGAAAGAGGTGCACAGTTTTTTTTGCAGCTAAAAAAAAAAAATGGTGCAGCTAAGAATGGCTTAATTTACTCCCAAACTCCGAGATTAACATGAGCTGCGGGTTTTTTTGGAGTGCTCTCCGTGCCGGCCATGAACATTTTAGGAGTGCAGGCCATGAACATGCCCTGGGCTTCAAATGAAGGTCGCAGAGCACCAGGGCTACCGAGATGACGTTGAATGGACCCCAACACATACTTGCGTTTCGAGCTGCATGCCAATATGTTCCGACTCTGCTCCATAATTTCCTCCATTCTCCAGCATCCCAAAAGATGGCAGTGAGGCTCCACTGGGGTGCTGACTGGTCACAGTGCCGTGAGGTGGGAGAAGTGCTATGGTGTTTGTGGTAAGGACGTTTGAAGCATTGGGAGCGGTTGAAGCGATTGTGGTGGAGGCTGAAGTTGTTGTCATGGTTGTGGTGAGGAGGTTGAGCTTAGATTACTATGGGGATTTTTAGGAGGGCGTTGCGGTGATTTGTATGAGGGTTGTAGTGTCGTGGTGAGTATGGTGAGGGTCTGAGTCACTTAAAAAATTATGAGATCTGGATCCGGATCCGGATCTACACCAGAATTGAACCTATTGTTCCTTGTCACACACCCAACGTGTTCACCAAGTTTCATCTGAATCCGTCCACAACTTTTTGAGATATCCTGTACACAAACAAACAAATGAAATTGCTCGTTGAGCAAGGAATTGCCGGAATAACTTTGTCATATCTCCATGATCTCTGAAAAAACAAAAACCTGGAAATCAATTTGGTTTTTATAAGTACTAAGTATAGCACTTAGTTTGGTCATGATCATAACTTGGAAGTCAATCGAACTTGAAATGCCGTTTTCATCGCAATTTGAAATTTTTGACCAGACCGCTAAGAAGGGTGTTTGTGTGACACCCCAATGAGACATATATATGGTTGGATGCAGAATTGGAAGATGCACATTTTGGATTTGGTTTTAAGTCGATACGACCATTTTAGCGGATGTTATTGCGAAAAAAAGCATTTCGGTTTTTTGGTGACCTTGACCTTGACCTTTGACCTAGATTCACCAAAAACGACAAGTGTCTAAGTTGGACCATGGCCGACATCTGTATCCAGTTTGGTCATGATAGCTGAAACGGCGTGGCTGCTACAGAGTAAACAAACACACAAACAGACAGACATAATTGTCAAAATCCGAAGGATTCCGGCAATTGACAAACAGACAGAAAGGGGTGAAAACAACCTCCTTCACCTCTGGTGGTGGAGGTAATAACTGTCTCTGGACCGCTGTATGTTGGGTGCCATTGCCTTGGGGGAGTGCCCACTTCGTCAAACTAACCATCTATCTATAATTCCAGCAATCTCTGTGTCTGTCTGTCTGTCTGCGACCGTCGTTTCTCGACGACTGCTGGTCCGATCGGATTGAAACTTGCTAGGAATATTGCCGGGGCCCCGCGGATGTGCCTTTTCGAGGTTTGATATCAATCGGACGAGCGGTTCCCAAGTTACGGCCATTTATCTGTTGACCAATGACAAGACACGGTGCTATGACGTCACAATGTTTTTTTTTTTTTTTTTAATTTTTTTTTTTTTTTTCCACGATTGACGGTCCGATCTGATTGAAACTTGCCAGGAATATTGCTGGGGACCCGCGGATGTGCCTTTCCGATGTTTGATATTAAGGTTTGAGAGGGGGGCAAGAGGGGGGTGAGCGAGAGGGGGCATCACATTTCAAGAGAGGGGGGGGTGAGAGTGGGGTTGAGAGAGGAGGGGCGAGACTAGGGGGGAGCGAGAGAGAGGGGGCGTCACAATTCTTCTTCTTCGTTTGATATGACATCACAATTGACGCTGGGGACCTGAGTATGTTTCCCAGGTGTTTCCCAAGTTATGGCCATTTATGATATGGTTGGTCCGATTTCATTGAAAAAATTCCCAATCCAGTCATCGTTTACGAGAGCGAAGGAACGAAGCTGCACATACTGGCACGCCTCACCCACGAGAGAGGGTACTGGCATGAGAGAGGGGGAGAGAGGAGGGGGCGAGAGAGGTGGTGGGGGGTGAGAGGGGGGGGTGAAAAAAATGCCCCAATCCAGTCGTCGTTTACGCACCTAGGGGCACGCACCTACGGGCCCGCACTAGTAACAATAGATTTACTCATCCTCATAAACCTCAGCAGGGCAGTCAACACAAATCCTGATAGCATGTTTTAATCAAACGGGTTTGTCTCTTGTCTCATGCTATTTCTTGTCTCAGTCTTTCGACTTGGGGCACACTGATCATCTTTGCACGCAATCTTTACCAGGGTGTTTTGGAGGTAATTCTTCAGATGTTGTGACCCTACCATTTGACCCTCTGGATATTCCTTTTGAAGTCTGCTCTCAAACTGTCTTTTGATATTTTAGATAGTCTTCCACCACCTTGAGTCCTGATTTCTTCAGAAACCATCGGTGCTTGATGGTTGCTTCAGAGTTGCCCATGAATAATATGTAAGCATTTATTTCTGCAACATTGAGTAGTGTGTCGAAACATTAAAAAGCCAGCATCGACTATTTCTGCAAACATTGGAGATAGAACGCAACTGTTCAATGGTGTCTATCCCTCCTTTAGTACTGTTGAAGAAGGTAATGAAATCTGGTTTACTTTGTACTTTGGTGACTAAATCAATTGCAGTGTCATGATGCATTGTGCTGAGAAGGAGAACATTTTTCCTTTCTTGGGAATCTACGAAGTCAGTGTGACATTTTCTTAGGAAGCCAAACAAACTTATTTGTGGAGCTCTCCCTCTTGTGGCAACAAAATGAGGAGGAAGTTCTCTCTTGTTCTTCCTCAGAGTGCCAACTAATGTAAATTTATATCCTTCAGGAGGTCGGCTGCAAGTCCATAATGGAGAAACCAGTTATCCATGGTAACATTTCTTCCAGACCATTTGATGTGAGAAACTAACCACTTTACCAAGCTGCTGCTGAATTGTCTATGACAAAAGCACCTGGCGGCTGCATCCTCAGGTAGACTTCCATAGTTCACACATGAAAGGTTTTAGTGTCAGCCAAAATACATATTTTCAGTCCATATTTAGCTGGTTTATTTGGCATGTACTGCCTGAAAGGACACTTACCTTTTTGTTTGTTCAGAAAAGTTACGTTGATTATGCATGCATTGGGTTATGCACAACCCCAGACGCAAGTACTGACCGTCTGCTCCCCAACCCGGTCAGCAAGATACCGAATGAGGTGACTAGTTAGCTCAATGCCACACGAACGGAGGGTTAAGACCCCAAAACACCTTTAAGACCCCAAAGACCATTATCACCCCAAAGACCTCAATGACCATTCAAGCCCTTTAGAACCCAAATACCAGTAAGACGCTGAAGACCCCTAACAGCATCTAAGACCCCCCCCCAAAAAACTCTTTCGACCCTTTAAGAGCCTTAAGACCCCGAAGACTCTTTCAACATTTTATACCTTTTATAACCCTAATACCCTGAAAACCTCGAGGACCCCTAAGACCCTTTAGGACCCTGTAGAACCTATTGATACCATTAGGACCCTTCGTCTTCTTTCGACCTTCTGTTTGAGTGCCTTCCTCAGTAGCACTTAAGGTTCACCAGTCATAATCAAAAAGCTCACCCCCCAATTGGTAAACCATCTCAGTACCAAGTTCAGAGGGTGCAATATAGAGTTCATTAATGAATTTTTTTTTTTCAGTTTGCTTATCTTGGTTAGTGTCATCGGGGAAAAGTCCCATGTGGCAAAGAGATAACGGTGTCCATGACAACAATTTCACCCCATTATAATCAAATGTGATATTTTTGTGATTTTATGATGGCCAAACCTCAGGAATTTTTCAAGATATCAGATTGAAACTTACACAGCTTATTTGTACGCATGTGTAGTATTTATAAAATCTGGTTAAAATTAGTCAAAGGTCAAGGCAATGCCATCCAAAACATGTAAAACTCCTATTAGGCCGCAATTAGAAAATGTATCAACCAAATTCGTTATGCACAACATTCCATTATGTAAAACATTTGAGAGGTCAAATTTTCCAAATTACCAAATTGCTGTTTCCATGGCAACAATTGTTTATTGGATTTCGCATGTATCGTGCTATGCACATTATGTTTCTTCTTGTTTTTCGTTAGTCTGGACAGGGGAAGAGGAAGTCTTTTTAATGGGACAAGATTTGAGACATCATGTGTGAGTTTCTCATCTGGGAAACAACTTTGCACCAGGCAGAAGGTTTACAGAGTGTGTAAATTTACTGATAATGACGTACACAAGTATACGTAAAAGGAACTTCAACACAGGAGTAGGGCATAAGGCCCATAAAGCCTGTGCAGTCTTGCCAATATCTCTTTACCCTTCTATCCTCAGTGCTTCTAGGTACCTATCCAATGCCAGTTTACACTTATGGAGTCTTTCTGCTGCCACTACCTTTTCCAAGAAGACCATTCCATGCATTTCCTACTCACCAAGCATAATTGTGTATAGATTTACTGATTGTTTGTACCTTTAAGTAAAAGGACAATAACGGTAGAATTACCACAAAGCAGAAGGGAACTTTTTTTCCATCGGAATGAAACTAGGCGTATACCCGGGGCTTATACTCCAAGCAATTTCGCTTCCCATGATTATCCAGTTTGTGGTGATACCCGAACATGAAATTAAATTGAGCACTTTAAGCCTGCCAGCAAATAAGGGCTTGAATGGGCAGGTACTCCAGGTGTATGATGATTATACTGGTAATAAAACGGGCACTTCTGTACAGTTTCCTGACTCAGCAATTGTGTTCAGTTGAGTCAACTGAACATGTATGTAATTCATGCTTGAAGGGGAATGAAGGTTTAAAGTATTAACAAGCAAGCTAGTCCATTCACAATCAATTATTATTTGGAGATTTTCAATAACACACTTCCTCATTGCCTCTTTTCGCACTGAGTATTCAATTTGAGGTTGTTGTTTTTTCCCGCCAAAAACGGATTTGTAATTTCTGTTTATCGAACTGATTACTGAGATGCAAAGGAAATTTGTTATAATTTATCACCATTTATTGGATTTCTAATATGTAACTTTCAAAATGATATAGTCAGCCCAAGAATGCTTGGCGCGTATGCGCAGAAACCTCAGAAAACATCTGTGTTCTTGGCATCATAAAGTAAATTGTGTGGGAGATGAGGATTGTGACTAAAAATGGCTCAAAAAGCCTCTAAATGAAGCCCTAAATACTTGGAAACGTAGCCGAGTCCTGAGAGAGGGGGTTGTAACTCTACACAACAAAGGAGTTGGAGAAATTTCTCAGCTCACCGAACGGGCAGATGCTCCAACTACAAACTCACGACCATGTGGGCCGGTGCCAGGCCCGAGTGGATGGGCGTGTGCTACACAAATCCCCGACGGATCGCTACCAGCGAATGGACTGCATATCTGGATTATGTGTATCTGAACACCTGATGGGAAGAACATATCTTGGGCTTGTAAATGTGCAGGGTGAGTTTAAAATGATATTTTATTTATTATTTATCATGTGGGGGGTGGGTGTAAGGGGTGAGATACGGGAGCTATGTGGCTGTTATAAATATATTGTTTGTTTAGTTCCGGGACAACAAGAGAAACTAGAGCAGCACTCAGTATAATGCATACCTCCGACAGGCTGAACAATTTACGTTTTGTATCCAATTGCTCGGCCAGATCTGCATCCGGCCCCAAACCAAATTCAAGTTGTCTTGTTCTTGTCACCTCCCCAACTCATTCACCAAGTTTCGTCCCACTCTGTCCACAACTTTTTGAGATCATGCTGCATATAATTTTTGGCCCGATCTCTCAATTGTGAAGAATCACTTCAAGAATGAAAAACATATCGTATTCAGATCTGGTTCTTCACGAAAATCGAATCAATTTGTCCTCGTCACACAGCCAACCTGTCCACCAAGTTTTGTGTGAATCTGTCCACAAGTTTTTGAGATATCCTCCTGACAGACAAACAGACACAAACGGGTGAAAACGCAACCTCCGTTCACCTTCGGTCGTGGAGGTAATTATACGAGATTTTTGCATCTATTGTTAAAAGTTGAAGCGTCTGTCTGTGCGTTTTTATTTATTTATTTATTTGTTTGTTTTTACATATTTACAGTGGCCGCTAATTGTATTAACAGGAAATGTTAGGAGATCAGCACCTCTCTCTCATCCACGGATATTTCCGATATGAGAGTCAGGTTGCAGTGCACAAACCGCTCATCACACCTTTTGCGAATCCAGTGGTGCAAAGAGCAGAGGCAATGGAATACCGATCAGTGGAGAAATGTGATATGGTGAGATGACTCATCCTTCATCATGTTCTCAACAAACGGATGAGTGCAAATGTGGTGCCAACCGAAATAACTCTAGAAGCCCATGTGCTTGATTCCAATAGTGAAGGGTTCTGGTGGTTCTGTAATGTTGTGGGGAACATTTTCCTGGCATGGTTTGGGTGCAGTCATTCCCTTAGAAGGCAAGGTCAACGCCAGTCACTACTTAATGGGACTGAGTTTTTTTTTTTTTTGCATACCATGTTGAGGCTCGTATGAGAGCGAACACACAACGTACAGCAAGGGGGGCATGAGACAAGAGGGGCGGGAGTGCGAAGGACAAAACAGTGGGGAACAGAGCAGTATTCCATCAGGTTGCGGACCAAAGCTTTGTAAGTGGTCAGGAGCTCAGGTGGACCGAGGAAGGACTTTGCACGACGGAGGATTCCCAGTCGGCGACTGGCTTTGGAGGCGAGGTTTGAAATGTGGCTTTCCCAGGAAAGGTCATGGCAGATGGTGAGACCCAGAAGCTTGAAAGAAAGGACTTCTTCCAGAGGATTGTTGAGAAAGTGGATGGGGGGGTTTTCTAAACGGTCCTTTTGGAGAGACATAGTGAGAGTATGAGATTTGTCCGGATTGAAAGACATGTTCCACGTGTTGGACCAGTTTGTCATTTTACCCAGATCTGCAGTGAGCGAAGAAGCTGCTGCATGCCGATCTGAGGGATGACAGATGGTACGGCAGAGGGTTGATTCATCAGCAAAGAGATAAAGAGGATTTTCCAGAGAGTCGGAGAGATCATTGATGAAAACCAGAAAAAGAACAGGGCCCAGAACGCTTCCTTGAGGAAATGCAGCCTGGTCAGGAAGAGGGGATGAAAGAACTCCATTTAGGGCCACACGTTGACTGTGACAGGAGAGGAAGTCTGCGAGCCATGAGTGGAGATGGCCTTCAATACCATAGGAAGAGAGTTTGGTGAGCAGGGCAGGGTGCCAGACTGTTTCAAAAGCATGCGATATGTCGAGGGATATGGCTCTGATTTCATGTCTGGCATTGAGGACCTCCATCCATTGTTGGGAGAGCAGAAGCAGCATATCCAGTGTCGAGTGACTTGGTCTGAAACCAAATTGAAGATCGGAAATCAAGTCATTGGAGAAGAAGAAGGATTTAATGTCTGAAGTGATGATGGATTCCATAACCTTGCTGATGATTGGCAGAAGACTGATTGGTCTGCAGTTGCAGGGATCTGTTTTTGCACCCTTTTCTCTGCAGGGCAGTAATGTTTGATTTCCAAGCAGATGGCAGATGACCTTGAGCAAATGAGAGGGTGAATATAACAGAGAGAGGGTGAGCAAGAGCAGAATAGCAGGTTTTTAAGACACGTGGGCTGATGCCGTCTGGACCGGTTTCAGAATCTGAGTTGAGGTTTGACAGCAAGCTCTCCACTTTGTCAGGAGAAAAGGACACAGAGTCCAGGGACAGTTGGGTGTGACTGGGTAAGGTGGGTAGAGAAAGCGATGGGTTTTGGACACAAGATTTAGCTGCAAACACCGAGTTTAAGCATTCAGCCTTTTCACGTGCAGTATCAGCAGTGCAGCCATTTGAGGTAAGGGAGGGGATGTAGGGGGAACATACACCAGAAACAGATTTGATTAGATGCCACCAGGAGTTTTAGTAGGCAGAGAGGTTTGAAAGTTCGGGCTTGAGCTCAGAAAGATGATGTTTTCTGGCTCTCCTGAGGGTAGATACACACTTGTTCCGAGCTTTATAGAAGGAACTGAGATTACCCTCAGTTGGGATTGCTTTCCATGAGGAAAAGACAAGTTGTTTCAGGACAACTCACCACAAGCTTCAGTGAATCAAGGGCAGGAGGAAGGTTAGGACATCTGAAGATGAGAGGGGATAAATCTGTGCATGAGGGAGGACAAGTTTCTTTGAAGGAATTCCCAGGATGAGTTGATGTTGGAGAAAGTAGCGATAGGAGACCAGTCTATAAGTTTCATAGCTGCTTGGCGACCCTGCCAGTCGGCTTGAGTGAAATGCCAGACTTGACGGCGGTGAGGTGGTTACCTGATAATAGCCAGTGAGATGTCCACTTTGACAAGGACATGGTCAGAAGAACCGCTTGGAGCAGAGGAAGAGCAGCAGATATTGTCAGGGAAATTTGTCAAAATCAGATCCAGAAGAGATGAGGTTCCATTGGTTGAGATCCGGGTCGGGAAGTTGACCGATTGAGTCGCAGAAAGCTTTTGCTGAAGTGCCGTGACAGGTGAGAGAGGTACCCACACTTAGCCAACTGGCATGATGACAATTGAGGTCACCACATATGAGGAAGAGAGACTTTGGATGAGAAGATAGAAGTTGGTCCATGTTTTCGGATAGTGAGGTGTGGATGGAGTCATCACTGTTTGGTGGACAGTGCAGTACACATATAAACATGAGGTGGGAGTGGAGGGGAAGCCGTAGCCAGAGGTATTCCTGGGGGTGTGGGGGAGTGAGGGCAGTGCAAGGAGAGTGAGGAATAGAGTCTTTGATGACGAGAGCAACTCCTCCACTAGAATGAGGCTCAGGTCTGTCATCCCGGAGAAGGGAGTAACCGCGGAGAGAAACTTGGGAGTCAGACACGTCTTGGTGGAGGAAAGTTTCTGTGAGGCAGATTATGTCTGGCTTGTCAGTGGCAACCTGTATGGAAAGATCTGAAAGGTTTGTGTGAAGGCCCCGGATATTTGAGGTGCACACTATAAATGAAGAGGGAGGGGAGGAGGCTTTTGGTGCTGGGGTTGGGAGGGAAAGGGGAGGGTTGGACTAGGGATGAGGGGGGGGAGGTAAGGAGGGTTGTTGAAGGAGTGTGGGGGATTGTGGGATAGCTTGGGGAGGGGGTCGGATGAGGAGGAGAACAGGCTCTATGGTGCTGGGGGAGAGGGTGGACAAGAGAGGGGGCAGAAGGTGGTTGAGGATTTGAGGAGGTGGAGGAGATTGAGGTGAGAGGGCAGTGGAAGGAGGCAGCTTTGTGGATGAGTGGGGGGGGACTTTGAGAAGGGTGAATGGTGGGAGAAGGGTGAGTGGGGTGAATGGTGGCAGAAGGGTGAGTGGGGTGAATGGTGGGAGAAGGGTGAGTGGGGAGAAAGGTGAGGGGGAGTTTTTGAGAGAGGTGAGAGGGAGGCTTGGAGGGAGAAGAGTGTGATGGTTGCTTTGAGAGGGAGGGGTGAGAGGGTTGAGTTGGCACTGAAATTGGAAGAAAAGAATGGTTGATGGAAAGTGAACATTCATAGCAAACTTGGGTTTTAAAAACTTTTCAGTCAGGATGCGATTAAACACATTTCTTGATGGATGCAATAAAGGCGAATTCAGAGAATGGAGAGAAGAAACGCTGTACCAGTTGGATTTTTATAGACAAGGTATGAAGGAAAGGTCGAATTGAGAGCAGTCTGTTAAAATAGATGAAGAGTCGTGTATTATGATACAGTAAAGAGTACTATACGTGTGAAAGAGGAAGATGAAGCATTATAAGCGATCGTTTTTATTTTTATTATTCTTGCTTGAGAGAGTTTTCATCAGATTAGGTCATGGGAGTGTTGCAGAAAAAATCGTGAGGTGAATGGCGAAATTGGATCGATAAATGCAGGGGGTGTAAAAGATCACGTGGTTAAGGGAGAACCAATTGGCTATGTGAGGTGTATAGTCAAAAGTGAAATTATTTATTTTAAATAAGGATTGCGTAACATTCGGAAAAGGGAAGGTTGAAGTAAAATCGTGGAAGTGTGGTTAATTTGGAACGGTAAACGCAGTGTGAAGCTGCTGGGTTGATGAAAAGTACCAGGAAGAGTGGAGAGAGACACGTGGTTACAGGCGATGCAGAGATCGAAAGGATACAAGGAAGATTATTATTTTTGATTTATTTTTGAAGAACAGGAAAGATTCGGGAATGGAAGGTTGTAGATCGGAAGAAATCGTGAAGGTAATGGCGAGAGGGGCAGCTCAGTAGAATAAAGATGGTGTGCCGGCAGGAAGAAGAAGAAGAAGAAGAAGAAGAAGAACAAAGATCGAGACTCGTGAGTGTGCAAGGAGAAAGGTAGGTTTTTTGGGGGGGTTTTAAGACAAGAAATAGAGTGTTTAGTTGGGAGGGATGGGGGACGTTGGGGAAAGTGGGGAAGATAGAAATTGAAGGTAATGGGGAGAAAATACAAATAAACACGATCGTACACCGATGGGAGGAATGGGTAGGCCTCAAGCACCCGGTAAGAGAAGTTCGACGAAAACTCACAAAATAGCACGATTTTTGAAACAAATCCGAACTAGGAACACACAGTCACATGTAGGTGAGAAAATAAACAGTTAAAACGGGATAGATAAGGACCGGAAACTTAACTTTGTGATCGTCAGCAGAGAGCCCTGAAGGAGACCTGCCGACGCTCCAAACCCAGAACCGGAAGAGATCATCTTCACTCCATGTTGCAGCATCTATTTCCTGCCGGGATGGGTGTCTTCCAGGATGATAATGCCAGGATGACAATCCACAGAGCACAACATGTGGTCGCCCAATGGTTTGATGGGCATGACACTGATCTTATTCATATGTTATGGCCTTCTCCTTCACCAGATGGAAACCCAATCGCGTATTTATGGGATCTTCTGGAATGATGCCAAAGACATTTTACACCTCTATCAAACAGGTATGAGTTGATTGACTTTCTCGTGGAAGAATGGTGCCACATCCCTCCTGCAGAATTCCAGATGCTCGTGGACTCTATGCCATGGCACCTACAGGCTGTACTGGCCGCACGTGGTGGCCCAATGCCCTATTAAGTGACATTGCATTGGTGTTTCTATCTATTTTTTTGTCCACGACCTGTGCATCAAAAAAATTCACCCCAATGATTACACTTCCTCGACTACCTTTCACAGGTGTGGAGCGAGGTGTGGAGGACTTGGTACGAGGTGGGGAGGACGTGGTGCGAAGTGTGGTGGATGTGGTGCAAGGTGTAGTGGACGTGGTGCGAGGTATGGAGGACGTGGTGTGAGGTGTGGAGGACGTGGTGCGAGGAGTGGCGGATGAGTTGCGTGGTATGGGGGACCTGGTGCGAGCTGTGGCGGAAGTGGTGCGAGGTGTGGCAGACGTGGTGCGAGGTGCGGTGGACGAGTTGCGTGGTGTGGGGGACCTGGTGCGAGCTGTGGCGGACGTGGTGTGAGGTGTGGTGCGATGTGCGGCGGACGTGGTGCGAGGTGCGGCGGACATGGTGTGAGGTGCGGAGGATGTGGTAAGTTGTGCGAGGTGTGGAGAACGTGTTGCAAGGTGTGAAGGACGTGGTGCGAGGTGTGGAGGATGTGGTGCGGAGTACGAGCTGTGGAGGACGTGGTGCGAGGTGTGGACGTGGTGTGAGGTGTGGTTGTGTTGTAAGGTGAGGTGTGGCGGACGTGGTGCGAGGTGTGGCGGACGTGGTGCGAGGTGTGGAGGACGTGGTACGAGGTCTGGAGGATGAGGTGTGGAGGACGTGGTGCGAGGTGTGGAGGATGTGGTGCGAGGTGTGGAGGGTGTGGTGCGAGGTGTGGTGGACGTGGTGCGAGGTGTGGAGGACGTGGTACGAGGTGTGGAGGATGTGGTACGAGGTGTGGAGGATGTGGTACGAGGTGTGGAGGACGAGGTGTGGCGGACATGGTGCGAGGTTTGGAGGACGTGGTACGGAGTATGAGGTGTTGAAGTCGTGGTGCGAGGTGTGGCGGACGTGATGCGAGGTGTGGCGGACGTGATGCGAGGTGTGGCGGACGTGGTGCGAGGTGTGGCGGACGTGGTGCGAGGTGTGGCGGACGTGGTGCGAAGTGTGGCAGACGTGCGAGGTGTGTCGGACGTATTACGGAGTATGAGGTGTTAAGGACGTGGAGCAAGGTGTGGCGGACGTGGTGCGAGGTGTGGCGGACGTGGTGCGAGGTGTGGTGCGAGGTGTGGCGGACGTGGTGCGATGTGGGGCGAAGTATTTCCCCAGAAGTTTCCCAAACATGCAATCTTTCCATGAAGTATAAAATCGAACTTCGTGGAATAACATTTATCACATCTTTACTCTCCATCCTCAATTTGAGGTGAGTAGCACAAAACAAAATATTGTAGTCTTATAAATGAACAATTCATTCCATATTGAAGCATACTTATACAATGCACACAATACAATACACCGCCGAACAAATTCACTCTTAAACTATTTGTGTTGCTCCCTGTTAGCAACATGTTTATTTATTTGACTCTCTATATATCAGTATGGACTGTACTGCACAACTGTATTCTCATTCCTGAGAACTGCACTATACTCCATCTTTTGCCAGACAGTTGTTCAACCTCCAGAAATGCAAGACATAGTTGTCAACAATGAGAGAAGAAAAATCGGAAGGATGGAAAAGATCCGTGGTGTGAGGGAGCGAAGTGATTGAGGAGGGGAAAGAGGAAGTGGTGTGTGGTGTGGCCCCCTACCATGGAAGGGAAATTTTGTAATTTTTAAATCTCAAATTTGTACATTCTAAGACACTCTTTTATGCAAAAGTAAGCAGAATAATCACGTTTTCCTGATTATTATGTTGTGTTTTCTTTTTTCACTTGTAACTCCTGAATGTTTTGGACTTTGCATCGTATTACATATGTTGTAATGAGTAAAATATAAACTCAAATTTAAAGATTAACTTAGACTTGGCTATACCTACTCTCCAATACAGACTTTATGTAGATCTACTGCAATTACGTCATGTCACGGGATGCTTGGGACCAAGCACTGAGATATTGCTGGGTCGCTGTCTTAGCCTTGGCCAACAGTTTCTTTGATGGAGTCCAAGAAATGTCGGCTTTGCAGCAGAAGTTCATGTACCGTGCAAGTGGCTCACACAGCACAGGCGCGGCTCTCATTGGTCCAATGTTTTGCTCCGAGTTACATCATGTCAGTCAACCAATGGGAAACACCCTACATTTCGTGGGTCAATAATATAATTCAGCAGATGCAATTTCATCTGAGTGAGTGTAAGTTGTTGGGGTTGGGAAAGAATAATGAAAATAGAGATTACAGGATGCAAGGGCTAATTTTGAAGCATGTCACACAGGAGAAGGATCTGGGGGTGGTAATAGATATGAGAGGTAAGCAGGCAGCACAGTGCCAGTTACCTCTCGGAAAAGCAAATAGGGTTTTAGGTTGTATTTAGAGGGGGATTATTTATAAATCAAAAGTGGTGGTGTTAACATTGTACAGGAATTTAGTGAGGGCCACATCTAGAATATTGTGTGCAGTTTTGGTCACAACTCAGGAAGGACATCGGTGCCATCGAGAGAGTTCAGCGTAGGGCTACTAGATTGATTCCGGGCCTAGCTCGACTCAGCTATGAGTAGCGGCTGAAGTAGACAGGGCTTTATTCACTAGAAAGAAGGTGGTTATAGTAGTCAATATACGGTTGAACCCCAAAAAAATTGCAACAAAACGTTTTATTGTTTTAAATGTTTTAATAGGTCATGCTGCGTGCCAGAAAAAAAGTCTCGGGTAATCTGACCCCGGTGAAGGGGTTAATTTGCATATTTTCAAGATGGCCGCCAATGAAAATTTCAATGCACTACAAACTTTTTTATGGTTGATTTTAGACCCTATAAATGTATTGGCAACAGATAGGAACATGGGGTTTCTCAATCCAATAAACATAGTTTCATCTGCCTATGACGTAACTATGACGTAAAATCGTATATGACATCATAGTTAAAAGATAAATGAGTATGCCATAGAAAATCTGTTGTTTTATAATATGTAATGACATGTGATGCTATCATTTAACTCCTTGAACTAGTAAGCTGTCCCTTTCCTGTAATTACATAGATGGGACATCATCGATCCAAAAGAAATCTGTATGTATGCCACACAACCTTACCATAAGCCACGATCATTGTCACCCAAGATCATCTCAGCATTGTCATTGTCATCATTCTCATCCCCCAACATTTGATTGAAAGGGTTGCTACATGACTGCACTTGGCACTGTCCACAAGCTGATGTGCATGGTAGACCATAGGTTCTGCATGTGCAACGTTGAGTACTGCACCTAGTAGTGCAGTTGCAGTGAACTACCTTAAGCAAAGAGTCTGGTGTGGCATTCATTTCATTCATTACTGGGATGAACTGATTCTCCTCTGTTTTCCACCCCCAGTCTGTTGCTTCCAAATCTGCCTCTTCTCCCATCCATGTCATGATCTGGAAATACGTGCGGAGTGAATGGTGCTTAGTAGCCGCTTCAGTTGGCGGCAGACGCTCTGGGGTAACAAACGACACAGCCGATACCACTTTCTTTGCCAAGATGCTGTGGTGCAATGAAGTGAGAGTATCTGTTCCCTTTCCACCAAACACCTGGACCATTGCCTTGTATCCAATCTCGACAACTGCATCTGTGCTTTGACCTAGTGTAGCAAATGCTTGGGCACATGACCTAAAACCAGCATAACCTTTCATGACTTTCTGGAAGAGAGATTTCTTGCCAACCACAAATATGCGCGAAGTTGTATCACATCCAGTAAAGGCATGTACGAACAGCATCATGGTGGATGCCTGGGATCCTAAGAGGCTCTTCAGTCTGTTTATGTGATACACTCTGCTTTGGTCCTGCGTCTTGTCAGATCGGAAGTACAAGTCCCGGTTGCCACCTTCAGCAAAATGGTGAAGCAGCAGAATAAGTAAGTCCATATCTTCACCTATCAGTGTTGTTCACTGCAGCTGGGAAGCTCACCTGTTGCGTTTATCACAGTGCACCCCTTTTCCTTTAGCCTTTGGCTAATGATGTTTATCAGTTCCTGCTTGTTGGAACCATGCGATAAGAACTCATCTTTTTTTCCCCATGAACACGGTGTCTTCTGTGAAGTTGACTTTGGGATGATGTTTCTTTTGACGATGCTGGTGTGTGCTGTCCTTGATAGATGGTTCATCTGAATAACCGTCGAAGACAACAGTAGCTTTCCCGTAATTGCGGAGTACGAAGTCAGCATAGCCGTTAGCTATAGATCCGTATGTTCTCCCTTTCGTCCACTTAACGCGATGCATCAGTGAGCCACCATCCAACACGTAGTGGTCCGTCTTGGGTACATCGTCCGACTCATCCTCGGTAGACAAACCTTTTGCATATTCATCTATTGCTCTCGCAAGCATTGGCTTGTCCGCTTTCCTGAATACTAGTACGTGCCCGTTAAAATAAATAAATAAATAAATAAATAAACCACACAGGCCGTTTCTTCGCTCTCATGTGCCCGTACGTGCGTGACCCGGAAGTTCGATATTATTCGCAATTTATTTTTAATACCCAATTATTCAATTAGCGCCAACGTATTTTACCTTTTCGCAATGTCGTGGCAAGGAAAAACAAAAAGAGAAGAGAAGAGAGAGAAAAAATTTACTTCCTGGTTCGGAGCATGCCAGCACTCTGATGTTCCCGAAATTTATACACTGTCTAATATGAAAACGATCATAACTTGGGCCATTGTGTTTATCTATAAATGCGCATAAGAAATCGAGAAATTATTAGAATACACGAAGTCATCACTCTCCGGAAGCCCATACGTTGTAACCCGCAATGGGGAACGTGGCTGTGCTTCCCTTCCCCATCGGCCACGCCCACGCAACAACGTGTCTTCCCATTGGTTTGGTAAATAAATGGCCATAACTTGGGAAGCACTTGTCCGATTAATATCAAACCTTGAAAAGGCACATCCTCAAGTCCCCAGCAATATACCTGGCAAGTTTCAATTAGATCGGACCAGAGGTTGTCGAGAAACAGCGGACACACACACACGCACACACACACACACACACACGCACACACATTGCTGGAATTATAGATAGATGTGCTTCGCCTCAAAGAGAGCTGGGGGAAATGGAGACAATTCATATTCAAGAACGTCCTCCAATGAGAGGTTCCCTGCCTGAGAAATGACAAGTAGCCTCTGAAACAGAAGAGCAGGGTCTATAGTTTGGTCGCCAGTAACCTGGACAGCAGATAAATCTCCCAGAGTTTTCGCTTTGTCCTTGCTTTTGCATGTGTAGTTGAAAACTGGTTGTCCAGTCAGCTTTTCAGCAACTTCTTTCCCCACTACCTGCAAGTTGTCGACATTCACTTCATCCTTGGCTACAACACCAGTGACAACATTTCTCAAGGCTGGATCATCAGAGAACGGATTGCATGACTGAAGTTTTTCTTGGATTTTTGCTAGATCTGACTGGTCCCTTTCCATCCTGGACTTGGTGGCCTCCTTGTGCTGTTCACTCGACGTGCAAGTGCAATCATTGAATTCTTGCATGGCTACATTATATTCCGAACATACGGGGGGGGGGGAGGCGGGACAGTGTCCACATGGCACGTTGCTCCTCCGTCATGCCACTGCCCCTGGTCAATCCACCAGTCGACTTGAGTGATCGCATAAGTGTCTGTTCGATAACAAGATCGGACCCAAGTCCAGCCCAGAAGTGATCACTCTGGTGAACCACATGGTAGCCTTCCTGGTACTTGCTATATACTGCCGGATTGCTTGTCTCCAAATGGATGACCTTCCCCCTCCCCCCCCCCCCATGGTGCACTCATTTTAAAAACATGTGGTGAATTTTTCTACAATTGGCTGCCCATATATACTTCTGCTCAAGGGCGTGGCCACATGTGGTTTCCAATTACTTCCACATGATCTACATGTTGAAATTATACATGTTCTGTGTTAATCCCTACCTGGTCTTTGTAGTCTTGCTAGGTTCTAATTCATTATTATCATGACAATGCTTTTGAAGGACATTGAAAAGGTGAATATCAGCAGTTGCAGAAATTCTATTGTTTTCGTTGAAAGTCACAGATGGCAGCACAAGTGCATATGGGAGGCTTAAACAGCAGTTATTCATAATCACCTTGTGATCTTCTTGGTGGGGCTTTTTGTCTGTGCTCTTTCATCCTAAGAAAGGGGGTTGGCTCTCGGTTTTCGCTATGACGTCATAGTTACGTCATAGTACGTCATAGGCGGGAGAAACTATGTTCATTTGATTCAGAAACCCCATGTTCCTATATGTTGCTAATACATTTATAGGGTCTAAAATCAACCATAAAAAAGTTTATAGTACATTGAAATTTCCATTGGCGGCCATCTTGAAAATATGCAAATTAACCCCTTTACCGGGGTCAAATTACCCGAGACTTTTTTTCTGGCACGCAGCATGACCTATTAAAACATTTAAAGCAATAAAAACGTTTTGTTGCGATTTTTTGGGGGGTTAGGTGATACGGATCATATTTTGACTCGACTATTATGAGGAGATATGAAAGAGATGTTTAAGATAATGAAAGGGAGAGATAAAATTAGTACAGAAGAATTATTCAACAGAGTTGGCAGTGATAGGACCAGGGGCCATAACCTGAGAGTGAAGAAGAGGAGAGTTAAGACGGTCGTAAGGCAGGGGACTTTCACTGAGAGAATAGTTGATGCATGGAATGGTCTCCCTGGAAAGGTAGTGGCAGCAAAACCAGTCGATAATTTAAAATTGGAATTGGATAGATTCCTGGAAGTTATGGAGGTAGAGGGATATGGGGATGTTGGCAGGACTTTTCGGGAGCTTTAGCATTGATGGGTGAGTGTGTGCATGTGTTTGGAGTGCTGTTTGTGGGGGGGTCTCGTCAAGGGGTGTTGTGTGGTTGATGTTGTTTGGTTTTTTTTACCAAAGCCCATGCCCCCTCCCCTGGGGGGAGGACATATACCACCAAAAAAAACCACAAAAATCACTGAATTTAAAAAAACAAAAACATTTTGCATTTTCTTATTTTGATCTGGTGTTGATATATTTGTGTGGTGTTGATGTGGCACAGGCATGATGTGATGAATGGCCTCCACCTGTCTCTAATTTCCTTGTGTGTTAAATAATGGTTCTAAATGGGACAGCATTTGTCATTTGCTGCCGCGTACTTTGAATAGTTGTTGCCACCAATCAAATGCAATGAGATTTTGGATATGATTTTTCAGGCAGCATCGAGGGAAACCACCCGAAGGCTGACAGAAACCTTCTCACAACATGAAAATCTATGAAAAACCTCGACGAGACTATTTTTTGCTATTACTTGGCAATAAAATCAGTAGCTGTTCAGGCACACAAAAAGCGAAAGACTACCTCCAAAATCGATAAAGTTGGGAACTATGACATGATGTGGATGCGCTTGTTCGAACATGTACTTTAGCTGTTTAACGACTGCTCATTTGAACAACTGCTGGGTTTGTGTTCCCATTTTATATGATATTCCTCTGATTACCACAATGTGGCGCTATTGACTAGAAAGTTCAGAAATCAGAACACCGTGACATTGGATGAAAAATAATTAAATGAAACAAAAACCGGTACAAGGTCACACCATGGCAACAAAGATCTCTTCTGGCAATGCAATAGGTCTAGTCTAGACTCTGAAACCCTCACAGTACTGACAGCAGCACATGAGTGGCTGTGCTTGGACCGACACACCGCATGAGTGCCACCCGCTGGGTTCTCATCTGGTCTAGTCACACGTTGGGATCACCAATTGGAGTCACGGTCGCTTTCGTGGCACTTAACAGGGAGAGAATCTGTCCACCATCTGTTCGCTTACTTTAAAGGATGTACATTATTTTATGTGTTGATATAGATCCTCGTCCTTTATTCCACCCATGTAGCCTGGTCATATTCACTTTTCTGAGCCATTACTGCACATATCGTGCTAATGCAGGCTACCAATGAACCAGTCAGGACAGCATCATGGAATACCATGGGACACGATT
Source organism: Eptatretus burgeri (assembly GCF_056783735.1). Taxonomy (NCBI): domain Eukaryota; kingdom Metazoa; phylum Chordata; class Myxini; order Myxiniformes; family Myxinidae; genus Eptatretus; species Eptatretus burgeri. The sequence goes on along the minus strand of NC_140961.1, from coordinate 12,764,706 downwards.
ACAACTAACATTGACGGATATTCCACCGATGCACCAAATATGATGTAAGTATTGGTTTGTGATGCTCATTGAATAAAAACTCAACCCAGGGTTTCTCTGACCCTCTAGAAATTCCTCTTTATCGATTTGCTGCGGACTCTACCCTCTGCCGTGACAGCCCTCATCCTTTAGACAAGCAGGATGCAGCTTCTTCCCTCTCTTCAGACATTGACAAAATCACAAGCTGGTCAAACACTTGGAATGTCTTTCTTTCCTGACAAATCTCACTCTCATTATCTCTCTCCGAAAGGACCGTCTGGCAAACGTTCTTATCCACTCTCTCGACAATTAACTTCAGGAAGTTCTGTCATTCAAACACCTGGGTCTCACTATCAGCCATGATATTTCTTGGGCAAACCACATTTCAAAATTGGCCACCAAAGGCAGCTGCTGAGTGGACATCCACCATCATACAAAGTCCTTCCTTAGCACACCTGATCTACTATCCACCGACAAGGCCTCCATCTACTGCTTAATGGAGTCCTGCTCTCCCCTCTGGGCTGGCTCTTCTGCCTCATATCTTGCTCAGAGTGACACCGTGGAAACCAAAGCCTTCAAGATTATTTGAATCCCCCACGATGAAGCTGAGTCGATGGGGCTATCACTTCGCAATCACAGACAAGTTGGTGGCCTCTGTCTTCTAATGTCTCCTTTCTGGTCTTTCACCTTCTGCTCTTTCCATGCTTTGTCCCCCCCCCCCCCACTCCAGGTTTCTGAAGGGCACACATGGTCCACCATCAACACCATTCTGGCGAAACTACCATTGTCCAAAACCAGCTTTCTGAGCACGTGGTATCCAAAACCACCTTTCCGAGCATGTGGAGTCCAAAACCAACTTTCCTGCACCACTGCTTCCTGAAACTATCAAGCACCACTGCTCACCTCCACGCATTCGTTCTTCTTTTGTTCCCACCTGTAGAATCAACTTCTACATTCTCTTCAATCTCATGTTTCCCTCCAGGTCTCCAAGACAGCTTTTCACCACCATGTTTAATCACCCCCCCCCCATCCAAAATCTGACCTTTTCTATCCTCGTTAACCCAACACACCCCAATCCCTCCTCGTTCCAATTTTCCAGTTTTTCTTTACGAGAGTTCCCATCTTGTCCACCCCATGCATCCTCTCCTGCCCTCCCCATTCCTCACAACACCCATTGTTTGTGTGCCTCCCTTGGTCTTGGCCTTTGACTACTGTTGGTGTTTCCTCCCTCTCTCTACTGTTGGTGTTTCCTCCCTCTCTCTACTGTTGGTGTTTCCTCCCTCTCTCTACTGTTGGTGTTTCCTCCCTCTCTCTGCTGTTGGTGTTTCCTCCCTCTCTCTGCTGTTGGTGTTTCCTCCCTCTCTCTGCTGTTGGTGTTTCCTCCCTCTCTCTGCTGTTGGTGTTTCCTCCCTCTCTCTGCTGTTGGTGTTTCCTCCCTCTCTCTGCTGTTGGTGTTTCCTCCCTTTCTCTGCTGTTGGTGTTTCCTCCCTCTCTCTGCTGTTGGTGTTTTCTCCCTCTCTCTGCTGTTGATGTTTCCTCCCTCTCTCTGCTGTTGATGTTTCCTCCCTCTCTCTGCTGTTGATGTTTCCTCCCTCTCTCTGCTGTTGATGTTTCCTCCCTTTCTCTGCTGTTGGTGTTTCCTCCCTCTCTCTGCTGTTGGTGTTTTCTCCCTCTCTCTGCTGTTGATGTTTCCTCCCTCTCTCTGCTGTTGATGTTTCCTCCCTCTCTCTGCTGTTGATGTTTCCTCCCTCTCTCTGCTGTTGATGTTTCCTCCCTTTCTCTGCTGTTGGTGTTTCCTCCCTCTCTCTGCTGTTGGTGTTTTCTCCCTCTCTCTGCTGTTGATGTTTCCTCCCTCTCTCTGCTGTTGATGTTTCCTCCCTCTCTCTGCTGTTGGTGTTTCCTCCCTTTCTCTGCTGTTGGTGTTTCCTCCCTCTCTCTGCTGTTGGTGTTTTCTCCCTCTCTCTGCTGTTGATGTTTCCTCCCTCTCTCTGCTGTTGATGTTTCCTCCCTCTCTCTGCTGTTGATG